>NC_050203.1:47919804-48587804 GCF_013141755.1 Anopheles stephensi
CCGTAACTTCTACACCTACCCGCGGAGTGTGTTATGAGTGTGTACGATGATCACGCGTCAATGTGCCTTCGGTTACGGGGGGTTAGATCAGAAGAAAAAAAACGGACAAGCACGCGAAAACATATTTGAATAATAATAATCACAGGAAAAACAACTCGCGCTGTGATTCTTAGCTCACCAACAAAAGCCACCGTCGAAGCCTGCCGAAGCGAAGTGGAACCAAGCGGCCATGTTCAGTGTACAGTGGGAAGACAGGAATTTACGATCCTCCTGCGTTGTGGGAAGGGAGCACGGCCGGAGTTGGTGAAATAAATTTGGAAAAATCACACAAAACTCAACGAACCAAATCGCGCACCAGCTAAACATTAATTTAAGAAACCCGGCACAAAATACTACTTCCTGGGTTGTGTCTGCATGAAGGTGATTTTAGATGGAAGATATCGTTTTGATACGGACAGTATTTTTTTTATCTTCAAAGCAAATGAGTTCTCTTACAAAAAAAGATTACCAAAAATTGAAGCAATTATAGCAACCATCCGCATTCATTCAGGTATGTTCCAAGGTATGTTGGAGCGGTTGCGAAGAAAGGCATCACTTTCAACATCAAGCTACTTGCGATCAATCAAAACAGCAAACATGATCATCCCATCAGTACCACACTTTCACTGGCGCTTCCTTGCAGCGGAGCACTCGACTCGCGGTGAGGTGACCGTTTCCTTCTTCCAAAACAGGTCATCAGGCTCCATTCCATTGGCGCGGTCCAACGTGCGATCGATTTCCCTTTCGATGACCCACACTCGGCGAACCATTAACGCGAGCACGCACGTTGATAATGTGAGAAGCATTTCATAATTTCTCCGAATCCGAACGGAGGCCGCCAGGCGATCGCAAGATTACGCAAGATGCATCTCGTCCATCACATAGCGTCCAGCGCCAAGCGACGAACCCGCGTTCGCTCGTGCAGGTGTGGTGTCCACAAAGCAACCTCAAACATTGCGGCTAGCTAGCTCCCTTCTTGCAAGGTTCGCTCCAAAAACCTTCTCCGGCAGCGAAACAATCCCAATAGCATTGAAAGGAAGGAGGGATTCCGATGAACGAAAATAAGCCGAAATGATACCACTAATCACTAGCATATATCTTCCGATTGAGGTCAGCATACCTCCAATCTATGATCGCTAAAAGCTTTCGATCGGATTGCGGGTTAAGCAAAACAATCCCCCAGCAAGGTGATTAGTTCAAGTTTGCATCCGCTCGGAATGCGTTTAGCTCGGGAGCCCTTCGTGGATTTCAGGGGCATTCCTGAGCGCGCGCGCGCCGCCGCACTATCACACAATTCGAATCACTAACCGACTAGATGCCTACCTGTGCGTTGCAAGATGCTAAGGGCGCAAGCAAGGTTGGGTTATTGTTTTCTCGCACGCTGTCGAGGAGCAGGTTTTGGGGCGCAGATCACGAACACACTGTATACCAATTACTAACCTAAGACCACTAAGGCGATCACCACTCTGGGGGAGGATAGGAGACAGGAAAGAAAGAAGAAGAAAAACAACTACTGAAACTGGTTTCTACTGGGGCGATCTACTACGTCTAAGCTAAGCGTGCACCACTGGATTTGCTGAATGAGTTGCCCGAACCGGGCAACACGCACTAACACTAACCGTCTGCGCGTCAGAAGTACACACGATCCGTTCCGATGCAGTCGCCGGATGGGCTCCAGCTGTTTATGCTACGGTCACTTTCGATGGACTAAACCTGGCACACATCTCGTGCGCCAGCTTTATACCTGCCCCGATCACTCTCCCTTCTGCTTCTCTTTCGAATCCCCCGCGGAGGAGAGGGGAGTGGTGGAGACGAGGATGGGGAGGGAGACGGCGGCGACAGCGGACGGTGTAACCGCATGCGGATGGCAATCTCTGGACGGGACAAGATTTTGGCAAAGACGAGAGTGCAAGACCCGAAGAAGAACAGCCAAAATGGGCGCAGAAGACGCACGCCAATAATAACGATCGCCAGAGCAGCGGATGCGACCCTTACGCTGCGGTGGTGATCAAGGAACGCTCGCCCATGTTGTTTTTTTTTTGTATTTAAAAATTCATATGGGGCTGTGATTGGGATTGGTTGGAGTGTTCGTTTTTTTTTTAGTTATTCTCTAGAGATTCTAGAGCATCCTCCGGTTGTTCTGGCCGATCGATAATAAACGGCGAGATCGCGAAAACGTTTGCTTCATATCTAATCCGTGGTTTTCTTTTTGCGCGCGTTCGGTATTATGCATTCTAAGGGGTAGTTGAAGACCGTTGAAGTCCTCACCATCTCCCCTGCCCCCACAAGGTTGTATGATGCGAAACCCACTCCTCCTCCTTCTCGAGTATAGCGCGGGCCTGAGAGGGTACCCAATTAAAATGATTCCTACAGCCATTTCGGGAACCATTTGGACAGATCGTCAAGACACGAATTGGCACTTCTTCGGCCGGGGAGGGGGGCGAAAGGCGAACTCGTGAGGAATCTTTTGTACATCTCCACAGCACTGCTCCGGGTCAATGACACCGCGCTTTTGGAGGCATAGACACAGAGAAACTTGAAGCCTCTCAAACGAAATCGAACCATTCTGGCAATATACTTCACATCTTCCAAACGGCATCCGACAAGCGTCGCGGCGGCGGAGCGGTTTGGGGGAGGTCACTAGCACGAAAAAGCCACCGGTTGATCTTGAACTTGTTTCTCGAAGTTGGGCTCGTGAAGAAAAATTGGACAGCGCCGAAAACGGAAGTTGACTGGTCACCCCTGTCGGTCGGTCGGTCGGTCGGTTTGCATCACTTGGTGGCAGCAGAGAACAAAGCCACGGCGCGCACAACATTACAGAACGCGCCCGTTCGCGTCCATCTTCGTTTCCTATGGGCGAAGGCTTTTTCCACGCGCTCACAGCGAAGGCAAAGCCACTTCCTGCGTGGTTTTGCGAGGTTAGATCGCGTGAGATCGCAAGCTGGAGTTGTGCGGGTAGTAAAAGGATAGCAAGCGTTGTTTGTGGTGGATGGTCGATTGTCCAGAGATCTGGGAACGAATCTGTATCTTGCTTTTTTTTGTGTGTGTATGCCTTATTTTATGACGCTGGCTGTGCAGAGCCAGGCCGGACTAATATATACAGCACGATGCTCTAACACGACTACCGCGTGAGGGCAAGAAAAGCAAAAAACGTAAACATTTCCCATTAATAACTCCGGTGGAGTTTGGTGTTTTTGCTGTGTGTTGCCATTAATTCTCGGGCTTGTGCGCTCGCTTTTCTTCTAAAGTAGCTGTAACATGAGCAGATTTTTAAGCCTTCAAATATCTATCACCACGAGAGATTCCTTCAACGAATTAAAGTTCGAGAAAACCCCACAAAAGCCTCTAACTCTTAATAGGGCCCGTGTGTACGCAACCTCCAATAACCATAGCTGATTAATCTTCATTAAATTGCACCTCGTTTTATTACGCAGATAAGAATTGCATCATTAAGTTGAGGTTTAGTGTTATTTCCGCATACCCTTTTGGAAACAACGCCAAACATAAATCGTTTGCGTGTGTGTGCTAAATATGCAGAGGACATATCTGCGCGACCCACCAACGGTTCAGCCGAAAAGCTCTTTGATCCGCCTATAGCTTTCCTTCGATCGGACCAATTAAGCCGCTGCAAGGTTATAAACTTTGACTGACATTTGCGTTGCCGTTATATTCAAATAGCATTACGAAGCGGTATCATATATTGCCTTGAAATCGAAAAGCTATGTTTACTCACCCCGCTTATTCATCGATTCGCGCGCTGCTTCAATTCGGAATCCGTTTCACAATCAACTTCACACTCGGCAAACAAATGGCAGCACGTAGAAAGTCGCTTTGCTGTTCATTTTCTTAACAAATTGGTGCAGAAATATATTTTTTCGCCATTAATTAGCTACACTGTACGTACCACAACGTCACACCTGTCCAGACATCGTATAAATAGAACTTAGGAGTAAAACTGTTCCTCGGTAATTAAGTCGATATAAACTGTACACGAAACAAAAAAGGCTGTGCAGATACGCCTTTTTTGGCGATCATTCGCAAAGAGATACAATCATCGGCTGGCGATCTCAACACTCAGCTAAGGAAGGTTACACGTAACGGCAGCAGTAAGGTGATGATGTCCTAGCAGGGACATTGCTTCCAGCCGGCCAGGTAATTAAAACTCCTCCTCCATCGGTTTCTTCTTGGGAGACTCGTTTTGCAGTATGGTTTCTGCCTTCTGCTCGTCCAAGCCAAGCGCCATCGTTAACAATCCAACCATGCATTTGTGATCATCCACCGCATTATTGCCTTTGTATGGGGGCGAAGAAGAGATAGCCAGAAAAGGAAACATTTACTCAATGAGGAAATATTTGAAATAAACGTCCACCCCTCTTACCATTCTGCTCGGTGACATCCTTCTCCAGCTGCAGTTTCTGCTGTGCAATCATTAGCATGCCTTCCTCGATCGTACCTTCCGATATGAGCTTGTAAATCGTAACGGGCTTCTTTTGACCCATGCGATGGGCACGATCCTCCGCCTGCTTGTCATTGTACGGATTGAAGTCAATGTCATGTATGATTACAGTGTCGGCCGCGGTCAAGTTGATGCCCAAACCGCCCGCCTTTGTCGACAGCAGGAATACGAAGAGATCCGGATCTTGCGTGTACTGATCGATCAGCTCCTGGCGCTCGGTGACGGCGGTCGAGCCGTCTAGCCGCAGGAAGCCGTGTTTGCGAATTTTCAAGTATCGCTCCATAATATCCAGCATCATGGTAAACTGGCTGAAGATCAGCACGCGATGCCCTTCCTCCTTCAGCTTGGGTAACAGCTCGTCCAGCTGCCGAAATTTCCCGGAAGACGTAATCAACTTCTCAGGCAAGCGTAAGTCGTACAATGTCTATGCAAGGTTATATTAAAAAATAGATTGTAAGCTTAACATAAGTAATTTATCTGAATGAAAGTTCAATAGTTTACCGTGTACTTGTCACGCATATTGTACAGCTTGAAGTCCGATAGGTAAGCAATGTCGTAGAAAATGTCATCCGCATTGTTACCTTTGTAGTCCGGATCGGTGGCCAGCTTTCTTGCCATTTGGCGTACATCATCGTCAGAGTAGTGATATCTGAACGAAATAAATGAGGATGGAATTAAGCTCAAATTTATGGCAATGCCTGCATTGTTATGTCACCTCATCAGCAATGGATGGTTGGCAAGCTTTCTTAGGTCCATCATGATGGACATTCCGCTTATTTCCGTATTATCTTTTACCACTCCGGTCGCCTTTTGGTACTCATTCACAATCTCATTGTATTTCTCTCTTTGAGAGTCAATCATGGGGGTTTTCAGCTGCAATTGCCACGGGATTAATATTGGCTTCAAATTCAGCTTAACCATCCACTTACCACTACATCCGTTTTGGGAGGCAGCAACCGGAGCACATCCTGTTTGAGGCGGCGCAGAACGAACGGTTTCATGATCAACTTTGCGCGATCAATTTGATTCTTCTCAAACGAGGACAGTTCCTCTTCAATTTCACCTTTGCCTGTTTTCTACAACGGGAGAAAATAGCTATTTACCAATTGCGTTCCATGCTACGTACCGCGAACGTACCACTTTGCCCTGGAAGAGGGCTTTAATATCGTCCACCTTAGTGCCGAGCAGCTTGGGCATCACGAAACACAGCAACGACATCAGCTCGAGCAGATTGTTCTGCAACGGTGTGCCCGTCAACAGGATGCGATGCTTCGCATTAATACGGATCAGGTTCTGGTAGCGCTGCGAGTGAACGTTCTTCAGCATATGTGCCTCGTCGAACACGACGTAGTCAAACTGTGTTACGCGCCACATTTTCCTTTCCTCGCCCGACGCACCCATCATGTGGTACGTGGTCAGCACGACGTCTACCTCGTTGATTCCGTTCTTTGCCCAATCCACGCGAATCATACGACGGTCGGCCTGGCTGCCGTAATACTTCAGTATGATCAGTGACGGGCACCACTTGATCAGCTCCTGCTCCCAGTTATCCATGGTCGAGGAAGGTACCACCACCAGGCTCGGCCGTTCCTGCTGTCCATTTTCTTTCAGCCAGGCTAGGAATGCAATGATCTGGATCGTCTTTCCGAGACCCATTTCGTCCGCCAGAATGGCGTTCATATTGTGGCGATGCATGATCGTTAGCCAGTTCAATCCTACAAGCTGATACTCTGCCAGCTTCAGTCCTTCCGGGATGTTTTCCGGTTGTTCGACCAGCGTTCCGCCAGCCGCAATTGCCTCCTCGAGCTTTTTGACAATTTTCTTGCATTTTCCCATGACTGCGGCTATGTTGTTGCGCCGTGTTAAATATTCTTGCGTGTAGTTTAAAATGTCCGTCTGCAGCGATCGGTGAGATTTCAGCTTGTCGACAAGATTCTTCCAGTCTTTGAAGGGACGCAATTCTACCAACAGTTCGATTTTTTTCATCGATAACGTTTTGATGCAAACCATCTCGTGCAGCGCTGCAGAATTTAGGAACTCCAGCACGCTCTTCCGCTCCGCGGAAAGTTTTCCATGGCCATAGCCTCCATGCCCATCGCTATCTTCGTCGCTATCGAACACGAGCTGAGTAGGACGATCCGAATCGTAATCACTTTCTTCTTCACTTTTGTTAGACTCTTGAACACGACGCTTTTTTGCTGCCTGCTCGCGATGACCAGTGCCAGTGGCCACCGGCACGGGGGGTGCTGGCTTCACGGGCGACGGGCTTGCGATAATTTTACGCTTAACCGCAGATTTTTTAAGCTCTTCAATTGCTTTGGCAACATCCCAATCGTTGGACAGCAGGGCGGTTTGCAGCAACATTGCATCAACTTCCATACAGGCCCGTCTAACCGACTGAAGTCTAAGTTCTTTTTCTTTAACAGTTAACGCGGCGGGAGCCTCGGAAGCCTCATTCTCTTTTACGACACCTACTACGGGGATCGGCACCGGCTTTATGGGAGTAGTTGATGCATCGCTCTCGCTGTCACTGTCTCCCATCATCTGGATCCGCTTCCTTCCAGGGATAAGCGATAGCTTGGAGTCTAAAATTTAACATGATGAAAGAGTTTGTTAGTGGCTAATCGTTGTGTTTTTCGTAACGGTCTATTATGTTGGGAGATGTAACGATTTCAGGCGATAGCTATAACGGCGCCAATCTTCACATGGCAGTACCCGGGGGATTGGGTATCGAAAGCAATGACGGGTCCGGCTACTCAGGGTGGTATCAATAAGACTAGTTAGCCTGTAGGTGGCTAGCACAGGTCGTAAAGTCAATGAAGACACCGCTTCATAAACAGGAACAACCCGATAGTAATCCGACATACAAATCTACAATAAAAATAAACATTCCATTCATCCCTGTCCACGCAGTTACTTTACCCTCAGCATTCCCATTCTGTGCAGGCTTTCTAAATCCTCGCAGCGACATGATCTCGGTTGCCGTCGAGGTGATGCTCGTACACGGCGTGGTTTGATCGTAGAAGGTGGTGTGTAGGCCTTTCCCGTAGCACTTTGTTGTGGTCCCGCCAAATGTCTCTATACCGCGCGACTATAACTTTCGGAACACAAATACCACAAACACGACCACAAGAAACTAAGAAGACGAAACGAAAAAACTCTCACGCACCGAAAGCCACCGCAACTTTACATCGATAGTGACGAATTGTTTCGGGCCACCGCAAAACTAAAAACGCAGCCGATAAACGAAACAACATTTGTACTTTGCAAAAACACCCAAAAATACGGGGAAATACATGAAATTTATAATCTATTCAACAAACACAACAGAGCCTCGATCTTGTTACACAGCTTGATTCAACTTTTTTTTTTATTCCGCGAAGCCGACGCTTTTTGACAGCTGATCGCATATGGTGGTGTGCGTGAGATTTGAATCACAAGCACGCACGTTGTGATATAATTTGAAAAAGCTAGAAATAATACAAGAAAACAATAGTAAAACGCAAAATACAATAAGCATTAGCGCAATCGGCTGCGGAACTATCAAAATAATCAAAATAAATGACGGGAAACCAGGAACAGCAGGCAAACTTTTGCTAAAAGAAACAAGACTTTTAGCTACTTCTTGAAAAATAATATACAAACGTAATATTGTGCAATATTGTAACATTTTCGCGAAATAAAAACGTAAATCGTAAAACAAAAAAATAATATTGCGCCAAGTGAACAGTCGATGATTTTCAACTCCCGGACTAAAGCCACCTAAACGCACGCCGCTATCCATCACGAATGACAGCTGGAAAAAAGGGTTTGTTTCTGTCTGTTTTTTTTGTTTCTCTTCAATCGGCAAAACGAAGTTGTGTTGTGTGTTTTTCGAACCGCTGCTGGCAGAGAACCCGCCGTCTCTTCATCCGGCAATCGAAAATATATGTCCGGGCATCTGGCAGAAAGTGACGAATCTCTTCGAATCTCATACGCAACATGAATCTTGTAGCTGTGAGCCGCGTGGTGCGATAAGTGGACCAAGCTTGCAGCATCTGGTAAATGCACGGGCGAGATTGCTGGTCATATCGCGATTTGGCTTATCACTACACCCAGCTTCCTGTTTCGCTGCTTGTTGCAAGGATTGTAACGCAAAATAAGCGCATGCAATATTGATTCTCCGGGCAAGTTAGACGGTAAGTCCGAGTGCTTTCTATCCTGGCGTTGTACGAATTCTCGGGTTATGGTTTCCTGTGTTTGGCTCTTTCAATCCCCTGGATACTCAATTAGTTTTTATTGATCCAAATTGACGATGCAAGAAAGATGAAACCATAGCGGAAGGCAGCATGGCACTTCCTCTTGTATCTGGCTTTTGTGTATAGATATGATTTAGGCATGCATCCCAATGCAAGGAAAGTAGTTTAGCTTTAATAAGCCCAGTGCAGCCTTTACATATGAACATATAAAATATATTGCTAATCAATGCAAGCTTTAAGCCCATAACTCTCTGCTTCTTCCAATGCCTTAGGAGAGTTCCTAAGCATTTGTCGCCGACTACTGTATTAATCTAAACATGACATCACAATGTTGATATTTGAGACGCATATTTATGTTTAATGTTTACGTTGACTCTGTTTTTTTATGATTCACTGTGACCGTTCTTTTTATAAATCGGTTAGTGTGATATTGATTGATTTACAGCTCTAAGCTATGCCATCGTCATAGCGAAATTCGGCATGCGAAAGAATTGTGCAACAGTTTAGTTATGAGTGAGCTCACTCATTAGTGGTTTTATGGTTGTATAGTGGGCATAAAGTACTACTACTTACTAATACTTCAGTAATACAGAAACAATTTCCTCTCCGGACGCGAACGCAGTGTTTAGTCTTTGTATTATTTGGGAACAATACTTAACCTGCATAAATTAGCATAGTTGGCAGCATTTGCATCCATGCATCGGACAACGGCACGAAACATTAAAACGGGAGAGTGAGTGAGCGAGGAATTATTTAATTTACATACGAAAAGACCTTCACGATCTGATCTACTTCTGTTGTTCATATGGTACGTTTTAGAAGATGAGATTTTTGTAACCGTTGCTGGCGGGCTACAAACGCTTCCAGCATAATGCTCCCATCATGTGGGTACAAACATCGTTTTCTTTATGGCGATGGTGATACAAGGTTCGTTGTCATTGGTAAATATTTAACCTTTTTATTATTGTTTTTTTTTTGTTGCAGGAATGATGCACGAAAAGCTACAATTACGATTGATGTTTCCGCTAGTGATAATGCAGATGGTGTTATAAACAAGTGAACTCGTGAAACAAAGTCCAGAAGGGTTGGCGTCAGGCAAATGATAATGACCCTACCCCCCTTTTTAGATTTTCATTAACCACTAACTCATAGTAACATTACGCGATCATTTCGATTCACCCTGGTGCTACGGATAAACGTTCCGACTGTGTGCTAACGTTTCTAGGTTCTGCTAAAAATCAGTGTGTTCAATAGCGCATTTTAAAACAAGAAAAAAAATCATCAATCCTAGGTCATTGGTGCGATCAACGTTTGCCTCAGCGAATGTGCCCGCTGATATTATAATGAAATTAGACTCCATAACGTTGTAATCTCGAAATCTCTCGGTGCAAGAACCAAACCGTTCTGTGGTCACGTTTTAAACTTTTATTCAAACGTGGCTTAGTGTCCGTTGCCAACGTGCAGATTTGTTGTTGGAAGTCGCAGTATAGTTTGAATCGCGGTAGAAATTTATGATCAAATGTATCTAAAGTGCTGTAGTGATTTACGAACGATTTGTAATTTGTGTTAGAAGTGAATTGATCGTGTAAAAAATAAACAACAAAAAAACCACACGCAGCGCTATGAAAATCACAGATTTAGGTATGTATCTTCATTTTACTTTTTAACTTTGTTTTTTAACTTATGTTTTTGTATTTATTTGCATCAATGAGACCTCGTTCTCCTCTTGATATGAGCATCGTTGTGTGATTATAACAATTAGCTCAAGTCTGATTTGAAAGAGTATGATTATCCCTAGCTGAACTAAGTAATTTAGCACGAGTGACTAAATATCTTGTTCTTATTGCTATTTTAATTATACTGTATAAATTTTGAAATTGTGCTCGATTAGTTTTTCTTCTCTTGCATAACTCACGAATGTTCACTTTCAAGCCAGTTTGAATTTATGGGAGCCACTTCATATGTCTTCTATTCGCTAATGCTTACAAAGAAGAAAATAGCCGAATTCTATCATTTCCTTGTTTTAATTAAAAAATTGTAGATTTTATTGGTGAAAAAGAATTAGTTAGAGTGTAAAATGGTTCCTTAAATCGTGCTTTTATTATTTTATTAAATTCAATGAGCCGTGAGTTGCTCCCCTTGAAGCAGAAGACTTAGCTCGGATGTAAAGATGAACATGTAGTAGGACGCACAGAACGAATACAATTGTGAAACGCGGTACGCGACATTTCAGGTTCGAAACGATCACAAACGGCATTAAACCCACGGCACGTTACAGTAAACAGATCAGAGGGGCCAAAACGGGTGCACCGCTCCTCCACGTCGAGTAGATTTCGAGCACGGAGCAATCTCGGCGGCGACGATTTTTTTACGTAAAAGATAAAAAAGTGGAATTTTTAATCGAAATTGCAGTCTGCACCTCAACTATGAAACTATTTCATTAATACTTTCTTCGCAGCTACATACCAGCTGCAGAACGCGTATGTTGCCGGCACCCTCCAATCCGATAAATTTCTGGTGAATGCATCAACACCAACGCTCCGCCTCAGTTTTTACTTAAAACTCCCCGTTTCCTCCTCGTTAAATTCTTCTTCTTGGCTTCACGAACCGTTAGGTCATGTCTGCCATTTTTGGCATGCTAGGCTCATTAATACCAAATAGTTTGATAGTCAGTCCTCTATCCTCTATCCAATTAGATGACCTCAAAATACTTTACGAATTCGGTTGTCCTGTACCTTTCTCGTGACGTGACCAGTCCACCGGAGTATGGCATTCCAAATTGTTGCTAAAAAATGAAAAACTGCCCTAAACATTCTTCTGATTTCTTCCATTTTAGAGGGAAACGATAAAAGTTCAATGTACCCGTGTGAGTGACACACTTGTGTCACGCTCATGGTAAAGAAACGATCTTTAATATTTGCGCAACTGAAATGGGTCTTCAGCACCTAGTGAATGATACTGAAATGATACTGAGTACTGAACTATAAATCGAGCAGCCACTACTATACGTTTGTTTTTTTTTCTATTTAAGCCAAGGACGTTTCTATTGACAAATATGTATGAATTTGGAGGAGTTCAAAACAGTTCTGTTCTATCGACTGCCATACATTTTCAGCTTCATCTGTCGCTACAGATGTTTTGAGTTGGAAGAGCGATTGGCAAATTAATTCAGCCGCAACTATCTTGATATTGTCTTTTGATCCAACATTTGTTCCAAGTTTTGGTCGACTCCATCTTTTAGTAAGCTTTTGATACGTAGGAGATCAAATAATGATTATGTCAACCACATATGCCCTGGGTCTGGAGAGACTTGTTAAAGATGATCCTCGAAGATACCGCATCGAATCACAATCGCAATCGTAGAAGAAGATACCGCAAGCCCATCTCCTATACACAGGAAAACGGAAAGTTTTTAATAATATGCTTATAGCTCGTTACCAGCACCTTCATTAAAAAATCTAATAACTCGCGAACCACTGGAAGCATCCGGTGTTGGATAAAGGAACATTTAAAGCTTTATGTAGGTTCATTCGTGGCGTAGTGTGACCGTCACCTCGTATTTGGTGTTTGTTGTTATACACCGAAGGTCCATCCCATTCGCACTGTATCCATCCGGCTGTGACAAGGTCGAACTATCCTTGGCTTTTAACTTATCCATAGCCCTTTCAGTCATTCTTTTGTGGGCAAGAACGTAACGGATGGTTTTTCCCCAAGCCGGTCTGACTCTGGATCATTTGGATCTGCCCTGATTCCATATGGCGAAGCAATGGCAGCAATAGCACTCACCAATTGACACGTTCGTTAAAGCCGTCCAATGTCAATTATTTAACTCGAAATTCTTTTTCGCTAATTCAGATAACAAATCACATAATCGCGTTTCATGCCAGAAGGAAAAAATCTCACGTTCCTCTTCACGATGGGCGTGATCCACTCTGCACTCGCAGCAAAAGCGGGGCACTACATTCTTCTTCTTAAGGTCTGTGTGCTTCGAAAGGCCGCAGTGAAGTTTAATTTACTTTCCTAATGTAACCTGCAAAAAAGCAAGTGTTTCCTTTAGTTTCGCAGCACATAACACTCTCAGTTCTTGCGACGTCGCCAGAACCATCAAATAGGTTGACGAATGTTTGTAAACGGGTCTCCAAAGGGGAGTACGCTAGCAGTACGCATGCGGAGCGCCACCACGTGTGTTTGCATAATAAACATGTGCGAGACAAGCAAAGTCTGCTGGAAAAATTTCGCCATTACACAGCTGCAGCGACCACTAGTTTGTGGTTAACTTTAGTTTCACTTTTCATTCGTTCGGACGTACAGTTACGCCGAAATAGCCGGTCCCAAGTATGCAGAAGAGCATCCCAACGCTGGGTTAGAGATGATTTGATAGGAGCATTGGATTAAGAACCACTACGGGTCTCTAATTCGCAATATTATCTTCCATTCCAGGGCTCCGAAATGGCAGTCATCCGCGCACATTCATTACGCTGCTGTTTGGCACCGTGTTGGGCTTCATGTTTGCTACGTTTATCTCATCCACTACGGTACGGCAACCGTGGATGCCAGAAAGCTACCGGCAGCGAGAGCCACCGTCGGTTGTGAGCGATCCACACACGGGCAACGAGCTGCGGGAAGCGGCCGGACCGGAACAGGACGTTGGGCAGCATGCAGCCCACGAAGAGGTGCATGCGCATGAGAATGCATCCATCGCGCACCAGTTGCAGCGGGAGGTTCGTGTCCTGTGCTGGGTGATGACCAACCCGAACAATCACAAGTCGAAGGCGTTGCACGTCAAACGCACGTGGGCTGGCCGTTGTAATAAGGTGCTGTTCATGAGTTCCGTTGAAGGTAAGCTTACATTTGGAGCGCTAAGCGAACATAATGTAGCGTTTGCTAATTTTCGGTCAACATTTTGCAGATCCTCTTATAGACTCGGTCGCGCTGCCGGTCGGTGAAGGCAGGAATAATCTTTGGGCGAAAACAAAAGAAGCATTTAAGTACATCTACCAACACCACCTGGACGATGCCGATTGGTTCATGAAGGCAGACGATGATACGTACGAGCTAGCCATTAGTGCAAGGTGTCGAAACCGAAACCATTATTAACCGATTAAGTTTCCGTTTCCGCTTCCAGGTACGTGATTGTCGAAAATTTGCGGTACATGCTTTATTCGTACTCGCCGAGCCATCCGATTTATTTCGGGTGTCGATTCAAACCCTACGTTAAGCAGGGCTACATGTCCGGTGGGGCGGGTTACGTGCTGAGCAAGGAAGCGGTGAAGCGTTTCGTGGAGGACGCCATCCCCAATCCGGCCTGTCGGCAGGACGAAGACGGTGCAGAGGATGTGGAGATGGGCAAGTGCATGGAGGCGGTTAAGGTGCTGGCCGGTGATTCCAGAGACTCGATCGGGCGGGGAAGATTTTTCCCGTTCGTGCCCGAGCATCACCTGATCCCGAACCACGTGGATAAGGACTTTTGGTATCTGAAGTACACGTACTACAAGCCGGATGAGGTAGGGATGAACGAGCCCAGGTACCAGGCTTTTTAATATTTATACAGTTAATCACTTAATTCTGCTTTCGTACAGGGTCTGGAATGTTGCTCGGATAATGCCATCTCTTTTCACTACGTGTCGCCCAACCAAATGTATGTGCTGGATTATTTGATCTACCACCTGCGGCCGTACGGCATCGTTGGCTACTCTCAACCACTACCAAAGAAGTTAAGCTTGGGTGACATTGTGCGGGTAGATGATCTAGGCAAAACAACCACCAAACCATCGAACCAACAGCAGCAACGGCGGATTAAGCACATCCACGGTCAGGCGGTGAATGAAAAGCAGAAGGACGTTACGTATAGTGATATTAAAGAAAAAGAACCAAATACCTAATAAGATCTAGTTGTGTAGGTTTGCTAGGTACCAAAATTGTATCATTAAAAAAAGGAGCTGAAGCAAGTAGAGCGCATTGGCCACCCCGGAATGTAGTACCGAATGTGTAGTGCCCTGCCGACTGCGCGATGGATGATCGAGATGTGCGTGCATGGAGGCTAATGGAATGCTTGCGTGAATGTGTGAATGTGCTATCCGGGGAAGCCGATTGCGCTTGAAATCAATGTCATGTAGTTGTAAGCTAGTTCTTATGTTTAACAAACAAACAACAAAACTACACAAGTGCAAAGTGTTTGCTCCGAGGGATTTCATTTGCGTGTGAATGCATTAATAGGGTTTGGGTTGTGTTTCCTGTAGGTGAATCGAATCTCTCATCGCTATATTGCATCGGACTGCTATGATCAGATAAATCGTAGAGCAGTGCCAACTGCTAGCAAGTGCAAAGAAATGATAGATTAAGCGTTCAGCTCGAACATATTTGCGAACTAAGTCATCCAACTCATGTGTATTCCTATCGAATGGGTTCTTCTCCTTGTTCTCTTACCACTACAACCGCCAAAGGTCCTTGCCCTACCTTGGTTAGTCAACCCGAATGCGTGTCGAATGGGTATCCTTATCGACCATTCAAATTCTCTGAATGAATGTTTTAGTACGGTTAAGTGTTCATTGCTTTCTTTCTTTAGTTAGACAGGTGGACAATTAGGTTCCATCGGGCTTGCATGGATGCACCCTTTATGCACCCTGCATAAACGAAATGGCTTTTTGGTTCCTTTATTATCTTTAGCATATTGTGCAACATCCAATGGTCAGAGCCAGATTGATATCAAACACTAGGAATCGCGCTAATGAAGGTTTCTCGAAACGTATATAAGCATAACCAAATATTAAGTTTAAATAATCTTTTAGCCTAAACGCTCTAATTTTCTTTGCGAATTACGAAACAACACAAACCCAGATTCTAGTGAAGTGTTGAAATGAAGAGGAGTCGCATTAGTCAAGTAGAACCTTTATCATATTGAAATTGCTTTGATATTTATATGGATTTTACCACTCTTACAATGCATTTGTCTTGGACGATCGTTGGGTAATCCCCACTTTAAAATCAATCACTTCATTCAAAAAAGTTTTTTTTATCGATCATGTACTACGGTACACGTTTTGCTTTATAGAATGACCTCATTTAATGACATAGACTGCTTTGAAATCTAATACCCTCGTCTAGATAAGAAATCTTTCCTCCACTGCTGTATCTTATGCAAACAAGTGTTTTGCATCTGTTTCACAGTTTTTCGTTATGTCATCATCCGATCTCATGCACAAACGAAAGCCAAGAAAACAAATAGCAATGTTGCCATCACATTCAGGAATATTAGTTAGTTTAGAGTATCGTCTTTTCTTGTACCGTGTTCGTTTACCCGAAGCGTGTGTGTGTGTTAAACAGGACCGACTAGCAACATGAATAGCAGACGCGATGTTTCACATTACTGTAAGCAAAGCATGTGTGACGTGGATTAAGAACTCTGAGGACTTATAAAATACTCCCTAAAGCAGAACAAAGTCTAGCTGTAAGCTGTATCGCATGGTAAAGCGTATTGAAAAACCTAACTTGAATAAAGTAAATTATGAAATAGGAACGTGTGGTTTTAAGCTTTGTGCCTGCAGGCACATTGGGACACTCATTTATAAATCGTAAGTCAATACCAGCTACTGGATGCCCTTCGAAAGAGTCCTCGGGCGGCTGCTAAATTGTTGGCCTCCGGTACGGTAGGTAGTTAATGATGCACTCATTGCAATGACAACGGCAGTTAGCCAGTCAAACGAAGCGAATGCACCGTTAATGTGACAGGACGACGTCAACGGATGATTCGCTCGCAGGTTGCGTCTGGTTGACCAATTGCCTGGAGGGCGTCGCCGAAAGGAAGCATTATAAAAATTGTTTCTATTTTTTTTTTCTTTCAACAGAACATTGCTGTGGAGGATGAACGGTGTGTATACCGCTTAGAGTTACGTTTTCGTTTTGTTAAGAGGAGTTTATATAGAGGAGTTATGGAGAATTAAAGTTGTTATTGTCGTATTGGGTTTATTGTCCCGATTGTTTATGATACCTCTTTATTTGCAGAACCAAATAACGAGGCAGTTACAACATCTTGTTCGTCGAGCGGTTGAATGCATCACAGGTTGTGGATCGAAACTGAATCGTGATCGGTACAGACCAGTCTAGCCAGCTATATGTTGAAACAAATATTTCTAATTTGCTATGTTCTATCTAGGACCTAGTAGACGCTCAATGATTCTGTGAATTATGTGAATATAGAAACCATTTATTAATGTAAGCTTTAAAATTATTTTGCTCAGCATAATTATTTATTTTATTTATTAGTTTAAATGAAAACATTTGTTTTCTATAGCGGCTCAAAATAAAGGTATTTTTATTGTAATCTACAATCAAATATAACGAAAAAACAAATGATCAAAACTCCAAACCAGAATTGAAAAGTTCGGTAATTTTAGATAACTTATTTATGTTATATGACAATACGGCATCGGTCTGTCCTCATTAATCAATAAAAAAATAAAAAAATTATGTTATATACTTTGTGATTTAGAGAGTTATTAAAATCGAACGGAGAATTGGGAAATGATTAAACCATCTGAAACATGAGTGAAGAGAATCATTGTTGCAATATACAGTATGTCGCGTTTCCAAAGCCAGGGGATTTCTAGGATGAAGGGATCGTGAAGATCGATCGTATGAACAGACAGAGGAAAGCAGATCTGGTACATCTGTAAACCCAATTAGTAAGCCACCTCTAAAGTAATCCTGTGGCACATTCAAGACCAAAGATAAATGAACACTAAACTGCACAGACATAATCCAAGGTGGTGCGCACAAAGCTGCAGTACAATGGCCGAAGACATCTTGCGTCCCTAAAATCACCAGTTTCTAGAATGATGAATCCAAGAGTTCTATTGGCAATATCTTTGTTATTATATCATTATGAGCTCTATTTTCTTCTGTAAAGGCTGATTATTTTACATTTTTAGTATTACAGCATGACGCAATATTGTCAGTATTGACTAATCAGTTTGATTAAATATATTAAATAGATTGACTGTTCATTGTCAATCTGCAAGGAGCATGCATATCGCGAGCTTCGACATCCGGGGCTCCGACAGGTTCGACTCTACTCGATCAAACAAATAAGCTCGTGTGCTTTAAACCATCGTATTCTTTCAACTGTCCGTTAAACCATTCAGTAAGCTCTAAGTTCGATCTATTAGTCCACATAACCTGCTCGCTTACTCCTCTAAAGATAGTCCTTAGCACCCTCAGCACCCTACACCGGTAAAGTTCAGGACGTATGCGAAAGATCCTGATACGATCTCTCTCTCTCTCTCTCTCTCTCTCTCTCTCTCTCTTTTTCTCTAGAGATTTAACGAAGTTGCCTGAAAACGTGTTCGACGAAGAAGTAGAAGAACGTTAAATAATTAACTTATCTAATATTCTTTATTGATTGTAAAGCCGCATATGACAGCATAGCCAGGGTAAAACTGTACGACGCAATGAGCTCTTTTGGAATCCCGGCCAAGCTTACCAGGCTTGTACGAATGACAATGGCCGACATCACATGCCAGGTGAAGGTGAATGAAAAACTCTTAGGGCCCTTTGCTACCACCAAGAGCCTGCGCCAGGGAGATGGGCTTGCCTGTCTCCTTTTCAACCTGGCGCTAGAGAAAGACATCCGCAACTCGGAGGTGGAAACTTCAGGGACCATCTTCTATAAGTCAATCCAGATCCTGGCATACGCTGATGATATAGGCATAATTGGTATGAGTCTCTCCTACGTAGCAGAAGCTTACCAAAGGATTGAGCGAGCGGCACAGAGCTCCGGGTTGGAGATTAACGAGGCGAAAACCAATATAATAGTGGCACCACCAGCGGCCCTGCTAACAAATACTGATTTACGCAGAGGTGATGTACAGATAGGTGACCGCACCTTCGAAGTCGTCCAAAACTTCATCTATCTGGGGTCAAAAGTCAGCACCGAAAACAACATTGCTGTTGAGTTACGCGCTAGGATACTGGTTGCCAACGGGTCATAATACAGCCTGAGGAAACTTCTCCACTCTAAATACCTGTCGCGATGGGCGAAAAGAACAATTATAATTTCAGTACTCACATACGCCTAAAACGATATAGCCGCTACAAGGAAGAGCTCTATTAGCTGTATAACGATCTCACCATCGTGCAGCGCATTAGACTCGCCAGGCTCCGGTGAGCTCGTCATGAGGATGACACCGGACGACTCAGTCCTTAAAGCCCTTTTAAGCCGTCCACACGGACAGAGGAGGCGTGGTAGGCCTAAATTGAGATGGAGTGATGGCGTTGATGCGTCCGTCAGAACAACCTTGATAACGGATTGGCAGATGACGGCGCTGAACCTGTTAAGTAAGTAAGTAATATTGGCTTAATATCTTAAGCCTTGGCCATCTGTCGAATCCCATACAAAATTTGAAAACCCGTACAACGAAAAAGCCGTACGATGGAGCTGTGCCACAGGCCTTATGTTTAGAAACTAGGAACTCACCTGTACATGCAAAACTCTCCGCTGCCGGTAGATCAACAACACCGGCACTCACGCCGACAAGCAACTCTCTCATCAGCAACAAACATGCATCACGCGAACCGGCTTAAGTCTCCCAAATTCTCCCATTTCTTGGAGGTTGTTGAGGCATGTCAGTCTACCTATGTGTTTGTGTGCAAGTGTACGTGTAAACTAAGCCAAACGTAACCTAAGTACTCGCGATCGCAAAGCTCACGCACGCACTATTTACACACCGAGAGAGATGACTCTCTCTCTCTCACTCGATCTCTCAAGCAGCTGAGTACGATCTGAGTGGGTCCGGGTGGTGCGCAAACAGCAACCCCTAAAACCAGCGAGATCAACGAAGCTGGACCGAAGTCTTCGTTAACATCTCGGTCCGTACGGTTGTGCTTTCGCTTTTGTTGGACTTTCTGACCGCGAAACTCGACAAAGCGGTGTGCGCCACGCCACAACAGCCACCCATCCGCGTCGAAAGCCGTATTAGTAGTGTTGTTGCTGCTGGTGGGTCTTGTTTGGTGGGATTTTGGGGAGTTTTTTTTTTCTTCACTCGCCGCCGTCGTCGTGGTCGTCACCGTATTCTCGTTTTCGTTTCGTTTGACTATATGCATCGATTGAACGCACGACAACGCGAGTTTAAGTGGTGCTGTGTGCTGTGAGAAGACGCTGTTGTGGGGTTGTTTTTTTTTTCTTACTTTGGTGGTACCAGCCGTATTACTGTGACTGTCTTGTCTCGTGGCGACCTCTATCTTCATCCGTTTGCATCTTTACCCGCCAGCCTGCCTGCCTGCCAGCCAGGGCGGTTTGGCGTGCATCTCATCCAAACCGAAATGTGTCTGTGTCTGTGGTTGGTGTGTGTAGAAGAGTGCCATTTATTTGCCTTGTGCTCGTTTCTTGTGCTTTTTGTTATTTTCCCGTTACCCATCGCTCGGTGGGTCACCCGCCCCGCCGCGGGGCATCGTTTCAAGTGCTCGCATCGATTTTCGCGACTGAAATTAAAAGACAAACGGTGCGGTTTTACAGTTCCGTGTTCGTGAAGGCAGTAAGCAGAGAAGCTGTGCCAGTGTACCGCTTCGGGGCAAATAAAAAACATATAAACGACGTTTTATACTACCAAAAAGTGTTTCCTGCTCGAAACACATAGATATGATAAGTGAAGATGTTTTAGTTAATTCGTACGCTTCGGTAAGCAAGCTTAAGGCGACCACCGTTTGAACAATGAGCCACTGGACGATTTCGAAAGTATTACATATTTTACCCGTGGTTGGAAAACCTCCCAACAATTAAACAGCGAGTTTTTTGGGATTGTCGTAAGTCATTTAGCTCCAGTACACAAATTGCGAAAAGATCAGCGATCAGTTGTATGATTCAAGAAAGAGGTTCGTCGCTTGTGAAAGGCAAGAAAGAGAGATCGCATACCGTGCGCGTGTGGCACAGCCTACTATGTTACTGGAGTGGCTGAAAAGTGAAAACATTCCCGCCCGATACGAACACCAATGCAACAGGCACCGCCGAGCTGCTGAACGTCGTTCCCCTTTAATTGCGCGCGTTAGGTGAGGTTAGGGTTTGTGTGCCATCGCCCGGCGCTCAAGTCGTTTGTTTCCTCCGGACGACGCTGGTACGCTGGTGGCATACTTTAGCTTGATTAAGGCAGACGATCGCTTGCTGATCGTACACGAGCACACCGATAATGGCAGTTAATCAAAACTCATCACCCGCGTCACCATGCAGCGCCACCGTCGACACCACTAGGCGCATTGAGGTTGCGAGCGTGCCGTGGAGGTCGTCCGTTGCGGTTAAAGAATTTCCTCCTCTTCTTCTTCTTCACCGTGCGACACACGGCACAAAGAAGCCGCGTTACATAATGGCAATGCGACCGAAGATAAAGCGCAACGCAATGTGAGTATATGTGCAATAATTAACGAACAAAAACAACCCCTGTCTTTCTGGCTTGGGCCAAGCAGTGGTAATTCTGTTGGATTCCATTACCATCAAGCTTCCTCACATTGTGAGCAAACCCGGTCTTCAGCGATCTTCACCCCCTGCCAAGGGTTCCACCATCACCCCTGGCGCACGCCTTATAATTTCCACCCGTAGTTCGTACTTTTCATCAACTCCGCATCTTTGGGTCACTCATCGAACACGCGACTGACCGACTGCCGGTGTGGTCGATCGAACGAAAGGGAGGGGGTTTAATCCCTCCTCCCCTTCGTCAGTCGCTTCATCGTGGCAACCCTACCCGGTTGGAAGCATGATGATGAAACAAAGATGAATTGCAAAAGGCTTCTGTTGTACTCGCGTTGGTGCCTGCACGTCTTGTACGGGCAGCTACCAGAGGTCCCCCAACCGGACGGAAAAAGTGGTACTCCGGCGGGTCTCGGTGTGTGTAGACACGCCGCTCTCGCGGGACTCCTACCTTTACTGCAGTTCTTTTGCAGCGAGAGTGTTCGGCAACGGAATGCTGCTGGTGGTTCGGGTAAAGCAACTCATAAAAAATGTTGCAGAAAAATGAAATCGAAAGTGGTGTTGAACTCAGCCGGAGCTCACTTCACGGCTCCGAGCTGCAGGTTTGCATCTTTACGCGAAACTCCCCATGGGAACTACTCACGCGCTTTGCCTTGCTCGAATCAAAATAAGTGTACCGTGAGAGCTGGGGAGCACGGAGAGAGAGAGAGTGAGTGATGAATTCAACAGCAGGAAGTAATGCACTGAGAGCGATGCGTATTTCCAAGCATTCAGGCTGTTTTTAACGGATGTATGGCACTAATGAACAAAAGACTTCAACGATGGTGTAGGCAGGAACCTGTGGAAAAAAGGGAATTTAAGTTGGAAACCCTTTAAGGAAGGTTAAGGAATAAGGAAGAATGAGGAATTTCCAGTCGCTAAATTACTTAACTTATATATTTTAAGAGTGAAACGTATACATCAATCGTACCTTAACAAATTCGTAAAATTGCACAAAATTACATCAAATTATTGTTTTACTTACCAATTTGTTAGGCTATTATTAACATTTTTTATTGGCCCAACGACCTCTTAAGTCTTCTTCTTCTTCTTTGGCCTAACGACCTCTAATCTTAGGTCATGTTTGTCATTTCTGGCCATCTAATTAATTGATTTCGTATAGCTGGATAGTCAGTCCTCACTATGAGGGAACAGCCCAGATAGGAATTGAGCCCAGGTCTTGCCGTGTGACGAAAGGCACCGCTGTCGCATCTACCATCGGATCACCCAATTAAATTCAATAATATTGGACTTTAAGTCCATTATTATTTATTAATTATTAATTATAAATTATTTTTTAAAAATGTCGGAAAATTATTTAACATCACAAGCCTTGGATTTTTTTTAAAGAACTACAGTCATGGACTTTAGAATTGGACCAGAGTTTTTTTTTGTAAACGTTATTTGAAATTTTAGGGTCGATCGATCGATCTAAACGATCCCTTAATCGATGAATCAAGAAATCTATTCTCGTTTCCTTTTTTAGAATTATGATTACAGTATGGCCAAAACGCATTAATCAATCATTGCTTTTCCATACTGCTGGTTTGCTGCTCAAGTATCGTAAGCTGTATTATGGAAATCGTATCTAAAGGTGGTCTTATTCTATTGTCCATCACTGTACAAACATGCTCACAAAAGTCATATTGGGCTGATTGTTTGTTTAATCGAAAGCCGTTCCTCTTTACAGTTCAAAATCGTGATTCTCAGCACGAACAGCGAACTGTAACGCTGGCTGACAGTGGTGGGTATCACGCATGCCGTTTCGATTGTCGTTTCCTGATGAAAGTCAGCTGTGAACCGTGTGCGGCACAGCCATACGATCGCACACCACTATCAACCACCGAAACGCTCACAGACACAACTTAAGCCTACCTGCCAAACGGGTTGCTCGTGGGAGTGCCACAGCAGTACTTGGGCATGCTCTTAGCCGTAAGACGCAGCGAAGAAACACTCACGAGCTTGGTCGAGTGGTTCACGATCGTCGTATTGGTAGTTTCGCCCATACACGCGTAGTATGCGAAAGCGTACGCCGTACAACAACAGAATGTGTGCGAAACGGAACGTGAATGTGGTTTTTTGAAAGTGAATTGCCGCTAACGCGTCGACGTGTCGCATGCGAGTCGGCGAGCGCGATCAAGTGGCCGGTTCGGCAACCATGAAATAGCATGCGCAGAAGGTCGCTTCGCCGTTGCCGCGGACAAGCACCAGGCTAGTTTGGTCCGGCTGTCGATCATTAGGACGCACTGCGCCAAGAGATTAGCGAAACATCTTCTCTGCCGTTAAACCGATTCCTTCGTCCATGAAATATTTTACCCGCCGTTCCAGCAGATCGATAGTTTTATCGTGGTTTGCTTTTTTGTTCAATTTAATTAGAACCATATGCTTTTCCATGGCTTGAAGTACTTGGGAGACCATCGTTCGGCGCAAGCACACTCCTCCATGCGAGTGTGGTCCGTCACTTACGCTCACGCACCAATGGTCTAATGCATGTTAATTGCTTTTCATTGAACCTCGATTAGGTGCAGGTAATTTCAGTGGTATTTTATCACCGACCAGACCGACGCACCTGCACGAGTCCAACAATTTTGTCCCCCGTAGCCATAATACGCTAGGACACTTGGACACTCGTTCACGCAGCGACCTCAGGTGTCCTCGGAAACGGTAATCTCGAACGTAGGGAGCACAATTCAGCAAGACAAAGTGCACTTATTGCGAAGCAGAAATGCGTGACAAGTTGGAAGGAAGAACACCGTGAGGCTGGCGACAATACACACTAACCTAGGCCAGACAGGAATGTAAACCAGCCCTCCCCGGTGTGAGCTAGTTGCCGTCGCAGTAAAGTTGAGGAAAAATGTAATTGCTTGCCAAATGAGTCAGTTGAAGGTTTTCATTAGGCAATGGATGGATGGAAACATCTGGCAGGGTCAGGAACCTGGAACGCCACCATATTTCTCTATATCTCCTATCTCAACGATACGCTTCAACTGCAGACGCAGAGTGTAGCCAATTTACATCATGTTGTGCAATGCTTTCGGTAGCAACTTATTGTTTAGTTAGCGGTAAACCTTTTTCAAAAGGATACGCACTCGAACGTTTTAAATGTTCGAAAAGTGTTTAGCCTTCAGGGACACCTTCACACATTGGTATTGGTTTACTAAACTGATCGTTAGCGTCTGCAGGATAGACAGCAGCCTGTCTCATTGGGACAAACCAACGCGAAACGGATCCGATTTGTATAACTGAGTACAATGTAGCTGTCATGTTGGGGCCCGCCGCCGTTGAATGATGTATGTCTTACGAAGGAATTCGTAATACCACATGCAACGATTTGCAGAGTACAATCTACATAATCTAACCTTACTGCCAATAGTCGAAACGGGCCGCAAGGACGAAGCTGCTTGTTCGATCGCATGAATAGATCCGCTTAGGCACGCCTGATCCCCCGGTTAACCCCGGCTGGTGATTCATAGCGTCACACTCATTGATCATTCAGAGGCGTATGGAAATCTTACAAAGTTGTTTATATTTTTAGAAACGATAAGGAAATTCTACGCCGGAATTACAGCTGAATCTTTGCTGGAAGATGAATATGGATGTGGTTAAAAATAATACTGCGTTTAACAAGTTACACATTTTAAACGAATGCTTAAAGCATTCGCCACCTCTTCCAAACTCAAGGCCCCCGGTACCCATTTTCTGCATTGTTTGTTTATTTTTCACCTTCTCGGTAGATTACAGTTTCGCTCGCGGCTGTTTACGATGGGCTTATGCTTTGTTTTATTGGACCGTTGGCTTGGTTCGAAGCTGAAGCCTTCGGTACGGATAACAATCACATCCCAGACCTTGGCAGACGAGCCATTTTTCAGCGGTTTTCCATTCGGTTGCGCTGATTTGGTGGTTTCTTTGTGCCAGAAAAAAGTGATCCATTTTTCATTGCATGTCGGGTAGCTTACCATTGCTTTCCGACTTTTAATTTCTTTACAGTTTACATTGCTAAACATTGTTGGTTCTTCAGGTGACTTAAACTCCAAGAATCATAGCAAACAAATGACTCCCTCATACGCAGTAGTTGCATGCATCGCTAAAAGTGTTACTCATCAAATGTGCAAACCGAATCCGTGCCATGCATGCCATTCGAGATCCGACGCCAACTCAAAGCCATCGGTAGCTGGACTCGAAAGACTGGATTGCAAAAAGCGATGAACCTTCGAATAGATGAATGAGGAGACACACTTATCGAGTCCGTTCGGCTATCCACCTTCTGGATGGATCCTTTGCCAGTATTAATTGGTTTATCCAAGACCGGCTCGTGCTAAATACGTACAAGCTCACCAAGCGTCTATAGAGTTGTTCACCTACACACAATTTGCCGTGACAGACCATTGCAATAAATTGCAATCCGCGTGCCTTCTGCATCGTCCCACTCACGCGCTCATCGGCTCGTGCGATGCATGCTTTCCTTCGCCGGAGCGTTGTTTGAGCAATTTATTCTTCCTTCCCGAGTTATGTTAACTGAGCGATCGTCGAAGAACTCTTAGAGAAATGATAGGAGATAAAATTAGAACATTAAATGCTTTTGAAGAAAAAGAAAAAAAATTTAAAGTATTGAAATATAAATTATTACGAGCCAACCTCTTTGCTAAAAACCATTTTTAAACATTTTATCATCAAATCGAGGTAGTCGATTGGGTTTGGAAAGTCCTCAAAGCTTTTATCACTGATTCAAAACCAAATCAATCTCTCGCACATCAGACAGGCGAGTATTTTTAAACAAACCAGTTGCACGGGTGCATGTCATCAATGCATAATTTAACTCGTCACTTGCCGCAAACAACAGGTTTTACAACAGCAAATCACGGGAAGATGTTGGTTCTTTGGTAATAAATAATTTGGCTGATTATAATGACAAAAGAAATTGAAGAGCACAGCAGAGAGTTCAAAATAGATTCGTATGCCTGTGAAGACTACTTTATGAAGCCGTTGTATCAATTGAATATCGCAACCAATTTTGCATATTGCAACCAATTGAACTCACAAACAAAATGTACCTCGCATCCTTTCAGTTATTGCGCAATACAGTTGTCAACCGCGCTTACGACTCGAGGATGCGGTACGTTCAAAGTGTTTTTCTAGCGACACTTGAACTACGGCTATAGCCCTCGATTACCTCATTCCGGCCCACGGCACATCCATCGCAGCATGGTCATGCTTTGCTGTTGGCCAGTAGGAACGGTTATTTATGTAGTGCCGATGCTTCAGACGCAAGTGCATCCTCACCATCGGTAATTGTGGTGGATGTATCCGCAATTACACATGTCAATTTCGCCTCGATCCGAAGGCAATTTCACGCCCGTGCTCACTTATAACGCCTCCTCTTACAAGTATTGAATTTTAATGATCATTATTCAATTGACCAAAAAAAAAATTCATAACATTAGCACACCAACCAGCATAAAAAAACAGGCCAAATTCCTTCGTCTAATAAAACTCGGTGACTTGTAGAAAGCTAGTTTGAGGCGGGCTATGACAAAAAAGGAAGTTTCGAGGGAGCGAAAAAAAAAAGAATTAGCACTTCAAATGAAACGATGGTCATCATCATCGGTGCTATTGGCCTCGGGGGCCAGTGCTGTTGAAAAGTAAAGGACATGATATGTGAAGGATTTATTGTATTTTGCGATAGCCCCATGCAGACATTCAGTGAACCGTGGTTAGGCTTCAATTTACTCCGGCGACCTTAGCGATTAGAAAAGCTTGCCGGAGGTGTTGTGTCGCAGTTGAGGCTGACGAATGGTATGGTACAATGTGGTGGAATATAAATTAATAAACTTTTTTAACTATCGACGCTTCGGGCGCCGCGGCAATAGCGGTGCCATTCTTGACACGGCAGGAGCCGGGCTCAAATCCCATCCGGACTGTTGCCTCGTGGTGAGGACTGACCAGTTAAGTATGTGCTTTCATGAAGTCTTGTGAGCCATTAAATAGCCGACATGACCTCGCAGGTTTTCAAACCAAGAAGAAACAGAATCTCTCAACTCAATTTGATCAACAGACTTGAGTTTTAATTCAAAACTATTTGCACAAAAAAAGCTGTACTAATTATTTTCCTCTCTTTCTTTCTTTCAGGTATCTCCACCTCACAAATGTTGTTCGTGTACTGCTCTGCTTTTCTTCTTTTATCGCCAAACACGCCAAAGGTGTTCCGAAACGTGTCATCGACGTTCGGCCTTGATATAAATTGTGCGTCGTCTAGTTCACAGGCTGCACCTGTCGCCCTCGCTGTCGTGTGCCCCCTTTTCGTGCCTGGTTGCGATTTTCCTCTCACTTACCCTTGGTCTTCAACGATACGGCGATGAAAAAAAAACATGAGGCTTAAATCCGTGCTAGACCCGAATCCTAGGAATGCGCATTTTTTTGTTTTTTGTTGCTGGGTGCCATAAAGATATAGCTCGCTTAAATGTTCGGTTTGGATTTCAGAGTTGCTTGGAATGCAGTGATTCACATTGGATTGGAATTTAATGATTATTTTGTGTAGTTAAAAACAAGCAGATAAGCGATGTTTTTCCTTAATTTTTTTTGTCACTTATAACAGTCCAAAAATTTGCCAAAATAATTTAATTTACATTTATCAATCGCGTGTTGATCGTTATCATGTTCCAAAAAGTATAAGTCCTGTGTAATTCGTCCTTACAAATGCACGTTGTTGTGTAGTTGCGCGAACTTTCGACAAACATTCACACCTACAATTGCACCTGTGTAGCATTCGGTTATCCGAGCGCCTGCAGTGTGGTTCGAAATTTCGTTTTAACGTGTTCGTGATTTGCGTTTCGCTAAAATGAAGGTGACAATTGCAGCGAAATTTCCGACCCACAAGTGATACTACACACACCGTTTGCGACACACATGCGCGTACTTTCTATTTCACAACGATCGATCGATTGCGATTGCGCTCACCATCATCTACCCTTTATTCGTGTTTCATTTCGCTAGCCTTACTTAGCCTGCCCGGCATAAGGTGGTGCCGTAAAACGGAGCAGCGATAGTATATTGCTGGCAGAGTAGTGTTAGTGTCAGTGTAGTGTGCACGAGCCGATAAAATTCAGTGCGCGTGATAAGTGTGTTCGGCGGCGTTTTGGGCAGCCATCATCATCACACTGTGCCGATGTGTCAAAAGTGAAAGGAAGAGCGAAATAATTTGATCACGGCCACTAAAGAAGGAAAGTTAACGCTTCCTTTTGGCACACCGTTTTCATTGTTCAAGTGCGAAGTTACAGTACAAAGAGAAAAAAAAATACACACAGCCCACCGATTGCATCAAAATCACCTCCATCGGTTGCAATTTGTCGAGTGGTTCGACGAATTTCGTCAAAAGCAAAGCAGCGAAAGTTGGAGGCAGCCGCCGCCTGGGCAAAAGGGGAATAAACATAAACGCCAACGAAACGCCGATGCTGCCGACCAGCGAACAAGAGCAAATGATCTTTCCTCAATGAGAGCAGTCCCCGAAGCCGAGCAACTGCAGCAGGAGTTATCACCACCATGAGGACCCTCGACCGAGACTCCGCAGTGTGTCTGCTATGGTCAACATGCCTGTTGGCCTTGCACTTTACGATACCAGCCACCGATGCCGCCGGTAAGTGTTCCACCTTTACCCGTTTACCTAGCTCCGATCGATTTTGGCCACCTTCTGTGGTTGTAATGCGTAGTGAAACCGCTAGCCAGCTGCAAGGATTATCGGTACGATCGGCCTGTCCGTCGATCGGCCGGTCGGTTCGATTACGGCAAATGATGCAATTAGCTCAAAGTGACATTAATCGTAGCGAAATGGTAGTTAAAAGCATTGACTGTTTGTACATCGACCGGAGAGCATTGTTGAGGATCGAATTGACGCACAGATTTGTGGAAACTCACACACACGCTGGTAGGATTGGGGTGCAGGGTCTCTCCTTCGATTTTTTAATCGTTCCCAGATATGTTTAATATCGAGCTAAAGCTTTTGACGCGATAGGATAAACCCTGCCAGTATGGATTTTTAACATGGTTTAAATAGGAAAACGATTTTTCCCTTGTTTAGCGGATATTAAGGCAACCAGTACTAAAAACCAATGGGAAAATTTTTGATTCGCAATTCTTCGTATTACAAATAGCTTCGAGGAGTCTTGGACTGTCTTGATTGGCTTCCCTTGACTGTATTTTACCCATAGGTAGATAGTCTGTCCTATGTACAGGGAGGCGGTTCGGGCGGGTTACGACACCCTGTGAAGGTTGTGTGAAGACCAGCGTTGCTCCTGTCTTTACCACCAAAATGCCCCCATTTATATTTAGATTCTGATTTATTTCTATATTGATTGCATATTATCTTTAGAAATACTCAAGAGTAACTCAAAAAAAAGGTTACATATTATTTTTTGTGCTTTAAGTAGTAGCAGAAAAAATTGCCTGAAGTTGAAAGTTGAAACCTAAATGAAATTAAAAATTGCTTAACGAAACCAAAATCAAACGGTAACGCTCCAAACCACTCCGGGACGAAGATTTGGGAACGTGTCAAAAATTCACGGGACTATAATAAAAAATTATGGGAATGTCCTGGAATGAGTAAAAAAAGTCCAGAGATGAGTACAAAAATATCTGGGAACGCGTCAAAAAATCCACGGGATACCCTGTAACGTCGTCGATCAACCCAGTTCGAGAGCAGAGGCTTTTGAGATTTTCCTTTTTGCTGACTGAATAATTGAGTTTATTGAATAATTTTTTGTTCATAAAATCAATCTGACTGAATGTGATGAATATTTTAAATTATGCTCGAATAAAACATGCATGAGCTGTTTCATGATTTTTATGATCGTACATTTCCCATTTTTCAGTATCGTGAGTTTATGTGATGACGATGAACATGTTCCAAACATCAGGTTACGGTTGCAAATCCAATTGAACAATTGTATAAAATTTCATTACGATATGAGTTGTTGTGTGTCGACATTTTTCAGCCGTCAATTTCTGGCAGTAATGTTGCTTCACGATACGATCAGCTTGGCATTTAGTTTGATGTCAATAGCGAACTTCGCAAGGATGTTTCACATTTCAATCAGATGAGTAATGGCGTATACCATTATGAGTTATCAATGATCGCGAACATATTTCATTATTCTGCATCCAAAAATGCTCGTACGCTTACCTTAAATTGATCAAATTGAACCGATTGTGCTGATCGTATGCAATGCTTGAGTATGAGTTACGCATGCTGCCAATACTCCTTCATCTATAGTTTCCTTTAATTTATTCCCATTCGCTGCTTCGGGTTAAAGTTCATTGGGATAATCGTGAAAAGTCACAGTCCCCTCCCGGTATGACACATTTGCCAACGAGAAGCGAATTAGCAATCCTTCCCTTTGTTCCTGAACACCCGATGGAAGTAAAAAACAACTCTCCTTCTCCATTCATTTACGGTGCATTCCATTCCCGATTATCCCGGATGCTGTACGGCATGGTGCCTTTTTTGCATCAAGATAGATTAATCCATCGACAGCAATTTATGTACCTCTCTTGCATTCTCCCGTTGCGTGTTTCTTTCCTTGGAATTGAACTCTTCATCCCAGCTCTGTCTGTCAAGCGACTCTACCAACAAACCAGCATGGTATTGCGCTGAACAGCTCTTTCTGACAGTGGGTGCAGTGGTAGCAATCGAATTGCATTGATGCATCTCTTGACAGTACAACAGGCAGCGAATAAATTATGCCGCTGTTCAACGATGTTCCATCGTCATCTGACAATCGTTTTTTTTTCTTTTCTTTTCTTTGGGGTTTTAACACGAATGGATGTGGTCCATTTTTAATTCGATTATTATGCGAATCTTGGTTGTCAATTTCACCAAGTTCGACACGTTCCGCACAACTGTTGTCCTCGAAAATATGTTAAACATTTGCATTTGCAAGAAATTGTTGCTGACAGAGACTACTCTCGAACATATTCAACAAGAAAGTGGAAGTCGCTGTCGCTGCGCAGTGATCGATGATGCATCGATGAACTGGCGGAGCTGGTCAGCTTCGGTGCATGTCACCGGGCAGTAAATCATCAGCAGCCCCGTGTCAAATGACCGAAGCGTTCGCTCGGTTATGCATACACAACAACCATTTTGACCGATGGCAATGCATTTAACACCTTGTAAGGCAAGCCGGGCATGCAATTGCGGCCAGCGAAAAAGGGAGCTAATTAAGGTTTGCAATCGCAAATAAACGTCGTCAGCTATTGCGTACACGGTACCATCATTCTGGTGGTGCGTTTCGCGTTCTACTTATAGATATAATTTGAATTCTAAACGACCGGTGCGGACGAGCATCATTATGCGTCGTCTAATGGGGCTCCCATCGTTACAGCGTTACCGCTGCTGCTGCTCACGTTTGTTGACACCTCCGTCACTTTGGGCTGGCGTGCCAGAAGGAATCGGCCGTACTGCCGAGTGACGCTCTGGGGGGATATCGACTTAGGAGCCTTTTGTAATAATTATCATTAACCGCCAATTACTCACCATCAAGCAGTGCAAGCGTGTTTAAGCTATGATTTATGAAACTGGCTTGCACGGCTGCCTGGTACACACTTCAATGTTGACATTGTTTGATCTGCATCGGAATCTCAGGTGCGGAATCTTAAACAGCATAAAGCATCGCTTAGCGCAACAGACTAAGTGGATATTTTCTCAGAAAATGTTGATCAAATGTTAGAGTGTCAAAGTATATTATACAAAATATAACATTAAATAATTTTACTTGATCGAAAACAACCACGCACCAAATGTGTATTTTTTATATTAATTTCCTCAAAAAAGCAACCTCAACTCATGCCACCATTTGAAATGAAGATGAGGCGCGGATTTCCGTTACCCGAAAGAAGGACATCGCTTCGACTGGCCGTGACAATAATAATACCCTTGCGAACGGGTAGCACAGTCTTCGCGAGCCAACCGAAACCGGATGGTATAAATAATCGTTGGAACCCTCGCCGTGGTTGGGCAATTTTATGCTGACTAGGTAGTGAAGGAGTCGTTGCTGCCTCTACTGTAGCTGATACTAAGTGTGATGATATAATTGGGCAGTGTATCTTGATTCGTTCGCTTCCCGCCGGACTGTAATCGAACCGCGTGTGGGTAGCGATCAATCTTACTGACATTCACCGATTTATGGTTGAGCTGATGCAGATCAGATTGGCAGCTAATTGTGAACGATCACTATCTAACGAGAGATTAGACAGTCCTTCGCAACCGGAAATCAAACCAACCGATTCTAGAGCCTATTTGCGATTATGATCTACTCGTTTGTGGTCTTGAAAAGAAAACCTGAAAAAGAATTTTTGCAAAGTTCCTGGTTGCAGTTAATCATACCGATCAACTTATTTTCGTCCCGCTTGCGACTGCCAGGCTGCACTACATTCCCGACGAAGTGTTCCAAATGAAATCAGATTTTTTGTTTTTGTTCTCAGCCCAAACTGCAACTCATTTGTCTTCATTTGCCTACCAACATTTCCCACGCCTGCCAGAGCTCCGTAGCCTTGATCGAACATTTTTGTGGGTGCCTGGTTGAGCCATAAATACTTCACCGTTGATGACCACTAAAACCCCGTCATACGTCAGCGGCAAACGCTCATCCGGATCGCTGGACCTCAAGGTTTTGGACTACAAGACGCAGGCAGCAATGTGGTCTCACTATCGTTCGTCGATGGCTTGCGGTGTCTGATCGTTGATTGAGCACGACAAGGACACAGGCAATGCCTAGCTTAAGCTGTTCACATGTGATTAGTACAACTATTAATCTGCATTACAAAGGGAGTGAATGCGGTTTTTTGTGTGTGTTTTTACCTAACAAACATTACAACGCACTAGTGTGAAGCTGGCTAATATGTTACATGAAAGGGAAGGCTATGGATTAGGCACTGTTCAAAACAGCGTACCCAACGTATTCGTATTGCGCGCCTGGTTGATGGAAGCCGATAAACAAATAGCAAAGAAATTTTTAAGCCAGTTCAAAATTGCGTCCATTGCGTTCGCTGTAACATCTGTTTCTTGAAGGCTTAGCCCTGTTGTCCGAGCGTGATCTTCAAATCAAGATAAATGGCACATTCAATTTAACGTGCTGATGAGTGCACGGATCGGGCTAATGTTTCGCTACAGGCCTTACACGTTACCTTTTGCTGTAACTTTTAATGACGACGCTCCAGCGGGGTCGTCCTCAAGACTCCCAACGGTCATTTTTCATCCATCCAAACCATCGCGAGCGATCGGCAGTTCAGGGTCACGGCATCACCCTGGCTAGCCTTACAGTGTAGCTAATTCTCGTTGCTGTAGAATTTAGTCCAAATCTAACGCTACCTCAGGCGATCAATATCAGCAGGTCTTCTTGGGAACGAAAAATTAGTTCTGTTTCACTACCCTGCCTTTGTGCTCCTTTGTGGCTCTTTAGCGATGCCCTTTTGTTCGCTGGCGCATAGAAAATCGCAACACGCGGACAAAATGTAAAGGTTGCTACTGGTGCTTCGAAGACGCTTTGAACGATCTGCGTCTGCAGTATGCTGCAATTGTTTATTCAAATTAGCTGTTACACCAATGGGTACAATGGCAGCGAACTGCCAGCAGCAGGTCACGAAGTAGTGAGCAAGCAGTTCGGGACGTTTTGATGCCACCAGCCTCATCATTTGTACAGCTTCTTCATTTCTGGCTGTTGTCGTGGATGAATCAAGTACTGAAAAAAGTAACTGAAGTTTCCTTCAATTTGAAAGGAAGTCATCCGTCGATATTGTGGGCATAAACATTTTTACATTTTTGTTAATGCTTATTTAATGGTACTAAAATAAATATTTAATGTATTATCGGCGTCCCACACATACACTATCCAGTCTTCGTTATTTGTATGATCGTGTTCTTCTAGTCTATCGCTACAGCCTTTTTATTTGCTTCACTCATTTATGTGTGCTTATTAAATTTCCTGACAGACTCGCTGCTCCGCCCAATAAACGAATGCTTAATTATACGACCTGTAGATTAGCTATCCTCGTTATGCTACCCCATCATGCAGGAACAGCTCAAAACCCCTTACCATCAAGTTAAACGAAAAAAAAAAAATGCCCACTTACTCAGCAGTTTCAATTTTGCTGCAAACACACGAGTGATTGAATTATTTGAGCATGCAAGAAGAAGTTGGCCCAAAGACGAAAATAGACAGACGGTGTATTGTACGAATAACAAATACGTTAACAATTCATCGACTCCTAAATTTCGCCCAACCATGCGAATCGATTCGTTCATTAGTAGAGCAAAGAACCACAAGAACCACGAGCCGAATGGGAAAAGGGAGACCTTGAAAACGTTTCACTTGAGATGTACATTCTATATCCAGCCGCTCCACACACACACACACACAGCCCGGGATAGTGGAACGCACGTTTGAGAACCGTGACCTGTCAGACAGGATCGTCCGTCTCGGGACCCGGCCACATCCGGCTCGGGTGATCTGAGCCGGACCTGCACGAATATGTATCGGCAAATCTCGCACTTGGCCGGGTGCTTAATGTTTATTCCTTTTTGTGGTGGAGCGTGTAGCACGTGTAACGATTGCTGTTTGTTGAATAAAAATAATTGAAAACAAAACAAAAACTGAAACCCACACACATACAGCGCACTCCACCGCTCTACTGACGGTGGATGCGCCAAGATGTACACGATAAACGTGCACTTGCCAGGTAAGGAATTGCATAACCCGGTGCACCGGATGGTGGCGAACCGATGCGAGAATGCCTGCTGCTATGCCGTGTGCGCGTTGTTTAATTGTGTCGATGAGGTAACGCCGAGGGAATCGTTAATATTTTGCGCCTGGCGTTGTGGAATACGCGAATACGCGATCACCGTACCATTCCGTGCATTGCTTTTGTCCATATTGGATAAATGAACACAAGTTAAGGCGTAATTAGCAAAATATCTGCACCTTTTTGGGGGGTGGTGCAAAGCATCATTAAACTGTTTGGTTTATGCCAGGAGTAGGACGTAGGAAGCCAAGGGGTGCGTGTTGATGATATAGGAAAACGATCGTTTGTAGCGATTTTTTGTACAGGCGAACGAATTGAAACACAGTTTATTCATCACTGTCCTGGTATGATTCACCGGTGTGAATAATATGAAATCATGGTGCAAACTGGTAAACATACAATGTAATGTTGCATCCAGTTAGGGGAAATTTGCAACTTTTCTGTAGAACTTGGAAATCAGCTGTGGATTTCCTAACGAGTGTGTGGGCCGAACAGACGAAGGTGAGACTGTATAGCACATTTGTAGTCCCAGTACTCACATAACAGTTCGGCGGTAGATGCGACAGCGGCGCCGGTCTTCACACGGCAGGACCCGGAGTTCAAGTCTCCTATAGTAAGGACTGACTATCCAACCTTGCGGTTTCAATAAGTCTAGTAAGCCATAAATGGCAGGCATGACCTAAGAGTTCGTTAGGTCAAGAAGAATATAACTCACATACGCTACGCCTCTGAGACATGGACTATTTCCAAAATCAAAGAAGCGTTTGAAATGAAGATGCTCAGAATTACTTTTATCCGCTTATGATTAATAGTTTAATAGCTTTATTTTAGTTCAACGAGCGTAAAGTCGCCTTTAAGCAAGATATAAAGTTACGAAGGAAAAAATTTAATCTTGAATTTATAAATAATCATGTAACAGGAAGCACAGAACGAATACAATTTTGGAACGTGGTAAGCGACATATCAGGTTCAAACGATCACAAACGACATTAAGCTCACGGCACTTTAAAATAAACGGATCAGAGGAGGCAAAGCGGGTACGGCGCACTTCTTCGACGAGCAGATTTCAAGTACGAAGCAATTTCGGCGGGACATATAAACAAAGTTGAGAAAGGAGCACCGACGAGTCGATCCGATTGTCAAGTATTTGTAGAAGAACAATGGAGGAGCTGTAACAAAGACGAGCTCCTCGAGCTGTACGGTGATATCATATCATCATGCAGCGAATTAGACGAGCTGCGGTAGGTTAGTCATGTCATGAGAAAGTCACCGGAACAACCAGCCCATAAAGTCCTTTCTATGAGGGAACGGTCGGGATGGGATTTGAACCCCAGTCCTGCCGTATGAAGGACGGCGTCGTTATCGCCTCACCACCGAGCCGCCCCACAACGATTAAAATAATTAAATATCCAGTTAAAATAAAACACCAAGACAATCAAAGTACATGAAGCTAGCTATTTACACATTTCTATATTTACACATTTTTCCCTTGAGCCATGTTTGTGTGAGTGTACAATGTTTGAATAATAACTACATTTGCAGTAAATGAAGCAACACAATCATTCAACGGTTCGTAGCAATACAAAAGCCGCCGCCAACACAGCCCGTGACCAATGGATTTGACCCATCAATCTGACGAATGGAAATATAGGCAGTAAAAAGACACTTTCAATCTCGACAGCAGCTTGTCTAATGCAAAAAACAAGCCAACAGTGCTTTGTCATTTCCCCTTTTGTGAAGTTGGAGGAGTTGGCCGGCTCTAAAGCATCCGTCGCGTGCTGTCCGTTGCTCGCTAATTACACCTTCTAGCGATTAGTTGGATTCGGCTAAAATTTAAAACAAATCATCTTCGTGCGGAGTCTAGCTCTAGTATGAAGTATTTAAGGGATACCATGAAACCAATTTAAAAAAAAGAAAAAGCTAAAATAAATAATATCTATTATTATTAGTATAGATTTAAGCAAAAATGGGTTGTCCTTGAAGTATAGGTTACCTACCTCAACACGATGTCTCGGTCGTCGGACAGACACATATTTTCAGGACACTGGCGTCGACGGGATTGCTAATAATTATCGTTCTTGCAGCATCCATCTGTGCCACCAGCTGCACATTTTGGCCTTCGGATGGTTTTTAATTAACTCCGTAATGCACCGGCCACCATGTCCGGAGAGCCGTGCGCACAGCGAGCTTCGTTGGAATTTGTCCACAGTTATGACAAACATCTCGATTAGAAGTATTTTAACGAACGCCGAGCATCGACGGGTGGACGGAACCGGATCTGCTCTGTCTAATGGCGGCACATTTTGTCAGTACGTTAGGTTCTGCCTTTCCATTCGTATGCTGCCGCACGTTTAGGTGCTCTATATGGAAGTAGAGGCTTTTTGCCTTACTTTTTGTTTCTTTCTAGAGCAGTGCACTTAATTGATAGAAACATAAAGCTCAGCGATTCAACCTGGCGGCACATAAGATCTTTCGAATCGGCACCACTGCAAATGCGTTGTTGTCATGCGTGAACCGAATGAATGCGAACGGTGACTACTCCACTGTGAATGTGCTTTACCTTTACGTAGATTCAGACCGATTCAATGGCTCGCTGACCTATACCCTTCGGTGGCACTTTATAAACCACCGTTTCTTCGCTATAAAGCATCACCTTCCGAGGGCCAAGCAAGGGACGAACAGCATCTGAGCGTTGGCAAAAGAAAAAAACCATTCACTACCCTCCTTTTTACGAGTCCAATTTAATGGTCGTACAATAATAAATGCGCTGCAATATGCAGTATGTTTTTGCTGCTCCCAGCTATCCTAATAATTGAGACATAATCGTTGATCTTATGACGCTTCGGGGTGGAGGACGGCTTGAGAATAAAGTGGATTTATTTTATCGACCGCATGATTAAGGGTCAAAACTTTATGATTACGTTCGAGTCGTGAAATTAAGATGCGTCATTTATTACATATCGCTCGTTTACACTTTGTTGACAGAGTAGTGATTACTATTTATTGAACCAGTTTTGCAGTTCTGTAGAACTTACCAAGACTTTGCTTGATTTCTTCTTTCTTAGCAACTGATTCAATCGAACGTTGAAGTACCAAATTTACAATGCCCGTATGCTTTTTATCAGGTCTGATTCTATCAAAGAGACGACGGATGTCCATTGCTGATTTCTGATAAACGCCCATCAAAATAACTCGGCTGGCATAGTCCATCAACTCCGCTTCTAACGAACTCGACCAGCTCACTGTCCATTAACGTCATAATGTTGGCTACTTCCAAATATAAAGAACCGGACCTAGCACAGCCATGTGTAGGGGGCACCACCACCAGGTGAAACGAACCTGCTCAAGCACGTGTCGATCTTTAGCACCTCTCGTGTGTCATGTGTGAAAAGCAATTTTCATTAATATGCATTCAGAATCGTGCATGTTCATCTCGTACCAGCTTTTTCTATCAGCTTTTTTGCATGTATCGCATTCCAAGCTGGTGCGATGGGATGTGTGCCTTATTATTTTTGTATTAAACCCCATCATCATAGTTCTTAACCGAGTGCCTTGGGAGCACGCGACTAACCCGCTCGAAAGATGGACACAAGCGAGCTGTATTGTGCGGAATCGCAAAGAAACATGGTCGCTATAGGTTCGTGATTGACGGCAATTCAAATTTTATGATACGCGAGATACTTCAGCCACTTTTAGAATGGTATTGTGAAGTTTGTGTAGCTCGTTTCCTTCTATTCGCAGCGTCGAGTGCCACTTAAAATGGTGGGACGATTGAACAGCACATTTATTGTTCGTGTTTTCTTCCGCCTTAATCCTTTTGCTGATTTTCCTTCCTAATGGCGTTAGATTAAAAAAAGAGGTTCTATACTTTGATTGTAGCGAGTGTGATGCAAGAACCTCAATAAGACGAAACCATACTTTGATAAGCAACAGCGCTAAATATTATGGGTGGTCTTAATACTATCGGTAGATCGCGTTTTTTCGTGGAACTTTAAACGCCAGCCGGGTAGCTCCTAGAACTTTTTATCCGCTAGACTGCCGATTTTGCTCTAGAATTTCGCTACTTCCATTTATTTCGCTGTCAAAAAACCAGCTCGTTCGGCTCCCAGTTTGGCTATCTTCATTATGCCTTTTACGATCGTGTTACACCCGTTGAACGACCAATACGTCATCCAATCTGTAGCACTTGATCAATCATTTTTTGATGAATGATCACCACACTGCGTCCTGTTTGCCGGCCGCTATCGTCCGATCACGTTGGAACGTTTTCCATGTTTTCTCCAACCCGAGGCTCGAGAAACAATTTGCGCTATCGCAAATTATTCCTGCTACTAGAAGGAGAAAAATAATCAGCGGATATATAAAATAAACTGGTTGAACACGGTCTTTGACGGTAACCGAACTTTGCAGCCATATCGTACGCACTAAAACGTTCCAACAATTTTGTTCAAATTACTCGTGGGAGTTCCACCGTGTTCGCAATGTCCATAAAAACACTCCCACGTTGCGCAGACGAAGCACTCGTCCAGCATCAGCTTATCGCCCACTGTAAAAGCTGACGTCGTCCAGAAGCTTCAGCGACGGTCCATGGTGCTTTTAAACACCATTTCACCACATGTGACACGAGACAAAGTGTGAAGGATGCTAAGGTTGTTGGATCGTATGGTTAACAAGTTGTTTGTACGAATGTACTTTATAGTAAGTGTTTTGTAAAACAAATGTATCCTCGCATACCGACAGCACGATAAACATAAATATAGAACAAATGAACCAATTATGTAGATCTTTTAAGTGGTTCAGATCGATATATCGGCGCTACAGTACAACGTACAACCCTAACCGAAACCGGGGGTTCGTGACGACAGGTCTGAATTCGTGCAATTATCGCGTATTAAGTGAAAGGCAAATCTCGCCCCAGAACCTGATTTCATGTTTCGTTTGACCCTAGGGGTGCCAGGCCGCGTGGATGCTTCGTCCACAAAAGTGGAGCATCGAACGAACCTAGCACGCAGTTGGCTTAAGGTGCCTGCTACCAGGATCGTGTCGCTACGCGCCCAAGAACGACCGTACACGTTCCAGTGTCGAGCGATCGAACGTTTAAAAATGGTTGAAATGTCTCGGTCCGTTGAATCCGGTGCTACAACTTGTCCCCGATTCTACACGCCCAATCACTTGACAGGTTTCCGAGCGGTACACCCTAGATTTGCATGCGTGCACAGAGCTCTGCCGAGATTCGTCCACACGCAGAATAAATTCATCTGGACCGCATGTCTGGACCAAACGCTAGGCAGGAGCTATACTGTCGTACGGTCGTTGGTCAAACAAGAAGTATAATGTATAAATCACCCGGCCACGATCCGGCGTGCATTCTCACGTGAATCGAATGGAAATTCACCAAATACTCCGGTGCCAATTCAATAGAGCATGCCTCCCTTACCGACGGGTACGAACGTGTACGAGAGCTCCAATTTGGAGCTGCATTCGAAAATCGAAAGTCATCATAGGAAAGCCTTGTTTGGTACGAATGTTCTGACAGTCTGCAGTGGGTCATGTGAGCAGTATAGTAAAGCAGACTTGCGTAGTTTTGCCTTTGCTCTCCAACAAGTCCCAACATTGTGGGGGCCTGGAGGCTACACTGTTCGGTCGATACGTATCGCTAACGATGGGAGGACTTGCTCGCGGTGATGCCAATTTTAAGGTGTGATTTGGGATAAAAGCCTTCTAACCTCGCGCCTTATGTTATGCCAACGTGCGACAAAGCGAATGGGAGGAGACCGGTTGAACGGTTGGAATTTGGCGAAATTGATTCTTAATTGTTCAACGCCAAATGGGACATTGTTGCCATTTTTTAGAGTGTGTGTAAGTATACATATTTGCCTAACAGGATTTACAACTAGTCAAGGATATTTCTTGTGGCCTTCAGCTAGATGTCGATGTGTGTGACCCAATCCATGAAATGCGTCAAATAATTAGCGAATGATTCATGCACAGTTTCCGGTTCGTTCTTCCGAAAAAGAAAAACAACTCAATTTGTTTGATTTGTACGCAATATCTTTATTTAATAACAGTTGAACGTTCCCTTCTCTTTGGTAGCTTTTGGTTTTAGGGAAAATATTAAAACTTTAATTACCATACAAAAAGGAATTTGTTTCGCCACCACTGCATCGCTTAATGGGATTCGCCATTTTGGACAACCATTCTTCTACCATGGTCTGAGATTGTCTGAAATGCTTCGTTTTCAGTCCGCATCCGTTCCAGCCTCAAGTCAACGGATTTATAAATTCTCACGCCTCTCTACTCAAACACACCGCGCGCGCTTAATCCCGGATGCAAAATTAGCTGCACATTTCTCATCGCAATACGTTTCGGAAAACCGGTAGCTCCCAGTACAAGCTATCCACACAAAAGTCATAATTAAACCAATCCAAATTGATCCGCCACAGAGTGTGCCCAGATGAAGAGTCCCGAATGCTTATGGCTGAATTTCAGCAAAACACTCATGCGTGGCATCAAACGGGTCGCCATTGTTCGCTTTGGCTCAGAATGTTTATAGCTTTACGATTTAATCAAGAGGCAAACTTAAGACACTCTCGCGAAATCTGTCATGTTTCATCTGACTAGGAAAAAACGAAAAACAATTGTTCCACCTCCAACGGAAAGAATAATTCGTGTGCTCGAGCAGCATCAGCAGCAGCAGACGTGATCGGTGGTGAAAATGAATGTAAAAGATCTTCGCAAAACCCATGCTCACCGACCCAAAACGAGTCCCGAGGGCTCACCGCAGAGAACGAGAGAATGCCACGGGCACATGAATATAACGTTATTAAAATCCAACCGCTAAGGTCACCCTCCGGACTATGAGATCGCCGATCTGTGCAGGTTTTTCGCGGATCGGGGACCATTCAACCTCTGCGGACGATGAGCGGTCAAGCCCGGGGTTATTCGCTCACTGCTCGCGAAAAGATATAAACGTTAGCGTCGAAGATTTACGATCAGGTAGTATGGAACATTAATCAACCGATATCGGTGACATGCAACAGTAAATTGTTCCTTTTGTGGAGCCATTGCCAAAATAAAGTCCATTCTCGGCGAACCTTGCCTGCGTACGTTCTGCCCGGCGTTCGGCGATAAGATCCTTTTCCTTACACGGTAGGATTAGGTTTGATAGATACGTTTTGCTGAACAATTTGGGGTTCCCTGCTGCAGTCGGTGAAGATTAACCGTTTATATGACTTAAGCAACCAAAAAACTGGGGGCCTCTTTCCCATATTGAGTCAGCGTAAGGGTCCTGTCTGTTGCCACCATTCCCACATGTATCACCCATTCCTTTCACTTGCCTTGACCCGGTACTCACGATCAGATCTCGGCCCCGGGTCGGGGTAAGGTAGCTTAAACCCTAACCAGCAGCCATTAGCCGGTCTGCGCCGCGGCTCTACATCTGGAGCGAAAAATCTAAACTGACCCATTCCGGCCCAAACAACGTCTCAATTTCACTCTGTGTCTTTTGCTCGTTTCAGAATCCAGCTTGATGAGCCACGTCGAAAAGCAGCGCTACGACGGATGGTACAACAATCTGGCCCATCCGGACTGGGGAGCTGTCGGTAAGTAACGAACGCCCTTCGCTCATAATTTTGTGATTTATCGCACATGACTAACGGACAACCCGCACGTAGCGCACAGTGGGGTTTCCTTAAAATTACCCCAAAAAGCATTAAAAATCCCCTGAAACGCCAAACCACACAGAGTTGTCCTGCCTGTTCAGTACAAGCACTCCGATGACAGTTTAACTCGTGTTGTACTTTAACGATTTTCAGACCCGAGCCGTCGGGGTTTAAGCGACAGTTGGGAACCGCGTAAACACAGATATATTGCGATGTGTCACAGCGTATTGTACAATTTTCGTAACGATCGCTCAATTTTCGTACACTCCAGCCCAGCGGGATGTCTGCCGTGAGCTGTGAGAACTCCCGCGTCGTTTCGAAACCGGGCCGACTACACATGTCCGTAAATCCGATCACTGTGTTTATTTTATTACATTTTAAGCCTTGTTTACCCCTGCTTTCCTGTTTCTGCTCCTTTCGAGCTGGAATGTGATTCGTCTGATCGCTCGATTCGCAAATGTAGATGTAAATTTTAATTATTTATGATTATCGGCCATCAATGTTGGGCGAGGCAACACTGATCATGACAATTGATTGCATCGCCATACGATGCGGGCACTTAAATTGTTCTCCATTTTTCCCATCGTTTCGTCCGGCTAATTAGTGAACGTGACCGTGTAGTGCTTTTTGCGCCATACGCGTTCAATGTATGGGATTATTTTGGTTGTGCCAAGATATTCTCCACACACCAAGGGAAATAAGATTTGTATTCCGCGGAAAACATATTTTGGATCCGTTTTTATACCTGGCTAGCAACGCCAATCTTCCAATTTATCAAAAAATATTATTATAACCTCACAGACATGTGTAGAAAATGGAACAAGAGCTCTTAAATTGTTGTTCTCGCCGTTCAGTACTAGCCATAATCGAACCTCGTGTAATCCATTAACGCATTCGCACCACAAATCTACGTCGCTGCACTACAAATGCAACACTGTGGCACGTGAGCAAAGCTTACCGGTAAAGTCACGCGACCTGCAAGTGCAGTGCAAAATGTAGCAAAAAAATGTAACCTGTTGCCGCCTCATACATTCCCATACACCCGCCCGTGTCTCACAACAAACTTTTGCAAAGGAGTGACACTAAGCCATGCATCATTCGGTGTACCTTGCTAGTCACCCCAGTCGCTTTGACGTACAGGTTCTTCGATCAGTTCAAACGCCCATTATGCACTGCCAGTACGAGGATCGAAACGGCCCAGCTATCTGAGTGCACTTACCCGTGGGGTTAAAATTCAGAGTGACTTAATTGGATTAAGCATACCGCCGGTGCAGTCGTCGTTAACTTTGTCTCTATCACCGCACCTCACCTCACGCCTGCATCTCGTACCCTTGGTGCATTCCTGCGCCCGACCGGACCCCTGGACAGCTTTTAAGCTCACCCTCTGATGGAGCGATGAACGGGTTGGATGGATGGATGGAAGGCGGGATGGTTTGCCTTGATAGGGTGCACCCTTCTTAGTCCCCTGCGATGACTTGGCAGTGGGTCGGTTCATGCCTCTGGAGCTACTTGGCACAGCAGGAGGCACCACCGACCGGCACTAACAACGTCCCACCGAACGCGTTTTGTTTCTGTGAATAGCAACAGCAGCAGCTACTAAATTATATGAATAATGCCACACAACGCGTGCGTGCTCAGCTATTGGTGACACACACACTTCAGCCTTTGATGAATGATTCAGAACATTGAGGGAACACCTGTCGCAGAGCAAACTACTAATGAAGGAGGAAGAAAGAGAGAGGATAGAAAAGGACAGAAGAGGATCAAACGTGATCTGCTTATTTTGCAATCCAGATTTACAAAGGGATTACATTGATTTACAATTTAACGTAATAGGTAATTAAAACATGCAGATTCTCTACTAGGTGCTAGCAGAGCTAGACAGTATGACGCCAATTTTGAGCTTTATGGTCTCGATATGGTATAGAGTGAAGATTTATCACTTTTAATTCCCAGGGTGAATATCGAATACAATATGCTCCCCAATGATTGATGCTTCATTCCTCGGTTTTTTTATATTTTTTATTATAACCTTCTCTACCCTTACACTGACCTTGCTTAAGCTGAGCTTTAAGGTTTAAGCTATTAAGCGTACAGTTTTCCTTTCGGCTTGCTTCGCTTGGCTTGCATACAGCTTTTGCACCAGGATAGACATTCAAATCCTGCGCCAGGCTTATTACGTTATGAAACAATTTACCCGACCGCAGTCATTTATTAAGGTCTGAAAAACGTAATTGATGGTCTGCTCGCCATCGCGCTGACCTCGAAATCAAATTTAAGCTCGTGCTGTTGAAAGTGTAAGCGATATGAAAGGGGAGGCGTTGATGCTTTGCTTTCTGTTTCTTCTTTTTTGTTTTCGCCAGAGAAGACAGCTTTCTCGCTTCCTTTCTGACGATCGCTCTTTTTTTTTGGGGGGGGGGGGGCCAAAATGGTTATATCCATCCAACGATCAATTTACCAATCACGTATGATTGTAGCGATCCTCGGTGTCACCGGCAATCGTCAGCAGAAAAATAAATTTTATTCGTTTGATTCTTTTGATTGCTTCCAAATACAGAGTGCCAATGGTGCCAAAAAAGGGAATCCGATGCATTGATTGCAGTGCCGCGTACGTAAATGAAATAGTTGACATTTTTGTTTCTATTGTAAAGGACTGGTTGTTGAATGAATTTGGAGGATTAAATCAAGGTTTATTTAGGTAGCTGTTGAATTATAGTTGAAGACGCAATTATTTTAACTAAAATATTTTGCTTTACCTCAACGTCTGGCCAGTTCTCAGTTCTACTTTCGAGTTTTTCAAGGAACATGAAGTTAGTGTTTTATTATGGCTTATAAGTGTTCCTCTTTTTTTTGGTTGGCTGTCTTACGTTGGACTAACATTATATTTTTACCAATTTACCGGCACAAAAAAGTGTCAATCGTAAAGCTACTGTTAGGTTGACGATCAACATGCATTATGCATGTCCGCCGACATTTCGACCCCTCGGGTGCCAATTTATTCGCTCACAGTTTAATTATTTTTATCACCTTGCTGACACATTCGACGCTAATCTACGGCATTGATCTAGATACCTGCGTACCTGATAAGGCCAGCGGTGCTAAATATGTAACAGTGGCAAGCAAGTGTGTAGAAATTATACGACAATTTATGACGCGCCACAGAAGCACGAGCTGTAAGTACACATGCTCTGCATTACTCATTTCCTTTTCGTTCACAATTAAACGAGCACTCGCAGCGAGGTGTGAGAAAAGCTTTTTTTTTTCTTGAGAGCTTCCGGATGAAGTGCTCACGTAAAATTCAAATGTATTGTAGCAAATCTGGATATAGCTGTAGCAGGACATAATTCATTCATAAAAATGTTGATTCTGTTGGGCCACTCACACGCACTTACTGCTATGTTATACCGTCCAGAGTTATGGCACCAGCTTACAGCATAGTTTTGCATATGTTCAACAGATTTACACCGGCAATTAGTGGAGTATAATTTATCGCCATGTTGACGTCGGTGGTGGTGGTATCGTCACACATACACGCGCTCCAGCACGTTGGATACATTTTGTGAAAATATTAAAATTATGGTTCAAACGGACAGAAACGCATGTTACGCCAGCCCGTAAAGTACTAAAGCCTACCAACCCGCTTAGCCGTACAGAAGCGAGAGTGCATTTGCACTTTACACTACTAATAACACACTGTTGCTTAACTGAACCGAAGTACCGTCTCCACCATCTAGCGAACGAACCGTTAATGGACAATTTAGGAATAATTATTATTTATGAGTTCGCCATTGACATTGAACTGCTTCCGTTTGGTACCTTTTGCTTCTGAGGCTTCACGCTCACTTAGCGAATGTCAGCCGGTGCCTCACTCACCACAGCAGCAAACAGTAACAAAAAGAGGCAAACAAGAAAATCATCATCCATTAGGAAAGACCTATCCCTTAAAATATGCAAATTAGCACAAGTCACGGACAATTAGGTTACGCGCTACAGGGAAAGGTGATGCAGCATTGTTTTGTGTTTGGAGAACGGTTTTAGCAGTAACTAGGTTGGTAGTTTAAGTTTGCGTTCGGAGTGGCTGGAAAATGTGCCCAGTATGGTCATGCTTTTGTGCATCAATATAGGCAAAGTTTCGAACAAAATGGAGACGCCCAGTTGTGGGATATAACTTAGCTTCTGACTTCGGAAAATATTACTGACTCTTCTTACGATTATTCTGCAAAGCAAACATTAAATCATTTTGTATATTGTACCTTCCCTAGATAATCACCTGACAAGGAAAGCTCCGTCGGCGTATTCGGACGGGGTGTATGTGTTGGCCGGTGCCAATCGACCCTCGCCCCGCAAGCTCAGCCGACTGTTCATGCGTGGCACCGATGGGCTACCATCGATGGAAAACCGTACCGCTCTGCTGGCCTTCTTCGGTCAGGTGGTGACGAACGAGATAGTCATGGCGTCCGAATCGGGCTGTCCGATCGAGATGCACCGCATCGAGATCGAGAAGTGTGACGAAATGTATGATCGAGAGTGTCGCGGCGATCGCTACATACCGTTCCACCGTGCGGCCTACGATCGTAATACGGGCCAGAGCCCGAATGCACCACGCGAACAAATCAATCAGATGACGGCTTGGATCGATGGTAGCTTCATCTACAGTACGTCGGAGGCATGGCTGAACGCGATGCGATCGTTCCAGGACGGTGCACTGCTGACGGACAAGCAGGGCACGATGCCGATAAAGAACACGATGCGGGTCCCACTGTTCAACAATCCTGTGCCGCATGTGATGCGGATGCTTAGCCCGGAACGGCTGTACCGTGAGTAATCTCAACGCACACGCGTTTATTACATCAATATTAAAACCCTATTCTATTGTTCTGTACAGTTCTCGGTGATCCTAGAACTAACCAAAATCCAGCCCTACTGTCGTTCGCCATTCTGTTCCTACGTTGGCACAATGTGGTAGCGAAGCGCGTCCGACGACAGCACCGAGATTGGAGTGATGAAGAAATCTTCCAACGCGCACGCCGTGTAGTGATCGCTAGTCTGCAAAACGTGATCGCCTACGAGTATCTGCCAGCGTTCCTGGACAAGGAGATACCTCCGTACGATGGTTATAAGGCCGACACCCATCCGGGTGTAAGCCATATGTTCCAGGCTGCTGCTTTCCGATTTGGACATTCTTTGATTCCACCGGGACTGTTTCGTCGCGATGGTCAGTGCAACTTCCGTCGTACTAATATGGACTTTCCTGCGCTTCGCCTATGTTCAACATGGTGGAATTCTAACGTAAGTTAGCTACATATCTCAAAGAACATAAAGGCTTTTATTAAACTAATTTCCACACTTCAGGACGTGCTTGACAACACACCGGTAGAAGAGTTCATCATGGGCATGGCATCGCAGATCGCCGAAAAGGAAGACCCCCTGCTGTGCTCGGACGTGCGCGATAAATTGTTCGGACCGATGGAGTTTACACGCCGGGATCTTGGTGCTTTGAATATTATGCGCGGTCGTGACAACGGACTTCCAGACTACAATACAGCGCGTGCGGCGTACCGGCTGCCAAGAAAGAAAAATTGGCGTGACATCAACCCGCAGGTGTTTGAGCGGCAGCCTGAACTACTGGAGTGAGTTTTCCCTTGATGTCCATATTAAGGAGAAGGAGGTCCGTTTTACATAACTCAACCTTTGCTTAATCCGACAGGTTGCTAATCAATACGTACGATAACCAGCTGGACAACGTAGACGTTTATGTCGGTGGCATGCTGGAGTCCGATGGTAGACCTGGGGAACTGTTCTCGGCTGTCATCATTGATCAGTTTACCAGAATTCGTGACGCCGATCGGTTTTGGTTCGAGAATGAAGATAACGGGTGAGTAACGGGGGCTAGTCAAATGATGTATTTCAATCATTAATCTGACATCTCTAACTTTCCATCCGCACAGCATATTCACCAAAGAAGAAATAGCCGAAATACGCAAGTTCACGCTCTGGGACATCATCGTCAACAGTACGGACATCGAAGCGGACGAAATTCAGCGTGATGTTTTCCACTGGAAGCAAGGCGATCCCTGTCCGCAACCGGAACAGCTCAACGCAACATTGCTCGAACCGTGCAACTATCTCGAGGGCTACGATTATTTCTCCGGCTCGGAGCTGGCGTACATCTACTCGTGCGTCTTTCTAGGCTTCGTGCCCATTCTATGCGCTGGTGCGGGATACTGCGTGATCAAGCTACAGAACAGTCGACGCCGCAAGCTGAAAATCAAACAAGAAGCCATGAAAAACACTGCCAACAGTAAAGTGTCGGTGGAGAAAATGGTAGCTCGCGAGTGGTTGCACGCGAACCACAAACGACTGGTGACAGTCAAATTCGGACCGGAAGCGGCTATCTACACGGTCGATCGCAAGGGCGAGAAACTTCGCACCTTCAATCTGAAGCACGTCGATGTGGTGACGGTGGAACAATCGCAAGAAAACTACAAGGCAAAGAAACCGTACATATTGCTGCGCGTACCGAGCGATCACGATCTGGTGCTGGAACTGGAATCGAACTCGGCTCGTCGGAAGTTTGTGAAAAAGCTGGAGGACTTCCTAGTGGTGCACAAAAAGTCTATGACATTCGTTGAGTCGAATCGCGACCTAATGCTGGCCAAGGCAGAAACTCGTGAGCGTCGTCAGAAGCGGCTGGAACATTTCTTCCGTGAGGCTTACGCACTTACGTTCGGATTACGTCCCGGCGAGCGCCGTCGTCGCTCGGATGCATCGCTGGACGGTGAGGTAATGACGGTGATGCGCACCAGTCTGTCAAAGTCGGAGTTTGCGGCAGCACTCGGCATGAAACCGGACGACATGTTCGTTCGAAAGATGTTCAATATCGTCGATAAGGACAAAGACGGAAGAATATCCTTCCAGGTGAGATGATGAGGGGGAATGTTCGCTGCTGAAGACGTTATTTATAACACACGTGTGGGGGGATTTTGTTTTAGGAATTCTTGGAGACCGTGGTGTTGTTTTCGCGCGGAAAAACTGACGATAAACTGAGGATCATCTTCGATATGTGTGACAACGATCGAAACGGAGTGATCGATAAGGGAGAGCTGAGTGAGATGATGCGATCTTTGGTGGAGATCGCTCGAACCACAAGCGTGACTGATGAACAAGTTAACGAGTTGATCGACGGCATGTTCCAGGTATGGTCCTGAGCACGACGTCTTCATGAAGTTTTAAAAAAAATGCAACAATTTGTATCTTTTGCTTCCCCAGGACGTTGGTCTCGAGCATAAAAATCATCTAACCTACGAGGATTTCAAGCTGATGATGAAGGAATACAAGGGAGACTTTGTTGCGATTGGCTTGGATTGTAAGGGTGCTAAGCAGAACTTCCTCGACACATCCACCAACGTTGCTCGCATGACCTCGTTCCATATTGAACCGATCTCGGACTCACGCCGTCACTGGATGCAGGAAAAGTGGGACTGCTACACGACCTTCCTGGAGGAAAATCGTCAAAACATCTTCTATCTTTTCCTGTTCTACGTTATCACGATTGTCTTGTTTGTGGAGCGATTCATTCGTAAGTGTAACTTTGTTTGCGAGGCTGTTTGTGCCATGTAACCCTCACGATCCTGTGATCTTTTCAGACTATTCCTTTATGGCTGAGCACACTGATCTACGGCACATCATGGGCGTCGGTATTGCGATAACACGCGGGTCCGCTGCTTCACTGTCATTCTGTTACTCTCTTTTGCTGCTCACAATGTCCAGGTATGGCAACTTTTGTAAAATTGCTTTCAACAATATGGCTAAACCAGCAAATTTCTTCCTCGACAGAAACCTGCTGACAAAGCTGAAAGAGTTCCCAATCCAACAGTACATCCCGCTTGATTCGCACATTCAATTCCACAAGATCGCCGCCTGTACGGCGCTGTTCTTTTCGCTGCTCCACACCGTGGGACACATCGTGAACTTCTACCACGTTTCCACACAATCGATCGAGAATCTGAAATGTCTCACGAAAGAAGTGCACTTTACGTCCGACTACCGGCCCGACATCACGTACTGGCTGTTCCAAACCATCACCGGCGTTACCGGGGTCATGCTGTTCGTCACAATGTGCATCATATTCGCCTTCGCCCATCCGACCATTCGCAAGAAGGCGTACAAGTTCTTCTGGAACGCACACTCCCTGTACGTGGTGCTGTACGCATTGTGTCTCGTGCACGGGCTTGCCCGGCTGACCGGTGCGCCCAGGTTCTGGCTGTTTTTCATCGGGCCCGGCATTGTGTACACGCTCGATAAGATCGTCTCGCTTCGCACAAAGTACATGGCACTGGATGTCATTGAAACCGATCTGCTACCATCGGATGTCATCAAGATCCGATTCTACCGGCCGCCGAATCTAAAGTATCTGTCCGGCCAGTGGGTACGGCTATCGTGCACAGAGATAAAGCCGGAGGAAATGCACAGCTTTACGCTCACGTCGGCACCGCACGAGAACTTCCTCAGCTGTCACATCAAGGCACAGGGTCCGTGGACTTGGAAGCTGCGCAACTACTTCGACCCGTGCAACTACAACCCGGACGATCAGCCGAAGATACGCATCGAGGGACCGTTCGGTGGGGGCAATCAGGATTGGTACAAGTTCGAGGTCGCCGTTATGGTTGGTGGCGGAATCGGTGTAACGCCGTACGCATCGATCTTGAACGATCTCGTGTTTGGTACGAGCACCAACCGTTACTCGGGAGTGGCCTGTAAGAAGGTGTACTTCCTCTGGATTTGTCCGTCGCACAAGCACTTTGAGTGGTTCATCGATGTGTTGCGAGATGTGGAGAAGAAGGACGTTACGAACGTGCTGGAGATTCACATTTTTATCACACAATTTTTCCACAAATTCGACCTACGAACTACCATGCTGGTGAGTAGTTGAGCTTCGGAACATGATAGGACGCAATTTGATTATCGTTTTTTTACAATTTCAGTACATTTGCGAGAACCACTTCCAACGACTCTCGAAAACGTCCATGTTTACCGGGCTCAAAGCAGTGAACCACTTCGGACGTCCAGACATGTCCAGTTTTCTCAAATTCGTACAGAAGAAACATTCTTACGTGAGTTCACTCTAAGCCAAACATCAATCGTGTCCAATACTAATAATTTTCATCTCTTTCTATCGTAGGTTTCCAAGATCGGAGTCTTCTCGTGCGGTCCACGACCACTGACTAAGAGTGTCATGTCGGCGTGCGATGAAGTGAACAAGAGCCGCAAATGGCCATACTTCATACATCATTTTGAAAACTTTGGATAAGCAGCAGCGGGCAGAAAAACCCTCTCCACACACCGTCATCGTCCTTTTTCATCGTCCAATACCGATAAGCTATTCATAATGTACGGTCTCTTATTCGATCATTCGAGGGGCTCAGTTGCTCATGAGAATTTCGCTAGCGAAACGTGTGTCGTCGATCATTTTTATATACTAGTGTTCTGTGTTTGTCTACGTTTTTGCTTGTATGTGAAACTTTCGTCCGTTTCAAACAGTTTCAGTATTTACAATATTATCGTTCGATTGCTATCCCGCTGCCGACGAGTCCGGTTCGTTCATTTTAATGTTAGTTGTACAACGTCCAGATCTTAGTTACGTCCCAGAACACTGCCTCAAAGGCGTATTTATTCCACTTCCAAATGGAAGAACGCATGAACATACCATACATTGCCAAGCGAAACTCTACCCAAGTGTCCTATCCTGCTCACGACAGCAACAGTTGTATCGGCTTGGCTTTGGCAGGCCAGGAACCTGCTCAACATATGTTAAGTAATAAGAATCTACATCAAGCGTATGCAGCAGAGCGATCACACGGATAACTACCATTTCATAATGCGTGATATTACATATACGGAATAATCGCAACGATTTGCTAGCAGCATAGAAGGAAATAAGGCCGCTAGCAGATCGTTTTCTTCGCTGAGCGCATGTACTCTGCTGTTTATACGTTCTTACGCTGGTCTACCTTTACTCTCACTAACTGCCAGAATATGTACCTTGTTTGTGGTTTTTTTGTGTACAGCTTGTCATGTTCAGTGTAGCCCACTTCAGTGTTGAGCTTTTAGTACGTTTTATTTTCATCGATGTGTATGTTGCTCTTGCTCAAGCTATTTTACGCTGGCCTTTTAGGGAGTAAGTCATTGCTGTTGTAACTGGCGAATAAGTTAGCAAAAACAATGTAAATATGCATTAAAATCGTTGCTGTATTTATTATACTGTGTCCGCTACCAATAAACGTAAGCATCCCAAAAACAATCTCATATGTGTGTTTTGTGTTTAAATAGATGATATTTAGTTCTTTTTATTGAATATTTCCCTTAATTATTTTCATTATAAGATTAATATTATAAGATTAATTATTAATAAAAATATTAATATTTTTTGCTTCATTTAAACAAATATTTACATCACAATCAATCAATTAAAAAAATCAATTACTTACCCTGACGCGAGAGTTAGTCAGCGAAGCTTTATCTAACTATAAAAGACGCCAAATATTGCAACCTCTAATTTTATGAATTGTTAAGAATTTCATAGTGCTTTGTTCAGCAATTACATTGATTAATTATTTACACGAATTATAATATAGTTCAAACTATATTCTATGTACAAGAAAAGTCCTTGTAAAGAACTGTTTTAAACAGAAACTGATGGCTTTACTCATGTTTGGCACCACTGCTGAAAGCTCGTCATGCTTTAAAAGCTTGCAAAAGCTTTCTCACTCGACGTGCTCTCAGTGAGCAGTGAGAAACTACCATTCACAAGTGAGAAGATCCATGTGATCAGTGTGAGAAGTTTACTTTTCTCACTACAAACTATTTAAAATTCGTCGTGGAAATTGAACTAAAAGTCTAAACGATCTTTTCCTGTTCAGAAGAGTTTTTTTTTTAATTATACTATATTAAGAAAAATATATTATCTATCTTAGAAACCCATTTGGCTCATTTTATTCGCATTTGACATTTGCATTGTTAATATTTACTAGTCCTGCTCGTCATAGTACAGCACCGACGGCGACATACTCTGCCCTACGCCCGATGATGCAACATAATTATGTTGCGATGAAGAAACCGACCAACAAAACCATGCACTAAGTGAGGCACTGTGCCCTTAGGCCAAGGAATTTGCTTCGCCACTGGCTTGGAGCAACCGGGAGAAACACGTGTCTGCGCTCATCGCGAGCCGGCACGCAAAGGGCTTCAACCGCATCAAACCCTTTTTGCTGTACTCGTTTGGGCTGCGGGCATGTGCTTTATCGCGCCGCCATTAGTTGTAGCCATCATCTCTATTAACGATCGCCAGGCCTGACCAGTCTGGTCGCACCATTCCAATCAGGATCCCATCTATGAGTCCATCTGTTCGAGCTGACATTTCATCGATGCTGAAGCCGCCGTCATCTTGTGACTCTGAACAATGATTAAGAGTGTAACTTTATCTTTTGCAAAGGATCACAACGCTTCTTCGTATTTGGACTCTTAGATATCATTTTTTTATTTTTATATAGAAAGAATAAAAGGTAAAAAAATGCAATAAATCTACCTTCTCTACTCTTTATTACTTTTCCCAAAACCAAATGGATGTTAACTATTAGAAACGAAGGTTATTCTCATGTTTAAGCTATTCAAAACTATGGGCTTTGAATTTATCATTTGGGTGCCATCTTGATATTTGTAATCATTCATAAGCATCGTGATATTTGCATGACTTCCACATCTTCACCGATCCAAGTTTTGATATCTAACAACCATCCGCAAGACCGCTGCCCATTTTAGCCATCGGTGCCGTCCATTATTCAATGCTCATCTTAATCTCAATCTCGCTTTTAATTGCTGTATCCGGGGAGCACACTACGAGCCGCTTGTTGATAATCTAATCTTCATTATAAAACTACGCGCGTGAGAGATTCTGTGTTGCGCCATGTAACAACTTCTCATACACTGTATCGAGGCCAGGAGTTGAAATTTTATCACACACATGATGCCCATACTTGCAAGGTGGCAGAATCTTCAACAACAGCTTGCACAACGACGCCTCTAAAACACGATGCTGCGGCGAATCGCTCAGGATGAAGATGAACTTAGCAGCCGGCCATCTTGAAGTAAATAAATGTAATTAATATTGAACCGAGGCTTCCTCCAAAGCGCCCCCAGCGCAAAAAAGTCGCGTGAACAAGTCGCTGCCAAGTCGTCGGCCACACTAGCGGCGAAGTGCCAATAGACGGCTCAATGTGAACATGTCCACCCGGAGGCAAGGGAGCCACATGTCAACTAGCTTCATTACTATCCAGCATCGGTCTCATCTGCTCACCCGTGCACTGGTCACGTTCCATGCAGGCAGCCCTGACCCCTCGCTTAACCGATGAGACTCCGATCGTACAGTTGTGCTACCGAGCGATGTGAGATGTGCTTCCATCGTTGATCGGATGGACTTGCCGATTGACCCCTTGTGATTTGTTGAAACAGGGTTCGCATTGAACCGGAGTGTTGAGAATTTTGGACTGTAAAAACTTACATACTTGAAATGTACTACCAACGGTAGAGAAGCCTCTCACACACACACAACTAGAAAATCAAACTCTGCGAGAATCGTTTAGCTTCACATGAAGTGCTAATATTGACCGTCGATATTGATGTGTTCATATTGATAGAGTTAAAGCATCGTCTTCGGTAGGTCATCGACACCGGTAAGGAAATTTAAATAAGCAAACAAATAATTACATTGTTAAATATTTTTCTTCATGTTGATCTTTCAGTGGTGTTAAACAGTATAAATTAAAGTCTTTTTTCTATTTATATTCTTTTCTAGATACGGAATATGTTGAAGAACTCTGAAGCCATACATTCAAAGCTCTCAATGTGTCTAAGGCCCGTCTGGGGCCTTGTGGGCGCTTCGATGCACTAACGAACCACACACGTGCTTGACAGATACACAACTATTAGGACACCTTTGAGCTGTCTCCCGGGAATCAATCAGGTCGACTGTCGACCTCCTCCACCGGCAATAGCAGAAGCTTTACCAACCCATTGGTTAAACCTTTCCATTGCGCAACCATCGCATCCCAACACTCTACTGATCGGTACGAGATCATCAGCTCATCAGACACGAGGTTGATTTGCTTGCTACGATGAGGAGCATTTGCCTTGCGTATGGTTTCCAAATTTGGTTCTCTTTTTTAAACCCACCGTACATAAACTGGCGTGGCGTGTCAAGTGGTCCAAAATCGAACCGCACTGTCAGTGGGTAGGCACCTTTTACTTACAATCATCCCGCCACGATCGAGGAGCCACCCGGCTGATGATGAACCTGATTTGATCGGCACCTCGCCATCTTAAGCAGGGGCGTAGCGTCTTCGGTTTCAGGTTGATTGGACCGGCTTCGAGCAAAACCGAAACCTTACATTTCATCCTTATTACCCATCCTACGCTACGCTTCGGTATGTGCGAGATGGCCGTGAATCGAAATTTAACTTCAGTCGCGAAGCAAAGGGTTAGTAGTGCGTGTGGAAGATTTAAGATAAAAATAATTCGCGAGTTCAACGATCGTCCAAATCCGGTTTCTTCTCTTTTAAGCTAACATCCATCAAACCAGACGGGGTTTGGGCGTAAATCACCACTCATAAATCATTCGTCCAGAATGTGCCAAAAGCGAAAGATTGTTCCGTCCTTTGGAGGGTTAGAATAAGCAGCTCTTTCAACTTCATCTAACAATGCGCAGTCTATATTTTTTCCTGTTCCTACCTTCAAAAGGTAACGGTAGTCGGCAATCTTAGTATCTACCCAATGACATGTCAATTGCCCACGCAACACATCAAAGCGCGAAGGAAAGGAACGTGCTTGGCTTCTAGCTTCGATCGCCACCCTCAAGGAAGCCTTTCACTTTACCACTTCGGTGCACGATCACTTCTACAGAAGAAGGAAAAAAACAGTAAAGCGTTTGATTAAATTCTAAAGATTCGGTTGAAGGCGTACCGAAGTAGCCCGGTCCATTTTTTTTGTCTTTAGTGACCGCGGCTTAAACTAACCACACGCTAACCCAAGAACAACCCGATGATAAACGCGATACGTCGTTGCTATCCAGGAAATCGCTCGTTTGGTTCAATGTCGGTCAGAAACGGACGGCAGTGAAGCGAACACGCAGGCCTGTCGGTTGAATCGACTGGAAGGAATTTCTTAGGTTCAAGGACAATTTGTTTCTGCGTTACCTGTGTGGTGCTTTTTTGCCCTCTTACTGACTGCCGAGGCGTAATAAATTCAAACACTAATCGACAACTACGAGATCGTTTCCACCTGTGTGAATCAAAGGGACAGAGGTAAAGCCAGTAAAGCCTCTACGTATTAAGAAAGATTCTAATTAGAATGCTCAGCTTACTGTTCCTTAAGCTCTTCTACATCAACCTCATACATAAGTTATTTATAAAACATTAAGACCTTCCACCGCTAATCATTCCATCTCGTTGAATGCTCAGTGCTTCCCATCAGAACAGCATGAGTCACCGAGAGCAGAATGGAGTTTAACCAACCTTACTTATCCTTCGGAATGGAACGGAACCTGCGTTCACGTTACGTCGATAAAATCGAAATCCACCGTGACGGGACTGAAATATAGTTCCTAGTCGGTTTGGCTGTGCAATTGTGATTCGCTTCCGTCATTCTAACGGTAGCGCGTGAGTAGGAAGTGCTACTAGAATGAGTGTCGTTTTCCACCAACTATTGAAGCGTAAATAGCTACCGCTTGTAGTAGGGCAAGCGAGAATGCCTGTCCGTCGTGTTTCGCTGTAATCTCGCACTACCGCTCTTCTATCGACCTTTAAAAGCTACTCATGCTACGTATTAAACAATGAATTCTAAATTACTAGCAACATGACTGCGAGTTTTATTTTCTGATTCAGGTGACTTTTAACTCCCTTTTTCAATCACTTTCGGAAACAATTTAGGCCTATCGTACCTCCACTATCCATGACTTCAAATGACTTTACTGACCTGACCAGTCTTATTTGCTCTTAAAGCTCATGAATGTCGATTTGCTTCTATAATAGTTAAAAAAAATACGGGGCCAGTTTCTTCTTAACATTCTGAGTCGCTAGCTCTCATTCGAGGATAAGCTCATAAATCATTACGGTATTTGGTATTTGCTCCATTTCCATTTTGTTGTCCATGTTGGACGACATCGACACTGTTCGTGCGATTATCAGTTCAGGATAGTCCTCGCTACTTTCCAACAACTCGCTTTTCTACCACTTTCTCGATCATTTGATAAGCTTCTGATGTATAAGAGAACTTCAAATCGTTTGTCATCAGCTTATACTAGCTCCTGGTTTGTGAGGTAGAAAATATTCTCCAAACATTTCAACATTGGGTCCATCTAAAGCCAGTGATCGTCCCAGTTAGATCTACATTATCCGCATGAAAAATATCTGTTCAGCTATAGATTATTTATTTCGGAATATTCCCTAAAAATTTTATACTAGCAGCAGTATATAACGACAACAATTTATACTAACTCACGAGACTATTTGATCTAACAAAACTAACTATTTAATACAATTTTGATGACACAGAGCAAATTTGATGGTAATCTTTCACAACCACTACAGAAAATAATAAATCACAAGTAATGCGTAAAACTATTCCGCTCCATCCATAAAGCTTACCCTTTAAGAAAGTATTAACTAGCTCTTACAATTTCAACCTGCTCACCCGTTTAGCACAAAGCATTGACCGTAAAGAAGGCGTTAAGTTTTGCAGCGTTTAAACTGTCATCAGCCAACCACCGGCGAGTTGTTGTGAATTTCTCTCGCAGCATATAATGTTAGGAGATTTCGTTAAAAGTTTTAATTACCACATGATCATCATCACCATCAGCACCACAGTCAGAGCTATGGTCATATGGCCCCATTCAACCCCATCGGCCCGCCTTGATATGACACACCGCCGGGAAACTGCAAGTGGAAAGAAATCTCTCGCCATCATTTAAGTAAAAGCCACTCGTCCATGGTGTGAAAATGGTCGCATCGGTCGGTAAACCTACCCTCGAGGGGGGTGGTGATGCTTGCTGATGTTTTCACTCCATCTTAAGAAGGGCTCTCCAAAATGGTTTTGATCAGTGGTGGCCACCGTGAGAGAGAGAGGGCACCAGGGAGAAAGAGAGAGCGAGAGAGATTATAAAAATGCAACACGAAAAAATACATCCATCCCCAAACAACCTGCCCAGACGCCAAACAAATTCAACCATTGCTTGCGAATGAGACGGCCCCGGTGTGGAGCTCGGCCGCTTGCGCAATAGATTGTGGCTTGCGGCCCAATGCGCTCGAAGAACTGAAGATGAAGAAACTCCGGCAACGCACCACGGGATCTTTTCGCAGCCCGGTTTAACTAGTTTCGGGGCTTGGTGGGTCGTGGTTGCGTTTCCCAGGTCGTCATCGGGTACAGGTTAGGTTGGTGTGTGTGTGTGTGCTAAATTTGAAGAGTGCGCCGTATTTTCGTCCGTTCGCGCCCAGAGTGCAGTCGCAGTTGCATCAGCTAAATTTACGAGCTTCTTCTCCATGGGTCTGTTGGATGAGAAATGGTTTGTGCTGAAGACGAAACGATTCCTGACCATGTAAAAGTTGTGTTAGTCTTACAATCAAACTCAATATGCTTCGATTTTATCATTATCGTCTGTAAAAGATACACATTCTATGGTGTTTACACAATCAACTTTCACTTTACGCTGGCCGTACTAAACGCACAACCCGTAAAAACACTCACTGTGCGGTCTCGCATATCATCTTAAAACTGAACGATGGTGTTCCCCGTGCTGAAAGTAATCCGGGTCGGGAAAAATAACACTACACTTCAACAATTCTTGACATGGTCGTAAACATGTTTCTAATGCCCTGTGCGCCTCCGTGGTACGCCCCACCGAGAGAGATAATATAAAGTGCTAAATATAGCCCAAAAGATATGTGGGGAAGATAAAAATAAGCGGCCCGTACCTTTGCTCGGCCGACAGCTTCACTTGATAGTGGTGAAGTACGGACAGCATTGAACGCACCTCGGCTAGTTACGTTTACTTATCGTTCGTTGAAATCAATTCAAACTTTAACACCGAAATTACTGCAACAAATTTAACATATAATCTTTTAACTTTTTTGTGCTGCTTCTCGTATTAAAGCACTTTTTGCTGTGGGTAGCAATTTTAGCAAAGTTCCAATTTAATTTTTTTGCTTGTTTCACCTTCAATGCCCAGTAGAAACATCGTTATGTTCCCAGGCATCAACTGGATCATGTTTGCGCTATTCCTGACCGTTTTCTCACGTTGATCTAGCTTCATCGGCAACGTGACAAATTTCAGCACCCGAATGCGATTAATATTGCCACGGATCTCACCCTACCGATGGCCAGTCCATATTACTTTTAATGAAAACATATTGCAGTATGAAGCTGCTAGTACTCTGCCATCGGTACCGGCTATGGATCAACTGTAACTTCATCTTCATCGCCATGATCATCATCATCATCATCGTCATTTTCATCATACGGTTGTCACGTTTCGAACGCGGTTTGTTTTATGTGTTTCATCGCTGCGATGAAACATGTGTCTGGTTCTAGAAGTGTTTACTATTAATCGTACGTTAAACAACACTCACGTTGCTGATGCTCAAGGTCAACGCTCGGTTTAATCGGAGACGACGTATGGTTTCTTTAAAGTATCGAAAGAAAATTCCAAAAACCAGTATTTCTGGTTTAGGCAATTTTATTTTTAGTTGCAATTTATTCTTATTCTAAAAATTCAATCATACTGTATGAAGAAAAAAAATCAAATTTCGGTTTGAAAATGATTTCGTACCGATTGGCAGCACGTCTTCAACTGCAACAGCTGATGCTTAACGCTGGTCCGCTGCTTCCGCTTAGAACTGAATTGATTACAGTACAGTACAGTGCACCTTTCTCCAAGCGGTAGCTATATCAAGGTTTTGCAATCGAAGTTCAAAGCCGTTCACGAGTGCGTCTGGCCCTAGGCAAGGTTTCAGTGGATCTCCTTGAAGTGGAGCACAATCTACAGTTGCACGTTTAACTCCGTTCGGCGCGTTTAAATCAGCAACCGTTCGCTACCTGTGATTCGCGATTTGACACGAGCATATCCATTCACTTCGTAATCAGCCAGCGGGCGTAGATCATCTTACACACATGCAACCGATGCGGTGCGAGCGAAGATAAAATAGAATGTTAATCACGTGCAAAAGGGTGCGCTACTGCTTTGAACAAAAGATTTCAACGCCTCCGGTACAACGAATGCAAGCGATGAACCTCTATTTAACGCGAACCGCGTAATGTTCTACAATTATTGCATTTTACTTTTTGTTAGTTATATTTTCTGAATAACACTTATCGATCCACTAGTTCCGGAGCTCTAAATTCTTCTCTTCAACCTCTTTAACCTTGAACATTCCAATCCAATGTGTGTGGTTTTTTGATGTTGTAGTCTTTATCCCCAATCTTTATCGATCAACCTGTACACACAAAAACACACACCATCCAATCGACCGTTCGGCAAGAAATGTGATTTGCGCGTGGTGATCGCGCTCGATCGCAAAGATTCCCATTTTACCATTGTGCCGGGTCATTGCGGTGACCGGTGAAACGTGACGCGCAGAGTTCAAAAACCAAGTTGAAGGACGCCAGGACTTTATTGGCCCACCGGGTACAGCAATGTGATACACCCAACTTGTTTCCTTCTTTCGAATGCAGAGCGGAACGGAAACGGCGACAACGGTGCACACACAAGGACATACCGCAGGCCGTTGGAAGGTTGGTGTGAGAGTGTGTGTGTGTGTGTGTCTGTGTGTGTTCTCCTTCTAATATCCTTACAAGTATTTTCATTTTGTGAAGGGCATGTTTGACGGTAAAGGGGGACATTTTTATGGTTGATTTTGTTTACTAAAAACCAGAAAACAATTTGAGTGTTACAGAAATTCAAATGATGCCTAGTTGGCTGTCGATGAAACGAATTGGTTTAAGTTTTGTAAGGCACATTGCTTCTGTATAGTTTCCTTATCAACGTTCCTTTTAGATAAAAAGCATCAAACTTGTATTCATTATAACTACAGAAGTCATTTCAGTGGTAAAAATGAGGATATGGTATCATGAAACATCCGTGTGAATAATGATTGCCGTTGATAAGAAATTTTGAATTAATTTAAGCAATATGATATCAAAACTGCCATATGAAAGCTAAAATAAACCCATCATCGTTTACACCGAACAGCAGCAGCAGCAGCAGCAGCCTGTTCTCCCCAATATTGCTCGTCTCCGTGCTCACGCTCAGTCGCATAAACATACATAAACAACAATAAACAGCAGCACACACACATACATACCCGTACGCTCGCACAAGATCAAAATCACCCTCCCCGGTCGAGGCAAGGGCCACAATACTAGATTGTGACGTCAGCGCGGATCAACCCCCTTCGAACCGAAACCTGCAGCCACATTCCACGCGCGCGCGCTCGCGTAAAGCTCCAAACTCAACACACGGAGCACGCGGAAAAGCTTTCCGTTCCAGGCGCCTCCATTGGTGTAGCGGCGGCCCGCACACCACCACCACCACTAACATGGATCGGCGTACGTTCGTGACCGATCGTGACCGAACACGGATGTAGCCGTCGCCTCCGTCGTCAGCGTGATCATCGCGCGGTGTCAGCGTTGGTGGCGATCTTTGCACACGTTCACTTGCAGCAGTTCCGCAAATTCCCAGGACGCACACGGACGCAGCTGCTTTGTGGTGGTGATGGTTTTGCCCGTGTCTCGACCGATCAGCTCGGGTCGATCACGCACTCGGCCTCTCGCCACAGACGAAACGCACCATCACTAACACTACGAGCTGCGGGGGCTACCCAGCACACTGCGGACGTGATCTTTTTCCGCAAAAAAAAAACACCAACAACCCACCGCACACCGGGGATTGCCGTTACCGCGCTGTCGGTTACGTCGATGGAAGTCGCCACCGCCACAGCCACCGCCACATAAACGCCATCCAAACCAACGTGTACGAACGAGCTGACAGTTGTGGTTGTGTGTTGATTCGGGTCGGCGGTTTGTTGTTGGTGGTGGATCGGGCCGCGCTCTGAGCGTGAAGTAATATTCCGCACAAAACATTTCGTTCGAGATGGAGCATATTTCAGTTTAAACAGAACATTCGCTTGCGTCGGAAGCAGTCGGTGTGTAGTTTGGGTTAGTTGGGAGCTTTTTGTTTTTCAACGTTTTTTTTTGTGTGTGTGTTTTGATTGGTATTGTGGATAAGGCATTGTTTACGATTACAATACGTGTAACAAGGGAGTGTAGATCGCGTACCTTTTTCGATGCAGTACGAATTGTTAAAAGTGCAAGTGAATAATATTTTCCACTTGATTCGATTTAAAACAGTGATCATCCTTATGTTTACTGATTGTGATAAAAACGAAATGTTGACTGGTGTGCTGCATATCCCTCTACTATCAGTGATTAGATAAATATTGCGTGAACAGTTTTTTTTTTTTTTTTTTTTGTTCGGAATCAAAAAACACCATTCCACTGACACACTTATTTCCGCTCTGGTGCACTCTTCCGGGCCAATATTTTCCTCCGCGGTACATTGCGGCCACTGTAACACACAGCACCGCCGCGAGCGTTTTTTTTTATATCATCTGAACATTCACTTTCCTTTATCCGGTTTTCCGGTGGCCACCTAAGGCCCATGCCTCTACCCCCCTTAACTGTCCGCTAGCGATTAAATAATTTCACCAAACGATGTAACATTGCGTGCCAATCATGCAAAGCCACAGCCAGCCAGCTCCCCGAGTGAATCGCGAACCCGTTATATTACTCAACTCTCGGACTCGCTTCGCACACTTTCTTTCTCCGTTTTCCGTTGGCGAAAAAAATAAGCAAAACGAAAACAGTTGTAGCTTTACTGTTGCAGCCTTGCTTATCTACTACCACCGTTCTGCTGAATTAACTCGATGAAAGCGAAAAAAGGCCCGGCTGGGAAAGAAAATGAGTGGCCGTGGAGTGGCGTTGCTGTGCGAAAGAAATCGAAAACGTGCCCATAGAAAGTGAAAATATTAAAGATACACAGTGCGATTCCTGTGCGGGGCAACGGAAGGGATGAGCCGTACCGCTGCCATGGCGCGTATGACGCTTGCAGCTTTATCGAAAAGTGTTTTAAATTTTCAACAAAACAGTCTGTAACAGTATTTATGTGAGCGGATGCATATGAGTTTAATAGAAGTTTTATTGTGTTATTTTTACAAATGATCGTACGATGATCTTGCTATGAGACCCAAAATTCGAAGTGAGAAGCAAAATACGAATTTTTGAAGCTGTTCCACTCTCTGACCTAGTCCGCAACAGGTGTTTGATAAGGTTCCGTTCGATATTTGCAATAGTGCGTATTAGCGTATTAGCGTGTAAGCCTCCCTACCCATACCAGAGCATCCAGCACGGAAACAAGTGAAAATTGGTATTACTTAAGCACGCGTTTTTACTCTTTCTTTTTTTATTAGCACACAACATAAGAGTGAAACAGAGCTAGTGATAGTGAATCGTGTGTGTGTGGCGGGTAAGGTGCGGGATAAATTAAGCAGATAGTAGTGAGCCTGCCAGAGAAAGCGCGTCGCTAAACATCAGCTCCAACAGTGTGTTTGTGTGTGTGTGTAAGTGTTTGTGTGATTATGTAAAGCTGTTCCGAGCACTGCAACCGATTTCAGAAGGCAGATTTGTGAGTGTCGATCTTCTCGAACGCGTTGCTGCAGCGCGCGCCCTGTGCAGTAGTTTGTACGAGTGTTGGCAAGTTTTTTTTGTGACCGGGCAGCAGCAGGGTGTATCGTTTTCATCCGAAACCAGTATCGCCTGAACTGCCTGAAGTAAGGGGGAAACCGCATGCGCCGCCGGTGAAGATTTTCTTCAGCGTTACGTTCGCCACAAAACAACCTCAACGGCACGGCTCTTTGCAAAACTAAACCCGACAGAAGAGTCCATTTCGGTGCCCGTGAGTGTGCTGATTTTGTGACAAGAAAATCTTCACAGATCCCTGTGGGGTACTGTGATCGCTTCGCCAAACGGAACGAGCCACCGAGTGAACGACACGTCGTTGTTTGATGGTTGAATAATCCCACCGTGAAGACGACAACCACGACACGACACGGCTCGGACAACTGCAAGCTCAACTCGGCTCAACAGTTTCCAAGACGCAACGTTTAGCCGGCCGCAAGGCAAAGCATAGCAACGCCGTACATCCATCCTCAACTGCAGCCTGTGGTGAGTAAAGGTTCGCTTTTGTTTGTGCGCCATTGTGTGGCTGCTTCTTCGCTTTGAAGTGGCAGCGGTTTTGCTGGCTTTTGGCACGTGCAAGCGCCTCCGGTTGCGGGCGGTGATGCACGCGATCAGTTTTCCAGAGATTTTTCTCCCTTCGGTCGGCTGGGCCGAGAAGGTGATATTAATTATGTGCGATCGAGGGCTCTCTTTATCTAACGAGCAATAAATAAACTTCAAATACAGAAACACACCGATGGAGCACAAAAGATTCGGCAATGGCGGCAGCGGCGGCAGCAGTGGCGTCTGCGTAGGTTGACGTAACCTCAACGCTTTATGAGTGTTTTCTTTACAGCCTGTCCAACATTGCCAGTGCACTCACTTGATCTGTTCGCGTTGCTCATGTACCATGAACCGAACAAAATACTGACCGCCATCATATAGTGGGTCCGACAAACGCTGTTTAATCGTTTTACTCTCCCATTTTATTCTAGTAGCTACCAGAGCTAAATGATCGCCACAAACGCTACGCAGAACGAGCGCCTGTTACTGGTTTGCGTTACATTGGAATAATACCGATCGACGTTTCCTCGTTTAGTTTCGGCCCTTGGATTAGCAAAGCTTGAAAGCATTCTTTTCTTCATCGCTACCTGCTGCATCTCTGTTTCCACATACACACACACCGACTCGATCGCTCACATGGCGCCAGAGAATTTGCTAGGGAGCAAGATGTGTGTAAAGCAGAATCGTTCACCACGCCACATTTACATCAGCTAAAGGTTGCGCCGTTTTTTGAGCTTCCTGCCCCGACGACCGGTAGCGCACGAGCTGCGTTTGCAATGCCACTCGAAGCTCCGAAGGTGGCGGCATCGGATCGCACCGAGAGGCGTTAAGAAACTTTCGTGCAGTGTGGGAAACGGTCGGATGCGGGTATTCTGCCCCACGGAACAGCACATCCATCATCGCTTTACAGATAAAGTGTGCATTTGGATGAGAGAGCACCGGTACTGGTGGTATTAAAATGCAGTGCAAGCGACACGACACGACTATGCTATGCTCACATTTGTCTTCTCAATTTTTATGTGAATGTGAGAATGAAGCACAGTATGATTATTATGAAGTTTAACAACATAATACATCCTGCTAGGTCATGCCGACCATCTTATGGCTTACTACACTTGTTTATACCATGTAGTTGGATGGTCAAGTCTCACTACGGGAGAATGGTCCGAATGGGATTCCCTATTCTTGGTTTAACAACCTCTTAAGGTCTTGCCTGCCAACTCTGGCTTACTTGACTTAATGACATCACCTAGTTGGATCATCAGTCCTCAGTATGCGATCCGGATGGGATGTGAACCCCTGTCTTGCCTTGATAAAACCGACGCCGCTGTCGTCTCTTCTACAGGGCTCCCCGTGTGAAGTATATTTATCATCCAATCCCATCTTTTAAAATTTAAGAGAATGACGAATTTGATGTTAACTTCCGTTTACAAAAAAAAAAAAAATTAACTACGGCAATGAAAAGCAAGAGACAAGATTACTTGAATTTCATTGTTTGCAGAATTGGCAACAATCGCTCTTGAAAACGGCCACCGTAAAACCCTTGAACTGAATTTCTTGGAATTTGCAAACGATTCGTACAGAATGGAACCTGCCACGATAATTGTCGCTACGCTCTATAATCCGTAGTAGTAGCTCACCAAACAGCATCATGGTTCCGAGGCACACACTGTTGCGAGTCCTTTCCGGACGGAAAGCCACTGCAGTGGCTCTAGTAGCTGCAGTAGCTCTAGCCAAAGATACTCACAGTAGCCATGTTACTCTAAGTTCATGATTAATTTTTCTGACCCTGAGCTCCAACCAGCAACAGCGGTGTGGAAGGGGCGGTGAGCTTTTGTTCGTTCGCTTCCCTTTAGTGTGGTGACCCAGGGCTAAGCCATCGGGCGGACGACCGATGCGCAGATTGTCCACGTTGGAGTGTTTCATTAAAATTTCAAATGAGACGTCTAGTGGCGGCTTAATAAGCACCACACCGCGGTACAGTGTCCAGGAGTTGGCTGGAAAATGGTAATCAACCGGCAAGCGGCCACCAGCGTTGGAGCGCGACTTTTAACTTCTGGCACCGTGTGTCGTCAATCTACCGAGCTGGGATGATGTTGGGGTGATTTTAATTGAATTTGTTCCCTCGGCCTTCTCCAGTTTCCACCGCATCGGTTCAATTCGGAAGAGTTTTTTCACCGTTTTCCACTGGCTTTTACGATGGAGCTGGCCACAAAGACGCTGGAAGGTTTTTGCTACACACTCGTGACATGCGCGATTCGTTTTGCCTACGGTTGATTTTTGACTCGACCAATCTCATCAGGTGGTTGAATGTTTAGTGCGAGTGCGAGAGTGTGTTTTTCGTTTGTTTGTTTGCGTCTTGCAAGGGTACGCATCTCCGGTGTACAACAACGTGTTTAACAATAGACGACAAGAACTTATCCCCGTTAAGCCGCATTGACGGGTCTGCTTGTGCTCGCAACCACAAATCATCGTCGCTTTCGAAGCCCATCGTAGAAGCTGTTGCTAGTAGCGGTAGCGGCATTCGGATGGTAGTGTAAATGATGGGAATCTTCTGCTCAAAAGACCCCGGCATACATTCAATGGCTCCGGCTGCGCATTAGCACCATTTTTCGCGAACAAAAGCCTCACAGAAATCGGGGGCCGTCGTCGTGAGTGTGGGCCTGAGTGTGGCGTTCTTAGCGGCATGCTAAGAAGCACTGCGCATGGTTTTCAACATTATTAAATTAATGATCTAACATTAAAGTGTGAATAGCATAAACCAAAGCATTTTTTTTTTATTCAAAGAGTGTAATGTGCTTATAATATATAGCTTCAAGAATTTTCTACAATTTGTTTGAATCGTTCCGACCCATCATAGTCTAAGGACGAGGAGCTAGAGCTATTAGCCAGGCCAGATGGACTACAATAAACATTTATCGTACCCTATGGTACCGATCGTATCTCGATAATATCATCTTGACCAAGGATTCTACCACCTCCCTGGCACCACCGTGACCTTAGGAACTGGAATGCTTATTGAAACATTGGCTGCCTTTTGCCAGCCTCAAGCCGCACAGAGTCGCATCATTTTGCATCCGTCCATAGGCCTAATCCTAATGTTCTAAGGGATAAACAGAACCGAACGCGATTTACAACCGCTCGATGGGCATTGAAACGAATAAAAGAAGGTAAAATCGGCGTAAAGCGAAAAGGGTACATGATGACTTCTCCACTTCACAGAGGTTCCGAACCAGCTCATCAATAAAACATGAATCGTTAAGCTTCCACGCGGGTCCGAGTAATAGGGCTCCGCCATAAGTACCGGTCCCTCGGGGCCTCATTCGCCGTGGTGGTGGTGGTGGTGACCAGTGTCATGAATACATATTTATGCAGATTCATGTCTTTAAACACCAATCAAATCGGGGTTCCCCCGCGGCTAGTCGCTCTAGGCGCTCGGTCCGCCGTTTCTGCCGTGTTTTTGGTGCGAGGTGCGAGAGAGACGAGATTGATGCTTCTTAAATAGACATAAAGCTAATCTCGCATTAGGCATGATACCATGGGTATGCATCATCCATGAGTGTTCATTTCTATTTTGTCCAATTACGCACGATGATTTGAACATTTGTTTTACGAGTTATGATAGGTTCATAGCAAGGACATTTCATGCAAGCATATAACTGCATTCCTTAAGATTAGTAACTCTCAATTTCAAACACTAAGAATCTGGCTGGAACTGAATTGTACCGAGTTCATTACACTACGCGAGCAAAATTCCGCTACGGACTAACGTGCGGATAACTGTTTCCTACTCGGTGGCCCGAAGTACGTTCAACTGCAACGTGAACGTGAAGGTCAGCTTGCCAAATTTACCAAACCATAGCCGATCGGAATCTGTTGAATCAATTTGCTCAGCTCTGCTGAATGGAACTCGAACTCTCGTGTCAGTAAACGCACAACGTACAGTGTGTCTTTTACCGGTAGTCGAATGTGTGGTGAATGCGAGAACGGTACGCGTAAATGGTTACAGGCATGGGCGAATAATCAAAATAACACGTGAGAAAAATGGCAACATTAAAGAGCAATATACCTTGCAAGGTTTTACGGTGGCTTCCTCGTGGAGATAGAACATATTGGCACCATATGAAGCCATTTTATTGTACCGGTTGGACACCTATTTCATGCTTTTTTTTTGGGTTGCGGTGTAAATTACTAAATAAAGTGCTCTTTAACATTCTTAAAAAGGAGAATAATTATTTCTGACAGTAACTGTTGGTGTGAAACAACTCAATGGTGCCTGTCAATTCACTCTTTCTTTGCTCTATTATTTACTATTTAAAATCACCTCTTGCTCCATTATTTATATACCATAAAACTTAAATAATTTAAGTTTTCTTAACAAATCTTTTGAACTTCTTTTACTTGATTTTTTCCCTTAATGCTTTGTGAGTGTTTGTCTTATTTTTTCTCCCTTTTCTTTTATGGTGACTCCATCACTCTACTTCACGCCAAATTTGGCTCCTGTTTTGGTTTTCTCTTTTTTGAACCGTAATGTGTTAATTGTTGTTAAATGTTAATGCACCATGTTGTCTCACAATGGCTTTATCGAATGTCGACGGACTGTGTGCTCACGATCCATCACGGTGTTGGTTTGCTCCACTAAAGAGGCGATCCCTCATTAGGCAGTACTGCCACTTTGTCACCCGATTGCAACTTTATTTATCGCCATCGAAAGGGACGGTTGTCGCGGCGAAACATTACCGTAAAATCCGTCACCCAAGATGCCATGCGGCTGATGACAACGCTTGTAACCACCATCGGTCCGGGTCGGGGAGGCTTTTTGCATAGCCCAAACGCCTGTGCTGTGCGCCCATTTCGGGACACGAATCATTTTCGTCAGAAGTGAGAAAAAATAACAACCCGGCAAAGGGGTACATAAATTAAATCGCTGTCACGATCGGTACGAAAAATAAGGATGATTGGTCACGATCGATGGATTGCGACAGTGGATTGCGCCCCAGCCAGCTCGATGCGTCTCGAAGATCGTCTCGATCGGCACCAGCGACAACGGTAGTACGGTTCGAGCCGGGCTGCCAAGGAGAGCGGCAGCGGTTCTTTCAAACCGGCCCCACATTCCACGCACGCAGGGAAAGTTCGGTGTGAGGAAAGATAAAAAGTGAGTGAGCATCGCTGGGCTCGTGTTTTTTTTTATGAGCTGCCTTCTCGTCCAAACTTAGTGCAACCCGGGCTGCCCGAGCTCTCCAAATCGAAACGCATTGTGTAACTGCAGGTTCGGGCTATCGCTCGGAACGCAAATGCTTGGCCCAAAGTGGCGCCATCGATTGTCGGGGCAAGATGGCTTCTTACATCATACTTTTCGCGACCAAATCTAGTCCGAAACGGTTGGTCCATTGCACCCGCGAACTGGGCAGCCGCAGCCGCAGGGCCAGAAAAATGAATCGATAATTAATTACTTTTGTTTGTTTTGCCTCCGATCGGTCGCCGTCGAGCGGACAAGAGGAGGGACCCTAATTTGAAGCGATCAGTCCGCGGGGTGCCTCGAGTCAACTCGCAAAGCACGATATATCATCGCAAAGCGATAAACGGAAGGGGTTGAAATGGGTGAGTCAAACCGTTGGACCTTTTGCAAAGAGATGTACCGATAGGTGATTAGCGTCGATGAAATCACGATCAAGAAGAAGTAGAAGGATTCACTTTTTATGCCATCTAGCAATGGCTTGATCCCAAGAATACAAACCCCAAGAAACGACCCTGATGATGAATTTGTTTCCCCTGACGTTAGTTCGAACGGTTTCTTGTGGTAATTTTTCTCCATTAGCTGGTAGACGGAGGAGCATCACGAAACAGACGTGCCACGGCTTAATCGAACGATCCACAAATGAAATTATCAACTGTCAGTGTTTCGCCCTAGAAAGACAACCAGCTGAACGGATTGGGCAAATTGAGATTTCTCAAAGATTTAAGCGGGAGTTTGTTGGTTGATTCCTAAATTTGTTACATGAGCTTCAGTGTGAAGTTTGTGAAGTTATGCTTTGTGAATGTTATGAAAACACTAACGATGTAGAAAATTGGATGCCAATAGCCTTTATTCGTTTTATTTCTGTTTTTCAACATCTGTGAGCAGGAGTTTTCATATCCAATAAGACTATCTGTCTCTTATTAGCTTAACGACCTACTAGGTCATGCCATCTAATGACTTACTAAACTTATTATAGCCATGATGTTAGACAGTCAATCCTCACTACGTGGTAACGGTTTGGATGGGATTAGATCGACTACTGAACCGCGTCAAAGAATATCGTTCAACAGTAAGTTACTAATATCAAATGTTTAACCTGTTTGTAGCTACTTGAGTCAATAAACAATATACTCCGATTCTCAAATTAACCTATTACACCGCCAAATCCGACCACACACCGACCGATGCCAACAGGTTCAATCCTATACCCCATCCATCGTAGGCCGGAATTGGTTCATAACTCATAAATGACAGTACCACCATTTCCGTCGTCATAGTTCAGCAGCAGCTCTAAAAACACGACGCTTGCTCGCATAACAAATCGTAAATTAAACTCCTTCCCCTTTTGGCACTTCCTTCAGCGGGGGTCGGCCGGTTGTATTGCTGCACGATGGCAGCATATATTTTCGCCATGCTTCCATTTAATCTTTTGCAACTCCCAATCAAAGCTCACCAATTGTCGTTCGTGGTGTACTATTTAAGCTCTAGCTAAGCGCGCTAGACAACGCCAGAGCCGGTAGCACCGTCAAGAAATGGATATGTGTGCACACTGCGATTGATCGGGCTAACGTTCACCAATTTGCTGGCCAAATAATTTATACACTTCCCATTGGGAAATATGAGCAAGGAGCTCCGTAGCCGGGATTGAGCATTATTGAGAAACCATAGTGTCAACGGTTGACGGGGGGAAAAAGCGATCGTAAAAAGATTGCCATTACGAATTACGATCTGACATTTCACCTCACGGTCGCATTGACTGTTCTGATTCGCGTCGAAGGACATACGCTTGGAGTGGGTTATATTTTCCCTCCCTGAAAGGAAAATGCTTCTAAGTGCAAGCACCGTGCAAGCGGGTGGATGAAACATACACTATTGTAGCAGGCAATCATTGGACGAGTGTCGTGTACGTTCAACGAAAAGGACGGTCGTACTAACGCGGGGTCTATTCCCATTAGTTCCGTAGCTACACCGGAATTAATATTTTCAACTGGTGCTCGAATTCCGTTGCGTCGTTCGACCCAATCCGAATCATAAATCATTATCATTCCCATGAAACGGCCAACGTCCAGTGAGCTGTCGACGTCGGATGTCGAACCGCAATACGAGCTGCGCCCCGACGCTTTTTGAAGGTTAAGTGTGTACGGCCGTCCACGTTTGCCCGTCGCCGTTAAGAGGAACGGCGTTTTTTTTGTTTTTGTTTCGCTGTTAGGGTTCTCGATCGGTAAAGTGATTGCTGTCGATGGTACTGCGTATGCGGAAATATGACCAGCACGTTCGCCCGCTACATACCCGCTACACATAAGTAAGAAGAACACGATCACAACGGCTGCGATGGGAAGTCGACCTGTAAACATAACTTTACATCTACATCGACGCACTCGAATAATATTGCGACCAGAGCGGTTAGTCGCTCGTAATATTTTTTTTAAAATACTAAATCGCATTAGGGAAGATCGTTAGATTTTTATGAAGACTTTTAATTGATCGATCGATCGTTCTTAGATCGTAAACTTTAGCCTACATTAATCTGTGGTGCTGATGGGAATTTCGTTGCGAACCTGCTTGCTTTTTTCTGTTCCTTCATTGGAACAATCAGCCCTAGGTTCATATAAGATGATTGACTAGGTTTTTTGCACCTTCATTTTATTGTCTATGAGGAGGTTGCACTCTTAATTAGTTATTCCTTCCTTACAGTGGCTTGCAGATCCCGACACTATAAGTAGCAACGAAAAGACTTGTCTACTGCATTTTTTTTCTTCGATTTTTGTACGTTTTCTTTAAATCACTTTCTAGGCTTTTAGCTTCCAATCTTTAGGGACGCAGCTACCGTTGTTCTACGATATTGTTAAGTTGACGAGAAGACCACACTGTAGCACTACCTCACAGTAGATGCTTCCACTATCACAATTTTCTTAAGTAGGTTCAAAGAAACCTATCAGGTTCGCTCATTCCGTAAAAAAAAACTTGTTCCGTTCCGCTCCGAAAACAATGTAAAATTCTCTCTCACTTCCTTGTAGTAGCGATTGTGAGGCAAAGTTCAATAGTACGATAGCAAGAAATAATTGCAATAAAGAGCATCCTTGGTGGCGGAGGCGCCAGCGGCATGGCAGGACCAGGGTTCAAATCCCATTCAGACCGCATCCCCATACGCAGGACTGACTGCTTTGCTATGAGTAAAATCAAGTCACAGAAAGTCAGAAATGGCAAGCCGAGACGAGGTTGTAGTGCCAAGGAAGAAGAAAACCGAAAATCCTTACATTTGCTTTGATGCCTCGACAGTTTTAGACCTGCCATTATGGTTTCTTCTTCACTTTCTTTGACACTACAACTTGTTGTTTCTGGCTTTCTTGTTGTTTTTGGCCAACTATGCGGTATCAATAAGGCTAGCCAGCCAGAAATGGTAGGCATATGACCTAAGAGGTCGTAAGGCCAAGAAAGAAGAAGAAGAAGATCAAATCGAGGAATCAAATCTGATCAGGACCGCCGTAAGCAGGGCTGACTATCAAGCTACACGTAAAATCAACTGAAGGTAAGGCAGAAATGGTAGGTTCAGTCCTTTCAAGGTAGTAATGCCAAGAAGAAGTTATATGAACTAGGTTAAACAATCTGCAATTGAGTCATTTACAATTTTAAAAAATACCATAATTTTTAAGCTTGCTTGTGCAGTATTTTAACCTTTCTAGAATGTAACAGTTCCAGTATGAACGAGCTGTTAGTAAACGAGAAATCCAAACCTCTCATAACTCACATCTACAATCCAACTGCCTCCACCTTCATAACCTGAGGATGAAGGAAATAATTACCACTTGCTGATGCATCGAGCGTAAACGAGCGCATAGACAAACCGGTATTTGATTAAACGGCATAATGTGTGATGCATCGCACTAGCACTAGCTTAGGGTCAGCATATGCATATGGAGAAGCACTTGCTCAGTCAGTACAGTCGCTTGAAAGGGAAATGTCAATTAAACCCCCCTTTGCATTATTGCTTCGGTAGGTGATGTGCTGTACCAGGCATTTGGTTAAGTGGTAATAGTAGCCGTCCTACACTCGCTGCTCTCCACTAGAGAGGAAGCGACTGAACGAGAGACAGCCACACGTGCCGATGCCAGTTTTTGCATTTAGTGTACCTTAAGTCCCTCGCCCTTCAGAGGGCTTTTCCGCTCAGCAGCGCTAGGGATAATTATGAACCGGCGAACAGTGTTCGGTAGTACCCTTTAAGTACACCGGTTCAAGCAGTATCATCGTGTCGAATCGATTTGTGATTTAATATTACGTGACTGTCCTTCGCTGATTGCTGTCGTTTAGCTGCAGCTACCGTAAGGCAGCATTACCTGTAAGTACTTACAGTTGGAACACGTATGTGTACACGTCGGTGGACTGCGCATTGATAATGTGGATGACGTTCGTGGCCCAGCCGAAGGTTACCGGTTGGAGTTCAAGGTTTGAAACACGAGCAATTACTATCGCAGCTGTTTTGACACTTTGCCGTAGTAGTTTGAACTTCTCCTTTTACAACCGTAAGGCAACATTGATGTTTAAAATTAACAGAAATACTAACGCGTGTAAGATTATTGTACAAAATCTATCCAAATGCCACACGTGACACTTCACACGTATGCCAATAAAGCGGAGATCGCTTCGACAAACACACAGCTCGTACAGCTCGAATGTCGGACACGACATCCAACCTAGCGCAGTGCGTTATTTCCTGCTATCACTTCAGCATTCAACCACCGGTATGTGGTTATCCTCGACGAATGTCAACGGCGCCGGTAGTCACATTTTTCTTTAGCCATTCTTCCACACCATCGACCATCAACCCGTGCCAAACAGCCTACTGCGGATGCAATTTGTGTCCTTTGCGTCCGTAAAAGGAACCGATCGTTAAGCCGGACGGTAAAAACCGGACACGCTGTGGTGGCAAAACCCGTCCGACGGTAGTGGTGCAATGCATGGTGACACATGCACATGGTGAGTTGATTTTCGTACGCAAACGAGTCGACTGAACGGACACCTCGAGCCGCACGTGTAAATATTCATAAATCCGCCGTGATGACGCACACAACTATCAGGGCTACATGATGCGTGTAGCGGACTTTACGCATCGCGTGCCCGTCGTACTGGATCAGCACTGCGCGAAACAGAAACGTATCCATCTTGTGCAAGGGTCAATGACAGTGAGGTTAAAAGTGAGGTACGCTTCTTTATTGTGTTGGCCACTTAATAATAAATACACAGCAGTGCTTCACCACAGATGAAGCCTTTCCTCGCGAAGCATCTTGTGAATTCGATGAACTTTACTGTAAGCCGCAGCTAGAAGAAAGGACAATATCTTCATCAGATTCAAAGCGCTGTCGGACATTCAACGTCTTGTTATTGTTTTTTTGTTGAGTTGTTGAAAGCCTAACTTATTATCAAACCATGCAAACGAAACAAGCAAAAAAACCCGTAATCAAGAATACTTCATCAATCCGTCCAGTGGGCAGCCTTCGTTCTTACGACAATACGTTGCAGATAACCTTGGCAGTGTTTTTAAATTTTATGCTTCCATCATAAGCCATATTCAAAATTGACGTATCAATGAATCGGCAACATATCGAGGAAACGGTTGCGTTTCGAAGTGGATACAACCAATCGATCGTGTGGGTATTATCTACGCTGAGGGATGCCGTTGACTCAGCATTTTTTATATATTTGGGAGTTGATGATTGTACTGTGTGGTGGAGTATAAAATTGTCGATAATATATTGTTTCTTCGTTTGATGAAATTGCCCATGAATTGCCCATGAAACGGCAAAAACGCCGTTTTTTATTAAAGTGTGCCTAACAATGAATGGAATTACCTGTAATGCCAACAAAAGAACAAAAAAACATAATTAACTTAATCCATTAAATTTTGCTCGAATCCTACAAAGAAGAAGTATTGTAGGCGCTTGCTCATAAAGGAGTAAAAATTCAAAAGGAAAGAAAATTCACCAAACAATTGTTCAAATCAGCCTTTAATCTAATGCATGCATTATGAAAGTGAGGTTATATCTGCTATAGGCCTTATCCTCAAATTGGCTCTATTACCTCGGCCGATCTTGATCTTCATCATGCGACAAATGCTAAGGAAAATAGCGGAGCATCAATGTAAACTCCTACCATCTCTTCATTGATTCTAAATCCGCATAGTCAGGGTTGAGCTACGCGACCCAATGAGCTCTTCTGAAGTCCAATATCGCATATCAAATGAAGGTGGATGGAAAACTCTCAGGGCCCTTTGCTACCACCTAGGACTTGCACTTGGACTTGTCTGTCTTCTTTTCCATCTTGCGCTAGAGAGAGAACAATCCGTGACTAGAAGTTGGAGGATTCGGAACGATCTTCTATATGACAATTAAAATATTTGCATAGGCTAATAACCCGAAAGGGTGATTAGGAGGCGTCAGTAGTCGCCCGAGACTGCGGCTTCCTGGAGATAAAAGTTATCATCGATGACAATATTTTATAGAACATTTATCATTCCAGCACTCTCTCACGTGCGCCTTTGAGACATGGACTCTGTCCAAAACTGATTAAACTTTCTTGAACTTCGCGTTCAAGTGGTAGATACTCGGAAGGGTTTTAACTCCCGTATCTGTGGAAGGACAATGAAGGATACACTAGAATGACGAGCTGTAAGAGTTTTACGGTAATGTCACCAACGTGCAGTGAATTATACTCACCAGGCTCCGGTGAGCTAGTCATGTCATGAGAGTGACACCCGAAGACCTAGCCCGTAAAGTCCATTTAGGCCGTTCACATAGACAAAGAGAGCGTGGTAGGCCCAAACTGAGATGGAGAGATAGCGTTGATGCGTCTTCCAGAAAGGTTGTGCTAATAGACGATGGCGTTAGACGTGATAATATATACTGTCCTGCCGTGTGAAGACTGCCTCGACCTGTGGACCTATTATAAGCTAAGTAACTCATTTATTAACACCCCGCACAATTTTCTCCAATTTGACAGGCTCCTAGTCAATATTTAAGGCTTAACATAATAAAGAGAAACATCGTATCGTATACATCTTCTAAACTACATCTTCGAGCGATTGCAAATGACTCTGTTCTGTGTGCCAAATCAATCTAAATTTTCTCACAACAAAATAACGTTTCTTTAGCATTGATAGACGGATGCACGTCTCCTATAGGTCAAAGAGAGCCACAAACTCGCATGAGAACTGGCAAGTGTCTGCTGACTGCACCACACGCCCAGACGAACGATCGTAACTGGACGCTCATTTTCCACCTGACCGCTCTCTAATGCTTCATCATCAGATATCGTCCAGTGATCCAGCAAAACGTCTTCTCATGCTGCTCCTAAGCTGTGATACTGAACCAACGATTCGATTACCTTTTGAGCCTCCACTGTTGAAACGTAACCTTTTGCTGAAAAGTTCAACATCTTCCAATGGGGATTCGAGGTGGAAAAGCTATCTACGACTGGCGTTGTTTTGCTGCGCTACTGCCGAAAGAGTTATAATACATGTCAGCCAAAGTTCCCGTGATTAATATCATCGTCAAGACATGATATTCATTATTTTAAGAAAGATTGCGAAACGTGGCCTCTCTTTTGAGCCGCTTCAAATCCTAACCTTACCAAGTACAGATGAGATGCTAAATCCCATACCCAAAAACCTCAAAATGGAGGTGCTAGAAATATTAAACGATTTCCATTTTCACGAATTAACTAATTAGCCACAAACTACTGGCACGATCGTAGCCGCCATTCACCGTTCATGTAGCAAATTGCTATCATGCAACGCAGCATTCAACGACGATGAACGTACCCGTTTGTACGAACACGGTGATCGGTGAAAAGTTTTTCCTTTACAGTGAAACAAAAGTGCCGAATCTGCTGCCGTACGAGATGCACTTATTTTGGACGACTTTGGCGGCCGCCGAAGGAGAATCTAAATTATATGTGATTGAAATAATGTTGTGGCCGTTTTGAAGGTGTTGTTCAATCGCAAACGATGTAACAAGTTTTGACTCATTATAGCGGTTTGTTAAACTGCTCTTTAAGTTATTAAATATTTCTCAACGAGTTAAACGAGCTTTTGGCAGTTGTTTTGTGAAAGGTTTCCGTGTTGAGGACAGGATGCAAAATAAAAAATAAAAATAAAAAAACATATTATTTACTACCCGGGAGCAATATAATGAACTATTGCACTGATTCCATTTAACAGCGAGCGAGGTATTAAAACGTCATATCGTAGCATTTACTCATAAATTGCTTCACTTGTGCCACCCGTGCTACCGGTCTTTAAGAGACTCTCACCACGATCAGTCTAGACTCTAGTACAGACATTGTAGTAAGATCGTTACTTTTTGCAAGTTTGCTTACTCAGCTAGTGCTAAACGATCTCATAAAAAAAAGATACCGTAATAGTTGGCAGCCTTCCCTTAGTTCGAGAATGCATCTGTCGCAACGCGATATGGACACATGTGCACATAACAACAGCACAGAAACAGCATCCATACTTCGGTGCGCCAGGAAACCAGTGCCGCTTTTCGGTTACGGAATAGTTTTGCAACCTACACACCCGTCAAATTACCCACCGGCGGTGGCGGCAGCAGCATATGCGACCCAAAACATTGTGCACCAGCCACTCACGGTGTGCAATTGTAACGGATTCAATTGTGTGCTGGAGCTAGCCGGAATTTGGCCACAGGCGGATGGTTTACGGTGCATTTTCGAATGCAAATAGACTTGGTGGTTAAAGACTTCATGGTGAGATAGTTTCATAGTGGCAAGTTCGAGTGAGAGGTACCTTGCAGTTGAATGCAGATCAATCGTTGTGGCATAAGGGTTAAGCGGTTAGGGTAGAATTGTGAGCAAAACTTCAGACCCTGATATTCTCCAAAAGGAAGTTCTTCCTTAGTTCCTTCATCGGCAACATGTACTCATCTTCCTACACACTAAGCTACTATTTATGGCCTCAAATGATCGTCTCTTACAACTCCATCGTTTCACGTGCGTTAACGAGTGCCTTACAGCCCTGTAGCTTGTGGGTTGGCATCACTTGTTGCCAGCATGTAAAAATGAATAATGACCCCACGAAAAAAAACGCGCCTAGCATCAGTTAAATGCGATGGTGTTGAGCGACGTTAGATGAGATAAGTGAACATCTAATAAATGGCTAGCCCTTTGTCGCTTGTGTTGCAGTTGCTGCTCAATTGTTATGATTTATTTGGTGATGCCAGTTATGGTAATGCTACTTCTTGTTCTACTTCTTGTTGAACGAAGGTGTGTTGCGTTTTTGTCATCGCTTTTTTCTTTACATATCGATAGGTTCTACTAATTTTCTCTTTTTTTTAATTTGTTCAACTGTTAAGCAATTTCTTCGCTCCGTTTATCCATGGACAACATTTTCGCTATCCACCGCTGTGCATCACTTGACGGGCCCATTATTCGAAAAAGCGACTAATTATATTCGCCTCTGTTTAACTGTCCTCACACTGCCACAAGCCAAGCCCGTGGCCGGCCTGTCGGTTTTTAACTTCAGGTGTGAAACGTTAGGGCCACCGGTAGGGTAGTACTTCTTCCGGGTTATTGTTTCGCTGTTGCTTGCTGATGGATGTTACGCTAGCACCAGCTCCGTTATCTAACACGGGTCCACCGGGTGCTCGGCAGTGTTTTGCGGCTCACTTCTTTGATTGCTTTGTTTGTGCTTATGCAGATTTCGGTCTTTTTTAATAACGTTCTCTCTCTCTCTCCTTTGTTTTCTTTCCACAGGCTGTGCACCGACACCGACATTCAAAATAGGAACCGCTTTGCACAATGAAAGGTTGGTTTGACGCGTTCCGCGATGACGGAGCGCCAACGCTTTACTCCTTCTCGAACCGAACGCCCGTCACTGGCGATGTCTCGATCGTGGCCGTGTGCGTTATGTTTGCCACCGTTTATCTGGCGTTTCTGGTCATATTTCCCGGTGTAAGGAAGCAGGTATGTCTCATTCGTTGCAACACAGCTGGTATATTAATGTTTCTTCTCTTTAAATAGGTAGAATTATAGTTTAATTTCGTGGTTGTTTCTCGTTGCTGCTAACGAACAATATTAACAAAAAAATGGCTTATTGTATTGTTTACTTTCTTGTGTATTTTATGTATGTCTTTGGTATTCTTATAATACGTTAGGATTTGCATTTGATTTTCACTTAATGCTTAATACTCTCAAAAAATGTGTAACAGAGCTTTTTTACACTCTTGAGTGTTTTTGTTGTCATTTATTTATTTAATTAATCGTGCATTATGTTTTACCTTGTAAAGTTATACTTGTAAGTTATATCCTTAGAATGTTCTACGCATTTTCCATGATTTTTTTTACGGAATCCCTATTTACGGCGATGACGATGACATTTTAATTTATATTTTCGGCTCGTTCTCATATAATTTTGAGATCATTTCACAGTTTATTTATATGGCTTCCTAGGTTTTTTTCTGTTTTAAAAATTCAGAAAGATTTTTAAACAATTATTTGCTCCAAATCAAACTAATAAAATGATGTATAACAGCATTCTCGACAACTAAAGTGTCTAAACTAAACTTTCATACTAAAAAATAAGTTTTGTCCATCTTCTAAAGATTTTGTTTCAATTTATTGTGAAAAATAATACTACGAGTTCAAAATAATTGGAAAGCGGTCAAAAAACCTCGAGGCAGTAACAAAACTATGTGGAAAACCCGTTCAAAATCGATGGCATACCCTGTATAAAACCTAAGTCCATTTCCAGGAGTAGGTTCTTTCAACATCAACAATTTATTAAAAAACGGTACACAATTAACATATATATATGGAACATAAGCACATGTTTAAACTATACTAAAAATCTACGAAAAGCAATTCGACCGGGCCGTTTTATATGAATAAAAGAAATTGTATTCATACCGCAAAAACTGTATTAAATGATGTTATAATTTTTTTCGTTATGGACGATTGTTGAACTAATTCTAATAAAAAATAGTTAAAAGGATCAAAAAAAGTTAAGTAATTCTTCACAGCATCATATGTTATGCATCTCTTTCCTTAAACGTAGAGTTATGTTAGGGACTGTATAGAAGTACGTACATTCGTATTACGAATTGAGCTAACATCTCACACAATTTGTTTTGTTGCATTGTGTGCAAATAAACTTCAAATTTACTGCTAAATAAAATAAAAATATAATATAAACAATTGCAATAGCGCGCAGCCCCAGCTTAAGCCACTTCACGATCCGCGCCTGTGGGAACGTGGTTCAATATTTGAAGTTGTAAAATAGCCTTTTGCCAAAGTAAACACCCGTATCTAACGAAACGCACGATCGCTCCTCAATCGGTGGACGGTGCACGCTTACTTTCCTGCCTGCAGCGTGACTGCGAACTAATGCAAAGTGTTGCCATTGCACCAGGCGTTGTGGTGTGCACACCAGCGGCCTACCAACCAGCTTCACGGTGGTCCTAAAGTCGGCGCCCATTTTGGGAAGATAATTTTATACGTTTAATGAGACGCGCGGTATAAATTCATGTCAAGAAATTATTATTACCCTCCTTGCCGTGGCCGGGAGTTGCGTGGCCCCGTCCGCAACCGTCCAGCTTCGTCGGGGATTACGGCGAGGGACACCGGTCGATCTCTCGTCCCGTGGTTGCAGCAAAGCGCGTGAATTTCGGCACGTTATGATCAGTAGCCTCCCACAGTTCGGCTGGCCCGATTGGTTTCGCACTGATCGGCCGTTTCGATCATGCTGCGATTCGTCTCCTGGTCATAGTGATTTGCACCCCTTGCCGAAACGACGCCGTTTGATTGATGGCCGATAAATTGATGTTTGCAAACATTTGTTAACATACAGAAAGCGAAGAAACGGATCATTTCGTTCTTCTTTTTTTGTTTCTCTTGTTCTCTCTCTCTCTCTATCTCTTTCTCTCTTCATCCTTCCATTTGGAGAAGATTTTCAAATGGGTGCAAAACGGGTGCAGGTTAAAGGTTTTGCTTACCGTAGGGTTGTGCCAAATTGATCACTTTGCCTGATTTATTGCACGATTAGAAGCTGCAAACGAGAAACATAGGGGTTAAGTGATTTATATGGACCGCCTGCATGACACACACCGCGGCGAGCGGTACCCCTATGTGTGTGTGTGTGTGTGTGGGCAAGCGGTTTATAATTTGTAGGTAACAGAAATGCCTCACATGTTTGTAATTAATAACATAACAGCGAGTGAATATTGTTTTAATTGATTTATGCCATCGATCATCGATCGGTGGATATGCATTATCGTACTACACGTGTACTCTAATTAATTGTTACACTTTTCTCCTTTTTTTGCAGAAATTTACAACATTTACCACCGTTACTTTAAGCCTATTTGTTGGACTAGTCATTTTAGGTATGTATCCGCTGGTCAAAGACATCACTTCGTAGCTTACACAAATAATCGTTTTGAAAAAAACTTGAGATTGAGCTATGTAACATACGATCTTGCGAACATACGTCTTTGTCTTAGTGTGTGACGTGATCTGACTTGTGAGACATCGCTATCATCCTAAAAAATGCCATCTAGAAGTATCCGAAGTTCTTTTCAAATATTTAAACAATTATTAAGCAAATCTTCTCACTTTTGGATAAGCTTCAAGCGTCAGTCCAGATACCGTACAATACATTTCTTTCTTTTTGGAGATTCTCCATAATCATCGAAGATGTGTTTTTTGGAGTTCCTGATTATCCTGAAGCATGCTTCCAATGTGCCTGTTAGGTGTCAAAGGGTCAACCGACCGAGGCATAAAGACCCAGATAAATGAATAAGACCACTTTATATAAAATTATGAAAATTATGGTGTCGTCTTTATAGAAATTTGTATATTTGTATATATATTTGTATGGTGCCGATTTGTAATTTTTTGTGAAATTTAGTTTAAAATGTTGAGATACCGACCCTATTTTTCATCCAATTAGGATCAGTTCTAGACGATCGGTGTAAAAAACGATTAAAAAAAACTGAGAACTCTTTGTCATATTTTTAATTTTAATTATTACTGAGCTAAACGTTTGAAAGAGAAATAAATCAATATAGAAAATTCAAATCTTGAGGATGCTTTTTCCTAATTTTGGTTTAGTTATACCTATAAGAGGTATTGAAATGTTAAGTTTGGAAATCGTAAATAAGTGCATAAGGCCTCCTTGAAGTGGTCTTAACACTAACTTAAAGCTAATAAACCTAAACATGAAATAGATAACTCCTGGTTGCTACAAAACGGTGCAACTTGCCATTAAAACCCGTCTTAACAATTGACTTAATGCAATGCATACCATAAGTTCTCGAATAGGAAAACGATCAACCGGCTTTGACCACTTCGAGCTTTGTTGCGAAGGTTCACATGGCAGGACCAGAGATCCGCACTGCCTCCCCGTACGCAGGACTGGCTCTCTAGCTATGGGTAAAATCGAGTCACAGAAAGCCAAAACAGTGGTAGATTGAAACCTTTCGGTTATAGGACCAAAGAAGAAGAAAATACAACTTGCAGTAAAGTTACTTAAATGGGATTTATTTCGGTTAGGTCTAGTTCGGTAAATCACCTCTTTGCAACGCTAAAACATTAAAAAAAGGCTTTAGGATATTACAGCAGATCAAAAAGTGTGCAACCAATTTACTAAAGACCTAGTTTAAATTAAAAAATCACTCGTCTTTAAAAACACTCGGATACCTTTGGATTGCACTGCATTTATGAGCCTCTTTTTGTTTGCTTGTATTATTAATAAACCTAAAACAAAAAATTACTTTAAACTTAAAGTGCTCTCCAAACTTGACCAACTCTCTATTACCCAATCATCTCATTAATTTGTGTACGATTGTTAATGTTAGGCGAGCATTTCAATGTAACATCATTTTTTTGGTCAACTCATCGTCTTGCTAGTCATGGTTAAGCATTAAGCATAAAACGATCGTCACCTCCTCCAGGGTGATCCAGACTGTTCACCTCCCCACGCACTAGTGCAAACAGTTCGTCAAAGATACCATCGCTGACCATGCTAAAAAACCATTTCCTCCACGAAACGACCGCACCACTATTCTATGCCCGGATGTACCCTTCTTCGCTGTACTAGCTTCTTAGCGGGGATTAGCGCGTTGTTATTGTGGATGGGGAGACCATTTTTGCTTTACGGCTTAAGTGAGTCGCCAGTATTTTTTCGCCAGTTTTTGTTTATCCTTGCTTTTTTTGCGAAAACAAAACAAGCACTCAAAAAGTTATATACCGCTGTTAATGAGCTCAAATAAAATCTCTTCGCGAAGCCAGTAGAGGAAGTGGGCTGCATTCAGTTCGCAAACACAAAACTTCTTCTACCCGTGGCAGGTTTCGGTATCGTCCGACCGGAACAATCAGCTTACAATCGCCACCACACAGGTGGTGCCACCATTTCCGCACGAAGGTCACAGCCCCACATCGGTGCCGGTGCGGTAGGGGCTTTAAAACACTAAATCCAACTAACTAACGTCTTGATTCCTCATCTCTTCCTTGTGCTCCTTTGTTTGTTTCTGCCTTCCTGCCGTTTCGTTCATGGTGCCTGCACTACAACCTCCTCACCGACATCATCTGACAGTAAGTCGTCTTGGATCCGGCTGGCATGTGGCCCAATCGACGATCGTTGCACCGTACCGGGCCTTTTCCCGGGAGAAGCTGCCCGCCAGGATTGGAGCGCACATCGGGTTGATGCACATCAACATCACGCTGACGGCCCTACCGGTCGGCAACTGGACACCGCCGGACATTGATTTTAACGAGCGGTTCAGCTGGAACCAGGCGAACGACATGGGCAACTCTTACCGCGATGCGCTGCAGCGTGGCCTACCCTACCCGATACTGACGGTGGCCGAGTACTTTAGCCTCGGGCAGGAAGGGTTCGCCTGGGGCGGACAGTACCGTGCCGCAGGATACTATGCCAGCATTTTACTATGGTACTGGCGCCGTGTTCGTAGCGCTCGAACCTTCCTGGCGTGACATTAAATTTGCACTGCTTCACTTTCTAGGGCATCGTTTGCCGCGTGGCTTCTGATGAATCTGCTGCTGGTCGCGGTGCCGCGCTACGGTGCCTACACGATGACCCTGACCGGTGCGCTGCTGATAGGGGCCAGCATCGGCTACAGCTCCATGCTGCCCAAGCGACCGCTGACGATCGTTATCGAAGGAGCGCGAATCGATTTCCATCTGGGGTGGTGTTTCTACCTCGTACTCATCGCCGGTAAGTCCGACCCGGCCATGAGCGGCCCGTTTCACCACATCTTTTGTGTGCATTTGCTTTACGTGTGTTTGTGTCTCTCATCTTTCCAGGGGTGTTATGCTTCGCGATCGGATTAGTCATTTCCATCATTGATCTTGTGTGGCCCCATCGCTTTTCCACCATATTGGAGGTAAGATAGGCACGCTTTGTTTCAAACACAAGTCTAAAAATTCTTTCCTCGATTTTAGGTTTACTATGACACACCGTACGACCGGCACGTAATTCTCGAAGAGTCTCATGACGTTCGATATCGCAAGCGCAACAGCAAAGGGCTAGAAGAACCACCAGGTCTAGGATCTCGCATCCTGAGGTAAGTATCTAGTTGATTTTATCGGTACAAATCGATCGGGCTTGATGGTAACCTTCCTTTGTAGACGTCTATCATCCAAAACGCGCGATCAACATACCGATAAGATGGGCATCGAAAACCGTGGGTTCCAGCACGATGTTCCCAAGTCACCGTGGCGCTATCCGTTCCGGCGGGCTCAACAGACGCCTCCTCAAGGTATCCAGCGTACCATTTCGCAGGACTCCACGTCTAGCATTGCTTCTGCCGCTGCCATGTCTCAGTCGCTTCACAAGGTGGCACTATCGCGAATGCTACCGTGAGTAAAATATGATAACCCAATTTTTTATAAATAGTTTAAGGAGGTGTTGTACACAGTTTACTAATGATGCGTTGATTTTTCAGGAAACCTCCATTGGAACGTACGCGAGAAATTTCCAACTGGTAAGCCAGCCAGTCAGTACGCCATGTGTAGTGTGTGTTGAAAAGTGATCGAAGCACAACGTAAGGAGCCGACCGTCTCGTGCCTGACGATCTTTTGTGATATTTGTAAGAGTTTACAGAAACCTCCTGCATCTAGCAATGATGAGTCCCAAGTATTTTAATGATAACCCTTTTGTTTTAAACACATGTCTCCAACCAACACGTACACGGCCACTAGTGAGCCACTGTGGACCACTTTTGTAGGGAGTTTGATTAGTAAGTTTTATTCTGCTTAGTGCGGGACCTTTTCAAAGGGGGAAAATTGAGACAATCGCAATTGTATCGCAGTTGATAGGGTGGAACGATTAACAGCAAAACATAGAAACAACCCAATAATAGGGCAGTTCAATTTAAGGTTATTTATTGTTCCTGTACCAGTGTTAGCGAGGTAGCAAGCAGTTTCTGTAATGCGTAGCATAAATGCGAAACGAAGCGCTTATAGCGCCGATATATGTTAATCATTGCAATGTAAGACCATACGATTTGTAGTAATTTAAGGAAGATTGTAAACTGTAAACTTGACGAAAAATCTGTGACTGTAAAACTGAACGCAAATGGACAAATGGAATAAACATTCAGATTTGAACAGAAGGTCTTGTCGTGATGTCTTGTTTATTTATCTGTTTTATGATGATCGTCTCTTCAACTATCGCTAGCTTCTTATCCAATATGTTCAATGTTCTGTACAAATTTAGAGTCCTTTTCGTAGCATAATTCCCAACGATCCATCTATGATTTCTGAGTTCGGACTGCATCTGTTTAGTTTGATTATACTATGCTTATACTATAGCCCCTACGTGAGCGGGTTGTAACTGACGATAACCGTTTCGTGCTTTACAACACCTTCCCACTTCTATAGATAGACGAAAACGGCTAATAAATGACGGATTCTTGCCACCCTACAGTGTTGCAGGACCCTTCAAATGCAGCAGAAACTGACTAGAATAATCATGGATTTGATCGTTGTGAAACTATGACTTAGGGCCAGAGAATCCCTTTACACGGAGAAAGAAAGCCCTGGAAAAGGGGACATTCGTCTACAAAACCCACAGTCCATGTCTTAGCCTCATGGGGAAGCCGTCCAAGTGACATGCACTCAGAGAAAGCAGAAGCCCACGATTGTGTGTCATATCATTTCAACAGAACATTGCCACGCATGTTCTGAAATTTTATTCTTATACAGCATGTAATTAAGCAAATACTATTTCCTTGTTTTAATAGTAGTCCCATAGCTGTATGACCGTTCCTGGATGTAAGGTAACGAGTCTAAATAGTTATAATTTTATTTTTTTTAATTCAAAAAGAAACGGCCTAGCCCTATCTTTGCTCATATGATAAATTTTATTACTCAGAAACGAGATTCTGTTGACCATGGATGGTTCTTCTTCTTCTTCTTCCTTGGCACTACAACCTCGAGAGGTTTCGGCATGCCATTTCTGGCTTTCTGTGACTTAATTTTACCCGGAGTAAAGTGGTCAACTCTACGTACGGGTAGGCGGTATGGATGGTATTTGAACCACGCTCCTGCCGTGTGAGGACCTTCACCGTTATGGATGGTTCAATAACTAAAATTATCAATACATACTTTTCACTACATTTTTGAACATTGTACCTTGTATGATAACCACAAAATAGCGCGTTGTAACATATTACAACAACAGCATGCCCAACGTTTTGAGCTGCGAGTTATAAATTTTAAAAATCTCGCGAAAGACCTATTCGCCGTATAGAAAGAGCTCTTTGTTAGCTGGGGATACCGAAACCAACCGCTCTTTCGAAATAACGAATTTTCGAACATTCGAACATGCGAAAATTGTTACCTGGGTCATGTCAATCGCGTCATTCGATTTGACCGAAGCGGAATGCCACAGTGTGCCCACAACAGCAAAACAAAAAGCTGCACAGTTTAAAAATCACAACTCACCTGCATGGTGGACGCAAAATGTAGTGGATTAGTCTGTTTAATGTAATCCGTGTGTTTGTAGTGCGTGTAGTGTGCCTTCTGTATCGCGTTAACTAGCTAGCACCAGCGTTCATCCGTCCATCCATCCCTCGGAAAGCTCGCGTCGATCGTACCAAATCCCACGCACCAAAGCAAGAAGACAACGAAGAAGGAGCAGAAGGTGGTTTTGATTTGTAGTGTGCCGCGTCGTTTCTCCCTGTTTGCATAACATTGCTGCGTACGCACTAAGCGCCCGTCGTCCGGAACGATTGCACCGTGTCTCCGTGTTGTTTGTCCTGTTCTGTCGGCTCAAGTGGTCGGATCGTGGGTTTTTAGCCTGTAAAGCTTGCTTTGATCGAACGCGCGAGTGTGTTGTATGTCGTGTGAAGTTGCCACCATCACCGTCCTCCACGATCGATGAATGGCGATCGTGTTGCGGGCTACGATCGAGAAGAAAGTTGCGACGTGTTGCACCTCTACCTGGCCGGCGGGCTGTGTTCGCCCCTGGTGTTCGTTTGATAAATTTAGAGAAATCGATCGCGGTACATCGTAGCGTAGCGCTTTTTTTTGCCACCGAAGTGGTACATACCAAAAAAAGCAAAGTGCTTCCGTTTGCTGCTACCAACGACGGTTCTGATGATCAAGCAGTTTGTGGCTGGAAAATCGCTCTGGCACTGAAGCGGAAAAAAGAAGCTAGAAATGGAATGTGGTGCCTCTTTCTCTGACGTCCGAATGTGTCCCTTTTGCAATCGCACGTAAACCCCGGGCAAAGAGAGCAAGTGGCAGTGCAGTGCGCCACACGGGCCCAACACCACCATCATCAGCAACCTAGGGCCTAGCTAGCTGTCTGCGTGTCACATAGGCGAAGTGGCGTTTTTGGGCACACTCTCTGGGGGCGCATTGGGCAAACTTATTTTCAGCGCGGTCGTCGCCGTGGAACCGTCTAGCGGTCGCGCTCAAATGCTGCCGATGTTGAAAGTGAAGCAAAAATGAAGTGTAAATGCAATGCCGCTGCAATAGCTGTCGTGTCAAAAGTGGGCAAACCCATCATAATCAGCAGCGAACTAGTCGCATCGTCATCGTTGTCGCAGTCGCCATCATCATCGTCATCGTACACGGCGCGGTCAGCACCGATCCTGCACCTACACCGGCGTGTAGGAAGCTCGAAGAAAGCGCCTTGGGTGGTGGTGCGTCGTGCGGTAGCGCGATCATCTTCCTTCGGGGTCCATCGCCCGCTACACTGCTGCTGCTGCTGCACCACATGCACCACAACAACAGCGGTCAGCGATTCCCGTTTGTAGTGGTGTGGGTGCATGCACTGACGGCACAGCCAGATCCCACCGGTTGTTCGGTCGGTCGGTCGGTCGTTTACGAGTTCGAGCAGTGCGATTAGTTTTAATTAGCTACGTATTATGTGGATTCGTCAAGCCAAAAATTTATAGCGATACTGCAGTTGCCACGTTAGGGAAGAATTAAAGTTGGAGAAAACCCCGTCTCCACTGTGAATCGGCCGTGGAAGTTTAAGGTACATGCGCGTGCGCTCCTATGCTCTGTGCTGTCATCGTTTTCAACTCGACCAGATCTGATCTTGTGCGTCAACTGTCGTAGGAGTGCAAGCAAAAAAACGACCATCTCCAGATCTGAGGGGTGATAAATCAGAATTCGAGTCGATCTACGATCAAGTAATCGTACCTAGTGTGCGTGCGTGTTTGTGTGGGTGACCAGTTGAAAGTTAAAAGAATTAAGAATAGTGACACGGTTCAGCTGGAAGTCACCATACACCATCAGAGCAGACGGCCAGCAAACCAGCATTCAAAATGCCTTTCCGTTTGAAGCTAAAGAAATCTCGCCATTACAATGTTATGTCCAAGAGCCTGTTCGTCATATCCGTCGATCATCTGGGTGAGTAACCAATTTCCTGTAACCATTACTTGTGGAATACGTTAGCTAATAATATTTTATGTTGAATTTAAAAACACGGGATCAGGTAACGATTGTTTTCTTAAACAACCGGTCCCAGTAATGCAACGGAACCACCTCTTGCACGATCGCTAGAGAATTGTCCAGCGCAAGTCAAGCATTCCTCCGCACGCTCGGTTCGCTCTGTGTGGAGAACGAATCATTCAAGCTAAAACTGCCATCACGCCATCAGGGGGATGACATTCCACGACGCTGAATATCAAATAGACGTCACTGTATAATATTAGTGAACTTGGTTCAGTGCGTCGCCACCTAACCGCTCGTCGATTGGGCCGGCTCTATCCTACCGTCATTCAACAGCGGCATCGTCACCGTCCGGTGATTTCAATGGGGAAAAGCTTGCTTCAGGATCGGGGGTTGATGAGGCACATAGGGGACAGGGAAAGAGAGGGAGAGAGAGAGAGCAAAAAAACAGCAATAAACAAACGCAGACAAAGTAAATTGTGTCCGCGTCTGGTGGGTGGGTGTGTGCGTGCAAATCAACCTGCCGGAATTTTCTGCCTCTTTTTTCGGTGCCTGTTAGCATTTGTCTGTAGGTAATATGCACATCTTCATCAGCACCCTGCAGCCTGGAAATAGTACATATATTATTGGATGATGTATTTTTCCTCTATGGCCAAAGAAAAATGAGCAAGAATTAAGAGAAGAATAATTTAGAAACATTATGCAGATAGGATGGGTAGATGAGTTGAAGTTCGTTGACGTTGCAAGAAGAGAATTAAAATGGGAAATTTTGGATGTATAAATTTATAGCTGGGTGCTTTAAAAGTTAGTTCTCAGTTCAATTTATGAATTAAATCAGGCCACTACTTTCAGAGGTACCTTTCACCACTAAACTTAGCCAAGAACTTTCAAATATCTTTATTGATGCAATATTTAAAAGCAATACAAGTGCAGGTGTTTCTAGAATGCTCGTTTGGGCATTCTTTGAACTAGATATTTCCATGCCTGCTTTGTGTTTTTTGCTGTCCAGGGAGGAGATTTTCATGGGACTTTCCGTTCAGTACTGCCGGATTCTTATGGAGAAAGGCAAATGAGATCTCAGAGACCCAACGCCTCTATAAATAAACGATTTAAAAATGGATTCGTATGGACTAAAACTTCATCGAACCTTTCCAGATAACCGCCAAAACTTCCCAGATAACCGAAGTGCCTGCATTGGCTTATCCACTTACCACTGTTTAATTAATTTGTCCTCAATGTAGCTCACTGAAAAAATATTTGTTATGAACTACTGTGGTATCGTTAGAAAAATACTAGGATATTTTATAATAAAAAGTTTTACATCAAATCTATTCTTCAAGTCTGCTGCGCATTCCCAACTGCGAGACTAGTACAAGATTCCATCCGGAATGTTCCTCCGCTCGCTAGCGGTAAATTAAGTCAAGGAAGCCATAAATGATGGGTGATGATGCTTGCAGAGATAAACCGATTGTTTGAATTTATAATTATAAAGTTTATTTGTAAAGCAATTGGTATACAATAGAAAATTGTAAATTGTTCCCCTTAGCAATAAAGCGCCAGGTTTTCAAACTGAAGACATGGATACCTTCATAACATAAAATCTTACTCACATACTTATCAGGACCGCTACGTCACCTTGACCTACTCGAGAAGTTCTCGATACCATGTAACTTTATCTGTCTTCTTTGTTCTGGTGAAGGCCTTAATATACTTTACGGACCTGGCTATTCTCATGGCATAACCAGCCCACCAGAGCCTGTACAATTCGCAGAGCTCTTTGAATCATCTCCTCCAATATTCTGCCCCTTATACAGGGACAATAATCATTCTAAGCACACCTTCCTCTCAAACGCCTCTAGGACGGAGGCGTATTTGAGCACTGGGACTGCAAATTTTCCAAACAATCCCAGCTTCGACCGTTGAGGCAGCTGCTGTGAGTGGAAAAGTTCCCTCCACTCCTCTATTTTCGAAACACTACATTGTTTTTAGCATGGCCAGATAAGACGCCATGGCACGCAATTTTCGTTTGCACAGTAATCTCCGCAGCTGTAACAAAACTTAGCGCGTACTTTGACGAAGGCATTACACCCAGGACAGTGTCAAGATTTGCTTGATTAACATCCCGAAAAAGGGAGCGACAAGTGGCAGACAAAGAATGCGAAATGATTACACCATCTCGCAACACCAACGGTCTCGCATATGTGGTATGAGCAAATATTTACTGCGTCGACCGGTATCTTAAAGAACTCGACCATCTATCTCTACGTTGACATTCATCCACTGTTATCAAAGCATTCCCTTTTCGCTAGGACGTTTGTTTGATTGCACACATCTGATAACAATACGCATTGCACGAACCAGCTTTCTGGAAGCTCTCAGTGTGACAGTGCTATTTGAGGTTTGTGTGGGATGGGCGATAAAATTATTAGCCCACCAAGGGAAAAAAAAATCCGCTCGACCCGTTTTTGAGTTATAAATAAAACTAAACAAAAATATGGTTTTTAAAACATTCCTCTTCTTGCATGGCGCCTCAACCTTTAAACATTTCGGTCCGGCTTCCTGTAAGTTGACTGTACCTGGTAGCTGGATGGAGTCAGTCCTGCGTAAGATTTGATCCCCGGTGCTGCCGTGTGCTATTCTATTGCCTTGGTCACTTAAAATTCAAGTAAATCAGTACTGCTTCCAAGATGTTTCCTTCTCGCTGACTCATGTGACGCGACAGACATCGCAATGGCGGAGTTCAATCAATCTGTCCATGGGCATATTAATTCAATTTTATCGCTGCCAGTTCAATGGACAGAAAAGGCAAACTTTCTTGGTGACCACTTTGAGCATCAAGTGGTGGGTCAACAGCACCACCACCCGGCTCGGGGTGAACCCTGCTTCCCTGACATCCCAATGCCAGCGACACCTACGCCGGGGCAGAAAAAGGGGAGAAACAACTTCGCCTCAGGTGGTGGCGCACAGCTGGGCTACTACAGTGCCCCGAGATAGAGTCGGCAGATACCTTAAGTCGTACGTCTTTATTGTCGTCTTTTCTTAGCCTGATATTGATGGCTCCGGCTCCGTCACGGTGCTTCGCTGTAAACGCTGAGGGGGGAGTGTTGATAAGAAATGTAATACTTTACCTGTGGCGTAGCTTTTTTTTTTTTTCGTTCGACTGGCGAATAGTGATTCGTACTTTGCGCCTGTCTAAAGGTACGGTTGGTACGTTTGTGTGAGGAATGTGTGACGACAAACAACGCGCTGAATGAATTGAACTTACAAAGATTCTGCAGAAGACGCCCAGAGAATGCAACGCCATTGTGGTAGCAGCACCTATGTATGGCATTGACAAATATGCACCACCACGCTGAGTCACAGCGATTTCGTAGGATTGTGCGAGAATTAAGGAATCAACCTGACGGAAAGGAGATAATGCATGGATTGAAAAGTTTGTGGAATACTGCATAGCATAGAAATGGTTATATCTGCTATTTCTGGCTTACAAGACTCTTATTTGTACCAAGTAGTTGAATAGTCAGTCCTCATCACGTGGGAACCGACCAGCCTGTATATTATTATTATATATTTTAATCTTCAAAGGGCCGTATGGCCTAATTAAGATGTAACAGTTCATTAAAAAAAAAACATAACAACACAAGATTTGCATCGCCAATCACTGCGGCCACGGCAAAAGCCGGAGACTTCCTTGAAGCACTGAGTTGAGATGTCGAAGTCGAAGCAATCCGAAACGGTGTTGGAGACAGCCGACATGCGGAACATAGGGTCAGACCGACCAACGCTTGAACGGGGTTGAGTGAGCCGTAGAGTTTCTCTAGATCTAAGTGTTCGGAATGGTGCATAGATATCGACTCGATGCAACAAATGCGGTGAGTCGATAGAGCCATTTAGCAATCCAGCGATGAAAGAGCACTGTGCATTACGGCTTCTAACCGAAAGAGGTTCAAGGCCTAGAAGACGGCACCGCGCAGCATACGGAGGAAGATTATTGCGATCCTGCCAGGGAAGTAGACGTAGGGCAAATCGCGTGAGCTTACGTTGAATCGCCTCAAGTCGAGCTATTGAAGAAGCAGTAGTTGGGCTCCAGACTACGCACGAATATTCCAGAACCGAACGAACGATACAGTTGTAGACAGCTTTGATGCACATGTGGTTGCGGAATTCATTAGTTGTCCGGATAACCACGCCAAGTAATTGATTTTCTCTGGCTACAACGTCATCGGTTTGCTGTTTAAAGTTCAAACTAGAGTCAAGCAGAACGCCCAGGTCTTTGGCATGATTTTGTCGATTAACTGCAGTGCCGTCCATGAAGTAGGTACCAGTAACTGGACTCCTGCATCGACCGGTAAATTCTGATCTTCACCTTTAAGGCTTCTGCTGAGGGGGTTATATTTGTTTGTAATAACCGGAACGGGAGCATGAATTTTTTTTGTCGTTCAGAATCGTTTAGAGGATCATACAGTCACAATAAGTTTTCGCAAAGTATCCCAAGTTGCCCCAAATATTCAATTCCAAAAGAATCTGAACAAAATTCATGAACTATAAGACTGCTTTATAGGGTTTAAGTGAATTGTTTTTGTTGAAAACATTGTAAGGTGCGCATTTTTTTACGGCGCACTTTTATAATCGTTACGGTCTGCCCAGTGGTGGATGTTACAGCGACGCTGGTCTTCACACGGCAGTACCAGGGTTCAAACTCCATCCAGACCGTCTCACTAAAGGCAAAACTTACTATCCAGCTACGGGTATCATCTTCAAGTCAGTAAGAGGCCAGTAAAAGGAGGCCTTTCGAGGTTGGTTACCCAAATAAGAATAAAGAGAGAGACATTTAAAGTATTACAAACCATATTTCGAGCTTATCGCTTTGGCCACAACATTGTTTGACGTTTCTTTTGACAGCACAATACAATCAGCTCTATTCCGTAAATCTACTAACCATTTATAGACACAAACCAAACCAACCAGTAGAGTTTTTAAATTTTTATAAAAAATTTCCAAAAACCTTTTCTTTTGTAACTTTTCACGGCACATACCTTTGCTTTATCCGAAGATAAGATATCGTGCTCCTTGTGCAAAGCCATGTCTGTTGTATCAATTCCCAGCAACTTATCAGTTCACCGTCTCATCTTTGACGCCCGCACATCGGACACTAGCCGTGATTGAGTACGCCGGGTGTGGGGACGTGGTGGCGGCGCAGCCTTACGCTCTCTTCGTGAATGTGCGTGATAACGTGGTTAGTTTGGCTTCAGCCGGCCGGACTGGAGAGACCACCTCGGCCGATCACAAGTTTCCGCGTGGTGTAAACGGTGTATTTCTGTTTCACCCCCTTTTTTCGTTGGGTTCACTATCCAACACCAATACCACCGAAGAAGCCACTTAGCCGCCGTGGCTGGGTGGGTGGATTTCATTCGCTTCCCAGGCCCGTATCTTCCCCGTAAAGTACGGGAGTAGGATTGTTGTTGTTGGTTGTTAGCTGCCCGATTGGCAAGTCAAGTGGCGTACAGCGTGCCGCAGTGATCGTTCATTTCGTGGTGCTGGTGGTGGTGGTTGTGGTTTGGTTGGTACGTTACATCCGCCCATCGGTGAATAATTCGCACGTGGAACGACGCGCCGCGGTTGGACCGGAATCCGCGTAGAATGCTGTTACTGCTCCGGACGGCGTCGTCAGACCGTATATGCCGGGGATGATGATCGGCACCGTGTGGTATACTTGCCCAGGCATTCGACGATGATGTCATTACGATTGAAGGAACGCTAATTCGCTATCGGAACTGCTGCTACATCCAGTGAACTTGATCAGTGTTTAATTTGCGTACCGCGATCGTTCAACGTGATCTCGACTCGCGGATGTGTGCTTAGTGAGTGGGTGCAGTTTGAGCGCGGCACAGTGATTCGGGCTAGCTCTACGGGAAACAGGGTCGAACAGAAAATAGCCCTCCCGGCATCATTCAGCAGCGGCGTACGGAAGCATCAAAACCACACCACCATGCTCCAGTTAGTCGTTACCATTTTGAGTAAGTGTGTTAGCCACTAAAGCCAAAATTGAAGCAGTGTGAAGCGATCTTGCATGCCCGCTGCCCTTGAGCTCTTAAGCTCCGTTAAGCGGGTCCTGCCAGCCAGCGGGCGAGTTTCAGCGTGTCTGTTTGCACGGCCGAATTCCTACCTCCACAACCCACGGGTGAACAGCTCATTAACGTAAAACGCGAACAGATTTTATTTACCTCAAATATTGTAGATTGTTCGTTTACAGCGTCTCCGCTGCATATCAAGTAGTATGGAGGGTAGGGACAAATAAGATACTGTCTTTCGTACGCTGTTGGCGGAAAGCACACTCCTTTGTCGCGGGAGATTATTCAAATTTACAACCTGCCTTACCTTACCAGCCGGCCTGCCTGGCCTGTATGGGGCTTGTGTGTACGTTTGTGAGGTATGGAATGCGATGATAAGAGAACATGGTCGTAGTCACTAATTTGTCATAAGCAGAGCCGCGTTTAGAGAAGCAACGAGGAAGAAGAAGGAAAAGAATGGCCAAATGTGCGATAAGGGAGGAGAACGCATCAGTGAGGGCGTAAGCGCCCTACAAAAAATACACTAAATGGGAGCTTTTAAACAGAGCCAATCCCCAAAAACAGCACCACCAATCCCGTTTCGTGGTCGGTGTTTAGTAAATGCGCCGTGAAAAATGGCCGGTTTCGGGGTGGAAAATGTGCTTTCCGATAAGTTCTCCCTCACTTCCCGTGTGGCTCCAAAAAGGGGACCAATATGATGGGGTGTTGCGAGTGTGTGCGTCGGTTAGCTTGATCGGTAAATAAAAACGAACGGTACTAACGTGCGGTCTGAGGAGGTGTGTTGCGCAAACGGTTGAAAATCTTCCAGCGAACCAACCACACGTACCGTAAGAAAGCCCGGAAGCTAACCGAAAGCGGCCGGCAAACGCCAGAACCGCGTGCGCGTCTTAGCAGGAAGTGATGGTGGTGGTAAAGCTCAGCGAATGGTTCCGAAGATAAGCGAATTGTCGTTGTTTTGATCACATTCCATTCGCTCAACGGTGTAAATCTGGGTGACTGGATAAGCCCTTGTGCAACACGCATCCGACGCTGTCTGTGCCCATCAAACGCACGTACTTGGGGCGGTTAAACAATCAGTCCTAAATTGTTGGTATTGTGCCGCGTGTCACACTGATCATGGTGGCAAGGTTGCCCTTGAACGGCGCTCGAGACTAAACAGTGACTCTCGGGCAAGGGATGGCTGTGAGTCAGCAAAGTTGTCATTGCTACTACTTACCTGTCGGTGAATTCGATGCTACGTTCAATGGAGGAATCCCTGTGCCGATGATGTATTTGTTTACGTTTTGGCGGCCATTTTTAAATGGCAGTTGCTCCAACGTGTGCTACCTTATTGCACACAAAGCAAAGCAATTCTGGACGAACAAAGATGCTTTTTGTTCTTTATAAAACACATTCTGCAAGATCGTCGATCGTGAAGTGATGTTAAATTTACGATTAAAATTAAAGAATGCTATTGATGTTTTATAGAAATGTTTAAGTAATTATTGGTCATGTGTTCAATTTAAACTCTCTTCCCGATAAGGGGCTGGTGCCTATCAATCACGTTTCTTTAAATGATTTGTTGTACAAAATGGATGTTGTAGTTACGATCGTTGTTCTTCGTATGTTGAACTCTCTTTATGGGCACCTGAGCTACAAGATTACAAGATTGATGATAACAGAGCGACATTTGACAGACACTTAATTACTTAACACAAAGCGCTTTTGTACATTTGCCTTTTAATCGTTGTTTATTGTTTGTTCGGTGGTATTGATATTGGGTTGATCAGTGATCCGCTAAGATTACACCTTCTGTAGCATGCAAAACTAATCCTTTTGATCTCTTTCTTTACCTTTCTCTTTCATAGATTCATCAACCAAGATCGACTGTACGCTCAGCTCGGAAAGCACTGGCCAGGAATGTTTGGATAATGTGTGCCAAAGAATATCGATCCAGCAGCCGGAGTTCTTCGGCCTGCGGTATGTGGTTAAAGGCACGTCGGACGAGATGCGATGGGTTGACCTGGAGCGTCCACTCAGCCGCCAGCTGGAGAAACACTCGGCCAACTCCAAGATACTGCACCTGCGCGTGATGTACTACGTACTGTCGGGCGTCAGCTTGATACACGACGAGGGCACTCGGAACTACTACTTTCTGCAGCTCAAGCACGACGTTGTGGAGGGTCGCATCAACTGTGATCCACGGCAGGCGGTCATACTGGCAAACTACAGCCGGCAGGCCGAGTACGGCAACCATCAGGATCGGCACACGGTCGAGTACCTGAAGACGCTGCTCTCCTTTCCCCACGAAATGGTTCACGCCAACCTGCTGGAAGCTCTGACCGAGCAGGTAATCCAGCAGGCACACGAACTGCACAACGTGACGCAGGGTGACGCGGAAAGTCTGTACATATCCGCCTGCCAGCAGCTGGACGGGTATGGGCAGGAAACGTTCACTGCGAAGAACGAAACCGGGCTGGAGGTAATGCTGGGAATCTCAGTGTCGGGCATCATTGTGGCAAGCGACACAAACAAGTTTTACCCGTGGCGCGATATTAAGAACGTGGTGAACCACAAACGGGCGTTCAACATCGAGTGTACGGTACCGCGGGAAAGTGCCGGGTTCACGGTGGCGGACGTTGCCACTGGCCGCTACATCTGGAAGCTGTGTGCATTGCAGCATCGGTTCTTCGTGACGTACGAGCAGAACCAGACGCAGGCGAGCCAGATGAACTTGAATCTGTTCCAGAACATGGGTGACAATTTGAACGACAGTCGGGATGACCTGCTCAGTGAACAACAGTATATGCACGCGCAGCAGCAGCAGCATCAACCTAGTCCATCCCCGGGAGGATCACAGCCTCCGTACCAGGGTTCGATGGGGACGACCAATTGGCCAAGCACGCACGAGCTGGCCTCACACTCGTCCAGCATGTGGAACAACGCTGCCCATCAGCAGCACGCACTGGTAGACACGCAGCCCGGCGGAGGCGGCCACTTGTCCTCTAGCAATATTACAATTGCGACCGGTGTTGGCGGAAGCATCAATAATCTCAACAACCTCAATCCGGCCAACATGATGCAATCTTCGCGCTCCTCCGGGCTCGACATTAACCTCAACTCGACCTCTACCACCGCGGTGCCATTGGAGTATTCGAACCAGATGGGTTCGAACTGGGGTTTGAATCCTGTCGGATCGAATGCGTCGCTCATAAATCGTGCCCAAAGTTCGTCTTGCTTGGATTTAAGCAACAACAATCTGTCGCCCGATCGGGACCGTTTAAAGGCGCTTCTACCAACGTATCGTCCGGCGCCAGACTACGAGACAGCTATCCAGCAGAAGTACCGTTCAAGCAGTAACGATGTACGGTTGGTAAACGGCAACCTATTGCACCTGTCCGCCTCGCAGATGCTCGCTGCGCAAGAACAACAGCACCACCAGCAACAGGTGGCATCGGCAGGACATCATCTCGAGTACGGAATTACCGGTAGCCAGCCGGACGTGTCCTACTATGGACAGCATTTGCAGCAGCAGCAGCAGCAACAACAGCAGCAGCAGCAGCAACAGTCAGCCGCCCAGCAAGTCCACCAGCAACCGTATCCGGATGTGACGCATCATACAACGACTCACATCATAGGACCACACTACTCGGATGCGTCCGATTATGGGTTGACGCATCGGTTTAAAATGATGCGCCTGATAAAGCCACCCCCGCCGTATCCCGCCAATCGACTCAGCTCAACGTCCACGCCCGATTTGGCTTCGCATCGTGCACTGCTCGGTCTGCGCAGTGCGCAGGTGTCCGGTTCTAGTCCCGATCTGGTGTCGACCCGTCCACTGATGAACCACCATCATCATGCGGCGCACCTGCCACACCATCAGCTTCAAATTGCTCATCTCTCTCAGAGCGGTGGCCAAGTTTGCTATCCCGGACTGGCAGCTGCAGGCAATCCTCATGCGCAGTTGCACCACTCGCAGACGATGCTACCGCACGGGACGTATGAAAATTTGAACTTTATGGAGAATCTAACATCGACGAAAGCTGGCCTAATATCGGCCGCCAATCAAGCGGCTCCCGGTAATGTGTTTTATTACGTCCCGGGGGGCATGGAGCACATTTTGCTCACCAGCGGAAATACTCCCGGAGGTGAGAGCAGTAGTCCGTCCTACCATACTGCTGCCAACGGTCACATTGGACTGGCGCCCAAAACGCACCTCAATCGATCCTCTCAACACATCAACGGATCCATCGAGCCGATCTACGAAAACATCCCACTGCCCTGGAAGGATGACAGCGATGCGCTCGGGGAGATACGAAACCGAACGGCAAGCGTCCAATCAGCTCCGGGAGTGCAGCACCAACCGACGATGCGGCCAATGCCACCCACCCCTCCACAGCCGCAAACTCCCACAAGCACTAGCGCACCGGGCAGTGCTCTAGACGGTGCCATGTTTAACCTTCAGTCCGCGGCCCAGCAGCCGCAGCAACAGCTACAGCACAAACCATCCAAACAGCAGCCACAAATACAGGAACAGCCAGCGGGACGTCAGCAGCTGCTGCATCAGCGGGCTTCCGAGGTGGGAGGCTCAAGCACAACGATGGGTCCACCGGCACCAGCCGCAGCCGACGTGCCAAAGCAACCGACCAACAGCCATTCCGGAAGTATAGACGCTCAGCTGAACAGTTCTACCGCGACGACCGCAACGACGGCATCGAGTGGAATGATGGCCGCGGTGAAGGAACCGGCTTCGGTCATCAATCGCTCACACTCGTCGAACAACGTGCTCGATGCGTCGCAACTCTCCAGCTACACGCTAAATGAAACGGTCCAGAGCGGTAGCGTACGCAACGGGCACAACGATTCCGGCATCAGCTCGATTACGGGCTCGACCAATCTCGGTGGTAGCGGTGGCAGCACGACCAGTCGAAACACTACCCACAACAACAACAACAACAACAACAACAATGTTAGCAGCAGCACGGCCACCACCAACAACACGTCCGCCACGTCCACATCCGTGAAGGAAACGAAGCGCAAGCGCATCTGGGAAATTCTGGGCGGTCGATCGAAAAACTCCGCCGACAAGCAGAAAAGCGCCACGCTCGGTCGGGAGAAGGATCGCAAAAAGAAAGGGTCGGCCGATCCGGCTGTAGACGGCAGTGGCAGTGGTGGCAGTGCGAACTCTTCCATGCACGAGAGTGCAAACGGTGGCCAGCTGCGGCATCGTTGGTCCACGGGATTACCGAGGCTGCAGCCACTGCCGGCAAACATTAGCAAGGAAAAGTTGGTAGGTTGGCGTTGCGTCGGCTTGCTTACAGCAGGCCGGAATGTTTAATGTGTTTTCCCTCCATTTTTCTTTCTTTTCTAGTGCTCGCTATTGGAATCTAAATTGGCCGACCCGCAGCTGTACTGTGAGTTTGAGCGCATCCCCAAACGTAGTGAAAGCGCCGTCTACAACTGTGCCCTGGCGGAGGATAACAAGAACAAGAACTTTGATTCATCCTTCCTACCGTACGACAATAATCGTGTGAGGCTAACGCCGACGCGGGACAATCGGATGGGTTACGTGAATGCTTCGCACATAACAGTGAGTATAGAAACGAGGATTGCTTTAGGTTAGGATATCGATTCTTCCTCTAAATTTTAAAATGAGATAATTCTGAACCTCAAATGTTGGACTTCACTTGCGTCACTAATTTCTCAATTTAGTGACCAAACGAATCCAACTTCCACGGGTTTTCCTAACTTTTCTTTTTACGTATACATGGATGTAAATTGACTTGCAATGCCTCAGAGCAACTGCAAAATTCTAGTTTCAACTACACGTTCAAGTTCAAGTGTTGCAGGATGCCTAAGGTCGTCCTGTTGAGATGAACTTCATCAGAGAAATTTCTCTTGATAGCGGAACGTTTAAGTGTATCTGCGAGGGATATATATTTTCAGGAACAAATCACGATCATCCTGTTCTCCAGCGAGAAGCTGTCCAGTGACGACTTGTCCTACCCAGAACAACTTTTAGCTTTCATGCCGAAATCTATAAATAGCCAAATGTTTTCTTAGATGCCAAGCCAAGCTCTCTGAAGTCCTACAACAACATGATGGAGCGCCATGCCAAGTGTTAAATAGGACCAAACTACAACTGATGAAAAACATTAAGTTTTGGTCCAAAGATGTTTGGGTTACAGACAGCCCGGACAGCCTACCCGTACGCAGGACTGACTACTTTGCTACGGATAAAATCAAGTCACAGAAAGCCAGAAATGGCATGCCGAGACCTCACGAGGTTGTAGTGCCAAAGAAGAAGAAGAAGGGTTATCATTATATTGAAGCATAAGCCTGTAAGCGATCTCACACTAAGGTGAAGGCTATTACAAGACGCAAGCAGACTGTTATTTTTGGAGGACTGTATTTGAAACACTTGTTGTAGCTTCCGGCATCTTTTGGAAGAATATTGCTGACAATAAGTGGAACAAACAAATCTCAATTATGCTTGAAAGGACCTTCAAAACAGGGATGCACATTAATGATGTTGATTTAGCAAATAGCATTTTCATCCACATTCTGTACTTTTCTTATAAAAGTCGGTTTAACTAACATTCCCTATCCCCGTTTCCCCCTCCCCTAGAGCACGGTTGGCAACAAGCAACGGTTCTACATTGTCGCCGAAAGCCCGAACGACACACTGACGACACACATTTTCTGGCAGTGCGTCTGGGAAGCGGACGTCTATCTACTGGTACAGCTATCCAAAGAGCTTAACTACATCCCTCAGACAAGTGAACGGTGCTTGGAGTACGGACAGGTAAGCCTTGCTACCATCCTATTCGGATAACAGACTCAAAATGAGACAAAACACAATGGTGCTCCAATTGCAGTATCAAGTATGGCGCGAATTTTCGCAAGAGACAGATCGCTGCACAACGAGCAAGCTGCGCGTCTATCACACACAAAGCCGCCGTTACCGGTCCGTTTGGCACCTGTCGTACACGGAGTGGGCCGACCAGAACTGCCCCGGAGATGTTGGACATTTTTTGGGTAAGAAACTCGGCCTTCTGGTTCATTAATTAATGGTTTTAATTAATTGATTAATGGTTGCAGGATTTTTGGAAGAATTGAACTCCGTTCGTCTGGCATCGATTGCGGAGGTTCCACCATCGCACAACACCAATCCTCCGGTGCTGATACACTGCAACGAGGGTGGTGGTCGTACGGGAGTAACATTGGTAGCGGACCTACTGCTGTACACACTGGATCATAATCAGGTATGTAACGAAGAGAGGCAATCAACACATTTGGGACGTAATGTTTCTAACGCTTTCTTCTCAATTTCTTCAGGACATCGACATACCGCGGTTGATAGGCCAACTACGGCAGCAGCGGGACAGCATCATACCATCGTTAGCGCAGTACAAATTCATCCATTCACTGCTGATACACTACCTAAAGCAAAACAGACTGATCTAAAGGCTATAGTGATGCAATGGTCACGAAACAAACTCTACTGGGTGCTACGCAAGATGTGGCTGCTGCATTTTTGCATTAGTCTTTTTCGACATTTTTGACCGGTTTTCTGATAAAATTTTTGTTCGAACGTTAGGACGAAAGGACGAGCCGCGGGATCAAAGCACTAATAGTTAGCAAACAGACGTGCCTTAACACTCAACACGCCAAAGCTGAGCGACGATGCGCTTGATCGCAGCAATGGTTTAAGTGGAAAGCACAAAGCCCCGAGTGGCTGGTACGTAACCGCCGGCAACAAAACCAGATCAGAGCCTGTGGATCATTGTGCGAGCTAGTATTAATTTAGACGAAAATGATAATGTATTATTTGATCTTTTTAACCCATTACGTTCCCCCAAACGCATGCGTGGAAGGAACGGGAAGTGTTTTAGCTAGCTGCTAGTATTATATTTGCTCCTACTTCTGTAACTACAACCACCAGTAATGCTGTGCTGGAGCTGCTTTCAGCAAACGTGTAGAAGCGTGCTAAATTCGCAAGACTTACTGTAATTATTATCGTTTAGTTGGCGCCGGCTAAAGCTAGTGCTGCTAAAGGGGTGCGTAAAGCAATTTTTAACTGTGCAAAACGGTCAACCGAATAACGCAAAAGTATTTCCTTCGCTGTAGACATGTAGGTGATTATTTATGTACGACGTCGTCATTATGTGACCGACCTCCTTTCCCCCTTCCCCCCCTGCTAAGTGGCTGTATTTTTATATCTGTAGGAAATTTGTAACGTTGTATTGTAATAAAACTGGACAACCATTCATTTGTATATCTTCGGCTTACTGCATTCGTGTTTAAGGGGGTTTATGCGTTCGTCCGTTTTCGCTTTGCCTTTGTCCGCATTTTCTCGGCATCTGAAAGAACAGTTGACTCCACTCTATCCAGCCAACTAGCTCGCTGCGCTCCTCTACGCCTCGTGCCGAACGGGAAGGACATGAGTCCGGCATCCTCATCACTTGCCCTAACCAGCGTATGCTTCCGGCTTTGGCAACCGTCAGGATGTCTGCATCGCCAAAGATAGTCCGTAGGTTGCTCGAAAATGGCGAGTGCATTGGTCCTCCGCCAGCATAGTCCCGGATTCGTGCCCGTAGAGGACTACCCTTCTGGATCTCAGTAGTCCGTGAAGCCCGTAGTAGGTACGATTCCCCTGAACTTCCAAGATGCACCTGAGGTCTTCGCTACTCTACCACCTCAAGATCGTCGCCGTCAACCATTGCTCTGCTTCCGAGTTTTAGTCGGGTGTACGCCTCGCCCACCGCCGCAGATGTCCGTCCGATGATGTCGATGTCATCCGCGAAGCCAAGGAATTGGAGAGAGCGAATGAAAATCGTGCCCCTGATGTCGAAGCCCGCGCTTTGCGTGACACCTTCGAGAGCCGTGTTAAACAACAGACAGGAGAGTCTGTCCCCTTGCCTCAGTCCCCGATGAGATTCGAACGATTCCGACCGCATGTTCGACACTCTCATCTTGCACTGCACACCGTCCATAGTAGCCCTCGACAGCCGCACAAGTTTCGCAGGGAAACCGTACTGCCGCACGATGTTCCATAGTTCGGTCCGATCTATGGTATCGTATCGTGCTCCCTTTTGGATGATTTCATGCAAGGATGGCTGCTGTAGTGCTGCTCTTCTCGGCTTTCTACGCCTGGTCCATTTTCTCCTGCATCTACTCCGTTCAGGTGTCCGTTGATGTAGCACTTCCATCTGTCGATCACCTCTCGCTCATCCGACAGGATATCTCACTTCGCGTTGCAGCACATGACGATCATGGGAGTAAATCCTCTTCGTGCCGCATTCAGCATCCTGTAGAACTTGCGAGATTCTCCCAACTAAGATAGCTGCTCCATCAGCTGCTCATCCGACCCCTCGAAGCTGCGCTTCTGCCGGGTCTCGCGCTGGAGCATTCTGGTACGCGCTGTGTTCTGCTCGGTCACGCGGCCAATCGTTCGCCCGGCCGTGGTGCTAATGGCTTGCTCCACCTTACACCAGTGGTCGTTAAGGGACTTCGCGTCGGTAGTAGTATTCTCCGGCAACGCTTTCCCAACCGTGATCGCGAAGTCCCTCGCCACAACAGCTTGCCTCAGCCGATCCGTATTGAGCCTAGAAGTAGGCTGATAGCGCTGCGTATTGGCTACGCAGAGCTTTTGGCGTAACTTTACCATAACCAGGACATGAGTTGACTTTTGCTCCTCTGTAGGTCCGTAGGCCGGTTATATCCGAGAAGTGCCTCCCATCGATGAGAACGAGGTCAATCTGGGAATATGTCTGCTGTGGTGATCTCCAGGTGTAGCTGAACCGAGGTGCATCATCAAGAGCTCATTGTCGTTCGTCAGCGGGTGGGTGCTGAAACTTCCTATTGTGGGTTTGTATGCCTCCTCCCGTCCGACCTGAGCGTTAAAATCTCCGATGACTATCTTCACATCCTGTTGTGGGCAGCAGATGTGCTCCATCTCCAACTGCGTATAGAGGATCTCCTTCTCTTCTTCGGGGCTTCCAAGGTGCGGAATGTACACATTAATAATGCTGAGGTTGAAGAACCTGCCACGGATCCTCAGCCTGCACCGTAAATGATCTGCAGTTCCATGTCTCGAGTTTCCGATCGTGTGTTTTGTTTCGTAGCGTTGGTCTACACGTTGAATCTGATTCGAAATTTCATGGTTTTCGTTCGTTGCATTTATATTGAGGGTGGCTTGCAAGGCCTCTCCTCCGACATCTTATCTCGTCGGAGGGCCTACGCTTTTTAGCTGTTTAAAGTCCCGTAGGACAAGAGAGACGGCCAGCCGCCCCTAACATGCAGAACAGAGGCTAGCTATCCGCCCCCCCCCCCCCCTCTCAATTTAGCCATATCACCCATCTTCCCATGGGATTCGGTTTCCCCGTATACCCAAGCTCAGATTTTTGGAGAGACATACCATTCTGTATGCCGGGGACGTATTGTGTCTAAGTGGGGTGTGGAGAGCCTATGTTAACCTTGAAGAGGCTTCGGATCCATACCCTACTATATACAATATGGGAGATGGTTTATATATTGGGAAAAATCCATCTGAGCATCTCCCTCTCAAACGCGGCTAAGAAGGTCAAAGCTAAGATGTCTCTAAGGCGTATGTGTGTGACTGGGACTATACATGTTCTGTACAGTCCCAGCATCGTCCGCGGCGGACAAGTATTTTGAGTGGAGAACTTTTCTCATGACCAGTTGACAGCCAGCACAACTCAACATCAATGTTGGTGTCGGTACTGATTTTTGACCCCTGATAAGTGAAGTTTTGAACGATTTCAAAGATACGATCACTTCGCCCAAGTTGGTGGTTTTCGGCCCCTTTAATTTCAACCCGAGGCTAAGTGCCGATCGCTCGATCCATTGGAAACCTAGGATAGGAGAGCCTCAAACCAATGATGTCTATGTCATTTATGTTTGGTGCGGATACACCGCCAGTGAAACAAGTGTAATAAGAGTAAAATTTGATTATTTAATATTTATTTACCTTCGCATAATTTATTTGACGAACTTAGCATGATTTATATCTGTTGGCAAAATGAGACAATTTAATCATGTTCTGCATTTACTTTAATGATCATCGTATTGCAACATGCTTGTTTAACCATTATTTATCAAACATTACTTTTCCCTCTACTTGTGCACAGTAAAGCAGGTGCCATTTGCTTAACACTAACAAAAGCTGTACAAATACTGGAGACGTGTCCGCGGTCCGACGATCGTCCGAGTTTTCCCTTATAAAAGCGCCGCGATCGTAAAGTAAAGATCATCAGTAGAGTTTGCCTTTTTCCACAGCTCACAGGTGAATAAACGATGAAGCTTCTACTCCTACTAACCAGCGTGCTTTGCCTTGCGCTGATCGTATCCGCACGGCCGTCCGACGAGACTACGGAGCAAGAGTCATCGACCGAGCTAAGCGAAGGTAGGAAGGACTTCTTTTGGTGTTTTGTGTGATAGTGTGGCAGCTGTGATTGATTTTCTTTTCTGCTTTAGACACTTCGGATAGCTACCACCAGGAAGAGGATACATCAGAAGCCGGTGCTGATGCTGGTACAGAGGGCAGCGATTCAGAAGATGACTCCAGCGAATTAGAATCTTCTTCGGAAGAAGGACATGAGGATGGTAGCGAAGACGCTACTGGCGAGGAAGGTGGGGCAGGCGAGGAAGGTGAGGCCGGTGAGGAAGGTGAGGCAGGTGAGGAAGGAGAGGCCGGCGAAGAAGGTGAAGCAGGTGAAGAAGGTGGAGCAGGTGAAGAAGGTGGTGCAGGTGAAGAAGGCGGTGCAGAAGGTAACCATACGTTACGGTGCAATTCGCCCTGGTCCACTTTAACGTCTGCCTGGTCCAATACACATTGCAGGTGGCGAAGAATCCCCCGTTAATACCTACCATCAGGTGCACAACTTGCTGAAGAACATCATGAACGTTGGCACGAAGAACAATTACTTGAAGTCGTTCATTTTGGCCCGCCTGCAGGAACGTCTCATGAACCCCACGATCGACCTGGTCGGCAGTATCTCCAAATATTCCAAGGTAATATCATCTTCCGGCGTGTGGTGCCACCAGCATTAAACCAACCACATCCGCCTCTTCCAGATTAAGGAATGCTTCGACTCGCTGGCCGACGATGTGAAATCTCTGGTGGAGAAGTCCGAAACATCGTACGAAGAGTGCAGCAAGGACAAGAATAACCCTCACTGCGGCAGTGAAGGTACACGCGAGCTTGACGAGGGACTCATCGAACGGGAACAGAAGCTATCGGATTGCATCGTCGAAAAGCGTGATTCAGAGTAGACGCTGATCGTGATGCGGAAATAAAGTTGCAAGCAATGCATAAATGCACTCTAAAATGTACCCCATTCATTGTTAGTCGATTGTCTGAGCGCAGACATGTGGCCTAAGCAGCCGGTTTCTGTATTGCCGTGAATGACTCTTGTGGATTACTTGTGGAAGGGATCAGGGAGCCGAAATCTACAAGCAGACCAAAGCAGAATCACACACATTAAGGAGAGGAAGAAAATTGTTCTGAGATCTTCGTCTCCATCCAAATCTCTCTTCCGATTGCAGTTCGAACCGATGCACCTATGTGCCCCTTCAACAGAATATGGACATCAGTTGCTTAACTGCTTACTTATTTCCTCTTAAGTCCTATGAACTGCTAACGCTCTCACGACAATTGTCTGAAAATTTGATATTTCGACCTTTCTGACGGACGCTTCAACGCTTTTTGGCCTTTGAACCACACCTCACATGTCCGTTTGGACAGGGCGAAAAACTTTATAGGCTGGGTAGTCTGGTGCTTTTCTCATGACATGAGCCGGACCGACTAGGTTAATTGATTGTACGATAAAGAGATACGGGGCCAAGAATGAGAGCATCTTCGAGCTCATTTTAGAGGACTTCTTCAGTTGTGGACATAGTCCATGTCTTATAAACTCTCATCTAAGCGATCCTGATCAGTTGGCATTCATCTTGATTTCCGTGATGACTAGTGCCACCACCACTGGCTAGAAACTTTGATATGCTTCAGCTACCTACGAGAGCCTCGCACCAATTATGCCAGGAAATTATGATTTGCCACGATCTGGATTGACTAATAGCAGATGAGATCCCCGAAGTTTTTACAGACCCATCACCCAGGATCCCATTGGTGGATTCCCAGAATTTTACCTAACTTAATGTTGGCCATCATCATTCTAGCAAATCAGGCAAGCTCGGTTGGAATTACAAATTGTTTAATATTGAAATCAATCAATCCTGCTATCCAACATGTACCGGTTAAGATCTGATCAGCAATTCACTCTCCTCTTCGGAATCGTTTCTCACAATCTTCAAAAATCACTTCGCTACACATTTACTTCATGAATAAACAAACAAAAAATCTAACCAGTTTCTTAATATTGATAACAGTACTTTATTTTCATTCCTAAAGCAATGCATAAACGCGCCGTGCCCTTCATGCGCTCAGCAGTCCGCTGTAACATTCGGTTGGATTTGTTTTACGTTTCCGTTTCCATTGGGACCCTTCTTCGAATATTTCTGATTAAGCGTGCAGCCTAAGCTTTGCATATGTATATATTATATACACGCTTGTATATAGTTCTTCTCTATAATTAAACGTTTATAACCTCACGTTCGATCGATAGCTTGTGATTTATCATGTTTTCGTTTTAGATCTTGGTTTCTTGTGGTTTTTTTCTTCTTCTGTTGTTGATCTTGTGTTGGCCAGTCAGCCCAGACCTATCATCTAGAGTATATGTGTAACTGGTCGGGTAGGGCAAAAGTAGAACGGGGTGACCGGGTTTTAATCCCAGCTGGACAAACATACTGGGTTTAGTGAAATATGCTTAAACACTGCATGCCTAACTCTGCGTAAGATCGTTTACGTGCGTATTCAGACGTACAACCCCAGCACGCAGAATGGGATGAATTCTATTTGTACTCCAAACACACACCCACACATACACACATTCCTCTCATCAGTAGAACACAGTGTCCGCTAAGCATGTCCGTGGACGCGTGCGTGCGTGCACCTCCATCAGCACACCGTACTTAGTGCGCCCACACGATGATCCAACGCTCATGGCCACCGTTAGTCATTAGTTTTCTTCTGCAGCCAGCTTTTCCCCGCCCATGATCGCCTTGATGTCCTCAGCGTCCAACGTTTCGTACTTGAGCAGCGCTTCCGCCAGCGCCTTGTGCTCCTTGGCGTGTTGCTTCAGGATCGTCTTCGCGCGTTCGTAGCTTTCGTTCAGCAGCTTCTTGATTTCGTTGTCGACGCTTTCGATCGTCGACGGCGACAGGACCTCGTTCTGTCCGAAGCCTTTCGGGCCCTCGATCGTGCGCAAACCGACCCGCTCCGACATACCCCACTCCTTGACCATGTGGGCCGCAATCGAGGTGGCTTGCTTCAGGTCACTGCTAGCTCCTGTGGAAATGATTCGCAAAAGGTGAAACATTGCTTATTCAATGATGGATTGATTTTTCCTTCGATTGTCACAGCTCTTAATAGACCACGCGCTGCTGGTCCCACCAAATCTAGTCAGATCCACTTCCGTTCTCGGACATCATAATGCCACGATCTTGTGTGTACTCCTAATAGAACTTCAATTCTTGCTGATATGGTTTAACGAAAAAAAAAAAACAAAACTTACCGGATGTGATTTTATCTGCTCCGAAGATCAGTTCCTCCGCTGCCCGACCACCCATCATAGTGTCCATCATGGCCAGCAGCTGTTGCTTGGTTACGTGATAGCGCTCTTTTTCCGGTATGTAAGCAGTATGCCCGAGGGATGGACCGCGTGGCATGATTGTTACTTTGTGCAGCGGATGGGATTCCTGCCAAACGATCGATGACACACACACCACCGAAGGAAGTATTAGTATGTTTCCCATGAAAAATTAATCGTTTCAACTCACCTTCGTATAGTAAGCAACTATGGCGTGTCCACCTTCGTGGTAAGCGGTAATTTTGTTAGCTTCCTCGTCTGGCAGACGGGACTTCCGCTCCGGTCCCATAAGTACCTTGTCGCGCGCATTCTCCAAATGCTTCATCGTCACCGTTTCCGCACCATCGATTGCCGCGCTAAGGGAGAACACAAAACCGTGTACATATTACATCATCGCTCCGGGGGCTCTTTTTTGCACTGCTACTGTTCATGCGTACCGTAAAGCTGCCTGATTAACCATATTCTCAATATCGGCCCCGGTGAACCCGGTCGTCCCCCGCGCAAGCTGATCGATGTTAATTTCACGGCTAAGAATCTTCCCCAGATAGTACGTGAGAATTTCCTTCCGTCCGGTGAAATCAGGCGTCGGAACAACTACTTCCACATCGAAACGGCCCGGACGCAGCAGTGCCTGATCTAGGTCGTCGCGGCGATTCGTCGCACCCAGCACGATCACACCCTCGTTCTGCTGGAATCCATCCATCTCGGACAGCAGTTGGTTGATCGTTTGGTTCGCATACGGGTGCAGCACCGAGTTGGTGCGCTTCGCACCGACGGAATCGATTTCATCGATGAATATTACACATGGTGCACGTTCCTTAGCGGCCTCTGCAAAGGTATGGCGCAACAGCATGATGAAGTTAAATTATAAAGCGATCGCGACTCAGCAGAACACATCCCACGCTACTTACTGAACAGATCGCGAACACGGCGAGCTCCCTGGCCTACCAACACTTCATCAAACTCAGGTCCAGCGGCATGGAAGAATGGCACACCTGCCTCCCCGGCAACGGCACGGGCAAGCAGCGTCTTGCCCGTTCCCGGGGGACCAACCAACAGCACACCCTTGGGCAGTTTACCGCCGAGATTGCTGAACTTGCCCGGGTTCTTAAGGAATTCAACCACCTCCTTCAGTTCCTGCTTGGCTTCGTCACAGCCCTTCACATCCTCGAACGTCACGGTAATGTCCTCCGGATCCACTTCCACCTGATTGCCGATTTGTATTCTACTAAAGAAATCAAATGTCATACACTGGGTCAGTCGAACTGACTCGACGACGACGCTCGCGATGTACGATACTCGTGCCTGCTCGTACCGGTACTTACCTAAACACGGAACCGTTTGGCGACGCAAACATGCTAATGAAAATGCCGATAAACACGACAATAATCAGCAGCTGCTGGAAGAATTTCAAATACTTCATCGCCTTGCCCGACCGGTTTTGCTGGTCCGGATGGGACGCGGTGAGGTAGCCCTCGGCGAAAGCAATCTTTAGCCGCTGTCGCTGCTCGTCCGACAGCATCGGATCGTCGGTCAGCAGCTTGTTCAGCGGTTCGCCATGTGCAGTAGGGCTGATCGTTTGTGCGGAGTATGCCACCGGGTCGTACTTGTGCGAGATTGGCGGTGTGGGATTTCCTGCAGAACCGAAAAAATTGTTCTAGAATCTTGAAGCTGGATTATAATTTAAACTGTCCTTCCCCTTACCCAATGCATCCTTCATTCGCGTGTAGAGGGCCGGATTGCGTTTCAATTCGGCATTTATGGAACGAACCGTCTTGAAGCCGCGCTGCTGCACAACGTTCCAGCTCGTATGCTGCGACAGAAGGCTTCGGACGATTTTCTGCACAGATTCGCCGCTGAAAGATACACGCTCGCCGATTGCATCATGCTTTCCCTTTTTCACCTTAGGCGTAACGTTCAAACTCCAAGGCGTGCTTTCCTTTATACTGCCCAGCAGTTCCACCTGGCTGAAGTGTTTCAGCAGGTTTCGCTCCAGTCGGCGGGGTAATTTCAGCCGGTACAGCTCCTCCGCTGGCACTTGCGCCGTCGCCGCTCCCGCTGCAGCCGGTTCCACCGAACTTCGGAACGCATCGGTATAAAACTGGACGAGCGATTGCTTCAAGCGTGGAACAAAATCCTGCTGCGCTAGCTGAGATACTGCTTCCTTTCCTTGCTGCTGCTGCTGCTGTTGTTGTGCCTGGTGATGTCTATGCTGCTTCTTGAACGCAATATTACTATGTCGTGGCGTAATTTGAGACAGATGGAACAGTATTTGCTGTAAAGCGGAAGAATGGAAAATCAGTCCCCATCGCTGCTCCATCCAAACTACGGTGGCTGACGTGCTTCTTGCGCGGATTTGCGTAATTCCGAGCGCAAGGAAAGGGAGAGGAGAGCCAGCCTCCATCCCACTCGGCTGCCCGCATACTTACGTGCTGATGTGTGTTTACTGTAAACATGCTAGCGCGAGGTTGTGTTATCAAAATGGATGCTGCCCGCTAAAATTGGCCTTCGCAGTACGTTTAGCGAACGGATGCTACCGTACGGGAATGCTGCAACACGCTTGTTACTGAATGGAATCAATCGAGTCCCACTGGAACGTTGATATTTTGCTATTTTTCACGTAATAATAAGCGCAAAGATTTCTGCTGCTCACGATTGGACTTTTTTGGCTGTTGTATAATTTGACATTTCTACTACATTCGATAAACGTCAACAGCGCGGTCCCTTCAGAAACGGCATCAAATGTGCTTGAGCAAAACGGGTACCCAATGAACCGTTACAATCTTTATTTTCACAACAAAAAGAATAAAAAGTAACACCTTTTCTAAAAAGCATCCCTGGTTGCAAAATCGTAATGCTTTCTCGCTCTATCGAAGTAACAAGTAAACTTACCAAAGTGAGGAAGGATGATGATTTTGTCACCGGAGTACTTTTATGTTTGTGCTTGAAAGTTTGCGCTTTCGATATTTAATTCCCAAATTTGCTGTTGTTGTAGCAAAATCATAAAGCCTTATTTTCACCTCAAGGGGAGAGTGAATGAAAGTATTATTCGATAGTACCAATTTTGATACGGCAGGATTTGGGCTCGAATCTCATGTCAATCAGTCCTCCATCAATTGGACTATATATTAATCAACGGCTAAAGTCACGTCTAGATTGCTCGAAATGGCCATACCTCTTGATGTTCCGATTCCAAAGAAAAAAAACTTTAAAAGTTTACGCCGGAGTTACAAAATATTCAACGGTTATTTTGAATTACCAGTCTAATAACAGTTTAACAAACTTTTGTTTATTGGGTAGTTTGGCCGCACTGTCAAACTGACATCATGACAGCATAGCAAAATATGGAACAAAAGAAAAAAAAACAGCAGTGAAAAAAACTTTGCAAACGAAACGAAAGAATGATGTGTACACATACGATTCACCATCAGCGCAACGCGCAGTGAAAATTACCCGAGTTCCGTGCTAGATGCCGAATTGAATTCAAAATCGTGTGTGTTTGTGTAGCTAGAGAGTTGTTCCTGTTTGTGCTGGTTCCGGATCGTACGCTGCTCCGGTCCGCTGGACTCGGTCAAGCTGCCCGAATCTGCGTTTATGTGTGCAACGTATGCACAAGTCATCGGTGCACTCGTTGGAAAAAGATTTGCCGATAAAGTGCACCTTCCGTGCGTGTGAGATAAATTGTCCCGTCGGTGAATCGTCTCAGCGAACAGGCATTTCGCTTGTTTATCCCCTGTAAACACCACAAAGTGTGTTCCCTCTGGTTCTACGTGGCCCGTTGGGGGAATTGTTGAATGAAACACTTTTCGTGGTGGAAGCTTGTATGTGTGTTTGTATGGGCGAAGGTGTGAAGGCGGTGTGAAGATGCTGCCATGTGATGAAGGTTAACTCACACTGCTCCAAGGTTGGATAATAATAATTGTTGCAATAATAATCCAAAGTGTTCCGCTCCCTGTAAAGTGTTGGCAGTAAGACCGTGCGAGTAACAGTGAAGCCTGGCTAAAGTATTCGAAAATCCGCCTTACGTAAGGCATCCGTGTGAAGGCAACATAGTGCAAGGAAAAGTGCAATACCCGAGGAGAGGCAACTAAAATCTTGTACTGGAGTTACACACCCGGAGCTATTTACCCGCTTACGACGTTTGATCGAGCGCAAAGGGGACGATAGCCGAGACGGTACGGTACGTGGACGCGGCGGCACGCAATTCACACGCATCAGAATGTCGTTCGTCAGCGGCACCACCGACACCGAGGCGGCACAAAAGTTTCTCGAGGTGCTGCAGAACGATTTTCGCAATCTATCGCTCGAGACGAAGAAAAAGTTTCCCCAGATCAAAGAGGTAGGTGTGCTTTTTTGTGGAGCTTTCGTATAGGCACATTACACATCGGTTCATCTCGCGTTAACTGTGTGCCGAACAAATAAAGCACCACAATAAAAGAAGACGTGCCGCTAAAAGCAATATCCTTCCCAACGGCAAGACAGTTGTGTGTTTCTGTGTGGCGGAACTGTAAGAAATGGTATAAGCATGTTTTATAGTCCACGAACGGCCACACGCCATGCACACACTCCATTTATCAGCTTCTTCCATGCACCCCGCCTGACGATTGTGCCCAAAATCGACTGTTATTTCTTTCTATCCATTATTAATCATCGTAACACGACACTTGAGCAAACTGATAAAATGATAGCGCGCGTTCCGCCGCATGGTTGTGTTGGTTGCGGGTGTCGTTTCACTTGCCATCAATATAAATGAATCATGGGGGTGTAAGGTGGGTTGAGTTGAGAGATTTTCAATAGTGTCCACTTTAAAGTATACCGCAGAGAGTTAAAGTTAGATTACACTACGAATCTTTTCATGTTCCGATGCACCCCGCCCTAAAAAGTAAAGAAATTAAGCCCAAGATTACTCCGGTGATCGTTTTTAGTACGAAAAGCAAGTGATTGCATACCTTTAGGCGCTGTGTCAACTATTCAAAATCCTCCGCAGAGTTATGCAGGGAAAGCGTGTTCAATGTTTATCGAGTAGCCGCCGCATCTACTAATCCACGAGCAGAGGAGAAAATTATCGTAGTACGATGGAAAACCCGCACTCCGACGGCACTAAATTCACAGCTTGACTTTATCCTAGCGACCATTACCGTGTCCGGTGTATACGGAGCAGGCAACGGCCACAGGCATCTTTAATCATTTGTGCAAATTTGCTTTTACCACGTCTTGCGATTCCTCTCCCCTTTAACCACTTTCTCCATTTCCATGGCAACGAAGAAGCTGACGTCGATGTTGATGACGCTGACGTCGCGAACCGCCGTTCCGTTTACTTTTGCGTTGATGCCAATCGGCGCATTGTGGACTTTGGATAGCTTTCTTAAAGAATTACTGGATTAATATATATTGTCGATCGGTGCAACGGCTGGTGAACGCAAAAACGTCCCTAAAACATGGCCGCCCATATCCGGTGGAATGGAGCTTTAATCGAATTATAAAACAACACTCTGCAGAGCAATAATAATGGCAACGAATGCGATAATGAAGCTAGAGGAAGATCATCCAAGGCGGCGGGACAGGATTACAAATGAAGTGACCGCGGAGTTTATCCATTTTTACAGTTCATTCGTGGCGCAATGGCATGTGCGGCTAATTAAAATGATTATTTCTGCTAAAATATTTAACATTGCGCCCATTTGGTGGGCGATGTGTTCTCCCTTGCGAGAGGACTATGTTGTGTGCGTGTGTGCGAATGTCCTGCTGCTGGTCAGCAAAATCTGTCCTTCCCATGCGGGTGGAAGCATTGCTGCCATGGGTACGATAAAACCGAAACCGGGATGAGCGGCACAATAGCGGGAGTTTCAAAATAATAGGAACATTGTTGAGCATTATAAATTAGATTTTACCCAAAACCGGGCTTCGTTTTGCCACCTACCTACAACACTCCCTGTTGTGTCCCATCGCTCTGTGACTCATGCTGTTGACCGAAAGCATCCTTTTTAAATAGTTTAGCAAATTAGTCCACCTTCCAAAGAGCGTTGCCGTTCGCTGCAGATAATATGAAATGTGCAGCCTTCGTTTCCTTCGGTAAACTGGTTACTGTTGCCGTAGTACGACCCAACACCCCGCTTCTTGGGAAGATAGTGTAGCGGACGGCTTAAATCCTAGCCGGCCTGCGGTTCAAAGTCCTTCAGACCGTGTCCACTACAAACAGGGTAATCTAATTCAATATTTATCCGTCACACAGCACAGTTCCACCGGCTGTATTTTCAGCAGGGCGTGATGGCGCGGACAAGTAGTCACAAGGAGATGTTTCACAAATTGGTTCTTGAAAAATACTCCCGAACCGTAAAAGGATTTTGGGATTTTTGGACGTGGAAGATGTGGACCAAAAACTTTAAATTGGTAAGAATGCTCTCCAGTTCGTAAAAGATGGTCGCACTCCTTTAGGCCACTCTAAATTCTGCTGCCCAAAGCTGCCCTTGTTCAATGTTTAACCTCTCGTGCAAGAGCACCGTGTTTGCGCTAAATTCCTCTGGGGGACTCTATGGAGCTCGCTGCGACACACAAACACACACACACACACGATCAGCACTTAATTGATCGGAATGGGCTGGTGGTAGCATGTCGAGAGCGCTTTCTATGTAAACTTTAGAATAGGAAGAACATTTTGTGCCTAATAATATCAACTGTCGACCGAACGATGCGCTCTCGCTTGCTACCTAGCGGCATTTGATACAATTTGATTACAATTAATTATTTAAACACTGCCTGAAAATTGTGCCCATAAGCGCGTGGTCCTTCATTGCACTAGAAGTTTTCCCCCTTTTTGCCTTGTTATCAATGAAATTTACTCTAATGGTTTCATGTGGTGTGTGGTTGCTCTTTCAAAGAAGCAACACAGTTTGGCTTGCCAAAATAAAGCAATAAAAAGGCAACTAACAACTCCCCCGAAGTGGTGTTACTGCACCAGACCACCATTGAATGTGTTGAACGCCCATTCCAAGATGCAAACGGGAGGGAAACTTGCTTTTAGCGTTGGATGCACTTTTGATGTTGGTTTGTACGGGGTTTTCTCTATTTTCTTTTTAGCGGTGGGAGATTTCCTGGCCACCAGCTAGGACCATGTAGGACAGTACAGTAGTATTCAAAATGAAAGATGTACCAGCACAAATTAAATTTTGGCTTGATTTCGTTACAAGGATTTGTCTATGTCTTTGGCCAGTGATTTACAAATTTAATTGAGTCATGCGGTATTTAGGTAGCCGGTTAGTTTGTCCAGACGTGATGTTATAGAACATAATAAGCTCATTTTATTTTACTTAAATATTGATACTTCGATTAAATGTCCAATATGAACCGAGGCATTCATTACAAGTCAGTCGTTTAGCAAACTGATTAGTAGCTTTTCGTGGAATTTGGGTGCTCGGAAACCCTTTTGACACTATTTGATGAAGGTTAATTAAATGAAGTGATTGAATTCGTCCGTTGTGGGTTGTTGGTTTTATAGATGATCAGCGTCTGGGTTTACACGATATAATTATTTGTTTTTAATATTCACTTTTGTAATTTTTAGAACCTTGGTTGGTCTTGGTTTTCCACATTAAGTGCCTTTAAGCAATTGTAATGTCTGTAACTTAACCGATCCATAATCTAATGTTTAATAACTAACCGGCAATAGTCAAATTTGGCCGTCTCTTGTTAGGTCTCCAAAATATTTAACATAAAATAAATATTTATATTAAATATATTATTAAATATTAATATGTAAACATTTTACATAAAATATCTCAGTGTCTTTACGAAGACGATCTTCTGGACAATTCTATTGAGTGATCCTAATTATCTTCTTCTTCTCCTTTTGCTAACTTAAAATTACCCGTAGCTAAATAGTCAGTCCTGCGCACGGGCATATAATAAGCTCTCTAAAGTTTACGGCATCAATGAGAACCTTTAGATCACTACTATGTTACTACATGTTTTGCATTATCAGATCCTTTCCTATTAAAGTTATGTGCGTGGCGTTCAATAATGTCAACGAACTATTCGATTTTTTTTTTTTTTTTTATTCATAAAGAACGGCCTGGTCGTATTGCTAACTATTCGATTTTAATGTGTCAAAATGCACGTTTCGTGAGCGTCGGCCTGCGTATAGAAACTAACATAATGCTGCAAAAATCTGATAGACGGAAATGCGATGAAAAACCTTTAATAAATTAAATTATGATAAGCTCGACCTCGGTTCAACCGATATTAGAATCCAGTCTAAATTTTTAAGCTACTGATCTTAAACATTGTGCCGATGTCTTAACATAATTAAAATGGACAGACACTTCGTGCTAAAAAGATCGTTTTCTGCCCCTCACTGTACGTACGAAAAAGCACACTAAGACGAGAAACTTTACGCGTAATCGTTTATTTTGTTGGGCATTATACAACACCGAGTCATCCTGCCTGCCGGTGCAACATCCTCCATCCGGAAATAAGTATCCTTTAATTCCTGAAAGCTTTGAACGGAACTCGAAATGCCCCGAGCATGTCTTACCCCCATAGTACGTGCTCGACGGCGAATATTGAGCTGCCAGTGGGGTGTCCGAAAAATGCTTATAAACCGCAGTATAAATAGATTTCATTCGTCTCGCCAGCATTGGACATCGATGAAAAACCACAAAAGTCAGGCAAACGAGCCGGGCACATCGGCGGCTCGGCTTTTATTTAATCAGATCTGATGCCTCAATGCTCAGTATTATTATTTCTTTTGCGGCAAATCTTTCTTGGGCTGGTGGTGGTCTTCCGACCGACTTCCCTTCCTTACGTCACTGGAGCCTTTTATCCTGAAGGTAGCAAAAGTCGGAAATCCTTTCTATGTCCTTTTCGCGCCAGCCTGAGCTGTGGGTTTTATTTTGAGAAGAAACAAAGACTAGGAACTAGTCAGAAAGAAAGATCCTGTGCTTTGACGTTCGGTTTGTGGATTTGGTGGTGGGGGTTGATGGAGAGGTCTGCCTGAACATCGATACTTAGGACCGATGGTTTGGAGGTGATGACCATTTATTCTGTGGACAGGACATGATTTTGTATATCATACAGGGCTCGCAAATCCCCTTCTGGGGGAGTGGGTGCGAAGTAACCGCTGTCACAGCCCATTTCGTCTGGCTATACAGTGGCAGCGGTCAGGATTTGTCACGGAATGTTTGTCGCCGGCCCGTACCAAATGTGTCGCACTGAAACTGTGGCACTGTTGACAGAGAAAAATGGTAAACACTTTCCCAGTCGGCCTAGCTACAATCTTCAACGGTTTTATCTCGTCCCGCTGTTTGTTAGTCGTTTTGGTTAGAAATGTTGATTTGGGGCTTTTCCTTTTTTTTCCCCGGTGCTTTTTTCCTCCTGTCTTGGTTCGGTCTCATTATACCCGTAACGGATTTTACGGCTGAGCTGATTTACATGGTTTAGCTTTTTATGATTAGTCCGGCCGAATGTCGTGTACTATGTGTGTGTGTTTGTGTGAGAGAGATATGTTCTGGACGATAGAACGTTATGCATGATATATGAAGTGCATGTGTACGCGGCTGCCTTACCCATATCTATTAATCTGTTAATTAAAGCGTATTTTTTTCGGTGTAATATTCTCATTAATTATTGTTAAATCATGCAAATGTTAATTAAAACCTTCTGCCAAATGATGGGCAGAGCAGAAATATGACAAGGATGAATGGCTTGATTTAGCACATTGTTTTCCAGTGCAAATTTGTGTACAGGTGTGCTGTATTTTGACCATCCTATGATGACTGGAATCATACACTGATTCCATCATACACTGATTGCGGGACTCGCTTTCTGTAGCCGCATCCCTATTTGGATTAGATTCCTAATTCAGTTTAGAATTCGCTTTTCTTTTCTCTACATTTTTTTGTTGATAAAATTAATTTTGGGGCCTTTGCAATACTTAACACTAAAATGTAAAATGGACTTAGTAATTTAAAAATATAACTAAACATAAACATATAAACGTCGGCAATAGTGACTAAAAAATAAAAAAAGTGTTGAAAAACGAACTCATAGCGAAAAAAGGATCAAAAGCCCTCTCTCTTGAAATGCGACAGCGGCGCCGGTCTACACAAGGCAAGACCGGGGTTCAAATCTCATCTGGACCACCGTTCCCCCATGGTGAGGACTAACTATCCTCCTATGCGGTACTAACAAGTCTAGTAAGCCAGTAATGGCAGGCATAACCTAAGACCACTGATGTCGACTGTACTAGTTAGAAACCAGTAGAAGTTTACCGTCTTTGCTAGAGGACCATTAAAGCCATTTCTGGCGATGGTGCCCTTATAATACTTGCGAATCGTAAAATTGGCCATCAATGGCCTTGCTCTATCAATGCTTAGCAGAAAGTTAGGAGAACAAAGTGCGTAATTAAGAGCATTCGAAAGTATCCTTAATAGAAACGTTGGTACATCAATTTCACCTTTAATAAGTGTAACCATAAAAACTGCCTGTACTGCCTATCTATGCATTATCTAAGGATTGCAGACCCAGTAATAGCCGGCTGGTCTTTTATATTGAAAGCTGGTCCATATTCCACCGTATGGTTTTGATGTTCAATCTCGTAAATCATTTTTTTTAATTTGTACAAATTCTTGCGGACCAGTTGTTGGTATGTGGTATTCATGTTCAACTTCTAGCGTTCAATTCTAATGTAAACCGAACTATCTTCTTCTTCTTCTTCCTTGGCACTACAACCTCGAGAGGTCTCGGCCTGCCAATTTCTGGCTTTCTGTGACTTAGTTTTACCCGTAGAAAAGTAGTCAGCCTTTCGTACGGGGAGGCGGTCTGGATGGGATTTGAACCCCGGCCCTGCCGTGTGAAGACCGGCGCCGCTGTCGCCTCGGCCACCGGACCGCCCCAAACCGAACTATAGCGAAGAGCAATTGCTTGAGACAGATAGGGCTTGTAAAATGGGCGATTTGTTGTAAAAGTTACCGCTAAGCTTTGTGAAAGACGTCATTGTACTGCTCATGAAAGAAGAGCGAAGAGTCAGGAATAGTACCTTAATTACTTAGTTACGCGAGAGTACGCAACGGTCAAGACTGTAGTCGCTTAAGATAAGGTCCTTTGTACGAGTAAAACTAACCACGCCACAAGGAAAGCAAGTTCGCAGAGCAGCAATTGTTCACCAATCTGTTCAAGCGAAACTAATGTATCGAACAGTCTGTCTGATTTATAATGGCCGTATAAAAGCTTAATTACAAAAGAAAAAATGTAGAAATCACTTCAAGTTCAAGTTATCACTGCCTGCATTCACGACTTAGTTCTTTTTTAATACAGGGTTTTTCAGTTGATAAAGCAATAGCATCCATTTTTATGGCAGGCTCCTTAGATGAAATGGCAAACAAAGCTAGTTGATACAGAAACGGCTTCATATTCTAGATTGCTTAAGCCATTCTATTTCGCCATGGCAAGTATTGCGTACGAAATATTTTCGAATGAATGTATTAAACTGATTTGTGCTTAATTTGTTGCACATACAGATACCTCGCTCACAACAATAAACGTAATTTAACTACTTTCATGCTCTTATTTTATACCTTTATTTAAATATGTATCATGAATCTACCATGTTCGCGGAACTAATAATCAATCGTTTGTTCTTTTCGATGCCTTTTCTGTCCTATACTATTACCAGATTAAATTACTTCAAAGCACCGTGCCGATGGGTTGGCTGGCTCATGTTGATTTGCTAATTGTCCCCAATTGCTCAAAAAACCGCATATATGTGGCCAACGTTACAACTATCGATAATTCCCACCTATCGTCAATCGATGTTTTTGTGCCTAGCTGGTGGTTCTGGCACAGCGGCTTGCGACCGGGGGTTTTCCATCCGTTATAATACCAGCTTATACGCTCTTTCGCGAGATCTTCCAACGATAGGACAATCTATTCATGAGTTTTCCAATGAAACGGACGACGGAGGCTGAGGCCACCAAGTTCCGCTGGGATGTAATGCTTCAACCAGCATCCCTCCACATCCCACGCACCACATTCAGCTCCTCTTGTCACGACTCTTGTGCTGTTAGTTGTTTAGCGATAGCATGCGTCCTGTGGCAGAGGTGTGAGCGTTTAATTAGATAGCACCCATGCTCGAGCTAATTCGGAGTGCTACCCCATCGCTTCCCTTTTTGATTCTCATCGGGGCAAAACACTGCATCAACGAACGGATGTCGTAATAAGCCGTTTCAGCAAACCGCACAAAATTTGTGTTGTTCCCGGCGGTGGTAGCACTGCTTCTGCTATCCTCTTTTGCCCCGACCGCACTGTACCGCAAAAAGGGTAGTAGGCGAACGTGCCATGCCGGTATGCTGTGGATCATGATAGCCTTTTGTATCATGAAACGATTATGATATGAGACCACAAAACAGCTCCATGGCTTCGACGGCACTTTTCCACGAAACAGAAAAAAACCCTGCCCGGGAAGAAGAGGTTTTACGCGTTATTATTTTTTTAAATCGCTCAAAAAAACACACACAAAAGCCTAATATTGCTGCTGGAAGATAGATTATTTGTGAAATTGAAAAAGTTTTTTCGAATTGAATTATAACTACCCTTATTGAGATGAATGCGACATTAAAATTAATTTAATTTAAGCAGTACTTTTAGCTGAAAAAGTGATTTAAAAATGATGTGTGAAATTGTTTGCTAACATTATATTAATTATACAAACTTTTTAAACAGTTAAGCACATTCTTAGTAGTACAAGTTTCTCTACGAATGTTAAATTAAAGTACGCTAAATTAAGCGTACTTCGTAGACCTTCCATCAAAAGAACTTAATCCTGGGGTACTACTAATTACAACCCGGTTCCAGTAACTGTTGCTGGCTGGCTCGGTATTTTCGTTCCGGATGGAAATTCGTGCTTTTAACGACGTAGCTTACAGAAGGTAATGCAACGAAACAACAGAGGATGTTGAAATGGTACGAACATTGTTAAATGCTTTACTATCAGCAGAAGGCTGCTTCCCTCCTTTTTCCATCGTCAAATGGAAGCAATAAATTAGGGTGCACGCCAAACGACTCTCAAACGGTTGCAGCAGTACCGGTTGTGCGGTTCGGACACTTTGTTCGAGAATAGAGTCCTGCGATACACCTGAAACACCACAATGTTTATCACCGATTCGCAGGTGCACGATAATGGTTGAGGAAAAATCATAATCATCACGCATATCGTTTCCGCCCTACTGCCACTGCCACTGCCTACTACGCGTCCCCGCATGTAGTGTGGAATCCGACAATAAAAGTCCTTATGTTCCGTGACAATCGATTACACTCACGTCGTAGCTCTCACATACCCGTCGTAGCATACACAGCGGAATACGATCCGAAAGAGTTTGTCCCCTGCCAGGGTATGTGTAATCTTACCAGCAAGAAATAAAATTTGCGATGCTTTGTTTTGATAATTTCGACCGGAAAACGTGTGGCATTTGTGTCGCACGTTGGGCTCTTGCTCTAGCCAGAACAACCACCCTGGAGGGTAGGCTCGTGTGTGGCGAAGGGTGAAGCAATTAAGTGCCAGCATCTGCAGCACGCGTTTCGGGGGAAACGATCCGGAAAAGGAGTCTAATGAGTTGTGCTTAAGATTACTGATTTGAAATTGGCGACAGCAGCATGAGGTCTCGCAAGGCACGTCAACTCGAAACGGGGGGATGCTGGAACGTGATCATGCATTAAGGCGGGAGGAGAATTAATCATAAAGCTGAATGAGGCCGGATTTGCTTCGCGCGAAGTAATGCCCTTATGCTCTAAGGCTTGATGAAGATTTCTCTCTAAAGACAAAGCTTCGGAGTAGTAAAATGAAAAGGAAATACCCCTTACGTAAAGGATAAAGTTTATGTAGGATTTATCTTAGCCTTCGCAGATGCACCATTCTTTTGTCAATAATTTATTTGAAATGCCTTGTAAAGCGTGCTAACAATTGCATTTCGTAGGCCTTTTCGTAGTTTCGCCCAATGCATACCGACTCTACCTGAAGGGCATAAAGTAAATGATTTATTAGTCAATCGTTTGCAGTGCATGTCATAACGACACTCTCTGCGTCATTTCAAATTATCCAGCTGTGAATGGAAGACACACACACACACACACATTCAAATAAAAGTAGTACAAGCAGTTCCTCCTACACCAAGAAATGGCGCAGGGCAAGTGAGCGACGATCCTGCTTTGTCGTCCTAACTAGGTGCCACTACTGTCAGTGAATAATTGCCATTTCTTTCCCACTGGTCTTGGGCCAAACATCATATCGGATCGATTGCGCACACTTTCCAATTTGTCATTCGTTTTGCATAATTTGTCCTGTGCCATACCAGATGTACTTTGGGTTTGGGTATTCGACATTACCATTAAAGTGCCATTTGTTCATGTTCATAAAAACAATAGAGTGGAAAAACCTGTACAACGATTTTTTGGAATGATGTTCTTTTAAAACAATTTGATCAAATGTTGTGTTCAAAAGTTAAATTTAAAATATAGAATCAAATGAAATGCTTTTGTAAAAAACTGCTCTAACTCTCTAATAGCCTAACTTCTAATAGCAATGAAGAAGAAACTACTGAAAGTAGCTCAATACTAACAATTTTCCTGGCATTTGCTTTAAGAGTGGTCCTGCAACAATTAGATGGAACGGAAGTCATGATTGTTTTTTTTGACGACTTTCGGTTGTCTTTATGATCGGCATCTTATACATCGTAAAACATTTTTCCTTGGGCGTTGTCAGCCTTCCGATCCCTGAATCCTAGTTTTACAGCGAAATCATGCTATAAAATAGAGCCTTGGTTCAATAATAAGTTTCTGCTGTATTAGAAGCGTCGTCAACACTGTTCAGCAGCTCGGTACTGTTTTCTTTCTGACGTTTTCGTGATTCTCCAGCAATGAGAAGATTTTAGTTATTAAAATGTTCAATTGGTAGTCGTTGCTGGGTACTTTAAAGTAGTTTATTGGTTGTTCCGTTTGACCCTCGAAGGAAACGAAGAGCGTTCGTTAAAGCGTTAGGATTTAAAAGGCCCTTTCGATCACAACACGCAGAGAGTTCACAAGACTTTTAACGGGATAACAGTTTGTCAGGAATTATCTCGCTATTTCCAACGTCTTTGCTGAGGGAAAAATACTATAAAATACCTTAACAATAGGGTTATTTGTTGAAATTGAAAGTTTATATTTGTGCTAGTTTATGGCCTTTTTATGCAATAGTTATGGTTGGTTGGTTTTGAATTAGCAACATAAGGAACTTTCCATGAATGAGCATGAACACTTCTTATCGAATTAACTCAGACAAATGAGCATGAATGAAACAGTATCTCACTGAAAGGTAAGCGAGCAACACTTCTTCTTCTTCTTCCGTGGCACTACAACCTCGAAAGATCTCGGCCTGCCATTTCTGGCTTTGTGTGACTTGATTTTACCCGTAGCAAAGTAGTCAGCCCTGCGTAAGGGGAGGCGGTCTGGATGGGATTTGAACCCCGCCGTGTGAAGACCGGCGCCGTTATCGCCTCGGCCACCGGACCGCCCTAACACAGGCAACCAAGCGAGCAACACAAGTTAGACTAAATCAGTGCAAATATCCCAAGTCGGCTCCCAAACACGATCAGTGACAATCTTACATTTTTACAGAACTTTTCTGCACAAAGATGAGGTACAAAAGCATTATATTTTATTTTATTTTATTATTTTATATTTTATAATTTTATTTTTAAACTTTCAACACATGCTTAAGTGATGTTCGTGTAAATCTGCACAACCGTAACAAGGACTGTTCTTGTGTTGATAATGATGAATATTAGGCCATTGTTTTCTACAACCATTTGACACATTGCTCGACTAACGGTGAAGAAGAACGGCAGCAATTGTAAGCCTTTATAGCGTTTTGCCTTTGTCATTGTATGAAAACACTGAAAAACAATCACAAAAATGGAGTTGTTTTAACTGTACCTTCTCACTAGCTTCGAATCAGAGTGTCGAGAGAAAAAGGTGGATGGAGAGGCTGTTTGCACCCTCAAAACCAGAGCTCTGTATGTTGGTATGTGGTACCGACTAAAACCTGTAAATGCAACCAACCAGTGCCCAAACATCAACAGTGAAACGCAACGCCATCCACACCGTTGTCATCATCGAATAGAACACTTTTGTTTCTGTTAACGGCACTGACTTCATTCATGGTTGGTTCATTCTGTCAGTTCCCATTTCTCCGGTCGAGCAACGAAAACCCTGCCGCCGATGTGGTCCCTCTTTATGGACCCCGATTTGTGTGCGGCTTAGTTCGCCGACAATTCAGCCTCCGTACTGCTACACCTATTGTTGTGTTCTGTTGCGCTGTGCAGATCTTCAGATCCGTTCACGTCGTTTGCGGTGGTTTTACGCTGACAGGAAATGCATGTTGTATGCTAATTAGGCGCCCCTTGTTCTAGCGTTAATCTTTGCTATTGTTACCACCGACGCTGATGGTGTGCGATTTTTATCACTTGTTTTCCCTTGTTTTGTGTGCGTACCGTTTCGTGTCGTTTTCCGGTGTTTTCCTTGCTCGCCCATCTATCTTTACGGAATTTTGTTTTATTGGACTCTATTTAATCTACTCTGCCTTTTTTTTGTTTCTTTTCATCCGGCTGCGTGTGTGCATTTTTTTTTCTTCGGATGCCGCAATGCCTGTCTCACCTCAGTCATGCGAGGAAGCGATCCTGAAACTAAAATCGGCTGGCGCTAATCCGCAAACACCCGTCTACTATGTGGTCAACCAGATCCTGTACCCGTTGGTGCAGGGCTGCGAGTCGAAGGATTTAAAAATAATCAAATTTTGCCTCGGGATGATGCAGCGCCTCATCACACAACAGGTGGTGGACCAGAAGGGTGCGCGCTACATCACCGATACGCTCTGGATGCTGATGGAGAACGGGACGGAAGAGGTGAAGGTGCTGCAAAGTGTCACTCTTCTGCTCACCACCAACACGGTCGTGCATGGCGAGACGCTAGCAAAAACGCTGGTCCTATGCTTTCGGCTACACTTCACGAAGGACTCGACAACGATCAACACGGCCGGTGCGACCGTTCGGCAGCTAGTTTCGCTTGTGTTTGAGCGTGTGGTCGCCGAGGAAGCGGAAGCGGATGCTAACCAGGACGAACGGCGTGAGGTAAACCTGGAGGAACTGAAGCTAGCCACTGGGGTTGCCCCGAAAGGGTTGCTTCCCTGTGCGGCCGATGCGTTTCTACTGTTCCAGGATCTGGTACAGCTCGTCAACGCTGACCAACCGTACTGGCTGCTGGGTATGACGGAAATGACCCGCACCTTCGGGCTGGAATTGCTCGAGTCTGTCCTTACGCAGTATACGTCCGTGTTTTACCGCAATCCAGAGTTTAGCTTTCTGCTGAAGGAACGCGTCTGTGCGCTGGTCATAAAACTTTTCTCGCCAAACATCAAATATCGTACCATCGCTCCGCAGGCCGGCGTTGGAGGAGCAGGCGTACAGCCGGGCGGTGGTGCGCCACACGATAAACCGTACTTCCCCATCAGCATGCGCCTGCTGCGTGTGGTGTCGATTCTGATCCAGAAGTATCACAGTCTGCTGGTAACGGAGTGTGAAATCTTCCTGTCGCTCATCGTGAAGTTCCTCGACCCGGACAAGCCGGCTTGGCAGCGATCACTAGCGCTGGAAGTGTTGCACAAGATGACCATCCAACCGGAGCTGCTCATCTCGTTCTGCCGGTGCTACGATCTCAAGGATCACGCGACAAACATCTTCCAAGACATCATCAACTCGCTCGGGACGTATGTGCAGAGCTTGTTCATCAATCCGCAGCTACTCAGTGCGTCGATGGGAACTGGCGGGGCCGGAGGTAGCGGCGGTGGTGGCGGTGGAGGTGGTGGAAGTGGCAGTGGGGTCGGAGGAACATCTGGACAGCAGTCGCAGCTAATGGGTGGCATGCCCGTCGGGCCGGGCATTTCTCCACAGCCCGGTTTCATTTTCCGTGGCGTGTTTCTGCCGCTCGTGGTAACTTTCCCGAGCGGCCAATCGAAGTCCACCTTTCTGGAGATGCTGGACAAGATGGAACCACCGCCCATCCCGGATGGGTATGGGATATCGGTGGCGTACGCTTGTCTGCTCGACATCGTACGCTCCATTTCACTGTCCATCCAGGGACCGTCGCAGCTTGGGGAGGAAAATCCGGCCCCCTACATGCAGCGCGTCAGCGAAGCGGACAAAGCGCTGCACATTCAGCTGATACACTCGAGCTGGCTGGGATTACTGACGGCGCTGGGTCCACTGATTGATGCCGCGACGGATGAATCCTCGACAGAGAGCGTGCTGAAGGCTATCCAAAACTATGCGGCGCTGTGTGGTCTGCTGGAGCTGCACACCCCGCGGGATGCCTTCATTACGGCGCTCTGCCGTGCCTCGCTTCCGCCGCATTACGCACTGTCGGTGCTGAACGTGAACTATCAAGGCAACGCGTTCAAATCCCACATGCGGCTGGGCAGCCAGGATATGACGGGAGCGAGCATTGGCTATCATGGAGGTACCTACGCGGACATCGATCAGCAGCAGCAACAACGGCACCCCGTTGTGGCCGTTGGAACGCCGCTCCCAACGTCCTCACTACCCGTCGGTGCCCACCAGGGGCCGGTTCTGTTGACCGCCAAAAATTTGCAATGCATGCGGTCGGTGCTACATCTGGCACACTGCCACGGTAGCATTCTGGGCAGCTCGTGGCACATTGTGCTCACCACCTTGCAGCATTTGGCGTGGATTCTTGGCCTGAAACCTTCCACCGGCGGCAGTTTGCAGGCCGTTCAGAAGCCTCCGACCGACGCGAACTCGATCACCCAAGTCATGACCGATCTGCCGGTTCTGTCGACGATGCTGAGCCAGCTGTTCGAGTCCAGCCAATATCTGGATGATGTGGCGCTGCACCATCTGATCGACGCCCTGTGCAAGCTGTCACACGAGGCGATGGAACTGGCGTACAATAATCGCGAACCGTCGCTGTTCGCTGTGGCCAAGCTGCTCGAAACGGGGCTCGTCAATCTGTCTCGCATCGAGGTTCTGTGGCGCCCGTTAACGAACCACCTGCTGGAAATCTGTCAACATCCGCACATTCGCATGCGCGAATGGGGCGTAGAAGCGATAACGTATCTGGTCAAGGCCGCCCTACAGTACAAGTACGAACGACCGTTGAAGGAAAATCTAAAGCTGCAAACCCTGCTGCTTGGACCGCTGTCGGAACTATCGTCGGTCCCGCACGGTGACGTGCGGCAGCGTCAGCTGGACTGTGTGCTGCTCGTCCTGAACGGGGCAGGAGAAACACTGTCGCATGGTTGGCCGCTAGTGCTCGGTATCATCGGTGCCGTCAGTGACCATCACGGCGAATCTTTGATCCGTATCGCGTTTCAATGTTTGCAGCTAGTCGTAACAGACTTCCTGCCCGTCATGCCCTGGCGTTGTCTCCCGTTGTGCGTCAACACAGCGGCCAAGTTTGGTTCACAAACGCAGGAGCTCAACATTTCACTGACCGCTGTTGGGCTGATGGTAAGTTAGAATGCGATACAACCTACGGTCCCGCAGGCCGCTGTAGAAGTATTGATTCATGCGCCCTTCCATTTGCTCTCCTTCCCCCCATTTCCGCGTTCCCATACAGTGGAATATTTCAGATTACTTCAATCAAAATCAGGAGAAACTGTCGCAGACCGTGTGCGACGATATGTCCGTTTTGCCGGACTTTCCAGGAACGCTGAACATGCCCCACTTCGACCGGCTGTGGATGTGTTTGTACGCTCGGCTGGGCGATCTGTGCGTGGATCCGCGTCCAGCCGTGAGGAAATCCGCCGGTCAAACGCTTTTTTCAACCATCTCTGCACACGGCGCTTTGTTGAATCCACCGACCTGGCAGGCTGTCCTGTGGCAGGTGCTTTTCCCGCTGCTGGATAAGGTGCGGGCGCTTTCTAGCTGTGCCAGCAACGAAAAGGTCGACACCAGCGGAAACATACTGATTCATCATTCGCGTAACACGGCCCAAAAGCAGTGGGCCGAAACGCAGGTCCTCACACTATCTGGAGTATCGAGGGTAAGTCGCCAGTCGGTTCCGTGTGCGGCTAAAAGGGACGAACTGTGCTTTTTACCGATTTATTTTTGCCACTTTTGCCATGCAGGTATTTAATACGAAAAGGGCGCTGCTGCAGATGTTGGGCGATTTTCCACGTGCTTGGGCGCTCCTGTTGGAGTTTATAGAAAATTCTGCACTCAGTAAAAGCAACGAGGTGTCGCTAGCGGCACTGAAATCATTCCAAGAAATTCTTTACAACCGTCCCACCGTGCCGGCTGCTAGCGGTGGAGCGGTATCCTCCTCATCGGGCGGTGGAGATGAGGTCGGCGCGATACGAAACACTCCAGCAACGGCTGAAGCCGACATTTGGAACGTAGCGTGGCGAGTGTGGTTAAATATCGGTGCCGAAAGCACCAAACCTCCGACGCTCGGTGACCTTTCCGGTGATAAGGGTAACAACGGCGGTGGCAGCAGTGCCAACGGTGGCAGTGAGGATTTATACATCCCTAGCCAGGCCTTTTTGACCGCCCTCGTACACATCTTCCCGGCACTGTTCCAGCACATTAGGGCGCGATTCAACAGCAAAGATCTGACGCAACTCTGTGCCGTGTTAATGAACGCTGTGGCCGTCCCGGTGCACAGTGACTCGACGCCTTACATTATGTCCACCATTTCGGACTCGCTGTTGACGCCCTTGCACGACGGAGTGCTGGACTGCATGGAACTGCTGCAGAAGGAAGCCATCCACGGTGGCGGAGGTGCCAGTGGGATAAAAAATATGATATCGGCCATTTTTAAGCAATTGTTAAGTTTCAGTAAATTTGCCTGCGCTCCGCCGAGCTTCGATCGCATTGAAACAAGGTAAGAGGAAGGACCATCGTAGCTGACTGCTTGTTCCTCAATTATGACCTAATGTGTGTGTCTTCTTTCTCCACGGTAGGCCTCTTAAATCGTCGAGAAGTGGGAGCGGTGCAGGCACAAACACCGGCAACACCGGCACCGGCGGTCTCATTCATCCCGTTTCATCCGCGGCCAACGCAAACGGCGTCGAATGGGTTAGCATGAACTACATTCCGTTCGGCGAGAAAGCGCTTACTGTGGCCGTGAAGCTTTACCAGCAGACGGCCAACGATGTGGCGGTGATTGAAGGACAGATACTGCACGAAATTATCAAAGCACTGCATCTTCCACTGTCGCTAAAGTACAAGTGCATGTCCTCGAGCACCTGGAAGCTGGCTATCTCTAGCCTGATCAGTGTGCTGCACACCGGGTTGCCAGTGGCGCGAAAACACCCGAAACAGTTCGCTTCTATGTGGAAAGATTTAGCCGATACGCTGGATCAGTTTTTGTTTACGAAGAGGTAAGCCATCGTTAAATTAACTTCAATTTTTAGGGTTTCAAGAGTATTAAACAAATTGGAGGGAACTTCTCATGGTTGGCTATGGCATTACGGTTGGCATTACGCGCCAAACGCCAAACGCCAGTCGGCCTCTGGCAAACTTAAAATTAAAAAGCTTACAGGCTATGGTGTAGACCATCCTATTGACCGATCTTGGCCGATACAAGATCCATTTCACCCAGGCGCTCAATCTTAACAATCATAGACCAAGCCTTATGTTTGCTTATACGTTTACTAAGGCTAAGTACGGTATAATTTATATCCCTGTCTTTTCCCCAGCATTTGCATCGTTGAGGATCGAGGTTTGGATGAACTTATCTTGGATGAAACAATCGACTGTCAGGTGATCGAGCTGATACGCGATGAAATTCTCCCATACAGCCAAGAGATTCCGCAACAGTTCATCCTGGACGCGGTGGTTATTTTAAACAAGGGTTCCATTCACTCGGCCACGACCGGCAGCACACCGTTCGCTGGCTGCGAAACAGAGCTTAAGCTGCGCGAAGAGTTTGCCAAAACGTGCTTCGAAACATTGCTGCAGTTTTCGCTGCTGGACGATCGTGTCGGTACAGCGGCAGCCAGTGCGGTGGACGAAAAGGACACGAACCTGGCCAACAATAATTCCACGCTGTGTGATGGGCAGGGTAGCAAAACGTCGGAGGGTGGCATTGCGGGACAGTTGGCGATAACGGCACTGCTGCACCGGTTCGAGGAGGTTCTTAGAAAGTTCAACGAAGACGAACGGTTGAGTGGCAAATTTCCCTTACCAAGGTAAGGGTTTGGAATGGTTCACTTACATAGAACATAAAGTCATAATTATGGTTCCTTGCGCATAGGTATCGTTTATCGGAAATTTCGTTCGTTCTAAAAGCCGTCGCCACACTTGTGATATCCATGAAGAAAGCACCCGCCGCTAAAGGTAAGTCTCTGATTTTTGGATTTTATTTAAACAAAATAACTCACCCATTCGCTGTGATTTACGCTGCAGTCGGTACTACCGCCTGGGAGCAGCTCATCAGTCTCTATCCCTATCTGGTGGACTGTACGACTACCAGCTCCGCCGAGGTGTCTCGCTCTCTTCGTGAGGCGTTGCTGCAATACTGTGATTTGCTGCGACCACCGAGCACGTCCACTACTGCAGCAACGGATGCAAATGGCCATACCGGATCAGGACACGGCGGTGGCACCACCCTGGCCGCTAACAACAATGAGATCGTCAACACAAACGGCATTAGCCACTGTTAGCTGATGTCCAACACCTCGGCCAGTTTCTTCTTCCTCGTGTGGTACGATTCGGGTTTGTTGATGAAGTTGCTGGTCTAGGTTCGCGATTTTTCTGCATTGATACCCGTCCCGCGGGGTGATGCAGGGCCTGGTAATGTTTATGAGGAAAGAAATTGGATCGGAGCAAAATAGAGCAACATTATTGCACTTATACAGCAACAGACATCTATTTTCGTTAGTCCTTAGCTTGATCGGTTCATGCCACCACGATTACATTTCGTTTCAATTTGATAGAAGTAATGGTAAATGCATGGCGCTTTTTTCGTAAAGCATGTTCAAACGACCCAGTTCATCATACTTTCATTAGTATAGTAGCGCGCGGACGGCGATATTTGATACAGAATCGATTACAGCCACAGTTACATTAAATTCGGCATTACACTACCACCACCACAGAGCCGGCCGATAATTAGTCGGCCCATTTTTGATGCAGCTTATTGCAACAGTTTTTTCCCCTACCATCATATCGATACACTACATATTTTACTTCCGTAGCGTAGAGAATGTTCTTGTAGTGGTTCTCGTTCCATTCGTTCGTTCCATGTAAGTTCGCATGTTGCACATTTTCTTCTACGAAATCAATATTCAACAGTACATTATCAAGCTACCATCAACGCCTAACAAAAAAAAACCCTTCACAAATGAAGCTATGCAACTTGACAACCAACAACTTTCCATCGTTCCTCGTTCCGCGTTCCACTTTAGTAGTATCATTAGCCTATTAGCCAGGTTTAGCAGACGATTTATCAGGCTGCAAAGATCATGTGACTAGAAAACGACACACACACACACACACAGACACACGAAGCATGCAATTGCAATTCTAAATTGTCTAAATTTGTTTAAATTACGTTGCTTACTGTAAGGGAATTGGTTTGCAAATTTTATCGTTACACTCAAACAAATCCCCCCCCCTGTTCTGTATTCCCGTTGGTTAGCTGGAGTGCGCTAAAGTAAACTAGCGAAGGTGGTAAAACCCATGATTCCTATTCTTTTATCCGCACTTAAGTAGTTGTGTAAGGTGTAAGGCCTGGCGTGAGAGAGAGAGAGAGAGAGAGAGAGAGAGAGAGAGAGAGCGAGACCGAAATCATCTTAAATGGTTGTGTTATGTATGTGAAGTGAATAAAGAGTAAAAGTATGTTTCACCTCCCCCTTAAACTAAAAAGCATATTCCGAATACCCTGTCTGATCTGCGGACCGGCTGCTACAAACCGTCATAACATTTGCCACCCGCTCTGGTGCATCATGAGCCGCGCGTCGTGATCCATTTGCGTCAGCCAAAAAGCTTTAAGATAAAATTACACATTCAGGCAGCAGACGCATTCTTGTCTGTAGAGGCAATACCGTTGGCTGAAGGAAGAATTGTGTCGTCGTAAAACACATTTAAAGAAGAAGGAAAAACGGTACGACACGGAACGCATACACAATTTTAGCAAAAACGCGCAACTGAAGGCAGAGAGCGTTGAGGAAGTGTTGCTAAATCGTATTGAGGCAGTTTTAACGAATTTACAGGCATTTAGGATCAAAATAAAGTTTTATTAGTGACAACATGGGATTATAATAATTAATTTAAAAAGGATATGTCGTTCATGTGATGACTGATATTGGTTGATCGTGTGTGTTACCGTCAACACAAGCGATCAAACTGATCGACAAATATCAGTATCAAACCATAAGTGCCATAAGTGGACCTGAGGATGTGTCTAAGGAAGATCTGGGTCCATGGATCTGGTCTAAAAGACATGGCCTTCACCTCCACCCCCGGTTGCATCCGATCTCCTCCCTCAGGTCGGACTGCACTTGATCCAGCCAACGATGCTCGCTGCGCTCCTCTACAGCTCGTACCGAACGGGTCGCTGGTGAGCACCCTTCCTGGTAGGACATAAGTCCGGCATTCTCATCACGTGTCCTAACCAGCGAATCCTTCCGGATTTTGCAACCGTCAGGATGTCTGCATCGCCCAACAGAGCTCGTGATTCACTCTCCTTCTCCACACGCCCTGCTCGCACACACCACCAAGGATATTGCGTAGCACTCGCCGCTCGACAATGGCGAGTGCATTGGTCCCGCCAGCATAGTCCAGGACTCTTGCCCGTAGAGGACTACCCTTCTGGGTCTCAGAAGTCCATTGCTCTGCTTCCGAGTTTTAGTCGGTCGGACGCTTCACACAGCGCCGTCCAATGATGTCGATGTCATCCGCAAAACCAAGGAATTGGAGAGACAAGGTGAAATTCGTGCCCCCAATGTCAAAGCCCGCGCTTCGCATAACACCTTCCAGAGCGATGTTGAACAGTAAAATAAGTCTATAACAAGACTTTAACGATATTTGTCCAGTTCCTACAATGGCTGCCATTAATTTTGCACAATTCCTTTCGGATCTAGATCTTCGCAACGGATTTGAGAATCCATTAAGTTAGTTGTTTTATTTTCATTGCCGTCTGTAGTTATTCTACGTTACGGCATTAATTACTCTATCGCTTCAGCACATTTATAAACGTATCCCTGGGAACATTGATGTTTGCAATCGATCTCATCTTCTTCTTTCCCTCCGCCTGCTGCTTGAGCAGCTTCATTCGCCTGGTAACGTCTCCGCCATACTGTGTAGAGAACAGGAAAACACAATTAGTCAACAAGTGAGACAAACAGATCCATCCGCCTGTGTGAAGCATACCAGTTTAGCCGTAACATCCTTCCGGTACGCCTTGATAGTCTCGCGTGCCAATACCTTCCCGCCGACTACCGCTTGTATAGCGATCTGCACCATCTGCCGCGGGATAAGCTCCTTCAGCTTAAGCACCAACTCTCGCGCATGACTTTGCGCCTTGCTGGTGTGCGTGATGGTGCACAGCTCATCCACCATCTGCCCGTTCAGCAGGACATCCATCCGCACGATGTTAGTCTCCACGTACCCGTGATCTTCGTAATCGAAGCTCGCGTACCCGGAGCTGAGGGATTTCAGCTGATCGTGAAAATCCAGCACAATCTCGTTCAACGGCATCAGATAGGTGGTCATGATTCGATCGTTATCGATGTTGATGGACGTTTTCTGCACCGCTCGCCGTTCCACGCACAGCCCAATAATTGCACCGACACAGTCGGTCGGCGCTATGATCGTGCCCAGCACGTACGGTTCATAGTACTCTTCCACCATCGTTCGGTCGGGCAGCAGGGCCGGATTGCTGATGTGCACAATCTCATTGCCACCGTGCGCAGCCATCGCTTTGGTGCCTTTTAGTTTGATTTTGTACGTTACCGACGGTGCTGTCAGGACCGGTTCGGCATCGTACTCCTGCTGCAACCGCTGGCTGAACACATCCAAATGCAACAGGCCCAGAAAGCCGAGACGCCATCCCTGCCCGAGCGCCGGGCTGGAATCCGGTGTTACGGTAACGGCCGAATCATTCAGCACCAGCTTCTCGATGGCACTTTTCAGCACGGGATGCTGCGTTTGGTCCGGCGGATACACGCCCGCAAACACCATCGGTTGCTGTGGTTTAAAACCCGGCAATGGGACACACGACTTGTGCTTCTTCAGGTACAGTGTGTCACCGATTTGCGATTCCTTGCTGGTGCGCATGTTGCACCCGAGCAGACCCACCTGTCCCGCCACCAGTCGATCCACCTTCCGCTCGTCCGGTCGCAGCAGCGCTAAGCTTTTCACCTCGTACGCCTTGCCCGAGTGACACGAAACGATTTCCTGCCCGGTGCTTACCTCGCCGTCTCTGACGTAAATTAGATTCAGCGCGCCGCGGTACTTATCGAACCAGCTGTCGAAAATCAGGGCCCGAAAATTTGCATCCCGATTCGCGTCCGGTGCAGGCAATCGGTTGACAATGCTGGCAAGCACCTCGTCGCACCCAGTGCCCTGCTTGGCCGACACCTTCAGCACCTCGTCCGGATCGATGTCGAATAGCGTTAGCAGCTCGTTACAAACGGCCTCCGGGCGAGCATTTTTAAGATCGATCTTGTTCAAAACTGGCACAATGACGAGCTGCTTCGAGCGAGCCAGATGATAGTTTGCGACCGTTTGTGCCTGTACGCCTTGGTTAGCGTCGACCAGCAGTATGACACCGTTGCAAGCTGCCAACGAACGGGACACCTCGTTCGAAAAGTCCACATGCCCGGGTGTGTCGATCAGGTTCAGCAGGTAGTGATGGCCCGCATGTTGGTAGATGAGCGATGCCGTCTGTGCCTTTACCGTGATACCGCGCTCCTTTTCGACCTGCAGGCTGTCCAGCACCTGCTTATTGCCCGAGTGCTTCGCTATCGTGCCGGTCATTTCCAACAATCGGTCCGCCAGCGTGCTCTTCCCATGGTCGACGTGGGCAATGATGCTGAAGTTGCGTATTCGAGACACCGGTATCTCATCGTACTCGATGTCGTCCGACAACCGACCGGCGGTTGTGTGAAGACAGTGATGCTGAACACCGGCAGTGAACCGCCTCCTGCCAATGGAATGCATCGTTGTAACTCAATCGAACGAGTTTGTTCCGTTCTTTACTCACCGCAGATTAACACTAACGAGAGCATAAAACGAGCCAATCTTTGTCAAGACCATCATTCAGTTTCGAACCATGCAAATCAGTTCATTTTGTTATTTACAATTTACGTTACACAACCAGCCAGTCGGCGTGCCGAAACCAACACACACGCAACGTAAACAAAGAGCTGTCAAAATCACATGGCGCTATCGTCAGAGTGTGTCGTAGGCTGCTGCTCCACACCTTTTCGTACGACCGCCATTTGATTGGCAGTTTGACAACAGGCATCGGACATATTCAAATTTATGGTTTGAGCAAGAAGGCAAATACGCTTGAATAAATGAAAATCCAGTTCCTTTTTTCGCGCATTCGGAAATAGTGATACGATATCTCAGGACCTTTTTGAACTTTGATACAGCCACGGTCTATTGACGGCCCTTTTATCAAGTTGTTTCGGCTTGATCCCTCATATGAGGCGGTGTACCTTATATGATCTCCTTGAACGGCGGCCGCCTTTTCATCATTTTATTTTTATTTTATTTTTTTTTGGGAAGGATCGTCGTCCAAAATGTGGGTCTCTAACCCGGTGATTTCCCGGCAATTTTCCTTCAAAATACCATCTAATACAGATCAGATATGCATTCGTGAGACCGGTGTTACAAACCCGATGTCATCGTTTTCTATATTTTCAGCCTAACTTAACTGACTCAAGTTTTGGACTTGATACTGCTCAGATCAGTAATACGGTCAGACTGCCCTTCAAGAATAAAAAAAAAAAAACTGATCAGATCAAACCATATTGGGTGCTTAAATTGATTATTCTAAACAGATTGAATGGGCGAGGGCGAGAAAAGGTTTCTCTTAGTGTTTATAGGATAGATAACGGAGTCTGACGAGTTTAATTTTTTTGACAATACAGAGATTATCTTAAAGCTCTTAGAAATCGTCATATAGAAATCGTCTCCTCCATTGTTTGCTTTTTCGCATTTACTGGGTCCTCCAAAATCCTTCTGAGCATGTTTCGCTCATATTCCGGACTTGGGCCTGGGGTCAAGAGTCCATATTTCGAAGGAGCATGTGAGTAGAGCGCCTCTAAAATCTCAGCTTCGTGGCAGACATTTTGAGTGGAAAAGTTTTCGCAGGCTGTATTATAATCCTTGGGCATGACTTGCATCCGGCAGCTAGGTTACCAAGCTCTGTAACGAGGAAGGATCGAGGGGATTTGTGTTCTTCGGGATAAAAATCCATTGCATTGCTTTCCAAACCTGACTATGGGCAAGCTCCAGAACAGAATGTGACACACGCAGTTTGAATGATATTTGCTGTCAGTTAATTTTGTTCATTTATTCATAGTGTTTTCATCGTGTTGTTCTTATTTTCATTTTCCTTGCAAGTATTCGGTTTCCAGTATCGAATCCTTCGTAATGTTCAGTATTATATAGTGTCTGGTCTGTGCGCCAGCGTACACCACTACCGGAACAAGGCGGGATGGATATGGGACACTTATGGGTGACATTCGCTGTGTTGTAATAGTTGTTTGCTCAGTTCGCCGTTCCGACTTTCCGTCTCGTTTCGTTATCGAAGCGGAGCGACAGACTTACGTATATTTTTTTGCCTCTTTACATAAGAACAAATGACCAAACAAAAATCATGAAAATCGACATGAAGCAACAAATCTGTGAAGGATGCAAATGTTGTGTATGCTGCTTAACAAGGTGGCTGTCCTCTTGCCGACTCTTCAACTCATAAGCCTCACTTTTGAACCAACGCGTAGTTTGAGCCGTCGGTAGCTGCTTCTCTTTCGTGATTTCGCTTACTATATGATCTTTATCCTCTAAATCGCTTTACTTTGTCGTATGTCAGGGCGTTTACATTAATGTTGGTATCATGTTGAGAAACCACCGCAAACAATGGAGTACGACGATACTTAAGGTAAGAGGGTAGAGGAAAAATTTGGTTTCAACAGATTAAAAAAGGTAATATAAATTTCAAGCACAAAAGATGATTTTAAACAACGATATCTTCTGTGAAACTTTCGGAAGAATGCCCAACTAACATAACAGACACTCGTCTGAGCTAGCGAGAACCGATGAAGGACAGGACAGGTCGGTTGCAAATTCAATGGGACAAAAGCCCAGCATTCTTACTCATCAACTTTGACTGCGAAAATGCGGTCCCTTGAAAAAAAAGGCAATAAAAACGAACGACCAAAATTAATGCAAAGCGCACCTAGTATATTGTGGATAAGATCGTATTTTGCATAGCAGATTTATAGAGGATCGACGGGGGTGGGCGGGTGGGTCTCAGGGATCGTCTTTACACAACTCACTCGCGCGGCATTGTATGACGTCGATGCCGCAAGGGGAAGGATGGCGAGGAAACCAAGGAGCGAACAAAACGGGACCAGAAACGGTAATCGATCCGACTACTTATGTTCACCATCCACCTTGCGTTTCTTAGTCCTTTCCACCTAGCTCTGGTCCATCGACGAGTCGCGCCCGTCCATGTTGTTATTCGTCTGTCCGGACGAATCCTTCTGCACCGATTCGAGCAGGGGCTGTAGCTCAGACGAGCTGCGGATCAGAATTAGAAACTCCGCCAAGTATATGTTTTTATCTGCAAAAAAATGGCACCCCGATTAACACAGCTGCCCGTTCGTCCTGCGCGAAATACGCGGAAGTGCGCCAACCCCTTACCAGCCTTGGGAATTTGTAGCAGCGCAGCAACGGCACGCAGTGCAGACCGCTTCAATTCGTCCTGCTTTTCGTACTCCTGCTTCACCGAGTTTGCCTTCACTTTCAGCGTACAGGTCGCTCGGAGTGGTTCTACGAACTGATCGAGCTCTGGGCGGGGAAAAAAGGGGGAAAAACAACCGAATCATCAAGCCGTCCATCGGTTCGGAGCAACGCGATACATACTTTGCAGCACAGCATTCGGGCAGAGGGCGGCCAGCCGGGCGGTCATCAGATACGTGAGCATCTTGATGTCGTAGTGGTCGCGCAATCCCGCCTGCACGTGTTCCAGGAACTGCATAATATCTACCCGATCCAGGCCCTGCTCGAGCAGTGTGTACATACACTCGAAGGCCGCTTTCCGGATGTCAAGCCCATCGTCGACGGTATGCTTGAACGGGCCCATTTCCACCTCGCGGATCAGCTCCTTCTTCACCTTCGTCTCGGAGTAGAGCTGGGGCAGCAGCTCGGGCAGCAGATCGCGCACCAAGCTTGGCTTGTTGTGAACGGCCGAATTGAACGCGACCAGCGCTACGCGCCGCACCGACGGTTCCGGATCCTGCAGGGCAAACAGAAACTGCCCAATGCACTGCCGCAGCAGCGGATCGATTGGCTGGGGCTGGTCGGAGATGGTAAATTTGATGGCCGACACGACGGCGGTGCGCATGAGCGCGCTTTCGCTGCGCAGAGCCATCTGTAGCCGGGGCAGCAGCTCTTCCGGGTTCACCAGCACAAGCTTGCCCAAACATTCGGCCACCACGTTCCGCGAACCTTCTTCCGAGCATTCGCAGTGCTTGAACAGCTGCGTCCATATCGATGGCACGGACGGCAACAGCTGCTCCAGACCGGCCTTGCTGGTCGACAGCGACGAGATGACTTCCTTCAGCGAGTGGAGCAGAAGATACTGCCGTTTCGGCTGCGCCTCGATCTCGTTCAGTATGAAGGGCAGATAGTGATTGAGATTACCGACTGCGATCGCACCGAGCGCGTGACTGGCCGCTCCCTTCACGTCCTCGGACGAGGCCGAGAAACAGTTCAGGATTGTTTGCGCCAGAGTATCGATTGTGTGCAGATTGCTACAACGAATGAGTAAGTGGGTAAACACAATTAGGATTGGTCAAACGGGGACGGACAACTGAAATGCATTTTTACACTTACAAATGACGCCCAATTTCGCCGATGGTCAGCAGGTAAAACATGAGATGCGAATCGTTGCGACGATTTTGAATCTCGCGCAGAAACTCGCCCGCCACTGTCAGTGCCTCGTTCGGGACCTGCAGCGTCAGTGCGGCAATACACTTGGCCAGCGAATGGTACGCCTGCTTGTGCAGCGGACTGCCGCCGTGCTGCTGCTGATTGTACACCGGGTTCATCAGCATCGCCAGCAGATGGCGATAGCTCAGTCCCGGCAGCTGGGCCTGTACCAGCGCCTGGAACAGCTTGAGCGTGCAGTTCAATGCCGTGCCTTGCAGGAGGGGTGAGCGCACCAGTGTCATTACTTCCTGCAAAATCTGCTCGTGAACGCCGACCAGCGCTTCGGGCTGTTGGCGTGCGACCGAGGTTAGCAGCACGAGCGAAAGCTGCGCAACATGCAGATCCGATTCGCTCAGCAACGGTGGCACCTCGGCTACGGCACCGCGTAACAACATCGGATCCAAGAATTGACTGTAGTGCGTCACGAGCGTGTCGAGCAGCGTGAGCGAGTTGAGCTTGAGCGCGCGCTGGTTTTTACGCAAGAACGATCCCAGCACCGGTATGACTTCGGCGATAATCGGGCTTAGGTTAACGCGCAGCGGTGAGGCAGCAATCATGGTGAGCGCTTTAACCGAGCTCAGCCGCGTCACCTCGTTGCGCAGACGCTCCATAAACAGTGGCAAACAGGTCACCAGCTCCGGTTGCAGCACATCGCCCATGTTGGCAATGATCTGGCCCATGCAGGCAATCGCCCGCTCCTTCACCTCCTGATCTACCTCCGGCGAACGCAGCTTCTGCAGCGTGCTCGTGTACAGTTGACTAACGTACGGCGTAAAATCGAACGACGTTTGCATGTCGAGCGGCCGGATAACCTTCACCAGCTGCTGCAGGACGAGCAGGGCCTCGGTAGCAATTTTGTAGAACGGGTCAAACACTGCGTTCACGACGAGCGGCACGAGCAGCTGAATGTGCGCGTGGAACACCTGGGGATTGTGTCCGACCAGCATGCAGTACACGAAGCCAAGCGCGTCAATCTTCATGTTGGACGTGGAGTTTTTATCGTTCAGCGAGTAGTGTATGCCGTTCATTAGTTGATCGATATGGTTCGAAAGTGCGCCGGGCAGGGCGTTTAGCAGCTCACGCAACAGCAGAAAGCAATCCTGACGGGTTTTGACGGATTTTTCACGCATAAGCGGCTGTACCGCTTTCACTATCGTTGGCACCTGGTCGGTAAGCATGCTGATCGGGCCAGGAATCTGCTCCATCGAGTCGGGATCGTGCCCGATATCATCGCCCATCGGGCGGGTCGATTTCAACAGGGCAATATACGCGTGGAATATGTCGGACTTGACGTTTTCTTCGCGCTCTACAAGACACATAGACGGAATGAGGAAACGTTAGTTAAACAGGCAAAATGTGTTTCAGTGTAAGTCCGGTTCCATCCATCCTTTACCTTTGAAGCGTGCGATAAGCGCCGGGGAAAGTGTTTTGTAAAACTCTTCCAGCAGCTCGTGTCTGGTTGAGATGACCGACTCCAAACACTTGGCAGCCGAACGGCGCACCTTCCAGCTCATATCGTCGTCATCGCTGTACTCTTCGCTATCGATCTCCTCGTCGTCCTCCATCTCCATGGAGGTACCGCCGTCACCATCATCGGCCTCGTAATTGTAGTTCGGATCGTAGGTGATGTACTTGAGGCAAAGATCTACAATCTGCACAAAACAGAAGACACAAGCAAAGATTAATCATCTTTAGCAATGTTTCTTTCATACGGCGCATTAACGTACCGTTGGAATATGGGGTATGATTGCTTCCGGGCAGCGCTGCACAAAGGCTTCGCAGGCCTGCAGACAGAACTCGCGCAGCTCGTCGTCATCCCGCAGGCTGTACTGGTTCAGCAGGAACATCACACGCTCGATGTGATTGCACAGCCGATGCCCGGCCTGCCGGCAGATCGCCGCCAGACACTGGATGTACGTTCGGATGGTGCCAGGATTTTGCGGTTTCTCCAATCCGTCGAGCAAGTGCTCGATCACCTTGTTGTAAGCGTTGTTGTTGCAGGTGGTCAACAGGTGTGACAGTGCCACTATCGTGCGCTTGCGAACCGCCTGCCGGGCCGAACCGAGCTGCGGCACTAGCGCCTTCAGAATGAGCTCGTGGAACGGTACGAGCAAGTCGCCGAATCGCGACAACAGATCGGACAGTATGTCCAGCGCCTCGAGCTGTACCGAAACGTCCTCCTTCTCGATCGCTACACTCAGCTTACCGGTGATGCGCTGACAAACGTTCGGCACGAGCGAGTTGGACGATTGTGGCAGCTCCGATATGACCGTCTTCAGCCCTATGCTGGAAATGTCGCGCAGCTGTTCATTGTTGGACACCATGTTGGCGCACAGCAGGTCCACTATCGTTTCCACCTGATTTTCCTTCACTTTGTTTACCAGCGGGCCAAGACTGCAACATAATTTAAATATGTTAGTATAATATGTGCATTTTCATAGCTTTCGTACATTGGATTGTCCTTTTTTTGTTGTATTTACGGTTATCGGTTATGGTTCCCGGACAAACAATCATGCCGTTGAATTGGGCATTGTTTTGATGATTTGCAAATACATACACGGTTTGGGGAGCAACAACATAACCTCAAACGTAAGCAAACGAACGCAAAATGCATACACGTACCATTTGACGGCAAGGTTCTGCACTTCACCATTCTTGTCCTCCAGCAAACGCAGCACCATCCGGACGACTTTCTTCTCCGATTCATCGTCCAGCTTGATGCTGTCCTTTTGTAGCTCCGTCATCAGATCGTTGGTGGCCATGAAGCGAAAGTCCTTGTCATTGGACGTCATCTAGTGGAGGCGATGCCGGTGGAAATATTTGAAAATGATTATTTGCACAAAATAAACTATTGGCAAACAAAAGGCAAAGCATTCTGAGACGATTTGCAATATTGTGTGGCTACTGGTGTCTGTGGGAACCAATTTTCGTCGGCAATGGTTGCTGAGGAACGCGAGCCACATTTTGTTGGCTCATCTGTTGGGGGATTGAGTTGGTGCGTGTTTTTGCCAAAAGAGATAAGCAAAATAGTACACGGAAGGATTGCTGAAGGACTTTCCGCTTTCGTCGATAAATATCGAACTCTTCTCGATGCGCATACACACATGCATTTCGTCCGTCGCTTTACTAGCAAAACCACACGACGCATCGAGGTGATGATGATGAAGCTGATTGTCATTCTAAATTCGGTACCACCGTTTTGCAGCTTCTCGCTTTCCTTTGGCACCTTTGGGAGTGGGCATTCAAAGACATGTTTTGGTTTTGGAAATTCACCTTCTCCAGCAGATTCGCTATCTGATACGACGCCATTCTGATGAGCGTTGGCTTTTCCCACACAGGCAGCAGCTACCCAATCAGCAACTGTGAATTGTTGTTGTGACTGCCGACAAAAACCGCACGCAACGAAAAACACCGTGACACTTTGTGTGATGATGGGTCGATGCTCGTTGGACCAAATTTGTTTCACGGCTCGCAGGATGTGCTTTTCTTTCCGGACCAAACAATCGGGGAAGAATTTTTGCAACCGCAAACAAACTCGCACTTAATTCGCACCACGACCGGAGCTCGATTTCTTTCACCACCAGAGAAAAATTCTCCTACCGATTCCCGCAACGCGAGGCTGTCAATTACGCACACACCGATAGAACGCACAGAACAACTCAGCGACACGAACACGGCTCGCTATTTCGGCAATTTGCGGCAACGGCAACAATTGTGCTGGTCGCGAACGGTTGTCGTCCACTCGCGGCTTGCAGACAGGTGGACAGAATACGTCGGGCAAGCAAACGAAAGCTAATTCTTCAGATTTTTTCTCGCACTTGCTGATCTTGCTAATTTTCTTTCATACACACCAACACACCAGACGTACGCACACATACGCGCGTACACACATCCTTTCCGTTTCGTGACTTTCAAAGTTAGTTTATACGCAGGCCGGTTCATGCGGTGCAATTTGACAGCGATGACAGCTCCCAACGACAGCGTTTTTGACGTTCAGGTTCAAAAACAGTAGGAGAATGTTTTTTTTTGCTCTACTTACAAGACGGGGAATTTTATTTAAATTTTTAAAATCGAATTGTTTCTGTTTCTTTGCTTTCCATCGCTTGAAGAAAGTGAGTGAGCGCCCTGTTTTTTTGTTAAAGATTTTAACCAATTTATACTTTTATTATTTCTTTACATATCTTGCTTTACTTATTTACCGTTTAACAATAGGTTCGACCTAGGCTGTCTGTTTCACTATGTACATTTTTTTCTCTGCTGTCTATTTAAATCCGTTGTAATTTAAGGAAAAGGACCCATTCTCAGTGCAGCATGTGTGTGTGTGTGTGTGTGGCGGGCCGTCGAGAACCTGTGCGAGAACCTCTGCACAGAATTTGCAATTTTGCGTTGTTTGATTTCAACTTTCGAAAGCCCTCAAACCGACGAAACGAACGAATCGCTCTCTTACGCTATCGCTACATATGTTAATTGTAGAGGACAAAGAATAAACACTAACATAAAATTTACTAAAACAACGATAAACAGGTAGAAAAAGAATCGCGGTTTTGTCCTTAAACACGGTAGTGAAGAATGTTTCGTACTGCTTGCTTTACGTTTCGTTTGCCGTTTTCTGACTCCACGCTCCAAAAGCGAACACATAATTTACGCTGATTTACGTGATGTTCCGAATCAATATCGCATTTTCCCTCCATTCGGGACCCCTAGTTTCATGGGCACGGATTCCCTTCCCCCCCCCCCCCCCCCCCAAACTCGACCTATTTGCTTCTACAGCCAACGGTTAGCTATGCTTCTTTTGCTATAGATAGTTTGAAAAGAGTTTAGCTAGAATGTTAAAAAATGTCCTATCAGCTTGTTGATAATGTTCGTGCCGGTGATCCAGTCCTTTATATGTCCTTTTTCTTTTTTGCTGTCGTCTGTTACGTCTATAAAAATTAACTTTGCAGTTTACTCAAACGCAAAAGCAATAAAAGTATCGGTTCCATGTTTGTTGCCGCACAGATACGGATAAAATGATTATCACCGTGTACCGGTCGAATATTGAAATCGCGGTACAATCGTTGCTTGTATTTGCTCACAAATGGATTGGATTGCTTGTGGAACGTTTGGAAAGTACCTGTTCTGAAATGTGGCTTTGCTTAATATAATAAACCTTTTACGTAGCTAATCAGCAACAGTAACAAAGAACGCTTGAAATAGTGTATCGCCTTCTGAAAGCTGTGTACTGCTGTGTAATAGTAGTAGAATTTTCAAAGAAAAACAGCAAAATGCTATTGTGGAAAAATAAACCGTTTTATAGAATGTTTGACCGGAGGTTTTTTTTTAAACTGTCATCTTGTTTCATTATGAAATTGAATCCCTCGTACAGTGACGTGTGCAAGGGGTTTTGGCTAGCTTTTTACTCGATGTGGGAATACAGCAACAAATGGGTGAGTAAGAGTTGGTAGTAGAATAGTTGTTACATTGGTTTGTAGTAGCAAAAATCTGCAATTGTACGTAAAGTACATCACCGTCTCCCTCATGAACACCGGCGACACATTACGGATTTGTATTACGTGACCCTTTTCCTGTACCGGAAGATGTAACACGGCGCGTTACAATCGCTATTGGCTTCATTATATTACTTCCTACGATACAAGCTTGTGTGTTTTGGAAACGCACACCGTTTTCCGGTTTTCTTTTTGCTCACCGTTATCGCGTAGAATGTATTGCCTTATTGTAACAGCAAAATACCGTAATAATTGCATCCCAACGATCAACCACTTTTAATCACAATTCTATTAAATCAATCTTTCAGTGCACACTTGCGCACTGCACACGGAGCAACATTCGGTCGTGGCAAGTTTGCTTCCATTTGCGTTTGATGCTACTAGTTCCTTTTGCTAGTGGTCCCATCTCTATTGGCCACACACTTTGGAGCTTGGATTCATGCAGTGCCACTTTGGAAAACGATAGCAAACAAAAAAAAACATATCAAACTGATTTCATAAACCTTCCCTCCCGCAGGGGCTGTGGCTTCCCTCACTCCTCGACCGTTCGTGGAGGATCTACTTCTAAAGCGAACGGAGATCGTTTTACAGTAAATGAGGGCTGCTATATCGTATCCCTGCGCACAACAACACCAACAGACCAACCGTTGCCATTGCGTTGCGCATTGGTAAATCAGACCGGTATTGCTCTTTCCTCCGACCCACAGTGGCATGTGTGTGTGCGCGCGCGCGCTCGCGCTCGTTATTGCGTCTAGGCAGAACTAGGAAGGGGGTTTCTTATCTTACTTGGTAAAGGCCGCAAAGACGGCCCAAATCACTTCGTTGGCGTTCGATTTGGCGGACTCCGCCTCAAAGTCAAGATCGAGCAGCTCCCTTACCCGTCGCATCGCCAGCTCGTAGTCGTCATCGTTCAGAGGCGCAAAGGCATTCTCCAGCACGTCACTTGCGTGCGCCAACAGTATCAGCGCCAGCATTCGTTTGCCAATCCGCTGCGGATCGTTGACCCATTTTGTGAGCACCGCATCTTGTATCTACGTGTACGGGAAGAATAAACACACAGAAACCACGTCAAGATTAAAGCCATCCGGTGCACGTTTTTGGTTGGGCGTCAAAATACTTATTCCTACACCATACGCTTACCTTCTTCACCAACCGGCATTTGATAACGTTATCGGTTAGGGGATGTGTCGTCATATCGAAGAGGAGAAAATTTTGCTTCTCCGTCGTCAGTACACCCTTTTCGACCAAATTCTTGGCTAGTCGTTCGCGGACGTTTTTCAGTTGATAGCGTATCTTGAGCGGATTCCATGTTTCCCCTGTGCAATGGGCGAAAGGGAGCAGCGATTAGTGGCATGCATACATGTGTGGTTTGTAAAAATGGTTGTTCTTTAAACAAATTCATATCACGATATGTCATACATGAGATGACGAACTCCATGTAACAATCACAATTAACCTAAAGTTGATACATCGTAAAATAAATAAACTATTGCCATTTCAGACGACACTACACTCCGCTTGAAAGCTTCTACTACCACATTCGTTCGATATTCTTATCAGATAGAAAAGATAAACTATATACTATTGTCAACGAACGAGCTTCGAAGGCAAATACGGTTAATGCCCGATGGAAACTGGCTGGCGGCCACTTACCGCTCAAATATTCGATCCAACTCTGAATGGTTTCCGGTGGGTACGTTTCTTTAATATGTTTCAAGGCCTCGTCGAGCAGTACATCACCGGTAGGTGTGTCGGATTTGAGGGTGATTTTCCGCGTGCACAGGCCCTTCCTTCGCATACCGGCCCGCTCTAGTTCGATGCGTCCACGAAGCCCCAATTCGATCAGAATGCACCCACGCAGTCCGCTCGATATGCAATCGTTCCAAAATGATGTGTAGCCCTGGAGAAAGGAAGAGAAACGAACGAACGAGTTTTTAAACGCAAAAATCAGTTAAAAATGTAATTCTACAACGTAGAACCATTCATATTGGTGCGCTTCTAATGGGAAAACTTAATAATGCTTTCACCAACCATTAGAACCGGCAGACCGATGATAAGAAGCATAAGAATGGCGAACCGTGTTATAATAGCTGTTTTACTTAGCGTTGCAAAAAATTCCCATTTACGCAAGAACGTTGTTTACTAAGTATGTGTGTCTGGAAAAAGTGCGAGTGCCGAAAAAAGCTTATGGCACGTTTCTGTTTGCGATAGACGGCACAACAATTCAAGCGGTTGTTTAACGCTTTTTTACATTTACAAAGTCGCTTCAAACTTCCCGAAAATGATGCGACACTGGCGGTTTGTCGCCAATGGGTGGTGGACAAAAAGAATATAGCCTTTGCGATAAAAAAAAAAATCCCCTGCTGAAAACCCGTTCCCTGCAAGCGGTTGAGCAATGCGACCATCATTCCGGCTTCATTGTACGTACTGGAGGTCGCTATTTTCGTGTGATAACTGCGATTGTAAGCTAATAAAAATTATCATTACCACTAGAACGACTCACAATCCACCGCGGTGCACACAACTTAACGTGAAACGATACTGCAGGAAAATGAATTTAGGAATAATCGGTTCCGAAAGCGTGACAGCAAAAAAAATTATCACTAATGTCGCTTACGCCACCTAACAACATCGCGAATGATTGGATGTGGCAAAAACTCTGACCACCCATTAGCGTTAGGACAGAGCGCGATTGTGTGTAATACTGTGATTGCTTTTCCAGGGCCACAGCACGATCTTTACGAATGCTGATGTGCGCGCGAATTGCCCTTTGATCTTAGCAGACAGAATTTTAGATATGTACCACGCTCAATTCGCAACTGGCCGACTCCCCGTTCCTTGATTGCCCTCACGCACGTCGCTCATTGGTACGACACGCCCGTCCGCTCCACCGACGATCACCTTACCTCCTTATCCTTTAACCCAAGCAGCAGCACCTCTTCCATCAAAGTGAGCCGCGTTTCCTTGGAGTCGCAGTCTTCCATCTCGTCCTCCTTGTCTACTTTGTTGTCCTCCTGTTCGGCATGATTCGCCGCGGATGAAGACGATCCTCCATTCGTTTCGGTGTCGCGTGCTTTCACACGTCGCACAAGCCCGTCCGTTCGATTCATCGTTCAGCCGTGTTGCCGTTTTAGGCCGCTGTCCTCGTCCGGTGTGTGATTGTTTTGCTGCGCTGTGAAGAGTCGTCAGCCTCCGTTCTCGGGGTTGCTGACTGACACCTGACACTGGTGGCGCTGCTGGTGGTGGTGGTAGTTGGCCTTTCCTTGCCCTCTACCCTTTTGCTACCTGCCTGTCTGCCTTCTTTCCTGTTCCACCCACCCGGTGCCACTTTTATGTACGTGTGCACTTTACTACCGCATACACGATGACCGTGATGAACAACACGCACTGACGTTTGTTACTGGCCACGAACAGTACTGCACACATACACTTTATCCCGCACACACACACACGCACTCACTGACTGAACTTCCTGCGCTTACTGGATCGATGCTTTTCGTTGTGCTGATCATGCATACTCCAAACGACCAGAATCAGAAGATGTGTACGTATACACGGTGTATAAAATCTCCAGGGTCGTACGCAGAACCTAGTTGCAAACTCTGTAATGCTGGTAAATGTTTCCGAAATCCGTCGCTGTGGAAATTACTCCTATGCTGAAAGAGGTGGTGGTGGTTGTGGTGGTGGTGTTGGAGCCACACCAACGTCGCTCTTTGCGTCGTCGTCGTTTGGGGCTCCTTGGCAACTTTCCAGTCCCCTTCTGTGCTGGTTTTCTCACATCAGATTCGATTCCCTTCGTTCTCGGTTAGTGGTTAGCGCTAGTCTAGTCTACACTTTGCTCCCGAAGCAACCACCGAACGCGAGCAAACGGTAATGCATAAACGCAAAGTTCCAGTAGGGAAAATAAATAATATTGCATTCACTATTGGTTACACGAAACACGGCAACGATGACGACTGCTGTAGCAGCAGATAGGAAAAAACATGGCGGATTCGTGGAACGATTGCGGTGACAGAAAGCTATTCGCAGCTCCCATCACCATGACATTTGTCGTGGCAGCAACCAAGGTGGTTACAATAAATATTATATAAATACCTTGGCTGATGGGAAATATGTAAACAATTTCTCCTGGCGGAATCTCTTTCAATCGTTTTTTTACTCTGAAAATTGTAATTCATTATAAAATTATTCAACACGTTCGTTTACCTCAACAGCACCGTGTACACCTGGGCAAATAATACGCCTGCTTCTTCAATACAAAACAGTTTTTATTATCGGTAGAATTTAAGCAACGAAATTTACAGTTCATTTTCGAACGTTTGATGATTCAATCTAATATACTCAGCCAGCTTGTCGATTACATCCGTCTTGAACTGGGTGTACAGATCGGGCCGTAAATTACGGCTTTCAGCGGCCACTGCCTGCCAAAACATGAGGGTGGCATCGGCTTGCTGCTCAATCACCATTTCGAACGATCGAGTGATTTGAGTTAGAGCCCTTAAGATCTTTTGTTTGTACTCTAAATCCTGTCCAGTCGTTCGTCGAATAGCATTTTGTATCGTGACTGCCCGCTGTGCTGGTGTAGCCCGTGCTGGATTAGCCCGTGCCGGAGCTGCTCTGCGTCGGGCACCAGCGTTTCCATTTGTGTTATTGGCCGCGTACCTTTGTCTACGTGCCGAACGACGAGGCACCAAGTTTACGACATTATTTTCAATGTCTTCTGCGGATTCGAATTGGTCCGCTTCTAACCATCCAATTTGCTGCTCTCGTTGCTCGGGCTGACGCTCCTCTTCGGGTGGAGGATCTGCCTGCAAAAGATGGGGGTTTATTAATGAAACGTTATTCTTTGGAGCAGCCAACTGTGCCGTTTGCATCACAATGGCGTTTATGCAGAGGGTTTGATTGTTATTTCATACCATTTTTATGTGCTTGAAATCCTTTGCGTGAAGCAAAGAAACCGTCCATCCAACGATGCAGTTTTCTAGTATTCTTCCATTTACATTTGAACGTACTAGGAAATAATAGTCGCTGTTGTAGCTCGCAATGTTTTGATGATGCTAAACGCACTGGGTTGATGCAGCAGTTCGCCGAAAACGAAGACGCTAAACACCCTACAAACGATTCATGTGTCACATAGAGCGCTCTTCCCAGTTGGCAAAGATTGGCTGCAAGCTAAATATCTGTCATTTTACGGCATGAGTTACCCTATGTCGGTGGATAAATATTTGGCCAAGAGGAGATCAATCCGATCATTTAGTTGTACGATGCCTTGGGCGCACGAATTGATCATTCTCGATCGATCGATTAAGATCTTGGATAATTTATTTACCCATTTGTTCATACCCTTGTTCTTCTTATTTGGCTCTACATATTTGGGATGGGATTAAAACCCTATTCTGTCGACACTTGACCACACTAAAATTCGTTAATTGTCACAAGAAGAAGACGGATAAGAAGAAAAAGTAAAAGTGGATTCGATTTCATGACTGTGCATGTAGGACCGGGGTTCAAATCCCATCCAGACCGCCTCCCCGTACGCAGGGTTGATTACTTTATTACGGGGTAAATTCAAGTCACAGAAAGCCAGATATGGCAGGCCGAGACCTCTCTAGGTTGTAGTGCCAAGGAAGAAGAAGAAGTACAGATATATCAAATGATTTATTAGTTTTAGAATTTAATAATCCATCGCGAAATGAGTTCCGAGGTCAGAGTGAGCGACGCCCTAGCTCGACCAGTACGGTACTTGGGTAGATAGCATTTGACAGCTACAGATCTTGGTTGTCAAACAGCTGTCATGATCCGGCATCACAAAAAAGCAGAATAACAACAAAACGTGGTCGCCAAAGCAGTGCCGCGTTCTTACCGCAACAAGTTTTTGTAATAAATTAGAAGAAAATCGTTTAAAATGTCGAGCAGCGATAGCGATAGTGATGTGGAGATGGCACCCAAACCGTCTACCTCGAAAGTGGAAGCAAAGAAAAAAGGAGACGGTGCAAAGCCTAAACGAAAACGGCTGCAGGACTACCTGGATGAGAAGGCAGCCCGTGAGGTTGCAGAGCGCGCGGAAGAGTTGCTACGTTTACGCCGTCGCCGGGGCCTGGCAGACGACGAAGAAGATCCCCAGGAGACTACGTTTCCCGTGATTAATCCGATAAACTTTGTGAAGAACAAAGAAATTCGTCACAACCGTTTCAAGCGGCTTCAGGGCGCCAAGCGAAAGGAGGAAAAGGCTGCCAAGAAGACACGGAAGCTGGAAGGCAAACCGTCCGTTCCGCAGCATACGATTGAAACTCTCCGCGAGAAGGATGAGACGACCGTTACCAACATCGAGGGCGAGGATCAGGAGGAAGTGTTGAACGATCTGGCAAACGATGAGTTTTGCGAGTACTACAAGAAGAGCTACACACCGCGGGTGATGATAACGTTCAATGCAACGCCGCACCACGTTACGCGCCAGTTCGCTTCTCTGTTGCGTCGAATGATTCCAAACGCGTCCACCTTCAGACGTAACAAAACGCAGCTGAAACGGGTGTGCAAGAGCGCCATTCGGGAAAACTTCACGGACATTCTGGTAGTGAACGAGAACAGGAAAAAACCAGAGGGCTTACTGCTCATTCATCTGCCCGACGGACCCACGGCACACTTCAAAATAAGCAATTTCAAGGATTTGAAGGATTTGAAGCGTAAAGAGACGGACATTACGACACATCGGCCGGAGGTGATTTTGAACAACTTTACCACCCGGTTGGGATTAACCATAGGGCGTATGCTAGGCGCTCTCTTCCACTACGATCCAGAGTTCCGTGGGCGACGAGCGGTCACTTTTCACAATCAGCGAGACTACATTTTCTTCCGGCATCATCTGTACGAGTTCGATAAGAACGGCAAGCGGGTTAAACTGCGTGAGCTAGGGCCTCGGTTCACGCTCAAGTTGCGATCCCTGCAGGTGGGACTGTACGATGGTAAATGTGGTGATTATGAATGGATGATTACTAACAAACGTCACCAGATGGAAAACCGACGACGATTCTTCTTATAAAATAAAACATTTCTCACTTACTACATGGAAACTACGAGGCTTTGTGTTGTGTTTTGGCATTTTGTAATGATGTTATTACGAATATAGCTTGCAGGAGCCATTATCTTGGTTTCATTCCTTCTTCCAAATTATACACTTGTTGTTTGCCGGTAAGTCGATCACTTCTAGCAATGAGATACCTTTCTGCATGGCCATTTCACGCAATTCGCTCGTATCGCGTATGCCCCATTCTGGGTTTCGTTGACGCAGTGACCGGTTAAACTGGACATTGCTTTCCGGCGTAAGCATCCCGTTCACAGCGTACGGTCCGTAGGTTATCAATAGTCCGCCTGTTTTCAGCAACACCGAAGAATTATGAAACAGTCCCAAAGCGCAAGCTATTGGTGAAATGTGTAGCATATTGATGTTGAGCATGTAATCGAAATGGTTCGCGCTGTTTTGTTGGTTAATGTTGGCATCATTCTCCCATTCTTGGCACGGCTTCGAAACATCGATGAAGATTGGAGAACGAACGTTCTCTACCCCTTGTCGATAGGCTTCGATACTGCCAAACAAAGTGGTATCGAATTCCGATGGTTGAAAAGTGATGTTGGGGAATTCCTTGGCAAAGTAAGGCGCATGTAATCCCACACCGGAAGAAATTTCCAATAGTCGAAGATTGGGTAGGGTTTTGGATAAAACCCGCTTCAACACATTCAGTATCGGATCTTTGTTTCTTTCGCCAGCCGGATTAGCAAATCGCATGATGCTAGAATGTGCAATGAATTGTACATTATTGGTTCAGTATTACCGAGACTCCAAATTATTCTGATAGTACAGTGATCGCACAATATTTACCCACAAATCTTGTTAGCCAGGGCGCTTGATAAAACAGTTGGCAGTTTGGTGGCTGTACACAAAGGTCACTGTAAACAAACTGAAGAGTACACTGTAAAGCAAGTTTGACAGAAACTTTTAACAGCTGATTTTGTAAACAAGGTCCTATGCAGCAAAGCCCAGCTTTGTGTTGGACTTGTAGTGCAAAAATGGTACCGTATTTGGGTTTCGCTTATTCACGCAAGCAAAATTTCGTGTAGGAAATAAAATAAATTTACTCTCTCCTGCAGATATCAATAACATTTATCCGATCCCTCCCAACAGCGAATCTCAACGGCTTTTTGTACGTGTTCTGCTGTCACTTAAACTGACAGCATTGAGAGAGAGCGAATATAATTTGGCTGCGTACGTAGCAGGTAACACTGTTTGAATTGGTACAGCCCAACGGATTTGAGAAGAATTGTTTGATGGTATAAAGTGAAAAAGAGTCAAAATTAATAATTGGAACACTGCCTTAAATAGCTATTTGAACTTCGTATCTAGGCTAATGATTGGCTGATGTAAAACGCTTTCATCACTGTAAAGTTTGCTTTCGATTGAGTGGCTTCAGAATTGAGGGATCTCCAAATTCTATCCGATTTCCGTGCCTCCAAGGGGTGAAATTCACCAATGCATAAAATAATGTTTTTAACATGTATTTATTTAAATTTCTCATTATTGAGCTGTGTAAATTGATGACGGGACCAGTATCGAATCTCACCCGGGAATCTATCTCCCTGTACGCAGGACTGACTATCCAGCTACGGCTAAATTAATTAAAGAAAGCTAGAAATGGCATTGGTGGCTTGATTCCTTCGACGGAACGCTCCGGAAAATTAGTTTTTTTTTTTAAAGAACCTCTTAGAAATGGTGAGAAAGAAAATATTTGAAACTAAGTTGCCAGATGATCAGTCCCGGTTACGGGAGATCCATAGGGTTAAGTTTTGATACCCATTCCTGGCTTTCTGTATACTTTCAGTTTTTTTAGGGAATGGCTTTTTTACGGAATTCATTTTCATTGGTGTATCTTTTATGGGTTTTTGTTGTCCGTTTGCCAATATCCTTTTGAATATCCATGTAAAATTTAAGCGAAAATTCAAGTGTAGCTCGGTGATGTTCTTTGGAGTAATACTTTTGTTCCAAAATGAACCATATTAGAAATATGGGTAGTTCAATCGGGCTTGGAATTGGATTTGCTGATGTGTATTCTACAACCAACGCTGCACTGGGAGCTGGTACTGGAAGTTTGGATCGCTGGCTTTTCCCTGGGCTATGCACAAGCTAGGAAAGGTGCCATCTGTCCGTCATGAGCGTCATCTATTAGAATGCAAATTTCATCCCGTCGATGTGGTGTTACTCCATCCCATTCTCCTCCAGGAAAGTGTGTGTGCTTGTGGAGGGGGTATTTCGGAAGATTGTTCCTTGCATACCGCTTAGCCACAAGCGCCGGAGAAACGATGTTTGCGTATCAATCTCCTTCCCCTGTGATGACGGTTCGAGATTGGTTCCTGGGACGTTGCTATATGATACAAGCTGTAGGTCGGCGTACCCGGTGGCGTAGCTCAATTACCGAAAACGGAGCCCGGGTGCGGTTGGGCGGGCCGGAGAAGCCCGAAGTGCAGGTCAGCCGGAGCTGGAAGGTGAGAGAGCGTTTGAAGTAAAGTGTAGCCTTACAGATGGGAATTGGAGGCAGGGTGTTGGGCTAGTCTTCTTGCCGGTATTGTTGATCTTGGCCGGCCTCGATGGGGTGGTACTGGAAGGTGAAACAACATCGTATCATAACAGGCGAACATCCTAAGGGTGCCGATGTATAGACGGCAGAAAATGACGCCTACATAGTCGAATTCGGAGCAGCAACAACAACGAGCGTGCTGAAACACTAGAACACTGCAAACAAGCAACTCTTGCTTCGCATTATCCTACTTCAACATCATCATTGATAACGAAGCGCCATAACGAAGACAAGTGGACATGGTTCGATTCCTTCGACGAACCGTTCCGGCAAGTCTGACGCTCCGAGAAACTTCCAGTGGAAAGCCCCGTAACTAATAACTCCGCCGATGCTGAAGTTCGTTGTGCTCTTGTGGAGAAAGCCAGTGTGTGAAAGTGCCGGAAGAGAGTGAAGCTGTATGTGCATGCATAATATGTTATTTCTTATTAAACAACAACACATGTATGGGGATATTAATTTAAAATATGGCATTCAATATCAGCACCACGTGGAAGAGTGGCACATGTTATGTGGCAGAGGCATCGGCATGCGGTAGAAACAATTGGAATTGCTCAGTGCATGGGGTCGTGCTCTACAGATACAGAAGGTGAAAAGGCTAACCGTTCACTAACTGCTTTTGAGCCTTGGATCATAAGTGAGGGTGATTTTTGTTGCAAGAGATTTTTGAACCTTAAAATCATTACTAGGTTTTCGAATCGTTCGTGTAGATCATCTTTATTACACGATATTTTAAAATAGAAATATGGTTCGAACGATAAATACGAAGAAAAACTTGCTCAACTGTAAATTTGAATTGCATAAGTTTAAATTGGCATTTACTATAGGGAGGAAATTGAAAAAGTTGTAATGGCAGTAGGCAGTGAGAGCGTTTTTTGAGAGGATTTAGTTACGAGAACCGATAAGGTTCCAAACAGCCTGGTTGCTGTATTTGTGGAGAACTCACTGCAGTAGTCCAAAGTATTGGCATCAATTCCTGAACGAATCAAACTGTGGCAATAAATCAAACATGGCAACCTGCGAGAAAAAGAAACCATCGAAATTGTGTCGTCGTACGTATTTCCTGCAAACCGGCACGGCTCCAACAGTTTCAGAACTGGCCACCGAACTAGGCCCCGAACTGGCGGACATTGTCATTGCAACGCTGGAACCAAGTCAACGGTCGGCGGTGGGACCGGACCGCATCGCGATACCGGACGAAATCGCCCCATCACACGATTCCGATGCAATCCGGGGCCAGATACACGAACACATCCTTCAGATTGGCGGTGACGTCGCACACCGTTTGGACGGGTATTGGAGACGGCGGTTGAAGCAAACTGCTGCGGCAGGTGTCAGTCCGGATGAGGTTGATTTTATAAAATTCGAATGTCGTCAGAAAATCAGCATTGCAAGAAGCGAAGAGCGTAAGCGCTATGATGAGCTGTTGGAACAGATGGAACGCAAGCTAGAGCAACGGTTCTGGGAAGAGAAAGGCGACCTTCACCGGTCGTACGCAGAAGCTAGGCAGCTGTGGGGCGAGTTTGTTTGCCGGAAGGTACGAAAGCAGGCCAAGGACATGCTGTGCAAGATTGCCAGCTACTATCGGGTGCAGCTGGAGCGCGAAGTAACGCGCCGGATGCAAGCGGAAAAGAACCGGATCATAAAGGAAATGGAGCAGATCGTAAAAACTGCCGTCGAGTAAGGCGCTGCGCTAAGCATTGAAAAGTCATTACTAAATGAGCCCAACCATTCTTTACAGTCAGCAAAAGCGGACGGACGATCGTGCAATCCAATGGTTGGTGTATCAGTACGAAGAACTGTTGAAATTTATCACCGAATACAACCAGTGTTTGGATACGGTGGAAATGACGCGTGAGATTTGCAGACTGAATACCGGACGGGGAGAATGCCACTCTACTCAGGTTTCTGGCCACTCGCTGACGTTTGGCGAAAGGACAATTTCACGCGGCTCGCATGTAGGCAGCGCTTCTACGGTCGATCTTGAACAGGATGTTCATTTGCCTTCGACCAGCTTGTCGCAATATAATGTATTCGTAGTGAGTCAGTGTTTGCCGGAACCTGCGGTTGAGCCGATCAACGCTGAAGGAGATGATTTGTCAACTTCCACTGTGGTAGATTCACAGAATGATCTGTTCGGAGCTGAAGATTACGAAAGCATCGGTGAAGCTGACAGTGTTGCGTCTTCTCTCGAAAAAATAGTTATCGGAGGGCTGACATACGCTCAACCCAAAGTACGTAGTAGCTTTCACTCTCACAGGTGGTCGATATTTTAAAATAATGTTTCAATTCTTTTAGTACTACAAGAAAATTTATAACGATATCTTCCCCAACGTTTCCATGAGCTGGGAAACGATAAACCCTTCGGAAGAGAGCGATGTACGAAGCAGCGAAGAATGTTGTGTTCCGGACAAATGTACAAGTGCTGCTGGTAGCGGTGGTGTAAACACGATCGAATCAGAATCCATTCCAAGCGAACCGAGCTATCGTGAAAGTTATGACCCAGTCGCGGAAATAAACGACATCTTGCGCTCGAAAGAGGAGGCACCACCGGCTGAAGAGCCTGCGCTGGCAGAGGAGTTTGGTGAGTTGTTTGATCTTTCTAAGTCCAACGAAGAGATCTCTCTGGTCGCTGAAAGTTTTGTGGCGCATTACATTCGAGCCACTAGCGACGATTTTGAATCAATGTTTCCAAAACACAGTGATACGGAAGCCTGAATTGAACAAGTCTGAACGACTGAATAGACATACCATGCTAGAAGTCAGCTAAGTGGAAGAAAAAACCCCAAATTGTATGTCCATTAGGATGTAGCTATGAAACAATGCTGAAGAATTTTAATTGTTCAATTGATTCTTTTCGATGTTCAACACTGATAAACCTAAATGTTTATAGTACAGATAAATTGATTGAAAGGGCAACAAATTCAACTTTTGCGCAATGCTACCTTTAAAGGCGATTTTGCTGTACTCGTGGGTATGTTCCGGGCGTTCCGGGCAAGCACATAATCCATAACAACTTTTTTCTCGCAGTAAATCCCAGATTAAAATGATTCGACACTAAAAGGCTTCTACTTGGTGGGTGGGTTCGGTGGACGCACGTTCCACCTGCAACGTTTGCTCGATCCACTCGAATGCCGCCGAAACCTTTGCGTAAACTCCCGGAAATCCCGGTTCAGCGCAACCCTTGCCCCATGACACGACTCCAGTCAATTGACCGTCACACACGAGCGGACCTCCGGAATCGCCCTGGCAGGAATCCTTGCCCCCTTCATCATACCCGGCACATATCATGCTTTCCGTGACGCTACCAATACCCTCGTACACCTCGCCGCATCGCTGATGGTTGGTCAAGGGAACGTTGGCCGCACGCAGCACGAGGGCCGACTCGTCCGGATTGTGCGTGTTTCCCCAGCCGGAAACTTTACACAAGGTGCCGTCCGATGGTCCCCTGTCGCTTTCGTCTGCCGACGGTCTACGTAAACGAATCGGCTGCACCGATTCGCTGAAGTTTAACGGTTGGTCCAGATGGAGCAGTGAGAAGTCATAATCACTCCAAGAATTTTGCTTCGGATGATGAAGTATGCGCCGGACTTTGACGGATCGGCCTCCTTCGTTTACATGCGTGGAACCGACGTAAACCCACAGGCCGCGTGCGCTGATGGTTCTGGGACAATGTGGGTGGGATGAGTAAAAGACTTTTTTTATAAATTGGCAGGATGCTCACCTGGTACAATGGGCCGCAGTTAGTATCCACTCAGGATCAATAACGGATCCACCGCAAAAGTGTCTTCCACGACGCAGCGACACCTGATAAGGAAAATTGCGAATATCCACCGGAACACCACCAACGATACGTTCCCCGTTCAAATGGTCGTAGATCTCTGGAATCGAAGGGTTTTGATCGCCTGCTTGAGCAGCTACGACGGAATACCCCACAAGTGCTGACACTAAATAATGAGTAGTAAAGGCAGTCTTCATTCTGATTGTTTGGTTTCGTTTGTACCGAATGAACGGTGCTTATATAGCATGTGTGTTGTTCATGACCCACTGCTCGGCGGGACGCATTCCCAGTGATAACCTAATTAGGGCAGTTGCTGCTGGCAGTTTTATACCTGATAGCACAATTTTCGTTTTTTGAATAATTATTTTAGACACTTTGTGATACAATACATTGTAGTATGGAGCGGCGCCGGTCTTCAAACGACAGGACCGGGGTTCAAATCCCATCCGGACTGTTCTCCCATGGTGAGAAGTAATTGTTCAACTACATGATATCATGAAGTGACAATAAGGTGTCAAGCCGTAATACTAAAATATAAATAAAATAAATGATATACAGGCTTGACCTGAGAGTGAAAGGTTGTTGGGCCAAGAAGACAGATAAGAAGAGACAAACTGACTTACAAACTAACTGCCGTATGCCTCTGCCACCGAGCCGCCCCACGTTAGTTTGTAAAGACTTTGATCCATTAGACTTTATTTGTTTCCAATGTGTAACGCTGTATTCGAAAATTATATTGCACAAATGTAAATTTTATGAAACACCGTGGCGGGCCATCTCGTATAAGTGATGTCGTAAAAGGAGCCCCGAAGTTGGGAGCCTAGTATAAGTGGCGTCTTACTACGGGCCTAGTGTAAGGGTTATCGTTAGCAAGGGCGTGATATAAGTCTCGTTGCTGGGATCTCATGTAAGGGGCCCCGTTGCAAGGTCACACCTCATACACAGTAATATCAATATCAAAACGCATTGCTTTTTAAAACACACTACGATTATCCAGCCACAGGCAAACAAAAGCCAAGGCAGCTAGAAAATGCGACAAATGCCTCAAGAGATAGGTTTCAAATTAAGGCTGCTAAAAGAAAGTTTTAGTTTTTCTTCAAAACTTAGTTGTGATAATGCCCATCGCCCAAGATGGTTAACGTTTAACCAATGTTTGATCCATACGGTAGCCATAATTTATCGTTTGCAGTATCATTGTCTACAGCCTCAAACAATCGCTCATCGTGCAGATAGGAATCGCGTTCCACGAGCGACGACCTATTGTTGTTTGTAGGTTGCTGCCTCATGAAATTGCATTCGATTACGATTTGTGAATCGATGCGGCAGCAGCAGCAGCATTCAATGGGCGTCCATATTTGCAACTTTGGCCACCCCCGGTGGGAGAACGATAATTATTGGTGTCAAAATTTTCATCTACTCCGCGCACACGCCACGACCGTAGAATGCCGGTGCTATTTTTGTTGTCACCATCACCATTTCCGTCGCCCGTTGTGCCCTCGTGCTGGCAATTGTTTCCATCCCATCGTTTGGGCCGGACAGGCAAGCAAGCAAGCAAGCGAGCGAGCGAGCGAGCGAGCCGTTGCGGCAGGAATTTCCTTTTGATGGTGCTGACAAACCTTTTCCCGGCACCCAGCCCCATAGGCCAGCAGCAGTAATAGGTGTTCGGAACGGTTGCTGCCATGGAATGAAACATCGCCGACAGCGACAAATGCAATTATGCTTCCCTTGTTTTACTTGCATCGTCCGAACCGGGGACGGCGCTTTTCTGTGGTCGCATCCCGGAACTGTGCATCGTCACTGTTTTGTCTGTGACTCGAGTTTCATCCAATTATTTGCTCATTTGCAGATCTTCCATAAATGCATTCGTTCGATGCCAGTTTTTCATCACATCGCCCTCCTGGTCTGCCGCTTTGGCAATGCTGTCCCTGGTGCAATTGCGTTCGTAGACTCGCGAGAAGCTGCGTGTTTGATGATGCAGTTGCACATTGTCGTGGGTTGGTGTTACCGTCGCCAAATGCATTTGGAAAGCATTTGGTGTGCGGGTTCTGGCAACCATGGTCAACGAATTTCAGGGTCAGTCGTTACGGTTTTTGCTTCGACCGTTTGAGTATGTGTACGTATGGATGAAAAGAATGGGAAGGCCCTTTTCTTCATAAAATGCGATGAACAGGGAATTTATTCATTAGATAAATCTTCATTTGTTTCGCCCTGTTCATGAGGTGCCATACCATGTCTAAGGTGCATGGTACGCGCGTGGATTGTTGTAAACATTCATGTATAGTCCGTGTACGGTATTCTGCAGTTGGGAAAACATTTTGGCTGCAATTATAGTTGCACCGAAATCTCATTTCCATAATGATTCTCCGAATGCTGCAAGGAAATAACAATGCTGATCTGCTTTAAAAGTTCTCGGAACGGATTATCGCGTTGATGACGTTGTTATCATTGGGCCAACGCGGGCACATTTCGTTGTAGATGCGTTGGTTGTTGGGTTTGACTCTATCGTAAATTATAATTTTCTGTTTGAATGCATCGGATTTCTGTTGCTGATAATCATCCACGGCCAATGGATGCAATCTGCTCCCGGTAATGATGTAGTTGTGAGTCTTCGTGAAGCGCAATATGGTCTATTACAACGAAAAGCCCTTTTTTCGATTTCCAGTTTTATTCTTTTATGGAAACAAAAGAGGGCTTATTGTAATTTTCCGCCTTTTTTTGTTTAGTTTTGTAGAAATCTGCAAGCGGCAGTAAAATTATAATCGGTCAACACTATTTTTATTAAGGTAATTGATTATGCTTTTTTAGGAACTGAAATGTGTTTGCATCGGTTAAATAGTGCAATGCTTGTTTTGTGATTGAGTAAATCTCATGCAAAATGTTTTAGATTTGAATTTTATTTTGTTTTTATTGATAAAATAGGTTGGAAATGTATTCAAAGATCATTGAGTTTTTAAAGAACCTTATAATTATAATTTATTTTTCTCTTTAAAGGCTTTTGAGAATTGTTAGAAGCTAAATGTTGAGTTTTTACGTTTCAGTCCAATGTTTGCATTTTCCGAATATTTCTAAAAACTGATTTGGAACACTGAACCATGTATGCCACATAATGCTCCCTTAGTTTAATAACCATAATAATACCTCTTTTAACGAAATTTATAGAAATCAATAAGTTTATTCTTAGTTTTTGTTAAGCAGCTGCAGTAATCTGCCGAATACTGGTACTTCTTCTTCTTCCTTGGCACTACAACCTCGAGAAGTGTCGGCCTGCCAATTTCAGGCTTTCTGTGACTTAATTTTACCAGTAGTAAAGTAGTCTGCCCTACGTTCGGGTAGGTAGTCTGGGTGGGATTTGAACCCCGGCCCTGCCGTGTGAAGACCGGCGCCTCTGTAGCCGCGGCCACCGCACCGCCCCATACTGGTACTACTTTCTTATATTAAAGCTTGTTTGAAGCGCACTTATGTTGTGATATTTGGGCAAAAATAATGTGAACCCTTTCACATTGCGCTGAAAACAAGATTTCCGTGTCCGTTTGCTACTTTATATAGGCTTTATTTCGCATCCAATATTATATTTTCTATGTGATTGGATCGGATACGTGTTTTGGTCTCATTCAGTGTCTTATGCGTATTTTATTATTCTTCGTTTTCACAACCACCTCAAAAGGTCGGGCCTGCCATTTATGGCTCCCTGTGACATGATTTTACTCGTATACTCAGTGCTTCGTACGCCGAGGTGGTCTGGATGGGATATGGTCTTTGGTTCTGCCGTGTGAAGACCGGCGCCGCTATTGCCTCGATCGCCCTTTTTGGCTTATATGTGAATTCCATAACGACACTAGTGTGATTTTCAATTTTTGTAATACAGTAGAAGTTGCCTCAAATCGGTTTATTTACCGTAGAAAAAGGTAAAATACTTCTTCACATTTGTTATGTTTCAGTGTGGATGTTGTGTCAGGCGGTACAAGCTTACACAGTCCAAAACGAGGAAAATATTACTATGCAAGAATAACATGATTGATATTTTGCATGCATTACTTTTCTTACTGGGACGCCTGTTTCTGCAATGCCCTGGTCATAACCAAGCAGCACCAATGGCCTATGGTCTTGCTGTCAATTTTTCACGAACACCATAGCACCTGTCTCTTAGATTAGGGTTATGTTCGTAGAGGTATGTTCGTTCGGGATGAGATTTTAAAGGTTGTATTATCATTAGTTGTCTACGTTACGACGCTCCTGACATAAGAGTACTATCGTGAAAATTTTACGCCTGTTTTTGTTTTCTTTTCAAACAATGAATGTCTTGACTCTGATCGCTGTTCGCAGTTGTCGAAACAATGAACGTTCAAAAGCACAGGCATAATTTCACACAACTAGAGCACTCGTTTAAAGCAGAAGGTGTTCTTTTCTAAGTTTGGTTTGAACCCAAGCGATAGAATCACCGAAGTGATCCGTCATCCGAATTCTCTCTACCGTTATGTCTTTACTTTATTTCACCTGATTTGTCCTAACCATGTAGTACCTTCGCTGCGATTCAGACCAACTCGCTTGGGCAGCAGCATAATTTCCCTCATCTTATTTATTATTCATGCAAAGTTTTGCCTCGCCTGGCACACGACCTGGCTGGCTCGCTGGCTGGCTGGCTTTCGCCTACTGACTGGCAACATTTTGACACTTGCCGTATCCCAGTGCAGACGGGTACCTTGACTCCGAACCATACGTACCATTTGCACCAAAGGAAGTGGACAAAAAAAGGCGGCTGTCCATACAAAAAAAGAGCAAGATGAAAAGCCACCACCGACGGTGACACTGTTTTATTTATTCAGCGTAAATTTTATTACTTCTGTCGACAGGACTTGACTGGGAGTGCCAAAGTGCGAGGTTCACTTTGGTTGATTTCATAATGATAATGACCGTCCGTAAAAGTATTTCATGGATCCTTCAAATTAAAAGCATATTATTTTAACACGATTTATACCGTGATGGGCATTCAACGAAGTGGAATGGTAGTTGCCTGGCGTGGCAGAAGGATGGTGAGCGCTTGCTGCAGCGGGTACAGCAGTAAAAGAGAATCCACTTCACTGGGGCAGGTGTCCACTCATTATTTTGACCAATGCAAGGGATCAAGTGAAGTGAGAGAAATGATATGATTTACGAACATTCATACCAATATTTAACATTCGTACTATTAGCATTTAACATACTAATGTCGCTTGGAATTGCTGATGAATGATTTGGGCAACTGTTCTGTAATATCATTTAATTAATTAATGAAGAAGGTTTAATTAATTAAGCAAAAAGACGAAACAAATATTTGAAAACATATTTGGAACTAAACAAGGTATAGTAATATCTGATTGGTATGAAGCCCCATTCTGACTTTTACCATATGCATAGGATTGTTTAAAAAAAAATAGAGTTAAGAGTTCTTTGACCAAGAGCTCCAGAAGTTGTTGGAGCAAAAAAGAAGAAAAAATAAAGTTTTATCTAATTTAATATATTATATATTAAATTTACACTTAATATCTTATCTGTTGTTAATGAAGCATGGCAATCGTATCTCCTTTGTTTAATAAAATATAAACAAGTTTAAACATAAAACGAAAACTTTACCTGAAAATCAATGAAATTCGGTTAAATTTTTCCGTGTGCCTTGGATTAACACGACAAGGACAAAGTAGCGCACCAGGACCGGTTACTCGGCAGAGAAGAACCGATTGAAGCGTCGATAACATTTGACCAGGTTAAGCGCCGGTCATTTTTCCATCCAGCTGATTTTTGATGCAATTAATTTTATTTTTCACCGTCAACACATTCTATGATCTGCTTTTCCGTTGCAAATCAAACGGTAGCCTCGCACATCCTTTTGGCTCGTTCTCATATTGACCAGCAAATATTTCCGGCTGATTGTACTGCTTTATTTTTTTGTTGCCGAAGTAGAAGCGTGCAATTGAAACTCAAACGCAAATATGTTTTTCTCATTTTGAGGGATGTTTATGAAGCTTTTTAAAGCTCCACGTATCGTTCATTGTGCATCTTTCGCTCGCCCTAACTAGTATTTTAATCGATTTCAAATTATGCGTACCACATGATTTTTTTTTTAAACTGATGACGAGTAATTCTACTAGCTGTTTGACAATAAATAAATCTTCCAAACATCGCTTAATGATGAAGAACGAGCAGCGAACGTCAGCTCGAACGCGAAAGAGACTCAAACGAGAAATGTCAAATCAAAACCAGCCGACACACTAATGCTACCACCGGTTGGGTGTGAAGCATCGTGACCATGTTTGGTTGGTTGGTTGGCCCGTTGAGTGCTGCTGTTAGCGCTGATGAAAAGGACAACAGCCGAGGTGTGAAGTGGAGCGTGCCGAGGTGCGAGTGGTAAATAGTTTTGAGGTTTTGAAATTAAACCAAAATAACGTTGGTTTGCGTATGGAAAGTGTTTTAGCTGTCGCCATACAATGGGGTGAGAGTTTGTCTGCGGTTTGGCAGGGTGATGAGCCGTCGGCAAGGGGTGCGAACAGGCCCGACCGACGTTCAGCATCAGTGTATGTACGTCAGCGAGCATGTATGTGTGCAATGAAATGGAATCGTCCGAGCGAGTTTGTTTTACATTCTAACCCCATTTTAAACGTTCCATTGTGTTTGTGTGTGTGTGGGCACATACGCACGCACCAAAGGCTGGGCGCCTCCATTGTGCTGTGGAGAAATTGAAGCCATTAGAAAGATTTGTTTCCATTTAATTTTTATGGTTGTTTTTACAATTTGTTTTACATTCCTTCTTCAGTTTTCAGTTGTTTCAGTTTTGTCGAAGCTTTCAGGCAACATTGGTGATGTGCTCTATTTTTACGACCAATTTGAAGCGATCAAGCATTATATCAGGCGGCATTTTCTTTACGTAAGATGTCGGTCGTTGATGGTCCATTAGGCCAAGTCATGTCGAATGATCGATGATGATGATGAAACGAATGCGCAAATATGAATTGCAAACGTCAAACAGATATTTCAAATATTGCAATATGTGTATTCATTCATTAAATATAGAAAAGAATTATCTAGAACGTCTTATATTATTTGAAAAGAGTGTTTACACAAAATATTTTGATAACAGTCAGATTGTTTGTAGCTTAAAGTTGTTTCTCGTTTGTGATGGATGTAAATGATACATATTTTTATTGTTTACGTTAAGTTATCTCTGCCGAAGGGCATTGTGTAAATTAGATAAATGGTAAAAAGATAAAATTTAATCAACAATGCTTGCAGAGGAGCTTGAGCAAGAAAACTTTTACCTTCCCCTATGGCATACATGAAAGGTTAATAAAGTTCAAAATGACTTTGCCAAAGGTCACAAATCAGAACCGAGTTAATAAACTTTTTTCTCGAACCACATGAAGCACTTTCGTTCGGCACATTAGTTGGTGTCTTAGTTGGATTAGGAATGGAATCGTGACATAAGCTTCCATTGCCTTTAACAGGAGCTTACTTAACATATCTGACAGTGCTAATGCTCTGTTACTTAACATAATCGGCTTATTTTATGTGTGCTTTCGTAAACGTCGATATTCACGATAGAATACGCTTTCAATGAAATGTGGTACGTTTGCGATTACATTGTTTTTGTGAGTTTTTATTATTCATATGTTTGTGTGTTAGACTAGAAGAATGGACATTATTTTTAATTGTTTATTCAAGCAATACTCACAGAAATATATGTAAAACAGATGTACTAATATATGGATAAATATCTCTCTCTCTTTTCTTGGCCTTTAGGTCATACGTGCCATTTCAGGGTTACTAGACTAAAAGATAACACGTAGTTAGGTAGTCATTCCTCTTTACGGGGGAACGGTCCGGATGGGATTTGAACCCCGATCTTGCCGCTGACTGAAGATCGGCGCCGCTGACTCTTGTACTTCCGGGCCATCCTCGATTGAATAATAATATGAGACATGAATACGGTAGTTTGTACCTTGGGCTTTAACGAACGACTACAAAGGGGCGGTGGTCTTCATACGGCAGGAACGGGCTTCAAATCCCATCCGGACCGTTCTCTTGAGCTTGAGAAACCTTTGCTTCGCCTTTTTGGAATTACAACTATGAAAGGGTTTTGATCCTCGCTGTTGCCATGTTGCTATCTATCATCAGCTGCTATCGCCTCGGCCAACGAACCACCACAAACCTTCTCCACTAAAATCTTGGAACTTAATAAAACATTTCTTTCTACAATACCCATATACACCATTGAAACGCGGATTCTGTCTGAAAGTAATGAGCGATATTTTGACCCAATATGAATAAGGGAGAAGTCGCTACAATGACGAGCTCTATGAGCTATGTGGTGATCTCATTATCGAGCAATGATTTAGATATGCCAAGCTCGGGTGAGCCGGCCATGTCATGACAATGGTACTGGACGATCCCGTAAAGCACTTTTAGGCCGTCCACATAAACAGAGGAAGCGTTTGCCAGAAAGGCCAGGATATGAAATGGATCGAAGACTTTTGTCGCAGGCAAAGTCTGCGAGACTTTTATAGCGCCTGATAAGTAATTAAGTAAAGTATCTTATAAGTACTCAGATTATCTTCAACGCTAACCAGAAAACTGGTTCGCACTGGGAAAAACTTCTCATTTCGCATTGGGTCGGAAGTAAGTAGTGTCGCCGGTTGTTGACTACAAGGGCATCCTATTTAGTCCTTTTTTGCGTATCAAGAAAGTCATAAATGGTAGACACAGATCTCCTGAGGTTTTTTGACTAAACAAGAATAAGCCTCGAAAAGCTTTGCTGCGATCCTCTGGGGTGAAACGAGCGTTTCAAGAAGCTTTGGATTAAATGTTTATTTTCAACATGAATTTGAATTTGAATTAGGGATTGAACTAATGAATGTTGAAGTTCCCCTTACGCAGGACCGACTATGCGGTATGTGAGATCAATAAGTTCTTGTTTTTCCTAGCTTAACGCCCTGCGTTGTCATACCTATTATTTCTGGCTTACTATACTTTTTGATAGTCGTTGAAGTACTTGAATAGTCAGTCCTCACAACGGGGGAGCGATCAGAATAGGATTTGATTTTCGGTTCTGCCCGTGTTGTGCCCGGCGCCACTATCGCCTCGACGTTCTGAGATCAATAAGTATAGTAAATCAATATATACCAGATATGATGTAGCAGTTCGTTAAGCAGACTTTCATGAGACATTCATCATTAACAGTTCATAGTTGTTGGCTAGTATGGTAAAGGAATTATTCTTACTGAGAATCACCATCGCAAACTCTTACCTGGCAATGTGTACCACAAACAACTTCGGATGAATAAAAAGAGCAGAAAACAATTCAAACCCGCCAAACAAAGTTATAGATAACCATTTTTTACTCAAAGCTTTTATTATTGGTTTGTATTCTATTTGTTCAGAATATTTGATAGCAATGCTCCGGGTTGTTACTGTTGTTGGATGCGGAGCCTTTCTTGTGGAACTTGTGGTATTATTACAGTTTTTCTGCTGTTTTGTGTGTTTTTTTTACATTCTTTGCATACTATATCTTAATAGTGGAACATTTAGCCGTTTAATTTGATTGCACATTGATTCCTGGCGCGATGCTGACCTTATCGTACAAACGATACATGCACTTGAGTGTACTGGATACACAAACGAAACAAATGCCGAATACATAACTACCATGGTCCTAGCGTCCTTAACTTACACTTTGCTTAGATACACATTTAGGATAAATTCATGTTGTACGTATATCTCGTTGTTGGACTAATCTTTCGCATCAACTGCGGTAACATCGTTGTCACTAAAATGTCTTTTTACCTCTTATTAACACACGCCATAGATGCAACAGCTCGCTCGTTCTTGCATCACTACCGTGGACTCCCGTTCCGCGATTATTTATACACCGCTCATAGATTCCATTCCATTTCAACTAATGTCACTTACAGGCTAACAACATAACAACAATCTATCCACAGAAGCACTGGAAAGAATGGTGAAACGATTACATGAGCGTATGGGTCGCATTTTGGCACATTATAGCAATGCACTTGCACGTTGTCTAGCGTGAAGTTAAGGTTTTGTATGATGTCACGATAAAAGCAAACCGTGCGTAGGTCATTAAGGATCCTTACAGTCAACCACTACCTTCGACTCGTAATTAAACCTTCAAAGTGCATCATTTACTTTGAACAAAATATTCGTCGGTACTGCCCGAATCGTGTGATAAGAACAGAATTCAAGATGTAAAAATGTCGTTAGATACTTGTGCTGGTTCGCATTGGCAGAAATCTTTGCGCTAGTTTGAAAGCCAACCGAAAAAAAACGTAAGAAAGGCCGAATGGAACTTCCTTTTCTGAACATGACGGTTTTTGAACAGTTCGTTCGTACCACCACCAGCACCACGTCGTCGTGCAAAAGTTTTTCATTTTCCCAAAGTTGGGTCTACGAATGGGCAAATGGTTGGATGATTTAGTGCTGGGAAGAATTTCTTTTCTGAGACTTCTAGTTGGTCTTTTTCTGTTTGCTTCCTCCTGGTATTGGGTGGCCAAATTGTGGTCGACAATTGTGGGGGCAGTTGGCAAAAGAAATCCAATTATCGTCCAAAGAGTAATTTCGAATGCATCGTTTGGGCCGACGCGGATACCGACAAAAAAAAAGGAAATGTCTTGAAAATCGCATTCAATTTGTTTCACAAGTGCATTTAAGGAGAAGGAAATTCGCCTTCGTTCGGAATGCATCATAGGTTATTATCTGTGCGTGGTTTTTTCTCTTAGAGTGTCGCATGCCGCTCCATGCATCCTTAGTGAGTGGTGTAGTGGGAAATTTATACTTCTTGCTCTATATTAAATTTCTATAATATTCATAGGGTCAAGAGAGAGAGAACAAAAATCAACCTAAAACCTTCTCGTTCAGTTGAGTTCTAATGTTTAAATATTGGTACAACTCGATTGCGCGCAGTATACAAAACGATATTAGTCACGAATGTTACAAACAGCTATATAAATTCTTTCTAACAGGTTTGTGCTAATGTCAATTACGCATCGAACCGGCATTACTGATATGTGGCCATAAATGCGTTATTTTATATGGCTTGCTGCCCTTCTATAACCTCAGTCCGATTATTGCAAGTCTACAGATTTATACAGATAAGCATCTTGATTAGTTGGAACGAAATTTGTCGCCATTATACGTCTAGCGAAAGAATGCCATCTTTCCACAGTGGTGTTCCCTGATGTGATCGCACGGTGTTAGCAGTGGGTTCAAACATTCTGAATTAGTTTTTACTTTGTTTGGTGGTATTACTTGGAATACTGTTTTTACTAGTCGGAAGATAAGCAATCGATAGGCTGTAACCTAACGAAAAAACATAAGCTCAACGAGGGTCCAACGAGGTCGTCTTCCGACGATATCCATAATTGTTTGAGGCCGAAGAAGAGCTTGTTGTGATAAATTTAATCAAGTGCGCATCCAGCTTTCGCGAGTTCCAGTGCTACTTACTACGCTTCTTCCTGCTTCCTGGTATACGGTATTGTTGGTACATTGTGGCCGGTCGCATACATACAGCCGACTCATTGAATATATAGGATCGTGGCATAGGTAAATGCTGCTCTACTGATGGTGCCGCTGACGGTTGAGATATGCTCAGTGTCCAGTTTGGTAATCTGCGATACAATTTCACACGGATCGGTGATGATGGGATTGTGCAGTGGTGCAATGATCTTCTCATTTGGCTATACGTTGCGTGTATATGATGTCAATGGCCTCACCATTATTATATAGTTGTATAATTAGTATATGTCTGTGTATATGTATATATATATTTTTTTGTCATTTAGTATATATATATATATATATATATATATATATATGTTTATAAACCCTGCATTCAGTTATACGTGTTGAAATAGTTGATCGTTTTGTTGTGTTAGCTGCGTTTGCTGTTGCTTAATCTTGTCGCCCTACTTCTTTGCCCCAGTTCGGTTTGCCAAATTAAACATCGGAATGCTAAGCTATTTTGGTGGCAAAAAACATTTTTCTATCACTTTGCGTGTGTGTGAGTGTGCTTGTTTGCTAAACTGGGTTAAGGGACAGGAACCTATCATGTCTCATGTTCACTCCACAACTGTCCGTGTATGAATATACATACTGCACACTGTTGCTCTTAGCTTACAGGGTACACATTTTGATTTCTAGTTATTGTAAGCTAATTCTTGCCAAAAGTAGCATACCGGTGCTAAAAACAATGGACAGAATATTGTTCGCTGCTGTGGTGGCACCTGCGTGGTAGAGAAATAAATGTATTACAAATACCATACAATATGATCATTGTCACGTACTGAAAGATGTATCAAAAGGTTAAGTGATTACTGTTTATTTATTGGTTAGTTAAAGGAGTAACTTCATGGAACTTTACCCAGAAGAATTCATTATTTAAAATCAACTGAGATTAGCATTTAGCGCGATCGTATTTTTTGCAAAATTAATTAAAACATATGGCAACAGTTACATACCTTGATTGTTCCGATTAGTTTCTGGTGGCCAATAGATGATATTAGTATCGAACGATTTTTGCTCGGATCGATCAATTTCATTAAGATTGGAAGAGTATTTAGAGTCTGTGCAGGATACAAAAGCAATAAAGAAATGAGAGAAGTGCAAAGCAAAAGAGAGAGGGATACGTTTTAGCTTGATGGTCGATCGTTCACTAGGAGAACATTCAGCACACATGCCCCAAGAGATCTTGGGCGTACGGAAGCAAGCCCACTCGGAAACTTCCGTCACAAATTAGAGTGAGATTTAATTCAATTACTTGCTCATCTGCGAGCAAAGCCCTCCCCTTGCACAGAACGGACGGACCCGTGCCGTTTTGTAGGGAGCGTTCAAGTGCCCAAGTCCCAAAGCTGACCCTCTCTAACGATGCTTCACTTTGCACATACTTACTTTTATCAACCACGTGCCCAGAATAAGAATTCGAGTGTTGCCCACCGTGATGGTGGTGAAGACCACCGCCAGAATCGTTGAGGTTCCGGTTGGGCCAAAGGTCAGAGTAGGATTCGGTTGTCGGTGGCCCGGGAGATGTGGTCGGTGGTGTGGACGCTACGGAAAGCAGACAGAAAGCATATGACGATTTAAGCAACAACGCGTACGTAACATAATGTAACGCAGTGGTATTGAAAAAACAGAAAATTTCGCCAGCTAGAATGAGCTCGTACAAGTGCGGGGGGAAAATGATAAAGTTATTTTCTTTCTGGTGGAGCACATATTCCCATTTGACAAATAAGATGTGAATTGGGGTTAGAAATGAGGCCCACTTATGTGATCACTGAACCTGTGTTTGTGTTCGTATTGGGGTTTGCTCGTTTCAAGTATTTTGAAGAATTGAACTCAGGAGAACAGAGTCTGTTAGACCTGCTCATCCTTCAGTTTCTCTTGAACCCCTTTTGGTCGTGAAATAAATACGTTTTCTGCTTATTATCTTCGTAATACCACAGAAATTGAGGGTTGGGAGCTAGACATCCGTTGATGTCAAACGGATTCCATAGAAGGAGGTGCGTTAGTAAGAAACTGTCGTTCCAAATGTTTTGAAGTCTCCGGGAATGAGAAAAATGTTTGTTTGCAATACACAGGGTATTCAGTCGATTTTTTAGTCTTTCATATAGGTTTTAGGCATATTCGCAGATAATTTTGATTTCATCTTAATTTTACACGTTCCTGTGTCACGAGGTTTCATGACGAGATCCCAGTTTTTTTTTTTATTTCGTCCCGCTTTGTCCCGCTATATAATAAACTCTGCCTGTATGGACTTGAAACATGATTTTTAGCATGGTTGAAATAGGACAATAGATAGTCTTATCAAGAGGAGCATGATCCAAACAGCTCCAATGTCTTGCTATAATAAAAAAAAAACAAATTGTTTGAAAATTTACAGAATCGAGAACCGCATGCGTTGAAGGAGGCAAAAGATTAATTTGGTTCGTTTGTAAACAAATTCAACCCATGGTCTCCATCATTAGAAGACAAACATTATCTGTAGATTACTCGTTCATCGCAATGCTGTAAATGGGTTTGAGATGGGGACAGCATCAAACGCGCGGTCAAAAAAGTTTAGCATAAGAAAAACACTTTATGGGAACGCGTCAAAAACGCTTACAAGAACAAAAATGTATCGAAAAGTGTCATAAAATTTCAGGATACCCTGCGAAAAGCAAACATTCAAAGGATCTTTGGCAACATATTTACAGCACAGCCGCATGAACAAAGTTCTTAAATATTTCAGTAATTGACATTTTTCAATGAAATTTGTTTGTTTTATTAGGCCCATAAAGTAAAAAAAATCTGTTTGCCCTACATACACATACGCTTGACAATGGGACACGTCAGATATGTTTTATTCAAATGCCCCAAAACCGTAAGTGCATTACGATGGCATTAGTAACGGGTCATTTGCCCCACTTCAGGTTATGCTGTCTCAGTGCCGGATTAGGTAGCATTATGATATCTTCATTCTTCGCTTTGCTTGTACCTGCTACCTTGAAGCCCAAAAAAGGAAATTCAAAAATTGTAAAGGAAATGGGAAAGTCTTGAAAATCGTCCTAGAAGAAAGGAACAAACACAGCCAAACACACTCACACGCACACAAACAAAAAGGCCTTTTTCGCGCACAAAAAAAAAGACTCGGGACAAAGTTCAGCGGAAATACAAATGATCCATCCATCCATCCTAAATGCTTTGTGCGGTTTTCGGTGCACGATTTTTCCTGCCAAGCGCTGACGGTACTGCAGGAAGTTGCTGGTAGCATCATTTGAATTTCCGCTTGCGACGATATCCTGGTCCGGAGATTTGTTACGGCTCACCGGTGTATGATATCTTATTTTATTTATGATTGGTTTTCGTAGGCTAGCTGACGCTGCCATCGAAATGTTTTTCAAAACTTGTTATTCATCTTTTTTTTTACTGGTCCTGGAGGGTAGCCAGCTCCAACTCCAGCAAATATGAGTGCGAGCTAGCGAATTTAAAATAACTCCAAGTTATTACGCTTAAGAATGGCGCTCATTTCTTGGTGACTTTTTGCCATACCGAAGCAGAGACCATTGACAACTGCTTTTTGGAAGGAGCAAAGTTGTCATCGCTCACCAATATCGTGGACGAGATGCGGCGAATGGTTCAATTATTTTGCCATTTTCGCTAATAAATCAGCCGTCGGTGACTTGGCTGCTTTTCGGCTGCTATTTGACACTGTCTCAAATGCCGGCCTGTGCAGCTGTCGGCAATAGGACAGAGATGATGACGATGACGAGGCTGATAACAATTCCATCTCGTTTCGGTGCGATGCGTCTTTTCTCTCTCTCTCTCTCACTATCCCTGGTTTCACACCTTCGCGCCGTCTAGTGGATTCAAATTGTGTTTTTCGCCCAACGTCCCTTTTTTTTCCTGTCGTGGGTGAAGATTGTGTAAATCGTGCTAACATTCTGGTTCGTTTATTTCTTTTAGTTCACCGTTCGTCTCATCTTACCGGCTCAGCCGAACTACGGTTGAATGAAAGATGAAAAATCCAACCGTTCCGGAGCAATGTCTCGGTCTTGAAACCTGACCGGAACTCGGGAGGAGGAACTCCCTTCTACCGTTTTCCAGCACGAGTCTGCCCATTGATCTTGCGCTGGGTGGTGGTTTCTTTTTCATTTGCGAGGGTGAATGGATCTTTTTAAGGTATTCGTTTCAAAATTACCTGCGTGTAGCATACGAAGGTTGTTGGTTGCATGTGTTTCTTTTTTCTTCTTGCTCAACGTTTCACCCACGGCACGCAGCATTATCCATCGTCACCAGGCGGGTGTGGATGTATGGCAGAATATTTATAAGCTAGCCGAAAAACCAACCGTTGCTTGTGTTGGTTGGTGGTTGGAAGTGGTTAGACGAAACAGAAAAGCTTCCCTGGGCGACTGACGTGGCGGTGGGATGCTACGTCCGGAATATAAATCAACTCCCATCAAGATGTGTGACGACGATGCTGGTTGGTTTTTACACTTGTACGGAAGGTGTGTGTGTGTGTGTGTTTGGGAATTCGTTGTGGAATGTTATTTTTTGAACGTTAGTGCAGCACTGCTACTAATCGCTGCTTCACACCGTGGGTCGTTTGATTGGTAGTCTTATGAGGTTTGACGTGCCATTTAAGACTCGTTGTCGTTACACGTTACGTTGTGAGTGATTATGTATCACCTTTTAAGTGTAGATTTTGGAACAGTCTACATAAAATTACGTTTTATTTGGAATAAGTACATACTAATTAAATAAATAGGAAATTTTTATTCATTAATCATTGAGGATAGCATTTCTTTGAAAACGTCTTTTAATTCATTGTGTGCCTTCATACAAATAGTAATACGACCGGACCGTTTATCACAACTTAACAAATAAAACTACAAAAGTAAATGCTACAAATAGATAATACCAAACGGGTTTCTACTTAATGGTCTGATGTCAAAGTGGTTATCCTTTTTTCCCTTTATCAAATCCTTCACCGTATCTTTCATCTGGCGGTGGGGAAGTTCGCTCGGCCAAAGATTTCACGAAACGGTAGAGCTTCCCAAAAACCTCCACCGGCCAAATCCGCAGCAATCACCGTCAAAAGGACTACGTGGGGGAGTGTGGTCGTTTCAACCCAAAAAGTAGACAGCTGTCGAAATGTAGAGGGAGGAGGAGTAGCTTCCTTTTGAAATTATCGACGGTTTGACGCAGTGAGCCAGCCCATACACACACACACACACACACACACACACACACACACACACACACACACCCAGTGACAGCTTGCCCAGCTGAAGCGAACTGAAATTATCCTTTCGTTTTGTATTGTTGTGAAGGACGGTACCGTAGCAGAAGTGGGGATGCTTTCTTGTACTTTTGAGTCTGTGTTTAACATTCGTCTTTTTTTTGTTTTGTTCTTTCTTTGCTTCGTCATCCCGTGCCCGTGCTGCTGGGTGGAACAATTTGAATAAGAAAGAAAAATTGCAACCCCTTTCGAGCATCTGTGTCGAACGACTTTTGACCGCAGCTCGAATTACAGTGTAGCTTGCAGATGTGGGAAAGGGCGTGCCGGTTACACACCCATTTTCTTTGGCTGTTGTGTTGTGCAAAAAACTTTTTGCCTCGGCACGGTGGGTGTTTTGGTGTGCTGGAGGCAATGAAAATATCAAAGTTTCTTCGGTTCGCTTCGCAAAAACCGTGTAGTACAGTGTCGAGCAGCAACGCAAATGGCGCTGGTTATTAGATACTTGAACAGAGGCAATCACGACGACCCGTAAGCATTTTAGAGAGGGTGGAGGAAGAAAGTATTGCATTACAGGCGCTTGGAGATGGTGCCTGGAGAAGATGATGAATTTTGTACTCATAACACTTTACTTCATATCATGCGATGGCGTAGATAAATCATAAACGGTCATTTGCTGTGAGAATTGTAGCCGGATGGGTTTGTATAAAAAGTCTATTTTAAATAATAACCTAAAAATTATTCATGATAAGAGGTATACGTTTCTTAGCACATAAATAATCCCTTAGCATTTTAAAGCATCGAAGATAGTAAAAACCGACTAAATAGATCATCCAGATCGATCAAGGCTACTGGGAAGTTCTGGCCTTCTGATCGTTACTTTGGCTTAAAATGAGCTTAAGGACAAGGAGACTTGTTAAACATATGAGTCTCGCATGGATATCAAAAAGAACCTCTTAGTAGATATAGTTAGAATAAATGATGCGCTCGACATTACTTCAAAGAATTGAAGTTAGTAAAAGCCAACAGACCTGTCGCAGCATCACCAACTTGATCATCTAGATTGATCACGGCTATTCGAAAGCTTTGGCGTTCTGGTCACTACTTTGGCAGAGAACGAACGAATACACAACTCTCTTTTGTATATTAGATACAACCTCTTTAAATGCACTGAAGCAGCTCTGAAGTAGAGTATGTTCCGCATCCTACAGTACATACTGAGTCTACATCATGAATGAAGTGTGAAGTTAATTAAATCACTTTATTATGGCGCACTTATTGAAGCTACTTCAGCTACTATTTTTAAAACCGAAATAAAAGTATCAGTAAACATAAGTTATGGTTTAAGGGCCAATAAGTGCTGTGTTTTCATATGCTCATTATCTAGTCCTTGCTGCTCTCAGATAGATGAGTGCCGACAATTTGAGAAAATAGTTTATGGGCGCACGTCGGTGCAATTTCTACCGTTCATGAAAATATTGCGTAAACCAAACTCCATACTGCGGGTAACGGCAAACTCTCGTGAATCGTGAAGTTATGGTACGCATAATCTGGAGAGTGCTCGTGCTTTGCCTCGGTCGCATGTTCATAATAATTATATTACATAGTCTATGAGCACCAGCGTTCGGCAGACGAAACTGGTTACTGGTTTGTGGTTGTGCTAAGATACCGAACGCCAGACCGAGGATGGTAGTAACGCAGTTAGCCTGCACGTATGTGATGGATTATGTGGCGAGTAAAAATGTAATAAGCTCAATTAAATTGCAACAAGCTGCATGGTGGAACCGTGCTGTGGTACGACCATATAGAGAAGGTAGAGGCACATAAAATTCCCGAGTACTGGTTCTTCAAAGTCACATAGCTGCAGCTATCCTTGCATAGGCGATATCATTATCGGGGTTTTGCACTGACAAAAATTGTAAGGTTACGTGCTCAAAAAGTTTTTATGCGTTTTGCGGTAATGTTAAGATCATTTCCAAAGTAAATAAAACTACTGCACTTCTGCTTAGAAGTTGTCTCAAACGTTAACGAAACCATTTAGGAAGCTTCATTATGCTGAATTAAGAAAACAAGCCCAAGAAGCAGCAACACAATCATCGTTTATATTGCATGAAATTAAATTTGAAAGCTATTTACGAGTAATCTATTTCTTTCGGGCGCATACTCTCAATTAATGACTTTTCATATTTGATGACTGCATAACAATATGTTCATTAACGTGCTCTGTTTCGTACCCCAGAGCTAAGAAAAGATCGAAAAAAAAAACTCGTGGTGGCAAAAAAGGTTATTATTGGGGTGGGGTAGGAGAAAAATCTTGGTTAGCGGAAGCATCCTTTGTCAATTCAATAGAATGAGTTCTTCGGGGAGGGTCGAGCAAGTCAAGAGTGATAAATGATAAATAAGAGAGCGACTCTCCATGCGAATTAAGGCCGGGAAGATGGCATAAAAGGAATAAAACCAGAGTACGCGAAAGTGAACTGCAAAGGACGGTTTATTATGCAAAAAGGGACAAGAGCCATATCAGAACGGCGGCAAGCATACATTTCCTCCGGGATGTTGTGGCCGGTGGGAAGGCTTTGGATGAAAGGTGAGTTCGTTGATTATGGTTCATAATGATGCAAAATAAGGTGTTCATTCGACCGTCATCGGGATAGGGGCGGTCGGTCATTCTTGGTGATGAATAGAAGGAAGGGAGTTTTTTTTTTGGGTGAAAAAGAGGAAAATTTACTTACAGCTGTTTTGGGAATAGATAGAGTGAGAGAGAGAGAGGAATATAGAGAGTATCCTTGTGATTAAAAAAAGAATCGATTTTGATGAGATTTTTTTGGATTGGTTCCAGTACAAAGGACCGTAATTAATCTACCAGTTGTTTTAAAACTGTTTATCAAACTATTACAAACTATAAAATGAAATTCGAATAGAAACATTTCAGTAACCTCAGTGAGTGTACTTAAGAACATGATTGTGAAGTCTCACGTACTTGGACAAAATTGGAATTATGCTATCAATATGCCAATGATATTTGAACCAAGCGCCAATGCCACTTCGTCTGACAGCACGAACGGCGGCGGAAGGTTTATGCACGAAACGTTTGAGCCATTTTTCTTAAAACCCGACACGGCCACCACAATTGCTGGGGAGCGTGAAATGTTTGTCTCCTTCCTACCCGGTTATTCATCCATTTCTGGGAGAAGATTGCGATTCCGTCACAGATTGCAGGAACGAAACGGTGCAGCACACCGGAAGCCTGGGTAATGCGCTGGAAAAACATATTTTTATTGAAGCAAACAATGTACCGTACAATGGTTGAATGAAATATGATTATTAAGAGTAATAATGGAGCACCCAGACGACGACCAAGATGACGACGACGCCAGAGACGACGACGACGACGATATGGCCATGATGATGACGATGATGACGATGATGGTGATTTTGAGTGTAGCCAGGAGTGGGTGGCTCCGGAAAATGGATGGCCGCGCAAAAATAACTAAAGCACGCCTCGTTTAAATTCCGTTCCCATGGAAGGACCCGGGAGGACGACGAGGACCTTCCTTGTGGAGTGGGGGACGCATAGATTTTCGCCTCCACTTTCGGAGCCAAGCAAATCAACGATAAAAAGGCCATCGGATGGCATGCTCTGCGAGCGCGAGTTGTGACGGTTTTGTGGTTTGCCAGTTGCCCCGAAGGCATTGTTGAGGTTTCACAAACAATGACTTTTCGGTGGCGATGCTTAAACTTTAGAAAATTGTCGGGTGGATTTTTTTTGTGCCCGTCCAAGGTAAGTTAATGCTTTGTTGGGTTTTGGGTGGGCAGTGGGAGAAATTGTTTGGCGGCAGTTTTAAATTATGTCGCCATAATTAATTGATGCTTTCCGAAATGGATTCGATTGAACGGTGGGCAAACGGTGTGGGCTGGAGCGCTGTGTGTTTGATTGCAAGTAAATCATTTATGAATTTCTTTTGTTCGGTTGCGTTGTACGTCCTGCAGCTAAACAAGAAACGTCTCTTCGTACATTTGAATTAGGTAAGGTTGAGATTCTTTTGGAAATTGGAAAATTTAATACGAAACTCCAAAGTGGCTGTAGCGGTTAGGGCTAATGAATGATGTATTTATGTTACGATGTTTAAAAATAATTTAAGATTTTGTTGGGGAAATTAAGTAGATTACCGATATAAGGGTCATTTGCACTAATGTTCTGGATATGAGGATACTGACGATATATGATTTCAGATGGTTTTAGTGATCGAGACAGATACTCGATCATCTTCAAGACAGAATGACATCCAAGTTCGTAGGAAAGACTTGCATACTTGTCAAATACTTGTGGTTATGCACACATGCATGCGGCAAGACCTGATATCGATGCCATTCTGAACTCTTCTCTCGGGCGTAGGTTTTACTATCCAGCTATGGTAGGCCAAAGTCTTTCAAGGATGTAGAAAACTTTCTTCGTGATACTACAATATTGACATGTCCCACTTGCGAACGAAATAGTCGGAAATCATTGGAGAGGATTCCGAAACGGAATGACCGATAACTAGTTCTTCAACATGCGCAATCTTCGAGAAGAGGACAGAACACAGCATCATGATATGACGCAATGATTTCAATTGGAATCTCACTTAAGTCTGCCGCAATGACGAAGACCAACAACACATGCGTATGGAATGCTCTCAGGATATTTTCATACTATCAAGGGCATGTGCAAAAGCGATGGTTCTACCTGTTCCTCTTTGATCTGGCGCTAGAGAAAGCCATCCGAGACTCGGCGGCAGATACTTCGTTGACCATCTTCTATAAATTAATCCTAAAAATCCTCCTATCTAGCAGAAGCTACATCCTATAGTGTTGGAGATTGACGAAGCGAAAAACAAATGATTATGACACCACAAGCAGCCCTGCTAACAATTGATGCTCTGAGGTTATGTAGAGATAGGTGAGCGTATCTTCCTAAGTCCTTAAAAACTAAATAAAACAAATGTTTTCAAGTCAAAAGTCAGCATCATATGTCTTAAGGCGCGTTCAAGGGTGCTGGCTGGAATCGATCTTAGCTCTCACAAACGCCTCTAAGAACTTGGCTAAAACTGCGTCTCTAAATTCCTCTGTGCCGGATTCGAGCGGAAAATGCTCTGAAGGATCTTAGGTATGTGTGGAAGGGCAACGAATTCGCCAATATAATCAGTTGGCATGAGATGGCATGTCATGTAATAAGAATAATACCAAACTACCCAGCCTCTGTCCAGATGGACAGAGCAGGAATGGCCACCTTAGATAAAGCAGAGATGGATCGATGACGTTATATGCATCCACCTGAAAGAGCAGTATATTGGATTAGCAGATGGAGGTGCTTGGTTGTGAGTGGTTTCGAAGACTTGTGAAGCGGTCGAATACCGAGAAGTAGTTATAGAGGATGGGTAGTAAGTAGTAAGTGAGTAAAACAAAAATTACAAAAAACCTTAAAAATGAGAATCATTAGCATGTTCAATCTCTGTTTCTACAATTGAGAGTTGAAAGTTAGTTAAATAATTAGTGAAAATGATTATACAAATCTATGTATGCAATTTTAATTGCTCCAGTTTCCAGATATCTTTTGAAAATTTATTTAATAGAAATTTTATACGTGAAAGATTTTATCGCTCTGTTACGGCAATGGATTTGTTAGATCAAATAAAAATAAACTGCACAAGAAGCAAAGCGGTGCCGTTGATTCTTGTTCTTATGCAAGTGCTTCAAATGTGTGGCTGTATCTTGCTCAGCTCATCTAATGGCCAGTGTCAAGTGCAATTTGTTTTGTTTTCACATTCGGTTGCACTCGAAAGCAAACTGCCACTTCTCAAACACACCTTCCGATGCATCGCATCGCAGCCCTTAGAGAGCAAACTGGTCTGAAGTCACTTGGCAGAATCTTTGATATGAACAGGTTCTAAGCCCGGCCGTATGCCAGACCACCTGGTGGTGCAAATCATGCTCGCAAGAGCTGGTTTCGGCATATTTGGTCATAAATAATGATGTACCTCCCGCATCCCGATCCCGTCGTTCTTCCCCGGCAGGCGAGCCGACCTATGGCAAATCTCGGAAACACACTCAACTGCACGCACGACGAGGGTCGGTAAACGAGCAGTGATGGTAGCTTTTGTGTTTTTGTGCTGAATAAATAATTATGCCAGCTATAGAGCGTGGAAGCATTTGCTTGGGGACTAGCTTAGTTTGATTGTTCTCTGTGTTTGGTGGTGGTTGGGCTGAGGGTCATCGTACCGGTGGCGGTGGGGTACGTGTTGGGAAAGATAATCTAAGGGCTGGTGGGAGAAAAAGCAAAGGCTTCGGTTCCTGCTCCATCCGGTACTTCTGGAAGTGACTCAAACGGTTCACCATTCCCAGTGGCATAACTTAACCAGGCAGAGCATTCTTAGGTTGAGATTCATTTAAGAGCATGATTTCCAAGTCATCCCACTAGACCATTCTCGAGCGAAAGGATAATTTTTCACCCAAAGCGTTGAGTTGGGCACTGTTGTGCATCATGCACCGCCATCGGATGCGGCCGATGCTCTCGGTTGCAATAGCGATGGGAAAACTTAATGAAAACAATCTCCGATAACGGTTTGCAAGCATCGGTAGGTGAAGCATTTTACATTAAGTTCCAAGTAGGACGCTTCCTAGGATCGGTAACGGCAAGCACAGGCGAGGTGTCAACTTTCCGGAGCACAGATGCTGGACGTTTGAGGAACGTGCCGGGAAGACAGGAAGCAAGGTGCATTTCATAAAACATAATAGCTTCAATTATTGTACGCTCAATGACAGGTGTTGAGGGCTTTGGGGGCGAGAGTCAGGAATTGTGCAAGTTTTAATTTATGATTTAATAAGTGTAATTAAAACTGTCAGCCAATAAACGGCGCCCTGATTTATGGCACAGCCCTGGTGAAATGCAACAATGCGCTTGTTGCTGATTAGGACGTGTGTGTGTGTGTGGTTCTAGTGGCTCGCAGGGTGGGGTGTTTAGTTCTTCCGACGGTGGTACAACGTTTTCTTGGGTGAGGCATTCGGATGAATCCATAGCGATTTCTGAGCATTTTACAGCGAAACGAAAACGTGACACAATCGCGTCTGCGACTTATGCACGTGTGCTGGTTATGAACGGCTCATTACACCGTGTTTCTTCTTCAACCACACGCAAATCCATTAAACACGGTGTTATACTCACTGTAAAGTCTAATTGTTCCATCGGTTTCGCCGCGGGGATTCTTAGCAACGCACTTGTACGTCCCGTAATCCGTCTGCTGGATGTTGTAGATGTGCAGACGCATGTGCGTTTTGTAGATGGGCATTCCTACGTTCGACTCCGTTCTTAGGTGTTGGGTGGTAGAGGTATAAGATAGAAATTAATATCAGTTTGTAGCAAGTGCAATGCTGGTAAAGTACGACTGTATAAATGCTACCTTGCAAAGCGTAAATTAAAAAGCATGAAGATAACGTAACTTACCTGTACTTCTTAGAGTCATGAATCATGTGACCGTCCTCTCGCGTCCAGTAGTTCAGCGATGTCGGATGTGCCTCGGTGAAACATTCCAATGTCACGTTGAAGTACAGTGGCACACCGACCAACTGGTGCGGTATCCACAGCATCGGTGGAACTGGAGAGAACGATACAGAAAGAGAGAGAGGCGAGTATGAAATTTAGATGAAAAAAAGCACAACAGGAAATGGGAAACAATTTATGGACCACCGTTGCTGCTGATCGTAGCTGGAAATGAATGTTTGTGGAAGACGGATATTCGGAAGTTAGACTACTGATTTGTTGGCGGTGTAATTCTGTGCTCAAACGGGCAGCGGAGTATAACATCAATAAGCTAACCAAGTAACGCGAGTGTAAGGTGTGTTGCCGCTTAAAAATGATGCTCACGTTCATCAAATGCATCAGTCCAGGACGGACTACATAACTGATGTTGTCGTCATATTTCAGATTCTTTAAAAAGTATCATTCATCCTTGTCACGACGGATGGGGTGATTGTTCACGAAGATAGCGGTGGTGGTTTTGAGTGCATTTTGTAAGGAGATTTTACACGGAACCAGATACGAATGAATTGATGGCACTGTTATTAGCTAAGTTCCACTCTACAGCTGCAGGTGATCTTGTTGTTTTGCAGACAAGTCTCATCGTAAGATAGATTGACCATAAAAAAATGTTGTATTGTTTAAATTGTTCTTGGAAGTTGTTAATTTGTAGAATTATGTTTGACGGTTCTTCCAAATGCACAGTGGGACAGCGTAGAACAAACAACTGGGCATTTATATTTTTTTAATAAAATTTAATTAAATAATTTATGATGTTTTATTAGCATTGATGTAAAAACATCATAAGAGCAAGGGATAAAATTATAAATCCAGTTGACGCCACTGATCATACAAGAAAAAGCGAACAACATTCGAAGTGGAAGGTTCATTTCGATAAGAATCCAATACAAACAATAACTCAAGTATGAGGAGATGAATGTAATTTTGTTATCAATTATTTCATACATTAAACATATTTATGTTAGGACTTGTATTAATCTATAGTTATTATGGTTGTCGAAGCGGAGCTTGCTCCGGGATGAAGTCGGAGTCGGTTCAGTAGCTGTAAGGTCGGAGCTGGCTCCGGAGACGTGCTTGCTCTTCGGAGCGCCCATCACTTTTCTTTATACTCTTAACATCCTTTGAGGTTGTTCGGGCTAGATATCATACTTTTACATTTACTGAAATATTACAAATGCTTCAACTCGGAATTAAACAATAATGAAAAAATATTAACGAGCTACAAAATACTCTCAGTACATTTTATGATTAACGTGGTGACAAAACAAACTCAAAAATTGTAACAACACGGCGTTAAGCCGTTATACTCCTGAATAAATCAATAAAAAGCAACAGTTTCCCCTATTCCTTCAGAATATTCTTTTCCTGTAGTATATCCAATTAGTTTAAAAAAACTGGAAAATCTTTTAACTTTAAGCGTCAAAACGTTAATTCACGGAGAGTGCTCATAGAAAATGCAATCTTACATCCGTTCTTGCACAAAATCGTGCATACACTGAGATGCACTCTTTTAACCTTTTTATAGGGGTATTAAAAACGTTAAAAACTTATTTTTTTTCAAATGGTTCATTTCGAAGTTTTATAATAGCTTGAACGGATTTTTTGTAATTTGTAATTAATAATGGACTTTTATGGTAAATGTAATAAAGTAATTTTTTCGATGATTTTCATTGATTTATTATAACGGTTTGACGCCCAATTGGTATTCAAATATTTAAAAGAAACAGGTTGAAAATTGATTTAAAGTATTGTAAAATGAATGGAAAAATTGTTTTTCACATTTTTCAACATTGATCGCACATAACTGATTAATTTGTTACTCATATTTTCGTTTTTCCTATTTAACTATTGGGCTATGAATACATAGAACTAACCTGATAAATCTAACCCTTCATGTTTTCCGGAAGGTCCGGTCACTAACTCAAAGTGAGGTAGAGTCTGTCTTGTTACAAGACACGTGTGGTAAATACTGACGTACTATGCTCCCATAGTGAGGACTATCTATCGAACTATGATGACCGGCATGACCACGCCACGGTCTTTAAGCCAATAAGAAGGAGATGTTTAAATGCAATTACTCCCACAATACGTTGAAAATTTGAAAAGGGCAAAACCTACACTATTTATTTTGCTCATTTTCATGTTGAATACCTCATCAACGTAAACCGTTGGTCGTCACAAGTAAATAAAAACTTCACCTACATGTCAACCGAATGGAGGCGCGCTCCAGATAATGGTGCTTAATAAAGCGTGATGATTGATTAATTGTGCTTTCCGTTGCCCATCTTCAACGGATATGGACAGCGCCAAACGGTGTCAATTAGTAATCGAAGCTTCAATCAAAACGGTTAAGTTCCGGTTCGTGCCCAACCGGTTCAAAATTTATGCGATATGTGGCGCAACCGGGGCGGTTCGAGGAGACAATTTAAATGCTGCCATGAGCTTATGTGACTGTCGCGTAACATCACAGAGGTCACACACACTGATTATTCGGGTGGGATTGATACCGTTAATCATGCGAGGGTGTGTGAAAGAGATCATGGGTTGGCAGTACCAGCCACGAACAAGGGAAAATGCTCGGTTATGAAATGAGCTTCCGGTGGAAATTTTCCCGTTTTTTTTTCCTCATTGTGATGTTACACTTATATATTGCAGAAAATAAGGAAGCAAGTATGAATTTGCTAGCTTCTTTTCTGTGTGTGTGTGTGTTTTTTTGGGAGCGAGATTTTCCCAGAGGCCCTGTCCACAGTCAATTCCATGGTCGATGGTTCAGCAGTATGCACTGGGGGCTGATGCTACGCTAGTCGAATGAATGAATTTTTAATGCCATCCACGTATTTTATTACTTCCGAAGTGGGGAACGGGAAATGGGGCAGTCTCGGCGGATCAGGTACGGTGTGATGTAAAAACGGAAAAACCCCAACCTATTTCTGCACCCCATTCGTTAAGGGTTAGCAGCGAAAGATCGGCAGCCCAGTGGTAGCAGAGTACCGAGATGACAGTGTATTGTAGCAGAAGGACACGATGTCATGGGACGTAGACGACGGGAGCAGACATTCAGAAAATCTTTCCAAATAAAAACGAGTAAAAACTTGTTAAAGTATTCGGTCGTTTTTATTTGCAGCCATCGGCAGTTGCTTTTTCGTGTGTCCTTATCATTTTTGCATTGGATTAGCACATGTATATTGTCACCTGCAAGGCACATGCAAAAGGCGCTATGATACTGTTTTTTTCTCTAGGTGAAAGTTGTGATGATAATGCATAAAATAAAACTTCAACTCTATCGTTTTGGAAGAGATTTTACACGCAAGGAGTTGTGTGGAATTTAAGGTAAGCGGTTCACGAAATCGTAAAAATTAGCTTAAAGTTAGATAAAAGACAAATTGCCAGTGAATGGATGAAAGCACAAAACAAGAAGCAAAGAACAATTATTGTGTAGACAGAATCCCTCTATTCATGTGCTCTGATTTGGCCCGCCACGAACATCAGGCTATCGGTACGAATCGCGTAGAATGTGTAGAGCCACTGCACAAAAAACAAACTAACCGTTTGGAAGCAGTTCTAAAGCGAAACACGTCACAAAACGGGTGGTGATGCAAGCAAACAGTATTAAAACGTTTTAACTTGGGCCGATATTTGTCCTTACCGCTGGACAAAACGGGTTGATTGCATAGAGGACGTAAATGGAAATTGAATTTAAATAAATCCTCCTAACCTGTACCGGACTGTAGGCATTCTCGAGAGAACGAGAGTGAGTGTGAATCCCGAAGGACAGATTCCATTCCAGCAGCGGGAAACCCTCGGCAGTGTTGAATGCCGGCTAGTCTCGGCTCGACGTAGCCATGTGGTGAAATGTCAGTTACCTAGGGACAAGGACCAAAGCAGTGGCCATTCTCCCGTGCAGCGCAGACGATCAGTGAGGTGAAAGGTTAAACCTGGTGTTGAGTGGATTCAGGAAGGTGAGCCGATACGGATGAATTGATTGGAATGTTAATAGCACCTCGTACTAGGATGCCCACTGATTTCACAGTTGATTCATTGATTCCCGCCGATTAGGTGGAGAAAGAAAAAGGCATTTTTTTACCTGTTTGCTTTAGGTGTCGTAAAAGGTTCTTTTGAATTTTTAATTTGTGTTAAGAACTAACAAATTAACTTATGTGGAGTACATTTTTCAGTGAGTGTGAGCTGTTATAAGCTTATATGCAAGAGGTTAAAGGGTCTAGTGTCTCTGATAAGTGCTTTGAGTGGGTAAGGTGGGTGTTTTCCTTCGACTGGGATGATATGCACACAATCATAATTCACTATCTTATGCATGCCTCTCAAGGAACATGAATAGAAGCTTATTTTTTGCTGCCACAATGTGTTAACAGAAAAAGAAAAAATAGGAAGCCAAAAGACAATGTTGTGTTAGCAGCACTCACACTACTCGGTATGGTTATTCGACTAATCGGGATTAAAGCTTTGGATCATTTATTGCGTTTGTTTTACGAATGGTGAAGAGCTTTCTCATGCGAAAAATATTTAAAAAACAGCAAAAAAGTTTTTCAATTTTTTGTATCTTTAAGAATACTTTTTGTTTGAAATTTGGTCGCAAGTCTTTATTAAACCCTTCTTCATTATGACTTTTCAGTAAATTTTCAAATTATTGACAACCGCTTGTATTTTGATGAATAAATATGAATACTGCGCCAGGTGTGTCACTTACTGTGCCACACTAAACAAGTGAAAATAGATTAGAGTTGGGCGGGCTGGCAGCTGGATAGAAATAAACGCCACTGATCGACATTCGGCCTAAGCCACGGCACGGTTATACGGCTACAGTACACGACCCCGCCACGAAGGGCAACGCGTGGCTGACTCCAATGCAAAGCGAACAGAAAAGAGCACTTGGGCCCAATCGATATACGGCAACAGTAGTGTGGCATGGTCGGTGGCAGCTAGGTGGCAGCAGGCTGGTGGCCAAGTATGAAGGATAAAGCTTAAGCCCGACAGCGTAACTGAACGAACGTGTACGATGGGAAGCTATTTTTCGCTAAAACCTCTCTAAAGATAGATGGATCGCTCGATTCGGAAACAGGTGCGTGGAATGGCGACCGGCATTCAACCATCAGGTTGAATCCTTCACACCCTCGACACGACGCGTCCGTTCTGGAGCAGGATTGCAGCGTGACGGTGGCAGTAGTTGGTTCGCCAACCGACACATTTCAATGAGGAATACGACCGCAGAACGTACGCCCGGTTCGGTCGTAACGTCACGCCAGGCGAAGAACACCACCTCCAAATGGAACACCCCTCACCACCCCACGAGTGCATGGGATGAAAGCGCGTGGGGTTCTCTTTTTAAACCACGTACAAATGGTGGGTAAAGCCGAGGGTGATGTTGAAGGTGGTGATGGTAGGCCAGAGGCCGTTGAGTGCTTTAATGGCTTGTTGGCTTAAGGATTGTTGAGAATTTTCGCAATGTTCGGAGGATAAATCAAGCGCCTTCATTCGTCAAGCTGATGAGGCGTACATGGTGAGATGGCGAGATGCACCGTACTGTCTAGTGCGAAATACGGAAGGTAATCGATAGATTTTTTTGTTCCACTTTTGTTTTTTGTTGTTGTTGCTTAAACGTAAATCCTCGCCTGTGGCGTGGGATATTCAAATTAGGATTTGGTGTTTCTTTGCTACATCGTGTCACTTGTTTACATGACTGTGAGCACTTGAAGTAATTTGGTTGATGTCTTGGATAGTAAATATTTTGTGTGACTTTTGAATATTTTGTGTCATATAAGTGTGGACGAATCCTTAAAGAAATGCTCCTCGAAATATTAAATTAGGATAGACGATTTTTTGTTTATAATCAGCATAACGAAAAATACATCAAACGAAATAAGAATTATTGCACATTTGTCTTGTGAACTCATATTTTCACCCTCAATCATGACCACGCTCGCTGTGAGCGAAATTTTAAGTACAACGTCCTACACAAGATTCCGGACATGTTTCGTTGGTGAGTTTTTTTGCCTTTACATCTCGTAAAGCTCACGCTAAAGTTCATGCAATTTCTTATCCCACTTGCCCTTTCGATTCATGTTTTTTCTTAATGGTTGGTGTTAAAAAAACTTTCCCCCGGTTGCAGAGGATATCCCAAACTTCAAAAATCAACGGTTTCTTCAGATCTGTGCTGCCGGTCACAGAAGGGAAGCGTGTTCATAAATATTTTATTGCTTCCTCTTCTCTTTCCGTCCTTTGTGGGAGCTGCAGTCGGGGAAATTGCTGAATCTTTTCATTCCGTTCCTTCTCGAAGATGTAGAATTTCGACACTGTCCAACGTACCACAGCTTGAGCAAATAGGATCTCTTCAAAAAGTTGTTTTTTCTTCCCTGCAGCGCTGGGAAAACTTCATCCACTCCAGAATTCACCCTCCCTCCCCCCCAGAACTAAGGACTAAGACGACGACCAAGTGCTGTGTGTTTCTCTTTTGATGGGAATTCAATTTGTTGGGCGTGAGGATGGTTGTTTCACCAGATCCACGCCAGAAAGAGAACAGTCTTGGAAGGAAAGACTCAGACAAAATGCATGGTACTGGTAAAGGAGTAGCGCTGGAGCTGGAGGCTACCCCAGAGAAGAGACGTTCGGCAAACGTGTGTTACGAGCCCTCTGGGGTCATCAAATCAGTGGGAACCACGGAACCACTCGATGTGCCGAACTGAACCTTCGTTATCTTGAAGGGTAGGGCCTAGGCTTCTGTTCAAGCCGTTTACGAGCGAGGAAATGCTTTAAGTGGCCACATCATCAACACTTTACGGTTCAGCGGTGCTGGTGTACTTGGGAAGAGAGTCCTTCCCCAAGGCTTTTCGCTTTGGGTTTGTGGTTTTGTGGTAGCCAAATGGGCGCCTGTATAGCATTATTAAATCGATGACGATTTGATTTTCATGAGACACTTATCCGGTCCATCCGATTGTCCTTTAATTCGGAAAACGACCGAGGCTCCTGATATCGCGGAGCTTGAGGTCGTCTGAATGAGAAGGACGCATATTTTAAATCAAATCTCCAAAACTCGAAACATGGCAAACAGGTTCGGAAATTATTCCTAAACTAGGTTAACAGTTTAGTCAGTCCGCTGTCCGGAAAAGAACCTTTAAGGAAGCGAACGCTGCTGGGGTAAGATGAACGCTAGCAACAATTATGCACACCAAATAATCCAACGAAAATGGATGCCCCGAAGCGGGAAGAAAGAATTCGTCCATTTGTTAGGAACTGATGAAATATAAAGACTCGAGAGCGTGTTTGCTCTTCTGTGGGAACAATGCACGAAAAAAGCAGTGAAAAGAACAAGTAGAATTCGTAACACAAAATAGCTCTTCGGTGTTGAAGCAGCCGAACCAGCGAGCGGCGGAAAGACATCCGAACTACACCGGAAGGTATAAGCGTGATTTTTCCGCGATCCGCGTCTGTTTGGAAACTTAATTTCATTTTTGCTACGGATGCCTTCCGGAAATGGGAAACTTTTAGCATAATTGGAGTTTTATGCCGAGTGCCACTTATTTCATTTAGCATTGTTTTAAGAATAATCGGTACGATTTCATGTTTCTGCTGCTGCTGCTGCTGCTGCTGCTGCTGCTTCTGCTGCTGCTGCTGCTGCTGCTGCTGCTGCTACTTCTGCTGCTACATCTGTTCTTGTTTGCAGCGTTTTTGTATGAAGAAAGTCGAAAGTGCACTAGCAGGGTGTAGCACTAGCAGGATATGGAATTTAAAATACGTTCAACGTGATGCATATTTTAAATTGATATACAGAAAAAGAAACGTTGTCAGAGATGTAGGCACTAATGTGTTAGATGTTGCTACTACCCTATACAGGTGGGCATTTTTTATGTCTGGTTGGTGATGAAATGAACTGTAACATTTGTAGGGATTAACTTTTTTAATATCAAATTACTACACTTTTACATATTCTTAAGTCCTAGTCAGTGTTGATGGATATTCAGTTTGAAATAGATGGTATCATTTTGGCTGAGGTCTGGAATAGGTCCAGGCTTGTAAAAGAACTAATCCAACGTCTTTAAAACAGAAAAGCAGGTAACGAAAGAAATATCTATACTAGTATTGCAGAATCAAGGAGAACGAAAAATATTAAATGAAATTTAAATTCAGTTGAATAAAATGATTAAAGATTGCTTTATAATCTTGGAGACTCAGAATATTTAAAAAAAACGAATAAATTGTTAAATTGAATTTTATTTAAAGGATGAATGTGGAATATGAATTGTTGTAGTTAATTGCGAGTCTAGCGAATGAATGATAAAGGCTATGGCTATACAGCAGGATCAACATCAAATCCCACATAGATTCTCTCTTCATATGCAAGACTGACTATCCTGCTATGGGTTTATTAGGCCAAGCTAATCAGTATTAGCAGGCTAACATATGTCTAGTCTGTAGTGATAAACAAGAGAATTAAATCAATAGGAAAATGAAATACGCCAACTCAATGTCGCATGTACATGTTTGAAACATGTACTCGTTCCGAGCCATGTTGCGAGAGTGAATCTTCAGAAAACCACATACATTTGCTCTCAATTCCAATAGATTATCCAGTAGATTTAATAGCTTTAACTTCAATTCCATATTTTAAAGGATCATCCAGTTAAGCAATACGGCCAGGCCGTTCTTTATGAATAAAAAAAAAAGTATCATCCAGTAGATTAGTCGACGTAATAATTGGCAATACTCTACGAATTTGCCATGAAACGATCATTGAACTATTAATTTACCTTAACTTTTTAACTTAATCTAACGCATGAACTTCTAACGAGGATACTCAAACAGAGTTATAATGTTTACATGTGGGAAGCAAATCACTCAACACATCTTGACTACTCAGTTGCACTCCAATGAGTCTTCTTCCAGCTCATGCCTGTCATTTCTGACTTATTAGACAATATAGACAATAAGACTACGTAGCTAGATAGTCGGCCCCTATCACCGGGCTCCCAACCCAAAGAGTCCATTGATTTAGAGTAATCTAAATCAACCATACGAGCACACGCCATCAACATCCATGAAAGGAAATATTCTTACAGATTGGCACGCCAAAAGCCGTATGTCCAGCTACCAACGGAGACGCAGAACGTACTTTTTAAAAGCAACATTAAAGAATTTTCTCCACTCAGCGAAGGCAGCTCACTCTACCGGAAGTACAGATTAAAGGAAAAATCTCGAGCAACCGCACACCGCGTGATAGCTTGCTTACTCACATTTTTGAGGTAAACTTTACCGCCCGTGTAGCAGATGGTCGAGGCGACCCGCTGGCTTGGGTCGTACAAACAGCCCCTGGAAAGGATGGCGATGAGTGATGGTTTGAGTTTTGTTTCACGGTAGCACTCAGCCAGCTTGCAGCGGTGAAAGCATCCCGTTAAGCAAAAGATGAATCAGAAAGTGTGGCAAAAACTTTACATCTAAATGCTAATATTTCCGGTGTGTCACATCGGTGTTTCGTTCATGGGCCGGGTATCGGACGGTTGCCGTCTGCCGTTGTCGAAAGGCTCAGCGCAAAGAGCGCAAGACATTGACACCAAGTTGTCAGCAGTCGCGCGCTACACGTCTAGGGCGAGTAGGACGAAGCAAAGCAAGAAAAAATTCTTAATTTATATTCAATCATATTCCCATGGTGCGTTCCCACACCGGTACCGGTCGTTGCCGGCATGTTGCCCGGAAGTGGAAAGTTACTTTCGGAAGAATTCCCAATCCCAACGGCGAACCGGCGAGAAACCATTCTCACTCCGGGGTGGCAGCTGATTTTCGATGTGCTTGCTGCATAATTTGCTTTTAATAAAATTGTTAACAAACATAGATCGGGGTTGCCGATGATGAAACTGGCACCCCGAAGGAGCCCGAATCGGGGGCCAAGGAGCCTGGAAGCTGGTGACTGTGGGACGTCATTGGTGTGAATGTGTTTAGTTTTCTCTCACTTTTCCACCGGAAAGAAGTGCCAAAAAGGAAGGAAAACATAAAACACTCCCGGGCACCGGGACCAAGCCTGGTCCCTTTCGAAGGACATTCGATCCCTTAAATCGTGCCCGACGGTGCTGGAAATGGGTCGTATTCAAATTTGCACACTTGTCTTGCGGGCGAATCGGGGACACCACCTTCGGGGTGTTTTGTCGCACCGTTTGCTCAACAGTTGGTCGGATCGGGAGGCGAGGGATCGTTTTGTACGAGTGCTATAACTGTTTGCCAGGTCATGGCTTATGCAATCGGGCGTCGAGTGCTATTGAACAATTTCCTCCACTGTCCCTCGGGGGCTGGTTTGTTTGATTGCATACAGTGTTGGTGGCGTTTGCTCACTTGTTGCATGGCTGATGTTTACTCGGGTGGGTTTGGCATATTGTCACCACTGGAAAAGAACCCAATCGGTTGTCCGAATGTTCCGAGTATTTATGGAGGATTTGTAGCTTTGAGAGGCAAATGTTATCGTTGGATTAGGCCCTTTGGGTTAGCACGCACAAGTACGCTTAATTGCTTTTGGATCGGCTATCGATACTTTTGGTGATAAAGCATCGTTTAGTAATCGGAAGTAAATATTTATTGATTTAATTGGCGTAAGACAAAGAATGGACCAATGGTGTCCTTTGCAGACTGCATTTTATGAACTTAAATGTTTTGAAACTTATAGTCCCAGTACTCACATAACCCTTTGAGATATAGAATCTGTCAAAAACTGACGTAACCGTTTAAGTCGCGTTCGAGAGAAAGATATTCAGAAGGAGTTTTAGCCTTGAATGAGTGAAAAGATAATGATGGACTCGTTAAAATAACTAGCTCTGCAAGATATACGGTGTTCTGCCCATTGTGTAGCAACTAGACTCGTCAGGCTGCGTTCGGTTAGTCATGTCATGCGAATGACACCGGACGACCTAGTCCGTAATTGAGATGATGGTTATACGTTCGCCAGAACGGCGAGGATAATGAATCGGTAAATGCTGGCGTTAGACCGTCAGCGGGATTGAGGGCTCCTGAAGCAGGCCTAGACGGCGAAGCGATTGTACCGTCTGATAAGTAAGAAAGTAAGTAATTTTTGCGTCTCAAATTATTTAATACCATTACAAAAATAGTAGAATGCTCTGACCATAATCTTATGGATTTTATTTAGTAGTATTGTACATAAGCTAGTATTATATATCGGGCGGCCCGATAGTAGCGACAACGGCACCGGTCTTTATACGGAAGGACCGGACCGGGGTTCAAATCCCATCCGGTCCGTTTCCGCGTAGTGAGGACTTAATATCCAACTACGTGGTATCATTAAGTTTAATACGCCAGATGTGGCAGGCATCACCTCAGTGGTTGTTAGGCCAAAGAAGACGAAGAAGATTTATAAGCTCTACTTCATTTATACGGTACCTCTGTTCTACTTCACGGTTGGAACAAGAATTCCTAAATTTAGTATTCAACTGGCAACTGTGAATTTCTGTCCAGCGGCCTGGATGGGACTGGATCACTGACCCCTGCGCTGCTATCACTTCGTCCACTGGATCGCCATAACAATTAATAAAAAATCAATTTAATTACTTGCGGTATCACATCTTCTTGCAACTGGGTGATTTGTTGGCCAGGTCCTAAAGTTAAGTTGGGATGAGTGATATCCTCTGACTAAAGATATTTTTACACAAAAAATTTAAATATTTCTAACTGTGTTTACTCTTACTTCAATTCTAGAGAATACTTAAGGGATTATGTTTTTTTTTACGTTGACATCGCTGTAACATTCCTTGTGGTAGCTAACGTGCAGCTTTTTCCACACAGTATCCAATGTTCGCTCATGCTGCAAGCAAGAACCATTTATCATTTCGCTTTATCGTTACCGATTGTGGTCTGTCACTTTCGATTGGATTCATTTATGGATATCAGGGTTTTTCTTCTCTGCGGAACCGGGTACAGTGACAAAAAAAAAAAAAAAAAACACACACGCAAACGGAATCACACCACACACAAACAAATGATTTTTATCGTTGGTCCATAAAACTGTTTGACAAAAATCCACTTTCAAGCCACAAAAATCTTCCCGCAACGCAGTACCGCCTTTCTCATCATAACGAAAAGCCACAAGCTTTTCCACCACTCTGCTTTTAGTTTTTCTAGCTCTTCCCATCGTTTTCTAGCGACACTCTCTTGCCGGTGGAAGAAAGCCGGGAAATACAACTACCGGAACCTCAAACCACCACCATAACGTTCAAAGCCGACATAAAAACCGTCAACCAAAGTGGCAAAATCATGGTTATTGCGACCGCCGCTGCTGACGCTTCCAACTTGGCAAGGAGCATCGAGACTTTTTTTTTCTCTCTCCCCCGTTAACAACACTTTCGCCTCCGAAAAGGCAGAGGCAAAAGCAGATGTTTGGGGGTTTGGAGCTTCGAGAAGTGGTGGCATATTCTTGGGATTTCTTCGCCACTAGTGGTGTGTTGCTGCCGAGTGCTGAGTAGCGTCGTGCTGTCGGCATGTTGAAGCTAATCCAGATGTATACGAACGAGCATGTTGTGTCGGGTAGTTGTGTTAAGAGCCGGTCGCACCCCTTGCAAGGCTAGACGGGGCAGAAGGTTAGCATCGGAATACATCTGCCACGGAGCCCGTCACCACATCGGCTTCAGCTCGGGAGATGGAGGAGCTTCCGTTCTGTACCAACTTCTTACCGACTGTTTTTAAGTACATAAAATGTCATAATATATTTGCACTCTGGGTTTTGGAGATTTCGCTTCGCTCGCTCGTGGCAGACACAGTCCGCAGGAGTGGATAACGATCAGAGTAGGTTTACTTTTGGCGGTGTGCGATCTGTATGTGTGTGGCGGCGTGTGGTAGTATGTGACTGTAAACATAAACACACTTCCGCTTTCGCTTGGGGACGAAGCCTTACACTTGACAGACAGTCGTGCAGACAGCTTCACTGGCAGACAGACGGACGCGGGACGTTGACGGTGATTTTCTTAGCTTCCGAGCTGCGGAGAACGTTGACAGGACAGGCTTGCGTTGAATGAAGTTATGACGGGTTGAGACAAATATGAGTCAATTTTCGGCTTCTTGGAGTGGAGAGAGTCCTCGTCAGGACGCCCTTTGCGCCGGGGCGTAAGTGTACTTGGGATATTGTTTCGGGATTAGGGCAAAGTTTTGAATAATTGCTCAAACACTTTGGCACGCTTCGGGGGCGTGATTAATCTGTTGAATGTATTAGCATTAGAAAGCTGGCAAGCCGTACCAGCATAATGGAAATCTAATTTATGTACTGTAGCGGTACGACAAGCTCGACGAGGTTTTTGAGAAACCAACAGTTGTGTGTTTTCTACTGTGTTTTCATAAATATGCCTTGATTTAGAGTAATATTTTCTTCCAGTTTTCGATTTGATTTTTTTGTTATGCGTTACTGTACCAGTTTTACTCAAAGAAACCAGTGGTAAGCTAACGGTGTTGGTTCCGTAGCGAAATTGGTGATCGCGAGAAAGAACCTGATTATTCGCTTTTGCTTCATTCATTATTTCTTCAGATGTTAGCTAACGCTAACTAGGAATGTAATTAAGGGCACAGTTTGATTGGATTTGATTGCAGGAGCGCTTCCGCTGGTGATAATGAGCGTCTTCCTCGGATGGCAAAGGCTCGAGCTAGGCTAATGCCTGGTGTGTCAGAATCTTCTAATTAAATCAACCCCATTGCCATCCGTGCGCTATGCGCTATAGGTAGGTGAATATTATTTACGTTAGGTTCACACTCGCCTCGGGAATAAAGTTCCGAGCTTCATCACGGTCCAAGCCCGGCGACTAAAATGGGAAACTCATATTGGAATCGACGCACGTACCAGTTCGTAGTTCGTGGAAAAAAGTTTTGTTCGCTAGGGATATTTACCCATGCCAAAGGCTTAAGTTCATGGCGAGCTACATCTTGTGTGGTGTGAAATGCTGGACAGGATAGAGTTTGGCGCTGCAAGAAATTTTCTTCCTTTTTTTGTTTGTTGAACCACTAAACGAAACTCCTTTCATCTGTGTGGATGAGGGGCCAGAACAAGGACTTTTTCCAGCGCCCAAACCCATCACTTAGAGGGTGCTGAACATTGTCCAACATTGTTCCCTCACGTTCACTGTCTCTCCCCAGTGTCCCACCGTAAAGTGCGATAGAAAGCGGGTGCAATTCATTGCAGATTTCCAGGAGCAATCGGAACCATCAAGCCTCCCATGGGGTTGAATTGTCTGCCTGTTTGTCCGTTGGTAGAAAACGAGGGCGTTTTCACTGCTTTCAACCGCTAGACCACCGCCCACCAGCCAGTGGGTCTACACAGTGTTGATTTTATGACTAGCATTAAAATTATTATGCGATTCATTTTACGATTATGTCTACATCGTGCAAACATTTCGGTGGTCTCGGATTTTGGTGTTTCCCTCCGACTGGGATAATGATGAGGGATGAAGCGCGTGTAGCTAACAAATTTTACATTTGTTTTTGGTCAAACTGCCGCCCAAAACCATCGTCGCCAATATGGTGCGCTGTGCGGGTTGTGGGGTGCGGTTCCAGGGAAACTCGTTCTTTAATTTTACACCACTCAAACATTCCCAACTGTGTAGACGTTGCGAGTGGTCGGAATGGGCTGGCAATGGGCTCCACCGGCTTGTTGAAAGTTGTTTTTGCTCGCCCGCGCCGGAAGCTACCGAAGGGTTTGCCGGTTTAGACTTTCCACTGGTGAGGTTGTGCAGGATGCGTCCAGGGAGAGACAAGAGAGAATCAGGAAGGTAGGGATTTTTCCGACACATCACCACAAAGCATGGCATGTGGGTAAGCAACAAAGAAAAAAGGAGAGAGGCAAGGTAGTTGTTCTCCGGGCGGTGGAACGGGGCCACAGAGCCAAATGGAACAAATTATTGTAACGGCCATTATGTAAATTGAGGCTTAGACAGTTCGCGCTTACGACTTTGTCTGCCACTCTTTTCGGGAGCCACTTTAGAGCGATGCAATGGAAATGATGGGCGTTTTTCGCGTTAGAACTTTGCCTTCGCGAACTGTTCAGCCAGTTGTTGCTGGTTGGTAAAGAAGGTAATTAGTTAAGCCAATTTCCAGATAGCGCAGTCATTTGATGGTCGGTAGGGCAATCTGTACAACAGCTAATGGTTTTGGTGTCTAGAGCAGTGTTGTTGTTCGGCGCCCAAAGTACCAATAATCTGGAACGGTTGTATTACACCCGAAAGGACACAATTTGAACGACATTAATCTTTCACGTCATTTGGTTGGAAGAAATAAAGTAATATAAAGCAACAGAGGCAGTTTTCTGCAGATCAGGATGTTTTTGTATGGTTGTCATTTTACGGTGAAAATATATTGAATCATGCGATAATAGATAATTCAACAGTTTAAATTCCACTTGATCATACAACCTAATGTCCTCAAATTAAAGACCTAGATTGTCTGTGACGGAAATAGTACCTTATGTCCAGGACAAGTGTGCTAGTAAAGTTGAGTCCAATATCGAAAACTTCACCTATCGGAGGTCAAAAGTCATCACCGACAACAAAATTGATGTTGAGTTACGCGTAAGGGTGGACCCTTCAAAACTTACGTAGTCCTCTTAGCCGCGATCGAGAGGAAGATGCTCAGAAAGGGGTTCGACTCCGTATGTGCCAATGGACAATACAGGAGCCGTTACAAGGACGAGCTGTACGGTGTACGATGATCTCACCATTGCTCATAGAATTACACTACCCTGACTTCAGCCTGCTGATCACGTCATGAGAATAGCACCTGACGACCTAGTCCTTTTAGGCCGTACACTTAGGGAATGTAACTGTTTAAAACTTGTTAAATGCAAATGTGAAAGATAATTTCGAGAAGGTCTGGGCAGGTCGGTTATATCTAATCAATAAACAACAATAAACATGGGAGGGTCATATCCTTACCGTTACGCCTTTCTGTACACAACACTGTACATCTAGCTTTGAGTATAATCAAGTTAAGGGGGCATGTAATGGCAGGCTATCTGCGGGTAGTATTGCTAACAAATTGGAATGTTTTAAATATTTACTTATTTGGTAACTTTTTAAGTATCACGGGATGACGATTTATGTTTAAATTTGACTTTTTAGCTAAGGTTAATGGTAAATGAGGTTAAGTGAAGAAATAAATAGCAGTTGACGATATCACGAGGGCATTGTGCTAAAACGAAGAAGATACTAACAATGAATTATCCTTTGCAAAAGGTTTCATTAAGTAGAAAACTGGTTGACTAATACTTATAATGTTGTACTATCCTAAAATTTATACTAAAAAGTCATATAAACTCCTGTTTTTCGTTAACTTTAAATGACACGCCTCAGACCGTTTTAGTTTAGCGGGATCAAAACACCATCAAACGAGCGCCAATACATCACGCTCATCTTTGCAACTCATTGTGCCCGACATCATCTTAGCCGAATCGATTGACGACGTTTGAAGTGCCATTTAATGGGCAGCATCAAAGCAGCAGCACTGACCGACATGTGGTCAACTGCTGGCATATAGTTCGCAAGCCTAATCTTGCCATATTTGTACAAGCACACTTGAGCAGCATCCTAAGCAGGTCGTTCGTTGCTCCGACCTTCGTTGCATGGGGGGAAACCATTCTTCCAGTGGGATGGATTGGGGATGTTGGGTCGCCTGAGCCCGACTGGCCATCAGTAAATGATGATTGTCTTCATTAGCAATAATCGTTAACCCACCGGTGGAGGATATGCTGCATCATCAATTATGTTGCCGGAGGTTGTCGATTGGCTGGTTTTGACCCGGTTTGGTCGGTGCAAGCGGTGTGTAGGTAGGCAAGACGAGTCAAGATAGCCTTGCGAGAGATAGCCAAGCTACGGAACCCAGCCACGTGAGAATCGATGAGCATACGTGCCAGAAGCCGACCGAGACAACGTAGGGGTAATTTTCGACACCATTTAACAGGTTGACTACACGATCAATGCCGGTTAACCTTTAACCATAGTTGACCAACGTACGTTCAGGTACACCGAAATCAGTCCGCCGAGTAGTAAGGAAAGCAAAAAACATATATAAATCTACAACCCACACATACCAATGGATGGTGGCGAACGGAAGAAAAATGGCAATTTATTTGATTGCAACCTGCTTCTGGTTCCCTTGGTGCAATCCTTCCTGCGTTCTTCCCACCAAACAGTGTTCCTGGCTGAGTTCTTCTACCAGTTCGGTCTCAATCAAATGTTGCCTTAAATTGTGTAATTTAGATTATTAAGCCACTGATGCTACCAACCTGATAACGGCAGCAATCCCGCACACGGTTCCCACACGCAACCGGGCATCAAATCAGCGCTTGGAATACCGGAAAAGTCTATAGGAGAAATTTCTTGCCTTGCGTGCACCGTTGTCGTACCGTTTCCGGTCCAAATTCGTTTGTCGATAACCTGCTCGAGAGTCGCCCACATATATGCCTCACGTACACCTCATCGGAAGTGTCGTACCGGTGTTAGGCAGGGCAAAAGATGCGATGAACCTAACGCGTTACTGGCTCAGACAGAAACTGTTCAGAAAAGCCCCCCCCCAACAGCACGACTAAGGCAACATCTCGTAGGAAGACAACGGACGCTTCCTCTTCGTTTAGTCCCTTTTTGTGTCCCTATCCTCGGGCAGGGCTAGCCGTGTGCAAGGGTGTTGCTAACGACGGGAAAACGCCGCACTATGGTGCAGTTGATTTTACCTCAAATATTTATTTTTATTATTTCGTTCACACCTTCCCAATCATCCGTTCATCCGTGAATTGGACCATAGACCCAGCACAAAAAGAAGGGGCTGTTCTTTTTGCCGGTAGCTTGTGGTGATGTCGGTGGGGTGGATTACGGTGGCATTATTGAGTATCTTGCTCCCCAATGCACACCACCGACCGACCGAAGTGCCACAGAAACCCACTTGCCATCGAGATTCGTATTCGTAGACACGCTGGGAGTTCGGCAAAAGTGCTCCAGGGTATAGAAAATTCGGTTTCGTACCAATCCGCACCAACTTAACGGTTGATCCTTTACGGTGGGATACTTATGGGGCTTGGGTTGGGCGTTGAAGTGTTGAAGACTTTGGTGGTACACGAGTGCTGCGGAATGATGGTGGTGATGTGTGTTGCCAACATAGGCAGATCATCAATGAAGAGGGAGAGTTTTTGCTGCCAACCCTGACGCAGAGTACATGTGAAGATAGCTGCTGTAGGTGCGCGCTTCAGGGAAAATGTAGCTCAGGAAGGCAAAAAAAACCACTCCTGGAGGAGGAAAATCCGGAACAAGATCAGCCTTCAATTCTTCAAGCAGTGTAGCTTTAATTTTTTATCCCATCATCATGTAACATTGTCCTGTTTCCGGTTTCTGCACACCTTCCGCGCACCATCGTTTCGGTCGTTGGCAACAGTTCACCAATGCCATTCGTACGCCGTCAATGAATATCGCCCGGTTACTTGTCGGGAAGATATCGTAATTCAGCGGGCTATGTTAAATTCCACCACACACCCAAATGTAGGTTTATTCACACCAAACCTTTTCCCACGGTGGCGTCTTTATAGTCTGCGTGATTTTCATGTTCTTCCTCCGTCGGCACCGGTCTCGTGATCGATACGAGCAAATGGCGCAGGGATGGTATTCGATGTCTTTGGAGTAGAACCCTACGCGAACGCGAGGGATTCAAAACATCACCAGCAATGATTCCCATTTTTCTTCGATTTTCGCAAGGAAGATTTAAATTTTTCTTTGCACAGTTTCACTCCTTGCTGGCATCCGTTCAAGAAGCTTTACTTAAACTGACAGGCTGCCGGTCGCTTGCAGTACACGCGGCAGCCAGAGATATTTAAAGTGAAAGTGGTGACTTTAATGTTGGTACGCGTTCTTGCGATCGATTGAGTTGCTTTTTATGGTGTCATTTAGTGTGTGTGTGTCATCCTTCACGGTGCTGACTTTTGTAGGGTGTGGGATATGGCAGATCTTTAATCACATGTAGTTTGATTGATTAAATCCATTGATTGGAAGTGGGACGCATGCAGATGGGTTCAAAACGATAGCGAAGCTATTACAACATGAGTGGAAAAATACAGATGAAACACATACAATACAACACACAGTTTAGTCATACGAAATAGTTTAGCTATGAAGAAGGATAGAATATTGTATGATATTTGCAAAAAAAAAAAAAATGTTTCAAATTCAATCTTGGCCTAGGAAAGCATGAATATAACTTGGGGACTGATATGGGTTAAGAATCATATGATGGAGATTAAGAATTACTCGATGATGTGTTTCAACTGGATATTGAATCCTTGCAATCCCTTTGTGGCAAGTTGCATTCATAGAATGGAATGTTACACACAGTTAGGGAAAATTTGCGACTTAACTGTGGAAATTTGCAATTAGTTGTGGAATTAGGCAGAGATAGAGTATAATGAAAAACTAACGACCCAAACACATTTTTCGATTTTAATGTTAGAAATAGAATTGCTAGAATAATGCCAAACGCTGGAACGAAATTCCGCAGTTCGTTGTAAAGCTCCATGGTCGAGGTTGTACATTTCCCCTAGCTTAATGCAATAATCTATTGAATGATTGTAACTTTCCCCAACGGTATTCAATATTCCACTATCCATTTGAAACATTACACCAAGTGTTTGATAAGTTCCATTATATCGTTTAAAACCCTGTATCCTTCGTTTTAAAGCATCTGACTCAAAGTAATGCGGGCTTGTTTCATTAGCCTCTTGATAACTGGAAAACATTTTCGATGCTCAGTTTTTCACGATTTGAGTGATGAAAATATTTTGCAGGAAATGTAGATGGTCTACAAAATTGCCTCCCGGCCACTATATCTGAGAAACTTTTTCGGCACTCTCCCACTTTTTTTGGCAGATCAAAATGAAAACTCTTCTTCTTCCTTGGCACCACAACCTCGAAAGGTCTCGGACAAATCATTACTGGTTTTCTGTGACTTGATTTTTCTGTAATAAAGTAGTCAGGTTTGCGTACGGAGAGGCGGCCTTGATGGGATTTGAACACCGGTCCTGCCGTGAAAATGACAATGAAAACAAACAGCTCTTTTGCGACGTGTTTTGTAGAGTAGATCACAGATCGGTGTTGTGAGTGCTGCGAGCATAATGTAAAGTAAGTGTGAAAGAGATAGCCTTTATCAAGTCAAGTTTTGCGCCGGAATATAGATCTCGGGCACGATGAGTGACCAGGGAATGATAATGTTTTCGCCTGAAATCGTTCATCAGCTGTCCTGGCTGGGAGGCTATGCTTCACAGCATGGCGAGTGCTACGACCATAACGGAAAGTAAATGAGAAAGAGATAACCTGGAACAAGCTCATTTTCTATGCGGTTATATAGAGCCTAGGCACGGTAAGTCACCTAAAAATGACTTATTTTAGCATTTAAAGTTCTTCAGTTTATACAATAACGCATATGCATCGGTTGACATTTTTGAGAATCTTTGAATCTCATCGTTCGTTTTAACATTTTGTTTTATCTAGTTCTGTTACAAAAAACTAGTACAACTCATTCAGTTGCATAAGTTTGCAAAATAAATATGTACTTTTAATTAAAATGTAATGAATCCCTGGCTCGGTGTTTCTTGAACGGCTAATCAATTATGTAAACACCAATATAAATGTTATCGGGCAGTGAAATGGTAATTTGCAGCACGTGCTATCGACGTTTGTTGAAGAAACGGTACGCCAAAAAACAAAAACAAAACAAAACAAAATCTCTCTCACCAAACGATCGGTAGATGGAAAATCGCTTTCCAAACGATTGACATAAGCCACTGGAGAATGGCGTAATGGAAAGCGCAATATAAAATTCAAATTAATCCCCGTCAAAATCACCTATCCACTCGTGGTCAGAGGCGAGCACCGAGCGGTAGCTTGTTGGCACTGGTTGTGCTAACAACGTGGCTGACACCTCTAATGGTTTTAAGTAGCTGATCCATTCCAGGCGCGATGGGAGCATCGTTCCAACCCCCCCCCTTTCCTCGGTTGACACACCCGGGAACACGATACGGGAAAATGGCCGATTAGTGTTTTTAATTTCCCCGCCTCGCCCAAGGATTAAGGCAACCGCATCGGAATGGAATTATTTCCGAACGGTTGTTGCTTGCTGTGTTTTGTAGCAGGTTCTTTTTCTTTCTGCTTTTGCCGAGGGTTTTTGTTTTTGTTCCGTTTTTACTTATGGATATTGTTGGTGGAATCACATTCGCTTCGTGTGCCTGTTGCTTGGCTTCGTTACTTGCGCGTCGGTCGAACTTTCCCAACTCGTGTTTTTCTACCGCCCGCGATGGCTAATGTAACGAACGCCCGGGTGTAATTTAATGGTAAATGTAAATTGGTTTTAATTTAAGCAGTTACACCACAATGACATTCGACCAACGATGGGCAGCAACCGGGTGTCCCTCCGGGGTGCGAACGGGATGGTGAATGCATTTGCATGAAGGTTATCGTCGTGTTGTGTGTACTTACAGTCAACGCTGACTTTAATTCGCTTTGACACCGTAGGCGGCACACCGTTCGATGCAATGCAGAGGTATGCGCCCATGTCCAGGCGGGAAATTTTCGTAATTTCGATGGAATTCCCTTCCCACTCGAGCACTGTGGGAAGCGTTGGCGTATGCGCGTCCACGGGGCGTCCAGTTTTCGAATTCGATTCCAGCCGAAATGTGTGTGGCGTTTCGGGTTGATAGAGGCAGTTGGAAGAGTTGGGGGAAAAAGGCAAGAAATTTATTAATGCAGGCAAAAGACGGTGCAGCCGATAGCAGTGTGCGACCGGTGCGGGAACCGCAAGGGATCTTGGGATGGTGATTTCTAGCGCTATGGGAGAATTTCTTGACGGTAGGTGTCCTCGCGCTGGTTGTAATGTTCTGCCCGAAACTGGGGTCGTCCGTTAGTTGCACGTTTGAGTAAGTAGAACACACTTACCGTTTAACGATCTATTAATGGCTATTTTAGAGTTGTCGTCTCGCTTCCATTTGACCGTGGGCGTTGGGCTTCCCGTGGCTCGGCATTTAAGCGTCACGTTGGAACCTTCCCGGACGATAACGTCGCTTGAGCTAAGGGAGTCGTCAATATTCGGTGGAACTGTATTTGAAGAGAAAGAAGTATATTTTAAGGTTTTTTGGTGCTTAATATACTTTTGTATGTTGAAGACGTTTTGATTGTGAGGCAAAACGATCTGGTGGGAATTGTCCAATACAGAGGAAGCGTCTTTTATGAAGATTTCCACAAATCTGTATACTTATGAATGTGAAGAATGTATGATTTTCTTAACAAACTCTCTTCAAAACCACAAACTTCCGATGCGTTCTTCAGCATACACTCACGCAATAGATGCAACAATCTGTTCCAAACAAACTTCGTCGAAAGAAATCTTTGGAAAGAAAAATAATCTTCGCAAAACTACACACAAGAACATGACAGCAAGGCGTGAACAATGTGTGTCAAAATTGGGCAAAAAGAAACAGATTTGTAGAATGTTTTGAAGCACTTTTTATTGTGAGAAAGTTTCCCTTTTTGGTTGTCACTTTGCTACGATCAGTCCTTAGCGGTAGGGCAAGTGTTTGGTAAATTTTATGTACATATGTATGCATCGCTTTTGCTTCAGGTTCTGCCTCAGCGGATTACTGATTTAAAACACGTGAGCTTTATGCAATCAAATAGAATGGAGTAACAAATATGCACCTCGAAAAATGAAAAAGGAAACATTCACTCCCGCAAATTTCCTGTGAACATTGTTCCCTCCTGCAGCGAGATACTTGGCTCGGCTGAATAAGGAGCTTACTCCCGGGAACCTTGATTGTTTGCATCGGCTTCACGCTTAAGGGAAATGAAAATAAATAAATGTTTATTTTCAAATTGTTTTCATTTCCTTCCCCAGCCCACCAAGCCGTGTTGGAGCCCTCGCGGCATCCAACCGGCAAGCATCATACGGGGCTTTCCTCGCGCTTGTTTTCGCTGACTGTATTTGGAGTATTTTCTTTCCGGCGCCCTGTTTTTTTCTTCCTCTGTTTCGAACTCCTGTTTAGTCAGCAGTTTGGGGCGATGGATATTTTTCTTGCATCAGCCGCCAGATTGCCTTCGCTAAGCGTCCAGGTCACATCCACCAGCAATGCGTCCATCGTGAACCGGCGAAGCGACGAAGATAGACGACATCTTGGAGGCGTTAGGCAGCTCGTTATTGCTGCCAAGATGCTGCTGTCCTGCAGCCATGCCGAACACAACAATGTTCACCCGGGGAAACGGTGTACTTTGTGTATCGGATGACGGTGGCCAATGTGATCCTAATGTGATTTGAATTTAAATTGATTTCCGTTCTTCATTATGCCTATCGTTTTTCATCGGTGCAAACGACAAAAGTGCAAAATCGAATCACTTTCTTGCGCCCGTTGATGCAGCACTGCCGGGATGATCGGATTTGCTGCCTGGTTCTAGGGAAAGAAAATGTAGCAACACGGAAGGAATACGGCACAAAACAGCTGCAAACAATATGAAGAAGCAAGTGTACCGATTGCTTGCTGCTTCATCGACAGGGTTGGTCGGGCCAGAATCGAAGAATTGCAAAGGCTTGTGAGTACCGAAGAAACATTACCGAATGCTGCTACGGTATGCAAATGTAGTGCAGATTCAATTTTTCATTCTACGCTCTTGGAGGGCTAGAACATGGCGGAACCGAAAGCTAAGCCGAATGTTGATAAAGAGTATTGTTCACGTCGACACAGCAATTGTCGTCTGTTTTGCTCTGCACCAGGGTGGATTATTTTCACAATTAATCTTCAGAAAATCCTTCTATAATATCCAAGGATCGTTTTAACAAGCCATTTCGCCTTCGTTAAATCCGAGGATAGTTTCGTTCTGGCTAATGGAAAAGTATTGTTAGTTTCTGGGCGGCGCAAATAGGGAGTTGTCTATTCAAAAACGCATCAAGAAAAAACAGGTTCGAAAAACTAAAAACAAATTTTTGCTTCTTTCCGAAATCACATCTGTACGGTAAATAGGTGAAATAAATCTTCCCTTAACGGAGCAGAGCGCGTGTAGGATAAGTTAATTATCGCCGTTTTATCACACGACAGTCATTGCTCGTTACTTTAAGCACGACGCAGGCAATTTATTTCAGTGCTCGAGAGGAAAATTAAATTTTTCCCTTCCGACTTACAGGTGCTAACGAAGGCTATACACCGTCTTCGCAAGAGAATCGCAGTACCTAATTCGATTCAAGAGGCGCCACCACGCAGCAGTAGCTGATGGATTATAAATGCGAGCTATGATATCGATTTCCACGCTGAAATTGCTGGTCGGGTGGCGGAACGCTAAATGGCTTTTTTGAGCCCGTACCGACGTGATTACGGAACACAGCGCTTGTTCGCAATGTGATCACGTTCTACGGGAGAAAAATGCAGCCCTGCAGTTAAAGAAAATGAGGCCGTTGAAAATAGGGAAGGTTTGCGACCATTTCGGGGAAAAAAGTTATGTTTCGAGACTGCGAATGTACTTACCGACCACATGCAGATACCCGAACTGCGTTTTTGCCGTGACCGTGTTGATTTGGCACATGTAGCGACCCTTGTCCTCTTCTTGGACGTTTGATATGTGTAGGAACCAGGTCTTGTGTTTGTCATGCTTGTCGTGAGTGACGCTGATGCGAGGATTCCTTGTGATTACATGATTATGTACAGTAAGGATCGCGGATTGCTCGAAGTGCATCCACGCTACCTGAAGTGAATGAAAAGAAAAATGAAGGTTTGTGCTGTTTAGTACAACATATTAAATTACATGGTTGGTATGGTTGAACTTTTAAAAGCTATGTAGAAACTATAAAGAAGAGAGTTTGATGATTTCTTGTTCCTATAATTGCAAAACCGGCCTGTCGCATTTATCGAAGAGATAGTTGGAAACTATCAGAGAGAATATCGAAACGGACAATCAACCTCTGACCAGATCTTCACCATTATTCCAGCTACCATCTCTTCGTTGATTTTAAAGCCGCAAATGACAGCATAGCCTGTTTCAAACTATTAGATTCTTTTCAGTATTGTACAAATGATAGGATTCTTTTGTCTGAGGCTCTGCTATATAGCAGAAGTTTGCTAAATTATCGAGTAAAAACATGCAAAGTCCTATTACTTGCATCTGCTCGTTACAATGACGAGCTTTACGAGCTGTACGGTGATCTCACCATCGGGCAGCGGATTTGAATCATCAGGCTCCGGTGAACTAGTCATGTCATAAGAATGACACCGAACGACCCAGCCCGTAAAGTCCTTTTAGGCCAACCAGAAGGACAGAATAGGCGTGAAAGGCACAAGCAGCTATTAAGTGATGGCGTTGTCCGCTAGAACGCCCGGGATAATGCAGAACGGCTGGGACAGACGACGGTGATAGCAAGAAGTAATATCAAATACAGAATATCTCAGGTCACAGAATAAGTTTTATTTATATCTTAAATAATGTACAGATTGCTATGTATAAAAAATGAGACTTTGATTGTTTACATTACGTGTTATGTCAAAATCGCCTATTGTTTTGGAACATGGAGTCACTTGTTATGTGGACTGAAAACACTGTAATTGTATTATATAGCCTATGGCGACTTTTTTCATTAGTTGTGATAAAAACAGTTCTCAAATTAGCTGATGGATTGTTTCACATTGCATAATTTATTAATGTGAAACTGTGTACCCCAACTCAATCTACAATGTAATCTAATCATAGCAGACGTTCTATCTAATCATAGTTTTCAAGATGCTTCTCTTGCTCTTGAGTTACTTGAATTAAACATGAGCATATCCACCCAAGCTTCTTTGTGGATTCATCTATCTTAACTGAATTATGGACTCTTTCCCCCGCAATCTCACAGCTCAAGGTACACACAATTCCTAAACAGATTGAGACATATGGGACTAAAGGTAAAGCGGTGAGCATCACAGAAAAGGTCCACCCACAGAACCAACCTCTGATGCTTTGCAATTCCCTACGACACTGTGGAATGTTTTCTCAGCTGCTTGCTCGATTATTGACAAATTTGCTCTTTGTGTATGTGCCAGACGCTAGCCGCTAGTCGATGGGGTTCAAGCAAACGAATTCTCTGCCAATGGTCTAGCCTTATTTTGTGTACCTTCCAATTCAGTTGTTCGTGGAAGAAAAAACTGTCCCACCGACTCATAATCCGATGTGTTACTGCCCCACGGCAAACAAGGCGAAGCTGAAAGAGTTTCGACGATTGGATTGGAGATACCCTGGTGCGGAGTTCATGATTCAAACAATTGGAGATGTTTGAAGGAGCATGGAGGAACATTTACTCGGATGAAGTTTCTTCACCAACGTTGTAGAATTTCTATATTGGAAATGTTTACCATTTTCGCGTTGAACGATGCCACTCGGGGGCATTTAATCATTTGGTGTGTAATGCGCGATATTCCCAGCCCATGCATATGTGGCCCAGCTTGTTAAAGTGTGCCAGTGTGTTCTTCTTAAATTTGTCTTGCGGTCTTCCCTTGAGGCTAGCAAGCATTTTAAACAACAGGTTACTTCCGTGCAGAAGAAGGATCAGTGGGTTTGCTTTCGCTGATCCGTATAATTTACTTTCACCTTGATTTTCTGCCCCTGGGAGAACTGGCCGAATCGATATTATCTTGCAAAAGTGTGCGTATATGAGATCCCATATCTATCCTTTCTTTGTCCGGGGAGTGTGGCGATACGGGATTCTTTTCATCTTCCTTCGCAGCAGGAGGAGAATCATATAAACTGTAAGAGAACATTACGCCCAGCGAGAGTGTGCTCGTACGTGGAGGAATTTGTTTCACTTTTTATGATATAGATTACATTTTTCTGTCCTGCTATGCTGTACGAGCGACCGTACGCATAAGGATTGATCGGAATTTTCATGTTTACCCTAGATATACTCTCTTAGGCGTTGTTGATTTTTTCTAAGACTGTTGGTGAGTGATCTGTAAGGTAAACATTTCGCTTTAACGTATTAAGATGACGATATAAGAGGTTAGTCGTACAATCAATGAATTTTATTTATTCTTAATACTTCCAAGTCTCATGTTTATCTCCGATTTGCCGAAGAAAAGGATAAGAAACTACAAAAGTGATGTTGTACACAGCATCAAGCAACGAATGATCACGTATCATTTGAGGTTTCCGAAATTCGTACGTATAATAACGTAGAATGATTTGACGACCTCTTGCCCTTTGCTCTTGGATTCTCATGAGATGGATACCCTCTCAAGTATCCAGCAAGAGAAGCATAAGCAGATTGCGGGCGTTGTGGTCGGAAGGTAAGATGAAATCCCAGACTGGTAGAATGCAAATAAATGTGAATTTTTATTAGTAAAATATTCATGATTGCGTATAGCTTGCCTACCGGTCGTGCGCGACCGAGTGACGTAGAAACGGGAAACGTGTTCTTTCCGCGCGTTGTGTTGCCGACAAACAGCGTGGGGTTGCTGCTGCTGCTGCCAATGGGCACGATTAGGCACGAGATATCTTTTTATTAAAAGATAACAATTTTAATAAAACCAGATTTGCACACGTTTCGTGCGTCCGATTGAACCGTGATGAACGACGGTGGTTCGTGTTTGCAAAACAACACCCGTGCACTGTTTTGTTGGTTTGTTGGCGCTCGTTTAGAGCGCGCGAACGCATGTAGAGCGTGCACGTGCGAAACATAAATCGCCGTCATTGCTACACTCACTGCTGCCAAACGATACATTTATTTGATGGGCGTTGTTGTACTAAATGATCATCAGTGGCAATGAGTATCGTAATGGCGATTGTAATGCGATGTTTGATTGCGCAACCAGGAGTACTTACTTTGTATGATCCTAGGTTTTTGACGGAACAAGCCAGTTTGACGTTCCGCCCGGCAGGCACTGTAACATTTTCTATAACATCCGTAAATTCTGGTTCCTCGACGACAACTGAAAGGAGAAAGTAATGTAAAAAAGAAACGGATTAAACAAATTGTTGTTTTTATCGACTGTTGTTCATTTTATATATTTTATCCTACGCATTTGAAATCATCCTAAAAATCACTGATAACTCGCTTTAAACTAACTGTATCCTATCCTCTCACAGATGACCTGATTCTTCTCTTATAATTATCCATGAAGGAGATATTATCAACATATTGATGATATTTGTTGGAAACTCTGCTCATGTCTGTTACTTTTTTATGCTCAGTGTAAAAAGAGGTGTATGAATTGATAGGAACGAATAATCATTTCGCGGGTATTAATGTCAGTATTCTCAAGCAGATTGGTAGCTTTTAGAATACTGACTTTTTTTACTTTTTTTCTACTTTTAATACTTTTTTTTACTTGAGCTTACTACTTTTTTGAGCTTACTACTTGAGAATACTTTTTTTTCTACATTGAGCTACTTTGCGTCTATGTTCTAATCTAGATGGTCTCAGAAGTAAACACCTAACGCGATACTCAGGAATCTTTTCATGTCAAGTAAGGTGCTGGAGCGCAAAACGAGTTAGGTGCCTCTATGTTTTGTTGAAAATTTGAAGATGATGGTCATGAAAAGTCGTTTTATGGTCAAACGGAGTACCGAGGTCTTGAACACTATAGCATCTACAAAACTTTCTATCACTTATATTGTATTCATATTTCAACGGATATGTTTGAAGGGTGAAACATGTAACAGTGACATTTTGCTATCGAAAGCGTCATATTCTTCTTTCTTGGCTGTAAGGAAATTGAAAGGAAGGCCCCATTGCCATTTCTGGCTTTCTGTGCCTTGATTTTACCCGTAGCAAAGTAATCACCCTGCGTACGGGGAGGCGGTCTGTCTGGATGAGATTATAACACCGGTTCTATCGCTTGAAGACTGGTCCGCTCCAAAAAAGTGTTTTATTATCGTGTGTAACTCATTGATTAAAATAATTAACCGACGACAAGAGACGTGCATTCGTCATCAGCATTCTTGACTATTTTGTAAAACTTAATATCTTTGGCATAATGCAGCATTCGGTAGTCTTTGGTAAGCAGTGTGATGCCATTAACAAATAAAATAAAACAAAACTGGTCCTAAGTTACTACCTCAAGGAACTCCTGAGGTGCTCGCAAATATATCTGATAAGCTTGCTTTGATAAATTAGGATAAGGTCAACACCGATACCTAACTATTTAAGTTTTTAGTAGCAGGTTGCTGGTATTTTGGCCGAAAGTGGCTCCAAAATAAGTTCGTTTGAAAAGTATATTCCATTGATTTAAAGTATTCTGATGTGCTTTGATCAAGGTTGGTTGAAATGAGCCTCTTTGGTAAGAAACCATGTAGCCTGAGTCGGAGCAGTGCCAGATTTAACAAGCAATAGTTGTTAACAGCAGTAGATAATCTAGCTCTACTGATTTGTGTACTAGCTCCAACAAAGAGGAAACACTTTCAGATGAGAAAGAAAAGCATGCAAAATTTTCTTAAAAAGGTGTAAAGCTCCAAGCCTTGAAGGAATTTAATAGTATAATTGTATATTTTCACAGTAGAAATTTGAATGCTGTTGCTACGTTTCTAATTTGAATTCCATATGATGTGGCGTTGCAAAATTAGGACTCATCGGAAAGGAAGTAAGGGCGGCCTACTTAATGTTACAAAAAATATTCGAATTTAATAATGACACTTTTTTGGATTACAGTTTCGTTTTGCTCCGTCGGATATCACGCAAAAAACGCACTACTCTTGCTGCCCGATAACCTGTGCGTTTTTTTGCTGTCTCAAGTAATCTCACCAGCGACACTTTGTCGCTTGCAAAACAATTCATTTTACTTTATCGCGAACAGCTTTCTGACCCGTTTTGGAGTTCTCTCTTTTTTTGGGTTTTTAGCGCTTCTATTCCATCGTTAGTAGGTGTTGGTGGTGGCGTGTGTTTGTTGACAGAATTTTGGTGTGGCTAACCCGCACCCTTACTGTCGGATCTTACTTTCGAACTTTCGATTCCTGGGGGAGGGAGGTTCGGTTGAACGCTTGCCAACCGGGATCGCTTTACCGGCGTCTTTTGTCTTTCTGGCCGCCGTTTGGCGTTGGGCGGTTGTCGAAACCGCATTTCCGAAGATAAATGGCTACAATGGTTATCAATTTCTTGGGACCCGGTTGCAGACGGGTTTGCACGGCACGGCAAGGTAGCGCAGGCGGCGTTGGTTGGCGCCATACGCCGTCGGTACCGTTCCCGGATGACACCCCGGGTGTGGTGGCAGTTCGGTAGCAAACGGTTCAAGATCCTGTCGCCGATGGCGATACAGCATCGCGCTAGTAAAGAAAGATGGTCGACACTCCATGGTGGTGGTGTGCTTTTTTTCTGTTAGTTGGTCGCCCCCGATGGTTAAGTTTAAAAGTGCTGATGCCAGACGTACGATAGTGGAAAAACATGGTCTTTAGTGAACGCAGACACTTTTCAGCCTGGGTAAATTTGGGTGGAAAAATCCAAAAAAACTAATAGGAAAAGTGCAACCTACACTTCCGTATTTCCCGATCACGAGCACCGTACTGTACGCTACTGTGACACAGTGGCGCTGGTGATGGTGCCAAAAGTCATCCGGCTTCAATTTTCTTATCGACCGCCCTGGCCTGACGCTGCGCGAGAGCGCGAAAAAGGGACAAGTTTAAAGGAAACTGCTCCGACGTAGCGACAGTGACAATAAAATATGTACAAATAAATATTCACCCGGTGATAAACAAGTGCGAAGGTCGAAGTTGTCGCGTTTTTCACCGGCAGTGAACTGTAGTATCCGTTTTCTGTGCTACACTTTGAACTCGTTGAGAGTAAAATCGATCGAATAAGGTGGCTGCATGCATTTATATTCATTTAGTATTCGACACACGATCTTACGTTTCGTTTCAACTTGCTTGTGTGCTGTGTAACAAGTTCCGAAGATGGATCCTTTTTTAGAACACATTACAAAGGTCTTGCGATCCCAATAGGTTAGTATCTGGTAAACCTACACTTCAGGACATCAGTGACAAAGCTTGGAAGTATGACATGTTATACTAGCGGCATGTCATGGCATCGAATCGGCATGAATTGGAAGATAGTTTTAGCTTAATACAACCTTAAGAGGTATTCGACTGTTAGTTAAAGCCATTAAAACTAGATATCCCAAAGAGTCCGCATATATCCTTGAAAAATCGATGCGGTATTGCGGTAGAAGCAAAAAAACTGGCCGGTTTTGGGGAATGTTGTTGGGCGGCATTTTTGTTGTTGCCATCACGTCGACAGAAGTTCGGCTGCCGGTTGTCTAGTTCGACAAGACAGGAAACAGCTTTTCCTGCGTAATATAACAAACTTCTGTCGTCGGTCGACAGAGCTGCCTTCGGTAACATCAGTTGGTTAGCGATGGAGTTTGTCTTGGGATCATGTCGGAAGGACATCGTCGAAACGACGGTTGGATCAAACCGGGCAGCAATACGGTAAGACACACTAACCAGCACCAGTGGCTGGGAAGGAGAGGTTTTCGTTGTGTTTTTGTTCCCTCCTATCATACGTAAGTCTCAGGGCCACCAGCACGAGATGGCTTTTCCTGAAGACATTGCTAAAGACGCTCTGCTCTTGGGGGCTGCTCCTGAGGGGTTGCCTAAGGCAGGAAGAATGGTACCGAGGAGTGGTATAGCCTGTGATGAAATGTTGTACGTGCTTCGTTCGTATTGTGTCGGTGTCGATTTGCACTGATGGCAGATCGTCCTCACCGGAGGACATCCGAAAACATTCCCCGGACGTGTAGCGCCAGGAACGCTGGGAATAGCTACACCGAGTTGAAATTGAATTAACGGTGTTTTATCGCTGTTGCCAATTGATTGTTGTTGATAAACTTGACTTTTGGCTGATTTAAAATGAAATTTCATCGACAGCAGCAGTCAGCCAGTCAGTCAGTCAGTCAGTCAGCCAGTGTAGGAAAGAATAGTTGTCGAGATCCAGAGGGCCAACGTGGAATGAAAGTGTCTCCTGGGAGGGCGGGCTTGCAACTCGTTTGGCTCGTTGCGTATGCCAAAAAGTTTTCCTCAATCGTCGAATTTGGGGCCAAACTTTGGGGTGAAACTTCACCGCGAATGAATACCAATGAATGCTATCCAAATACGAGCGATTACGTGCCCTTCATTATCGTAAGAAAACGAAGAAGGTGATTGAAGCACATGGTGTAATGTGCCGATGCCGATGCCGGCAGTTGCAACCAATTTGTAATACAAGGCTCGCAAAAACATGTAGCCCACTGATGAAGGGTTTTGTTTGAGTTTTGATGTAAGTTGTTGTTTGAAGTTTTGAAAATTGGATCGCGGAGTGTTATGGTAATTTTTTACATTGTATTCACAATGTAAATGGTTAGAAGTTAACATATAAAAAACGGCAAACGAAATTCGAGAAGAAAATGTTGAGGATTCATACTGTAATTTATAATCAATTTATTAGTCAAGTTTCTCATCTCAAAAGCAACAACATTAATGACTCTCTTTCTTCATGGCCAAACGAACTCTTAGTTCATGGATCCCATTTCTGGTTTAATAGCCTTAATGCTTAGCATAGCATAGTTGGATAGTCAGTTCTCAATACAGGGAAACGATTCAGATGGGATTTGAACCTCGGTTGTACCGTGTGAACCTCTAGTACCGGACAGCCCCATTATCCAACATTAATGTTTCAAGTGTAAAAATACTACAGAAATTAAAATATCTTTCACAAAGATTACTTTGCGAAACTTCAATTGAATTCATAAAAATCTACCAATAAATTCATTTTTTTACAAACAAACTACGGACAAATCTCTGAGGGCTATTCTTCAAAAGAATTTGCAAAAAAGTTGAGCAGAAAACTCATGACGAAAGGAGGTAAAAAGTGAAACCCTGCTACCAAGCTTCTCGGCGTTTGAGCGCTAGTCCGCCCCCGGGGGAGGTGTTCGATAATTATAACCGGAAGTCCCATTTCTATTCATCAACTGAACGTTGACGTTGACGTACTAATTAACCAATTAAATCTTAATTACATAAAGCACGATAATCACGTCAATGTAGCGCGGGTGAAAGCGCGCAGAAAAATGGGAGAAAGTGGCGGTCGGGTTTCCGTTACGACGCAGCGCTTCTGTTGTCTTGATTTTCACCGATTACCCTTTCCGACCCGCAAACGGCAAGCGAACCGCAAAACGACTGACACCGACTGCTTTGGTAAGCAGGATATCCGTTCCATTTCTCCGCCCCCCCCCCCCTCCAACTCCTGTGACATGCTGGTGCTGTCGTCAGGAAGGACGCTTTATGGGTTTCTTGTGTCACAAAATGATACACCCGTGACTCGGTGGCGTCAGTGTTGAGGTTGGCCCATCGATGTAATGTTTACTGTGGCTTAGCGGATTGGCACGCTTTTCCGTGGCGGGGTGGTCGGGAAATGTCGGTGAAACGCGCGGTCTGAGGTTTGGGGCAGCAAAAACAATCTAATTGAATGTGCATAAAAAGTGGAACCTAATTCTCAGCAAGCATTTCCCATCCCGCGTTTCGTAGCAGGAAATACAGGAACTTCTGGCTCGGTTCGACGGGGCTTGTGTGTTGAGTTGGGGAATGGGATGTTTCTGAAAGGCGCCTTTACGGGCCTTTGACGGGGATGGAGGTGAGCAGCATTAAGATAAATGGTTTCCTGTTTCCGTACAAAACGATAAACAAGAAGATTAGGTGAGGCTCGTTCGGTGGTTTTTTGGTCGATCCTTGGGCAAGGTTCCCCCTGTTGAGCAGCTCGTTGAATGAGGCTTTTTGTCGTGGTCAGCTATTAGTTCGTCCGGTGGAGCTCTGGGGTTGGAGGAACAACTGTGATAAGCGTGGGAATCGCACCGGTCTGTTGATTAATTCCGATTTATACCGGTGTCGGAACAGCATCATTAAGTGTAATGGATACGGTTTGTGAAGAAACCGTTTAATGTGACTTTTTGCGGTCATTGAAAGCAAAAGTCAACTCTTGACATTTGATATGAAAGTTCAATGATTGTTTCAAGCAATGGAGCTGCATTGCAAATATTTAAAGAGGTGAAACATAATAAATTTGCAATGTTTAATTATAGCTTATCATATACCTTCATTCTTTCATCATTATTTTTCTTCAAAAGTGCAGAAGTGCTCGATATCCCTCACAGTCGAGCGCTGTTGGCTCTGCCAATCCAATACCTTGGCCTATCTGACAGATGCATGAACGTCATCACCCCATCGCAATTTCGGCCTACTACGCTTCCTCTTTCAATATGGACGATTTAAAAAGACTTTATGGGCTGGGTCGTCCGGTGTCATTTTCATGACATCATCAGCACATCTGATCCTGGCGAGTCTAATTCGCAGAACAATCCATAATGGGCATGAAATGTTGGCAAAAACAAATGTAGTCAGAATAGTTCTTTTTGCTTTCCTTATCATAAAATGCTGTATTTTTACCAGTTTTACTAATATTTGTGTGTATGTATTTATATATATTTTTTATAGTTTCCATAAACTCCGATGTCTTTAGAGGCCATACTCCTAAACAATTGAAAATTTGAATAAACATTACGTTACAGTAAGTAACATTAACTAGCCGAGTATTACCGGGATAGGGCAACTTATAGGAAGTAAATGTCTTGTTAATTGTTAATTTACTGTATTTGTCTTTAATTTGTAATTCTTTAACACATACGGTTTAGAAAATACGGCGTCAAGCCGTCATATTTAAAATAAAAATAGTTAAACATAAGCTACATAATAATTGAGTTCAAATATTCCAGCCCGCAGCTTTTCTAGTTGTGTACTAATTTTCTCATTGGTTCTACAGCACGATCAATTTTCTCTTTTTCCTATTATTTTATTCTGATAAAACAGCCTTCGTATCATCATTAAGTATAGTAAACCTAAAACGCCTGGCATGACCTAGGAAGTGGTTGAGCCAAGAAGAAGTAGAATTCAACTTTGACTAACTTTAAAATGGACGCTAAGGGACATCTAATTGATGACTTGAATGCAGTTTTAAATGGTCCTTTGGTCTCTTGAGGCAATTGAATGGTATGATGTCAAGCTTGGAGATCTTGAACAGTTTTCATGAGTCAAGAGATTCTTATTGGTAAAGTTGCTATTGTTAAAACCTGTCGTTTTACTTCTGAGTTCTGTGTCGCCTGACGCGCCAGTCGTTATCTTTCGCCTCGGCCTACGACTATTATTATCAAAGAATTTGTTTGGTTTTGTCCTAGCATAATTTTGATCTTAAAGGCTTCAATCCACCCAATAAAATACCCAATGTGCCATTTGAGATTAACTTAGAGCTAAAAAAGCTCGTTTTTGTAGCGACTCCTTCATTGTTATTCCACACATATAGAGCCGAAAATCTTTCTGCGCATCTATCTCTGGAGCTTGGCTAGTAAAAATTCGTCAGCTTTAAGCAGATTCTATGCCTCAGAGGCGTATGTGAGTTTTGGGGCTAGAAATGTTCTATAAAATCTCAGTTTATAAGGTAATGCGTCGTGATGCAATATAAACAATTAACACTGAAATATTGCTTCAAACAGCCGAATAAACAAAGGGCCGACATTTGGAAGATGGGTAAGAAAATACCGTCGAAAGCGTATGCATTTTCTTTTACCGGCTCTGCGCTCAATTTCATTTCGTTCCTTTCAGACCGTTGTACTGAATGAGATGCATTGGTCTGGCGCTGACAGAGCACACGATCGGTGCATGGCCGCACTAAAGCGTGTATATGCTAAGTTCATTCATTACTCTAAATGACTGGCTACACACAAAAGCAATACACTCGGCGTCCCGCTGACCGAGGACACAACAAATCCATCGTTGGCTATCAATTTATTGCTCCTCTATCATTGTCCTGCCTGCAGTGACGTACTATTTCATTAAAATATCCTAATGCCCGACCGGGGCCATCCGTTTGCAAGCGTTGTCCACTGGGAGGGTCTTTGGCAATCCGACCAAAACGCTCGATAGCCGGCAAAGTGTCGGAAAATCGTTGCTCCTTTGTTGACGGAGGATTCAAATTTCTTGCACCACACGGACAGTTTTTAGCTAGTTGCGGCTTGTCGAGCGACGCCATTTGAAATCAATTACCATGCACGTCGCCCGTGCCGCCTCTCGCTGGCATTTGCGTTTCCTGCCCAATGTCAAACCATCGTCAAAAACGGGTCCCCGTGGTGATGATGGCAGCGAAACACTCGGCGACTGACATTGACACTCTGTCTCTGTTGTCAGAGTTGTCGGGGAAGAGTCGGCTCACGGGGGCGCCCTCGGTTCGCACGTTGGACAAAGTTCATATTCGTTCATTAAGTTTGTCCTGGTTTTCCCGTCGGAGTCAATTTTGTCACCCGGTTTCCGCCCGGTTTGCGCGACCACCGGTTGCTATTGCAGCTTTTGATTCGCAACACTGGCGGCCGAGGACAGGCAACAAAAAAAAAAAAAACAACTGGCGGCGGGCGGTGTTTGTGCCATCGCAGCCAGACCGGCGAACGGGAAAAACAATTTACGGACGCCAAATTAAAAGCCACTCCTGTGAATGGTTTTAATCATTTAATACTCCTGGCTGTAAAATTTAATATTTTATTAAACAACCAATGCATTGTGAGACCGGCAGACTCGACGCATCGCAGACTGGGAATGCACATGAATGCTCGCGTTGATGTGACGGCGTTTTTCACTCTGTTTTACGGGTGTTATAGCGCGTTTTGCGTCGCGCGCGAGCTTATGCTGCCAGCGGCAGAAAGATAAATGGCATTGTTGGTCCAGGATAAGGCTTCGGCTGTCGGGCGCTGGACGATAATTGTTCGTTTTATGTTTGAACCATCCTTCGGCAGGGTGAGGTGAGGGTGTTTCACCTTTACAACAAATCTCTCGCGTTTGTTAAAATAATCCCACAATTTGCTCAAAAGTACTTAGTGAATTCATTCAAGTTATCAGTATATCCGGTTCATTTTTTGTTGGTTATATTTCGAAAAGAGCAATGCAAGTGATACGAATTTAACAGCTGAGGAGATTAATTTAATGCTTCAATTGTTTTTTGGTAGTCTCAGAACCCGTACATGAGCTACATTTTTTCTGTATTGTTAAAAAAAATCATAAAAAGGAACAACATGAATCAATGTAAATAAATGTAAATAAATCATATCGCGGGGTTTGTTAATTATATTTACTGTAAAAAGGGAATCTTTCACAAGTTTTACTCACGAATGATGTGAACATACAGACACTTTCATAAGGTAATATGTATAGGTACTTGGATTGACTCTCCGCAACGAAGTATAAATAAGAGTGAAAGTTTTGGCTTCTCTGTTTTTTTCTTACTCTCGTTTTCTTTTTATCTGAAACATAACCGTATTGAAAAGTATTGCGTCATGATAATTGCGATAGCATAAAACAATTGTAAGCCACATTAACCTTGGTATGAGCTATGATTTCTCATATCTTACTTCAAATGGCTCTGGGTTGGGTGTGTGGATCAGCTTGGAGAAATGTTAGTCCAAGCATAATCGCCAGCTTCCTCACGGCCCATTTCGGTTTGACATGACACCCAAAGAATTGTGTTCGGTTGTCAAATGTATCTTAAAATTACGTAGAAATAAGTATTTTTGCAATAATTCTGAAATATGAATAGTTGAAATGCAATATAGGGCGGTCTTCACTCGACAGGAACGTATAGTAAGAGTGACTCCGATCCAGCTCCGTTTAAAATAAAGTCGAGGATAGAGCTCAGTAGAGGCAGGCCAAGACTTCTTAAGGTTATAGAGCCACACAAAGAAGAAATATAAAAAATAGATACATGCGAAAATATGCAAAACACGATATTTCAATTTGATTGTACTTGCCTAGTTCATCTAAGAGATACAATATTTCGTACGAGAATATGGGCGCATCTTTAGCACTTTTCACACTGTTTTTAGGTTCCTTATTCTTCACAAGCCCAAGACTTTCTGCGTAAAATTTTCGATGCATATTCATCGCTTTAGCCACGTGCCACAATAATTTTCCTCACGAGCAGGCTAAAACAATTATTTGATTAACCCACGTACAATGCGATCTGTTTTTTCTTTCCACACATATTATTCACTTATCCGCGCTCTTCACAATGTATGGTTTACAGATTATTCATGGCACAATCCTCAACATGCCGGTATTCCTTTCATTTAGCCAGTAACGTTGAATTATGTAGTATTGTTGAAAACTCAGCAGTGAAACGATGATTCGTCTTCCATTGAAGCTCGGATACTCCGTGCCACTGTACGACCGTGAAGCGTGATGGGGTGCGAATTTAATTCAACCCATTCTCAACCGTTTTCGGGAATGGTGAAAACTCATTAGAGATTTATGCGATGTGATAATAGATAATCAAAGTTATGAGTAAAGCATATTAAACCGGTAAGCTCAACCTTTTGGCTTACCTGGTAGAAATTGCTGACAATTGCCAGGAAGCGCGGTGGAAAGTTCAGGATGGAAAACAGATGATCCAATTATGCTTATCTCGGGTGTTATATCATACGCCATTGTTTCGCCGGGTGGTATCAGGAGAGATACGCGATATTGGTCGGGGAAAATTATTCCCACTCGTGGAAGTGAGGGAAGATTAAGTCCCGCTCTGTGCCAACACATTTTGGGAAACTAGTAATAAAGAGGTACAAAGGAAATTGTAGCTTGTGCATTTCTCTTGGGGAACCAATTTATTCTGTACAAGAATTGGGAAAACAATTAATTTACAGATTTACAAATTGAATCAAATGATGATTTATTTCAAGGTAAAATAGAAGGCCCTGTCATGTCAAGTTTGTTGACATCTTATTCGCAAGGTATACATAATTTAAGTACTTGTGGTTTTTACGGTGGGGCTTCATGAACATTTTAAAAAGCCGTAGATAAAGAAAATTTTCTTGAATAGTTTACCACCACCAAATACCACCAAATTTGTGTACAATTCAACGAACAAGCAAATGTTTGCCCAATGTAATTTGCATAGTACAATGGCATTACGTTGGTAATGGCATACTCAAACACAAATGGGTTGTCTTCTGCTCACTTTTAGCCAGCTTGTAGTGATTGTGGTTAGTTGAAGATTTCAAGGAATTTACTTCATTACCATACCTACTTTATCAAAGTATTTCTTGAAAATCGAGCTCGACTTACGGGTGGGTGATTAAGTCCCGGAGGTGTAGGGGGTTTGTCGTTCGATTGCTCGGCTGTGACCACAAGCCATTGGGGTTGATTGAATCATCGTCTCATCGGTCGTTCTACAACAGTTCTCCAGTCGAGTGTCGGTCGGTCGCCGTAATGGGTAGCATGTTGCAGTGTCACAGAGAAACCGGCAGCAGCTACCGTGCATAAGTAGTAAAATCAACTCTTAGCTTTTAAGAGACCTTCAACGGGTGCAACGGATATCGTTTTACAGCAACACCACTAAACGGTACCGAATGGACGCTCTGGCACCAATGCAATGTGCTTTAAGAGAACGCCAGTCGTTTGATGGTGTTTGAGTCCAAAAGTTCACCTAAAAGAAAAACGAAACACTGCAAAACCGTAACGTTCGGGGTGGTTTAAACCCGTTCCGTTTGCACAGTTCTCAAACGCTTCGCAACAGAAGCCGCTGGACGGATCCGACCCATCCGACGAGTAGCCGAAAAAGCCACATGTTGGTGTGTCGTATTTATGTAAAACATGACCGCATAGCATCGTGATAATGCTACCGCACACCGGTTGCCGAGGGTGCCGGTGAAACGGCAGAAGTCTAGTACGTGTCCTTTTCGACACGGGATTTCAGTGGTACCCGGCCCCGGTGGTCGTGATGCTGCTGCTGAACCTGCATCAAAGGACGCAACGTGCAGGCGAACACGTCATCATCGATTGAGCGAACGCAACGTATGTGTGTTACCCCGAAGCGGTATGGATTTTGTTTGCATTTCTCGTGGAACCTCTGGTGTGAGGATAATATCCAAGGACGTACGGCCTACGGTCGCTGTCGGATGTCTGCCGATGTTGTAGTCTACGGCAAGAAAAATGATTTGAGAGTACCGTGTGTGCAAGCACGTGTGTGTGTGCAAAATCTTCAATACGATACGTGGTCGATGTACGCCACACTGGTTACACTTTTTTGACCGCATCCCGACACTGCGGCCCTCGGGTTGGGAAGGGTCGAAGGAGAAGGTAAGGCGTTATCGTCGGCTGTGCCTGATGACTTTTCCATCGACATAACGATTGCAAGAATCGCAGTCGTTTGGGTCAGCTGATGGCATGAGCGAATGCTTATGATTGACGAAGCGTGCTGGGATCGGATGGCGTTGCGTGAGAGGATAATTTCAAAAAAAGGAGAACCCGTCTACGGACCGGGTATCGACCGTCATGCAAGAGGCCATCATGCGTAGCAACCCGGCTGATGCTATATTGACCGGCACATCTGATTATTATCTATTGTGACAAGTGGCCACGTAGCGATGTCCTTTCGGTTCGGGTTACTCGCTTGTGCATGCCGTGGATGTGCGTTTTTGTTGCTGGTTTGGTTTATCGTACTACATGGTTATGCTGGGTTGTCCAAACGTCGGTAGCTATTAAGGGAAAGGAAACAGCTGGTTCTGATGGTGTATGGGCGAACGTTGCTTTTAAATAGGTTTACTTTGCGTATCTGGTCTAGTAATAGACCGCTTAAAATCGGTCGCAATATTTAAGATTGAGCGCAGTTTAAGTTTACCAATAGTACAGTTTAAGTTTAATACATTTTTGAAAATAGAAAATACTTCAAGTCCAGCAACTATTAGAATAAACAAGAATTTTTACATGCTTTTGTTTTAATGTAACATTTTTTTAAATTCTTATATTTTTAAGACAAATAGATTGAAGTAATAAAATTGAATAAATTAAGTAAAAAATTTGATAAAATAAAATATAAATAAAATAAATGATAAAGTATAATATTCGTGTTTAATGAAATAATAAATGAGTGAATTAAAATAAGTTAAATAAGTAAAAAATCCGTAAAATAAATATTTTTTCCTTATACCATACACTCTGGGCTCTTGAAACGACCACGTCATGGAGTTACTAGCTTGCTTCGAGATTTTTATCCATTTTAAACTTCTATCTATCGTCTTTTCATCGGCAGCAGTACCGATGTTTACGCATCTTCACGCATGAATAGTGAATTAAATGAGCGTCACGGTTAAACAGTCATCTCGCAGCATAATTATGTAGTAATTATAATGCGAGCGATAATTTCGGTTGCTTCACAAGCGTAGGTACAAATTAATGTAGATTACATTCGAAATGGTCCACAAATGCGTCGGCATCATCATCGACTCTGCCACACTGACTGTCACGGGTGTCTTCGAGTGACAGTAGCAGCAGTTTGTATGAATATCAAATGAGCTTCCCGCTCGGGGTACCGGGACCGCCTTTTCGGGTTTTTATCCGGGCCCGGTCTACCGTCGGTGAGCGGCCGTCTGCTCCCAGCAGAATAATTACAATTTTGTTACCGTTCCGGGGCATGTTCCGGAAAAGCGTCTCGCCGTAGGGAAGGAAAGTTGTCGAAAATTACAACACTCGTGCCCGCTTCCGGGCTGACTTACCGTTAGTTGCAGGTGCTGTCCCTGTTTTGCTGGTTGTGTTAGAAGAGACCCCCGACGTTGCTAGAAGCATGAGGAAGAGGGCCTCGAGTGTTTGTAGGCCGCTCATCAGCTGTTCAGTGGTAGTGCCCTTCTCATAGCACGATGCTATCGATCGCACCTCGAGCCGGTTGTTCCGGCAGTGTCGCTTAACTGCTTGCTCACTGATTTGCGGCTTCGCCGTTGGCCGGCCTTTAAGTATTACTTTTGCTCTTTGCTTTACTGGCTTGAATTTGCACCGCAACTACTTGAGTGGGGAGGGAGAATTTTTAACCTTGCACTGAAAACATACCGAGACACTTTCAATCAACCGCCCAGCCGGAGCTGTACTTCCGGGCGAAATTAGCACGCTAGGACTTAGGCGCACACTTTGACAGCTGGAAGTTTGGGGCAGGAGTGGAATTAGTATCTTGACAACTTGACGGCACAGCAGCACAACGGAATGTCAAAAAAAGTTAATTTTTATCCAATCGATGTTCATTAGCATGGCAGACTTCTTATTAAACTAATAATTTATGTTGAAACGTCAACATACAATGGCAGTATTGTTGTGTGAAAACCTTAGGAACTTTCACTCTTTCATATTTTCATTGTTAACGCATTATTTCTATTATGTTCTTGATGTGTTCAATGTAATACACTTAATCGAAAAATATTGTTTTGAAAAACCTATCTATGACTGATAAGCATTGCATTGATAATTGATTGCTAAGAATTCAACAAAACTGTTGATTTGATGTGTGTTCACTTTTCATGAACATCCTTATTATCGGTGTTATTATTATTTTGTTATTTAAGCAGGATAGCCTGACCTTGCTGTCATTATTTATTAATTATAAATAAAGATTATTTATTGTTTTCAATTAACAGTTTTTGGCTAAATGAGAGTTTTTAAAGAGTTTTAAGTGGTGGTTCAGATTTTTTGGGATTTAAAATGATGCTTAATGTATCATCGTTACGACTCTTAACAACAATGCAACCATGCAGGAAAGGAAGTTATTGAACGAATTCGAAAATTGGTCACAAACGGAAGGAAAAAAATGATTATAGGAAATGTTAAGACTGTATTTATGTGTATTTGAAAAATCATCAAAACAAATTGAATATATGTCTTTATACAACCAAAACAATAGTCAATTTCACCACTGTTTATAGTAAAGCATTCGTAAACAGTTTCACCAGCTTGTTACAATTTGATATCGAGACATAAAAAAATAAAAAATCGAAAAAAATAGAAAAAAATCAATTATCACTAACTGCACTAACACCGTGGTTCCGTACGTCACCGCGATATTCCACAATGATACGCATAATTTTTGGTGTAATTTATTTCAATTTACTGTCACATGTCGTGTGAGGTGAAAAAATAAAGAATTAATTGCACGGCTTGATTATGTGTGGCGCCGTCCACCACGTTTTTCCCTGTAGCCTGTCAACATGGCCGCAAACCACCGGCCCCAAACCGAAACGGCGCAATTAGGTTTTACAACAAATTTTACACATATACACACGCTCACATGCACACATACACACATTCCGCCTCCGCCACGCACATTCATTTCCGGGTGCGCATTTCCGTTCGCGCAGTCCGCTTGTGCTGCGAATTCGTTCGAGCTCGCTCGTATTCGTAGATTAATTAGTTCAGATGCAACTTGGCATCCCAACCCCCACGGTCAATGTTGACGTGTGGCCGTTAGCTGTTGTCGGTTGGCGTGTTGCGGTCTGTGTTGCTAACGTACCGGACCGTGTATCGTTTACTTTTTGGCTTCGATCGGTTATGATGAGGTTTTTGGGGTTTTGTAAGGGTTAACACGCTTCGCGCGTACTGCTGAATGCTCGAGCAAAGAATGCTCTACACTGCATAGTGTTAGAATCGTTAGTTTCACACACTCACGCTCACGCTAATACCAACAAACATTCACACAGATACACACATTTGAAAACTGTAGAAGAATGGGCAAATATTTTCCCAACACCAGCCATTAGCACAAATCCAGATCCATCGTTACCGTAAAACCGCCTCACTGAGGTATACCCGTGCGCACGTGTTAAATATTTGCTAAAAAACTTAATTAATTACAACCGACATCACCACCACCGCCACCACCGATGTTTTTGCACCACAGCGCGCGATCGATTATGATGAAATGGTATCCGGTTTCGATTTAGGTGGTTAGGGGCGAGCGCGAACTAGGTGCGAAGGATATGTTTTTATAATATTGTGACAGCCTTTTCACCACACTTTAACATTGGGCCCTAAACGGACGAGGACCCCTCGTTAGGGAAAGAAGTGCAAGTAATGTGATACGATGCCAGCAATAAGTAAAGGTGCGTCGAGGCTGATGAGCTTGTTGGGGTAATTAGATTGATCTATTTTAAAAGAAAGCAATTTTCACACTTCCGATGTGTAGAGAAATCTGCCAAATAATGGTTCCTTGCGCTAGCGCTGATAAATCATCTGTTTGCGTGATTTCGATTTCGGGTGCGTCCGACGCCGACAAGCAACGAACCCTGATAACCGTTATGACGAGGCAAGCAGGACTTCCGGACAGCGCCAAACGATTTGCCGAACTATCGCTGTGTGAATCCTGTTGAGTACTGAACACGCCAAACCAAGTCACCAGCAGTTGAACGCTGGCACCATCTGCTAGCGCGCTACGCTAGCTGAATGCACTGCATCCTTGCAGTGGGCGCGCACCAAAGGGGTGGAGGTGTGCAAAAGCGCCACTGGCCGTATTTCCCGCTGAAGTCGTATGCAGCCGGGAGGAAATTTATGCCACGGAGCAGATTTTCCCCTTTGTCGATGGGGGGAAAAACACGCTCGGCCAACGTTCGCAACCCTGTTGGTGGGGATGAATTTGGCGCAGTGGGGGTTACGGGCACGACCGGATCCGAGCGCTCTGTCAATTCCCCTCCGTGTCGATCGGCAAGTGTTCGGTAAGGTTCGTTGGCAGTCGGGACTTGAATGACAGTACTGATGCCGTCCGTTGATGATGACGATGATAACGACGGCAGTGATGATGGTTTTGCCGAAAATGATAAGGATTGCCCGCCGTTGGTTGTTGAGCTGTTGGAAGGTTCGGATCTTGGCGTTCGTTAGAAGGATAAGTTGTTTACTAGCGAGTGGATCTTCGTCAAGAGCGAATCGTTGGTCTTTAGAGAGGCACGTTGAAGATGAGTCGAATGTTTCGAAGGTGATCATATTTATGATATGAGTAATTGGGCTGCTTAACAATCGTCTTTTTTATGCTAGATTGTTCATGCAGGGCCTTGTGCAATAAGAACCTTTATTGATGAATATAATCTGAAGTTTGGTGTAAAGTGTTTTCTGCATCAATCACTTTGGATGGCAGTTATTCAGTACCCATTTTATCAACAGTTTTACTTTAAAAATCTTTAAAAATATTAAAGGCATTTTATGTACACAAAAATAGCGGAGATCGGGGCAAGTGAGCCACAAAGCAATATTTCAGTAAAAAATTAATTAGGCCACAAAGTGAGTATACGGACTTTTATACCGGTATAGTGTATTGAAGTTCAGGTATAATAGTCCATTTTTGTTGGTTTTATCATCTTTTATAGCTGGGCAGCAATACTACGTCGCTCATATTGTTATATTATTATTGATATTTTTTATCAATCAGTCAAATCAAATAAGATTTAAAACACATTGAAACAAATATCGAAAAAGAATGTGTTACACAGCAAAGCTGCAAGACTAAAAATCATCAATACGTGAAGTCAATCACAAAAAAAAAATCACGGAAAAATCTTAGTTTTAAAATAAACTAATTTGGCTAGCGTGCCTACCAATTTTTGCTGTTTTTGTCATTTATCTAACATTGTCGTTTAGAATGTTGAGCTGTAGCTTTTAGATTTTGAAGAACATCCCACTAGGAATCGTGTCCAACAATTATATCAGAACACATTTCATCACTAGTTTACAATGAAGTAGGATTAGGCGTGCTTGTAAAAGGGTTACGGCTCAAAACAGGAGGCCAGTGGCCAGAAAGGAACTGGCACTACAAGCTGTAACCGAAAAGTGCACTACAAGGACACAAATCGTTCAGGAACATAAAGTTTCACCGATAACAGGCGTCTTATACTTGAGGCCAAGGTGCCTACTTCTATCGCTAGTTTGGAGGTAAGTGTTGGTTGTTACGAAACTGTTTTTAACGCACAACAAAAAAAGGAACTGGTAAATCACATTTACCAAGCCTGTTCGGGTTTTCCATTTTTTCACGAATATCTGTGATTTTATCTAGGTTGATATCTTGCTCCATATGGGTGGCACTCTTGCCCCATAGCACAAGAAACTGTTTTAACCATTTTAGAAACGTTTACTAAAAATGTGTTTATGAGGAGGTTTAAATGCACTACCTAAAGTGGTACAATTGCCCTCGCTTGTACATTTGCCCTCGGCTACATTAGAAGTTATATTAAATCAGTTGTTGTCTAAAAAAGTTTGTTATATTTAGTATATCCTGTATGATCTCGTAGTTGGACAGTCAGATAGAAACTCATCACAATGATTTATCAACTATAGTCTGCTGTTAAATAAAGGTTTTTAATGATAATGGTAAAAGATTCAGTTCCAACAGCAGCTTTATACAAAGCATACTGTTAAGATCATCGCATTGGTTTATATGATGGACGAGGCGGTAAATTAATAGGTCTTGTCACAGCATGGTATCGAATCTCGTCTGGATTGGCACAACTTTTGACCATCTATTTAGGGGTACAATTAAATCATGTAGTCAGAAATGATAGGCTGAGTCTTCTTGGGGACGTTGCAGTGCAGGTTGCCGATGAGGAAGAAGCAGTATAAAGGAAGAAGCATTAGTGCAGCCACGCAACGAGCTGATGGCATCTACTACCTCGTCTTTTTCTTTTGCTGGTCCAGTTTTGAAGCAGCCTTACTTACATGACGTACACTAGGTAAATACTAAAACAACGATAAAACCAATCGACTTCATCCTTTTTTATTTGATTACTGACATTTGGACTGTTAAAATAGGACGGCCAATAATTGTTAAACCCTTAAAAATGAGGTTATGGCCCAACCTGGCTCGGTAGATCTGTCACGGGAATTCACCGGTGACATGCATCGGTCACCGGTTGATGTGTTAGTGCGATCTACCGAGAGATCAGCTAACGGGCGTAAGCGTCCTAGTGAGAGATTGAGTAATCAGATTCGTCCTAGCGTCCAAGCGGTTATCTCTGCCTGATGCGATGTATGTGTTGCGTCCGTGCGTTTGATGTTTTATTGGCGTGAATTGTATACGTCAAAAAGTTCGATGTTATAAATATGAGTCCGTTTGAAAATATATAAAACAAACATTAAAATTCGGTTTAAGAACGTTGAAGGATCCAATGTTTTTAAGCTTAATTCGATATGATGTGTGTATTGTATTGTCTGTACCCTTTCTTCGGAGCAATGATCGATTATCCTCCTACGTGGAACAGATTAGTCTTGCAAGATATTATATGACAGCGGTAACCTAAAAATCCAATGCTTAGGAGAAGTATCGTTAAATGATGGGTGAAACGGTGCGTTGGTGCGCTTATAGTTTGTAATTGGTTATTATCAACAGTAAGATCCACAAAAACAACAATTCCTATCCACTTGACACCACCTATTGAGGTCGAACCGATTGGCAACATTGAAAACAGTAGTACACATGTAACCGAACATTTTATCACACCCATCGCGAGGATCATTCGGCGTAAAAATGACATAGATTATGTAGTACATTTTCACTTTCGTGCTCCCAGCTTTTTTTTTTGCTGGCATGCTGGCGTCCCCCGCTAAATGCTATGTTTATACGCAATTTGTCAAAATCATAACAGAATTTATTATCTCAAGGAGCACACCCTCGGCGGCTGGCGGGGTGCTCCATCGATGGCGAACGCGGTGCTTGAGCGAATAAAAACATTCTCGAGCAGATTGGATGGGGTGCGAGTAGCAGAATGCCGGCGAAAAGAACAACTATAAATCAAATTCAACCAGCATCGGCTTCTCGGAAGCGGTGTTCCATCCGGATGGAAAGCACCCTTGTGCTACTGGCACACGGATGGGTGGCCTTTGCTTTTCGACTTATGCCAGTTAAGGCTAGGCACCGGAGTATCTTCTGTTTTGCGTGGGCCAAAAGGAAGCATTCTTCCTTTGGACTGGGGAGAGCCAGCGAATGGACGCATCGTGCAGGTGGGCACGGGCCGGTGGGAAAAATATTCCCAAACATACAAATAAATGTTACGCCATGGTGGGAGGACGGTTGTGTTGTAGTTCGCCCCATCAAACGGCGTGTCCATTCGATCGTGCACACGTGTTCCAGCGAACGAGAATTGGGAACGTCTTCGTTTGCCTAAGCCACAATTTTTGCCGAATGTTATCCAAATGTGCCTCTGTTTGGTTTTATACTGTTCTCTCGCCCTCGCCCAATGTTATTGCTCGTCTCCGTGCGTGCGTGCGCTCATGCGTTCACCTCTACTCTGCGTCACAAGAAGGTCAGCATAAAGTCAACCTATCCTCTGGCCATACGTGTCGGATACGCATGTTTTCGCCGAAGGAGCAGTCTCCCCTTGTCAAAACGACATCATTCATTTTATGGAGCCACCCGCCGGAGACTGGGGAGCTCATCAAAAAGCAACAAAGAATGGAAATCGAGGATGAAGCGAAGGAACTCAATTCCAAAACGTTAGTTTCAAGAAAAAAGAGCATTTTTTTGTATGTGTTTTGCCTACTCCCCCCACCCCGATGCTTCTGGCCCATTTCGGTTACGAAAAAATGTTCAATTTTCGGTCGGTTTGGGATATTCGATCCAGAAAAGCGACCGAAAAGAATGGAAGGTTGAACTTAAGATTCATCCAACAGATTAGATTACTAATGCGATTCAAATCAAACGCGTTCGAATACGGCCAAACGAAAGACCTCGTTTCCGGTTAACGGCTGGGACAAAAACAGTCCGATCGGTTGATGGTTGATTCTGGCGGATGGTGGAAGTTTTTATTAGTTTATTTGTTTCTTATTAGTGCTGCTCGTTTGCAAAACCTGCTTAGTCAGTGGAATTTTTCGGGAATGAATGTCAGATTAACAGGGCTGGATAATTGAATTGTAAAACTATTTACTTTAATGTGTTGCATCATTCTGATTGTTTTTTTTTTTGCTAAAGGTACCGCGGAGTGTTTGCACATGCTGATTCCGAACAATGATAATGTTTGTCTAAGAAACGGTTTTTGTGACTAGCCTCATAAACTATTTTGCGAGCAAAGTGTCCTTGCTAGAACCGGAACACAAAGCACTAGGGCTGCAAGATGTTTTATCTCTTTCCTATCGATCGGCTCAGCTAAAGGGCCGCGAATGGTGGAAAACTATTCAAAACAGCAATTATGGAGGAATCCGATACTCTGTTATGAAATGCTTTTATCAAGATTTGTTCAGATGCCTTGATTACCGACCACAGGGGAATACTTTGAGGTTTAGTACGTAGAACGTTTGATACTCTGTGCACTGTTCATATAACATATATTTTGTAACGTTATTCATTCATAGCTCGAATAGGTTAGTTATTGAAGACCGCCTATGTATGATTGGATGTATTATTTAGTTATAAATTAGATAACTGCAACACTCGCAGCCTAGGGGTAAATGATGTAGATTTTCATTGGTTTGTGTGGTACAGCAGCGTTTCGCACACATGTGTCGGCCAAGCTATCGTCACCCTTGCCATGTGTCTTTGCCAATGGTCAAAGTTTTCTTTCATTTCATCATTAAATGGCATGTGATAAATAAGTTTTTGTCATTACGATTGGTCTACTTTAGGGAAAGTTTCACGTCCGGCAGCAGCAACTTTGCCCTGCCCTGGTGAGTGTTTAAGCTGCGCCACAGTCAGTCACATCCAGCAGCACTTGTGACGCCAAATCAAACGAATCGAGATGACAAAACACCGTGAGGTAGTTGGGGATTTTTTCTTTTGCTATACCTCGAGGAGTGTGAGACGTTTAACATATTAGTGTTGAAATTGTGGAATGATTGTTAGTATGATTGTATAGTTTTATATAATTTATAGGTAGTAATATGGCTTATTCGTTGTGCGTTAAATTTTTCGTTAAATGTTTTGATTCGTTAAATATTTTGTGATTACTATCTTCTGCTCCATAGATGGTCTACATTCCAACATGATTTCTTTGTACAAAAAAACAAAAATAGCGAAGTGCAATACTGAGTGAAGAACTAGCGCATCATGATGGGTTGACGGAGTCCAAGCATCTCCATGTTTTTTTTTATAATTATTTTTTTTCTGAGATTACAACTTAAAAAAAGCCTGTGAAGCCATGGTCTTGAGATGCTACTTCTGGCTTATTTGACTTTAATGAGCTTCATATTCTTCTCTCTTGGCGCTACATCCTTCAAAGGTTCCGGCCTGCCATTTCTGGCTTACTGTGCCTTGATTTTTTATTAGTCAGTACTGCATGCGGGAAAGAGACGGTCTGGATGGGATTTGAACCCTGGGGTCCTGCCGTGTGAAGACCGGTGCCGCTGTCGCCTCGGCCACCGGACCGTCCTGACTTAAATGAGCTGAAGCTGGATAACCAATTCTTCGTACGAATTTTCGGCTAGGATGAGTTTTAATTCCAGTGCGGTCTCCTACTTCGTCTATATACACTTATCATGTGAAAATCTGCTCTTACAATAGAAAGTAAACCAATCCTGTTCAAACTGTTTTTACTCTCTGCAATCTATTATGGATCCCACATCTAGAGATCTTGCCTCAGCAGGAGAGTGCTTGGTGTATAGCGAAGTCAGAATGAATTCCTTCAGATAATTCTCATCTTTTACTCGCCAAGTTCTATTATACTATTATTGAGAAAATATTGTTTTTGTTCCTTTGATAAATTAAGCGTCCTCCCTATCAAGAGTTGAATAAGTAAAATTAGTAAATTGTGACTAATTCTCATGAACCTGGAATTTAGTATAACCTCGTAAAAAAAAGTTCATCAAGATTAAACCATTAAATTCAGTCGTTATCAATTCTGCGTGAGAAAATTATTACCAGTCAACATGGACTGAAATAATCGATCAGAAGAATCATGCACACCAAATTGAATTTTTCTCATGATATCCAGCGACATGGTGAACCTTGTGTGGATTTGGCTTGTCCCAAGTACGATCGTATTATTAAGTAACTAACCTTTTCCCTCGGGGATTGCTGGATTAACGAATCGCTGGAGTCAAATTTATTTGAGATTTGTTTCTTAAACAAACTCAAAGTTAAACTTATTTGGTTTTGGACAAGATATTATATTTTGTAGGCCAATTGAAGTCTACAGTTTTGGTGCTTGTGTACTTGACAACCTGCTGAAATGTTCCCGGCAGATTAAAGGTTCTTTTCCGGGTAGGCTCGAAAGGACTCGAGGGCCACATTCGTCACGCAGGCAGGATGTTTGGCCTGACTGCTGTATAACTAACCAACTGGATCAATAAATAGTTTATAAAAACTATAAAAAGTATTACTATTTAAGAGCTGTTCTGCACTTAACCACCTAATTTATAAAAAAAAACTTAAACATAAGCCTCAAGGTTTCAAAACGGTCGTTGTTTACCACGGAACGACAAAATTCACATTTGGCTAAGCGTGAACCTTGCAGCGTACCTATAAAGTCACGCATAAGTAACGAATTTCTTGAAACGCTCTAATCTTTCATTCATGAATGATTTGCTTTCCGTTTCCTTGAAGGAAGTTGCCAGCGCAAATGTTTCTCACCGCCACTGCCTTAACCGAGTGTGAACGAAATTGTGCTCAAACAAGCGGCTCTAAAACTAACCGGAAAGTAGCAAAACACGGATAACAAATATGGAGAAACAGCACAGGAACACATTTTCGTCTGGGCCACACCACCCGCTTGAAATAGCTTTGATTAGCGGAGCAGGTTTCAGTACGATAAGCGCGTGAGCCATCGTTTTTTTCGCGCTTGCATAAAAATGGGAACTGATTCGCGAAAAGCATCAAGTGCCATGTTTGTTCCCGTTTGACAAAAAAAAAGGTCTCCCGGAAGCCAGAATTATCGTTCGGCTCAGGGCGAATTGTGTACGAACGAAATAACGATAAACAACTGACAAAGAATGTCAAATGTACGCTGACAATATGCAAGCTTTTAAACATCCTGAATAGAGAATTCGGGTTTCCGGTCGCTGTGTTGCCGGTTGGAAGGAGCGCATCTTTCTTCTTCGGTTCACATTTCTTGAAGGCAATTTCGTTGTACAGATTGAGGTGCTTTTTTGTTTGGCTGGTAGAACTCTTTAAATTATTGTTTGGGAGATTCAAAATACAGTAAAACACTGGTTTTAAATCACTGGTAAGCTTTATTTTGAATTCACTTTTCTTGTTTTATTTTTCAAATTTAAGCTGAATTTGGGATAAAAAGTGTTTCGTCTGCTGCTTCAACAAAAGTCTTACTTTAAATTACTACCATCTTTGTCGGTTAAAAACACTGCCGCAATACTTGCTCGCTCATTCACTACCCGCAAAACGGGGAAATGTGTAAACAGCTGATTACTAAAAACCAGCCCGAGAACCGATTGAGCCCATGCACCGTAACGAAGCGTCCCCTGAAGCGTCGCTCAAGTAGCAAGAGTGTGAGCATTATTAAAAAAGCTCATCAGCAAATCGCAACAATGGTTCATCGTCATTGCAGCATTTTATGCCACGCTCCCTTTCTACCCGGCCTGCCTGCTTCCCATGAGCAAGCCGTTGGCCCACTGCGGAAAGGGACGCCGAAGGTGATCCCTAAGGGGGGGATGTGCTTTGGAGATGGTTTGCTGAAGATGTTACCACGATGCAGTACTACTTGGGTACTAGTGGAAAGCATAATTCAGTGCTTGCATAGAGCATAGTCACGGCACGAGTCACAACCTTCCTCTGTGTTTCCTGTGTGTAGAAAAAAAGAAGAAGGAAAGAAGCTAAGTAGACAGGGCGAGTGTAGTTTCGTAGCTGGATGCTTGCCAAAGGCATTCGGCACCGGAACGGCCATCAGAGAGCGAGTGAGAGAGTGATTTTTTTTCTCCTGTACCGTCCAAAGGCGCAATCCATGCATTTGGGAGACACGTGAAGAATGCTGGCAGGCATTTGGGGTTACCCTACGGTAGGCAATTGGCTGCGGGTGCTTAAGGGCTTTTTGCTTGGTCGATGGCAATGAAGCTTATTCTATCGACATGCTCACACATATTGAGGGTTCACCTGATTGTTATTCAATAAGCAACCTCGATGTCTGATCTGCTGCTTCCGCTCGAGCAGGCAGCTGGTAACTTCAGAGGAACCCGTACTGCCTGAGCCCTGCACCATTTCCCGGGAAGTTTGTAGAATGCAGCTGTATCGTGACATAACCGCAATCAAATGGCCAGCGGCTGTTTGAAGTACCTCGCGGGTCGCGAAATCCCACTGATATCGTCCCGGCTGCTTTGCCGATCGTACCGGTACCGCAAGATTTAGGACATTATTAGGAATCAAACCGATGGGAACGCATTACCAAAAATCATTCCCTTTCTTCACTGCAGTGATCGGTGTTTATAGGTTCGCCAAAAGTCAATCGGTTGCATGGACTAGAGCTGCATGTTCCGGGTAATTGCATTAACAAAAAAAGAAAAAGCCGAACGAACATCCAAAGGTTCGTGATTCGCTTATACATAATTCATGAAGACTGCAATAAAATTGGTAATGCACTGTTTTGTTTTACTATTTTTTCCAGTGGCTAATGGCCGCAAACGAGGCGCTTTCTACGTGACTAACAACTGCCTGCCTGTCGTGGATGTGTTCGTTAGCACACTCATTGAGGGTAATATTTGTTGCTGTTTAAATAAGCAATTGAGTTAAACTTATGGCGACTTCTTCGGAAGACCGACTGGTGGCACTGCATTACGATAATAATATGTGGGGTGCATTTTGTCAATTGTAGTTTTATTCTATGATAAGATAGATAGATAGATAGATAGATAAATAGATTAGGGGCGGTCCGGTGGCCGAGGCGACAGCGGCGCCGGTCGTCACACGGCAGGGCCGGGGTTCAAATCCCATCCAGACCGCCTCCCCGTACGTAGGGCTGACTGCTTTACTTCGGGTAAAATTAAGTCACAGAAAGCCAGAAATGGCAGGCCGAGGCCTCTCGAGGTTGTTGTGCCAAGGAAGAAGAAGAAGAAGAAGATAGATTTATAGAATATAGCTTAGTAATGTGGATGTTCAAGTCTTATCAAATTTCTGAAATATATTTATTGATTTTGTTGCAAATGCAACAGGCAACAATCTGCGAGAATAAATCAATTAGACTCCTTCTCTACATCCGTGAATAAGTGTATTCTTTTCGTTATTTTTAGTTACACTTTTAGCAGACTATAGAGGAGCCGCTATTTTGACGAGCTCTACGAGCTGTTCCGTGAAATGACCGTCGTGCAGTGAATTAGCTTCACCAGGCTCCTGTTGGCGGGTCATGTCATGAAAATCCCGATCAGACGACTCAGTCCGTAAAGTCCTTTTGAGGCCGATTACTTGAGCAAAGAAGGCGTGATAGGCCCAAATCGAGATGGAGTGATGGCGTTGATGCATCTGCCATATTATATTCACCAGAGATTTTTGGGTTTCATAAAGTGCTTATAATCTCTGGTTGTATAATTATATGAACTTTACAAGTTTTATTGGTCATTAGATTTTTCTTTCGGGCCGTGACGATTATTAATTGACTTATGCTCACTTATGGAGTATTATTTACCACGGTCCTTCGTGACATCACCAACTCATTTTAGTAACATTTTTGATCACTGTGAAACGAAAGTTTTACAATACTGCTTGTTCTTTTTCTATGGCACTACAACCTCGAAGCTGCCATTTCTGGCTTCCTGCGACATGAGCTGTACATGACATGACATGAATCAGCTCTATCTTCAGGAGGTCTGGATGGGATTTGAGCCCTGGTCTTGTCTTGTGAAGACTCTTAATAAGACAGGCTGATGGCGGATCTACCAAGGAATCAGCGAATATCTAACCTGAATCTTTGCACCCGTTCGGTAAGATCCAAATGAAGACCATCCCTTGTAGACCAAATTACTGACTACTGAAATGCTCCAGCAATGACCTGTCCAGTGAACAGTACAGCGCTCGCAGACTCATTGGATCAAATAAGTCCCGAGCAATACTTTTAAGGATATTAAGCATTTTATCCTGGCTGTAGCTATCATCCAATCAATGAGTTCAGTACAAAACGTAAAGGAATTAAGGGCACGTCTAGAACACTTTGGACAGAGACACAATCCGCATCAGCCGAAATAGTGAAAAAGATTATCTCATCATTGGCGTAGCAAAGAAATTGTCTATCATGCGATAAGACAGAACTAATATCAACGAACAAAAGGACGTTCACAAAGCAATTACTGCAAATAGAAAATAACGATTCCGTTGATCCCTAAGATTCATAATTTCTCGAGACGTAGCACACGAGTACCACACGGATAAACACTTAATTGAAATCCTTGTAAATAGCGTCCAATCGAGGCACTCCATCAAGAAGAAACGACATGAAAGACGTAAAATACAAATAAGTTTGAAACATTTAAGAACACAAAATTGTGTTGTTGAGGTATAATTAGGCTTTGCGTAAAGTTGAGATATTCCCGCAGCTTAATAGTCAGTCTTGCGAAGTTAGGGACGGCCAAAAATGAATGGAATACATGGTTTTGTTGTGCGAAAGCCACCCACCGCTACAGTAGAGCCTCCAACCCGCACTTGGGGAATAAATCGTAAAATTAATTTCATCTATCTAGTCAACAGCTGAAGTCATCATCATTAGGCTTAGGCCTACCGATATATTTTGAAGTACATTGAAATAAATTAGATCAATTAATATAAACACCAGCGGGCCAGCTGTAGGTAAAAAATCGCATCGCACCCAGCCAGGATTCTATCATTTACAACACGCAAATTAAAAAAAAGTAAAACATGATTTATCTTCCGAACAGAGGTTTGCTGTTTACTCTAAACTGCTACCATCTTTAAAGCACCATTAAGCATCGGTGCTGTTCCGATGCCATTGCTCAAGAACAGCGGCAAGAATTCGCTCCCGAGCGTCAGTACACGAGTGCAAATTTATAAACCAAGCATCATTTACTTTACACCCTCGGGTGATCCGAACCACCCCGGAGCCTGTTAGATGTATCGTGACGCGGCAACTCATCGTGGCGCAATCTGCATTTCTAACACAAACTCTCATGTGTAGTGCTTCTTATCGTACACAGCGGTTTGATACTTTTCCCTCGGGCACATGCCTTGCCTGTACCGTGATAGCGAAACATTAGGAATAGTCTAACCAAGTCTTGCGTTTCTTTCATTTTTCTTTGCCACGTATTGGCAGCTACAAGAAGCCAAAGTTCAGCGACCACAGTTGAGGTGAATCTGTGTGTGTGTGTGTGTGTGTGTGTGTGTGTGTGTGTGGCGCTGTGTGTATGTGTGCTGTAGCTCATTTGCTACGAACCGTAACTAATGATGCTAAAGCGCGATCTTCATCGCAAAGGGCGGAAAACTTACGCGGCCACGGCAACCAGCGCCAAAGATACCGTCGCGTTCCGTAAAGCGAAGAGCTATGCCTCGAGCCATTGCTCGCTTTTTCACGACCCGACTGTCTGCTGGCCGCTCGGAAGCGTGAGCTTCATATGCTGGATTTAATTTACAGCGCGCACCGTTACGCGTAAAGATTGTGACGTGTTGTGACAAGCGTGTCGAGGATATCACGATCCGACGCTCCCACAACTTTGCCCCTGTCGAATGCTACCGAGGGGACATTTCGGAAAAAGAAAAGCTGGCGCAAAAGCTTCGCCCTCTTTGCTGTGGGCCGTGTAGCAATTTTTAAATCTGTATTCAACATTCGTGCCCATATCCCGAGGCGATCGCAAACGAAATGGTAAAACTTCGGTCGCTCATCAGCTCTTGCCCCGGCAGCGATGAGACATCGGACCGCGTCTAGGACCGGATCGGCCACCCGTGGCGGGGTGGCGGTCTTTTTAATCTATTTTTGTGGGGACACATTTTAAGAGCGATGTTTAAACAACCATAAAAATTCAAACCAATGGTTGGATGGTGCTCTGTACAGGTACCCTTTCGATCATGAGATACTATCGGGAGTTTGTCTTGTTCCTTTCCCTCTCGGGTTCGCCTCTAGATAGTAGCGCTTTGGCTGAGCGGACGGGGTAACAAATTGGTAACTGTCGATATGAAATTAACGAAAGTTTCCAAAACGGTTTGGCTATCAGCTTTCTGATCAGTCGAGTGGCATGAAAAATGGTTCAGGACAATTAGCCGGGGAAGCACAGTCTTCCTGTGTCTTCTGGATGGCACAGGGAATGTGAGACAGGAGGCATATTTGACCGAATGTAAATTTTGGGGTGCCGTTATGCACTGTTTGAAATCCGTTCCATTTGCTACCTTTAAGCTTAGGCTATAAAAACTATAAACCGGTCTGTTTTTTTTTGTCCTCTTTTCGTATTATCCATACGCGTCCTGCCACTTTCGCCGCAGTACCGTATTAACCTCGGAAGTCATTCGTCACACGAGCGAGCAACCTTGCGACACCCTGTCAAGGAGGCTCTCTCACGTTGCGGAAGCTATCAAATCTCCTCTCTTTCAATCTCAACCTCCAGCAGTCCCATTGCCCCCTCCCCCCACCCTCCTCCGACCATTATCCTTCGCCATTCACCTTTCGGAGCGGGGGGTCGAAGGCAGATCTGGGTTGCGCTACCGTAATGAAATTCAAGAACATGTTTCGGTTGAAAAATGAAAAATACGATTAGATGTAGATAAGGCAGAAACTCTATATTATAATAAAATATTTTGTCGGTCGCCCGTAGGCGCTTTTATAACACGAAAATATTATAATTTTTCGGCATTGCCCCCTGTGTTGTTGTTGTTGGTGCTGGATGGCTGGGACAGTTACCGAACCTGGCGCTGGTGGCGGATGGAGGATGCCCGTTCGTCCGTTTTTCGCCAGTTTCCTGCTAGCTTCTTCCTGCTGTGCCTGCGGGGCGTTTTCTGGCACATTGAAACTGGTGGCGCTCGGGTTTCCCACGACCCGACGGTGGAACGGTGCTTTGGCCTGCTAGACCGTCACCGGCTACAATGAGTGTCCCAGATTTTGGCTCTGTTTTGGAACGCCAGGCAAATGGGTAGTGAGATGTTTTGGGGACGATACCGGCATTCCAACGACGCCGGCCGAAAGGTGACGATAGACAGATCCCGGCTCGGCGGGAACGCTGCCACACCTTGCGCTAGCCGTGTGCGGTACATTAAATCGAGCATGTGTTTCGGGTGTGTTGGGAATGTTTTGGAGTTCATCCAGCTGGGTTTAGTGTTTGTTTTCCTTAATGGTATCCAGGTGGTATCGCTACATTTTTGCAACCGGCATTTCGTGTAAAGTTTGCTGGTTCGTAGCAAAATTTCGTATTCCAGTGCTTGCTCGGTGCTTACCGAACCTTACTTTACGGCATTTGTTTGTTGGTGGGGCCCGAGCGCTTGTTTCGTTTATCGCCAACCGTGCGGGATGCATCGGAAAGTTAAACACAATTTTTGGGTAGTAATAAAAACTACACTGAAATGGAATACTAGGCCGGTGCGTTATTGTGGTGAGGGTTTAGGAAAAAACTGATAATTCCTCATTAGATCCGCCGGGCGAGCTTGAGCTGTGTGGAACCACCGGTTGTGTATCGAAGTGTACAGTTACCGTTAATTAATGTTTCCAAATATTGCAAAATACGCTTGGGAGGCTGAAAAATTGGAAGTAAAAACATTAGATCATTAGGATTCATGTGCTCATGTTTCATAGCTGTTCTTTGCTAGCATTAGTTAGGTACACTAGATTGTACATGTATTTAGTTTTTTTATTTTTAGGGTGTTCATCAGACATTCGGCCACATTAATTTCTGAAAATCAGCTTAGTTTCTATAAAAATACAGATGCTGGACGACACACACATAAAGTTTACAGAATCGCAATGGCCGAAGTTAGTCTGATAACGCAAACTAACTGATCATCGAGTTGGTTGGCTACAAAAGGACACACCTAGTTTCGTACGACGGATGAATGTCTCCGTTGCTCCAAGGAAGTAACCTAATTGCAAATCGCGTATATTTGCATCGGATCGGTTATATACACGCAGACCTTAATTCAGCGCATAAGATCGAGACAATATTAGAATACACAGCAACAGATCAAAAAGTGAGCAATAAAGAGAGTTGATAGTCTAAGTTTGATGAAATTTACTTGTTATCCGTTGTATTAGATCTACCAATTGACTAGCAATGGAAATTACTGATTCGATTCGGGGTCTTAAACTAAGCCGACTATCAAGTGAGATACTTAAGCCACCAATAAAACAGGTAAGTTCCAGTTAGAAATGGGTCAAAAGAACGATAAGTGCGCAAATGCTTTGTCAAATTACGTTACTTCAGTTCGTTTGATACATTCACCAGGAGAAGTTTGAACGAACTGCTCTTCCAAAGTCGCTATCCAACTCTAACGGCAGTTCGATCGAACATATGAACAGCTTTGCTATTCAACATAAAACTGACATCTGACTGACATCTGATTCTAGCGCTTATTGCAGTCGTCGACACTCATGTACACAGAGTACGATAATGGCGCCGACCTTCACATGGCAAAACCATGGTTCAAATTCCATTTCTACCGCCTCCTCGTATACATGCCTACCTAGCTATTGATAAAATCAAGTCACTGGAAGTCTGAAGTGGTAAGCCTAGACCTCTGAAGGAAAAGTTCAAAGGCAGTTCAAAGGCAGTTCAAAGGAAAAAGTAGAAGAATAAAAATATGGTGACTTCATTCAGATAGACCAAGAATAAGAGAACTGAAACTTGCTTTCCAGTGGGACTCCGGAGCTTAATATCAGTGATTTGGTTACTTATTAGCGCAATTGTTTGCATATATACGTAAGGAAACAGGAAGATCTGGAGATCCTTGCAAGTAAAGAACGAGAGTTAAGAATGTCCGTCATATACTTGTGGAAAAGTTTAAATTGTATTACAGTGTATCATCGACGCTTTTTACCTAGCACAAGGGATCTTCAACGAATCAGGAGATAGAAAACCGATTTTAAAAATCTCATTATAGTTAGCCATATACCGACGACTGTCTGCGTCTGAAAACAGGCAACATAAACTATGAATGAAGTTCCCTCCCTGAAGAGTAATATCTGTGCGTATGGGTATGAGAGAAATGGATCATAAAATTGGCGAATATTATCCGGATTTCTCAGGACCGATGCTAGCTCTTATCCTAGCAGCTTATCAAATTGGTTTTATATAGAAGGTAACACACAAAAAAAACCCTCGCTGCAACGAGAATGGATAGAATGAAAGGATTGTTTACAACTCGTTCCTCGTTAAATGGAGTAACTCTTTCTCCGGAGCGCAGGTTGCTCTGGGCGCGCTAAGAAACTCGATACTATGTGCGATGGGGTACGTTTGCAGGACGAACATTAAATTACAAAAATCGCGTGCATGCAACGAACGGAAATTTTAATCTAACGTTTCCCTGTGAGCGCGTGTGCCGCAAACTGCACAAACAATTACTTAGAATAACAAAACCGTGCATGTATTAGTTGGGTGGTAAATTTACTCCAAAACGGGTTTGCTGGTGAGTTTGCAGCAGCGTTGGGGCACCCCTGGAACTAACCCGGCAGGATCAATTTCGTGTTCACAGGCAAGCCACGGGTTGTGGACCGGTTCGAACCGATTGATTTAAATCGATCGTGTTTCGGGGATGAGAAGGCAATCTCATCGGAACGGACGCCGGACGTCAGTTGATTGCAACCAACCCACCACCACAGCAGCAGCAGCGCCGGGGATGATAGCCGGGAACGGGTTATTATTGCAGCGCGAGTGCAACGTACAGGCGGTCAGATTGCGTGACCGAAGCGCGCGGGATTAAAACAATATATACTTCACAGGGTCGTTTGTAATCGTTTGCAGACTATGATAATCCCTCGCGTTACTGGGTTGCCTAATGATAGAATAATATTATCGTATGTATATCGCGTTGGAACATCAATTTTTGTGCGGTGCGTTTACGCTTGCCCCAAACTCGATGGATAAGTATGTTACACAAATGTTGTTGTTTGGCCGAAAAATGGATAGTGAGGAAGAGTAGAAATGGACCAAATTTCGTAAATTACGAATTTTTTGCTTAAAGTGGTTTTGGGTTTTTATTTGAATTTTCAAAGTACATGTTATTTAATACTTTTGCTATGCAGTCCCTGTTCTGAGATCATCAGGTGTAGTATGTTTTGAACTGTATGAAACATTGTTTACGGCTCTAGATCTACGCTATCGTTGATTGTTTGTCCTACTTTAAGCTACCCAAAGCGTTTTTTAATTCGCTACAAATACCTTGGAGGAGTGTTTGTGGAGTCTGGAGCAAAACTGATTGATCAGGTTCCTCATGGATCTTATTTTGATCGGAAGACGAATCTTTGCCACAAACGCTTTTTTCGTGCAGTAGTGTGAAGCCTGAATGGCAAGCCTTTCAAAACCCTCGTGAGAAAACCATAACCTTCCCATGTCCAAATTTTCAAGAACTGAGCGTTTCTGACTGAACTGAGAATACAAGCGGTACAGTACCGCGCAGAAACCAATTTTAAAGCTTTGTTTTTAACTTTATCGTTCACATAGTTCATGAGACAAATTATATCTTCAGTCCTTCTTTTTTGAGGATTTCAAAAACTTGTATTTAGAAAATTCCATTTTACAACCATTCCAATGTTGCAGGTGGCAGATTAGGATGATTAGATCATAATATCGTTGCTACAGGATTCTTAAGTATGGTTAGAGTCATCCTCAAACAACATGCATTTCTTTCAAAACTATCGAACTAAACAAATCTGATACAGATTTCAAATAAGCCTTCTGCCTCGTTCCTTGCTCCGTACTTCTGAAACACAACAAACCTTTTTACGTACTAGTTACTACTCTGTGTCATAGTTGCTTTCTTTCGTTCTCATCCAATACGTGGTGTAAAGATGAGATTAGACTGATTTATTATGACTAATAAGCTTTATGACTACCAGTCGCGACGGGGGCTCGCGAAGCTGGGACTGTACAGAACATTTATAGTCCCAGTACTCACATACGCCTCTGAGACATGGACTCTGTCCAAAACTGACGAAACCCTCTTAGCCGTGTTGGAAAGGAAGATGCTCAGAAGGATTTTTGGCCCCGTATGTGTGGAAGGACAATAGAGGAGCCGCTACAATGACGAGCTCTACGAGCTGCACGATGATCTCACCATCGTTCAGCGAATTAGACTCGCCAGGCGCCGGTGGCGAGTCATGAGAATGACACCGGACGACCCAGCCCGTGAAGTCCTTTCAGGGCGTCCTTACGGACAGAGGAGGCGTGGTAGGCCCAAATTGAGATGGAGTGCTGGCGTTGATGCATCTGCCAGAACGGCCGGGATAAAGGATTGGCAGACGACGGCGCTAAACCGTGAGCGGTATCGAGGATTGTTGCAGCAGGCCAAGACTGTAAAGCGGTTATAGCGCCCGATAAATAAGTAAGTAATGAGCTTTATTTCCTTAAAAACGCTGCGCTGCTTGCTGATCAGATAAATCCTGAAGTACTGTTCAGTTGTCTAGTCGTCCAAAGCTAAGACCTTCACTAAACGTATCGAACAGGCGCGGGAGTCGTTACTCATGTTTTCTATGGTCAAATTACTCAGTGAGTCATCTAAACCACTACCTCAACACGAGTAAAGAAGTAATCTGCTTGGTCCGAAGTATCGCCAAACCCACGCACAGTTCTCCTTTATTGCTGCTCTTTTTATTTAGTAACTGATCGTATCACCCTTGTAGTTCGCTGCAAACATAATGTCAACACGGAGCTGTGCTATCAGTGCATTGAAGATAGCGCTTTGCTCGGGTTGTACAATCGACGGGACTAGCACATAAACCTGAGTAGTGTTAGGAGCGAGTAAAATCATTTGGCAATACCTTGCGATCAGATTAGTTGCGCCCAAATATCGGTATGAAATAAGATCACGCCGAGCAGGAGAAAACCGGAAGAATCCATGATAGGGAACAAGTTATAACGACAATCAGGATCGAATCCAGCGCAGTATGGTTTGATGTTTGACGTGCAAACCATCAATGAGGACAGTTCAAACTAAGAGGATATACGAGTTTTAACGACTTTGAGTACATCATTAGTGCGTATAAGCAAGTCACACATGATAAGTTAATATCCGAAAATGCTTTTACTCGTGCCACAAGTGAAAGAGAGACATGTGGTAAAACAACCCTTTGATCCATTTGTCCTGCGCCATTTAACACTAGATTTTCGTCATGCGTTTATTTTCTGGCGATTAATCTAACGAGATTCGAAGAGATATTTATGCCACAATAAATTTCAAAATTTATACAATGTTTAAAAAATAATAATTTCTAGTGCTTATTTTTGATAATACACTTAAATTTTGAATTTGACAATTCATTTATTTCAAAATTCTAAACCCATGAAATTGATCTCATAAATGCAGTGTAAACATTTGTTTAGTGTAACCTTACAGCAAAAACTTTCGAAAGGTTATATTTCTGTTAGTTGAACGGCTAGCTAATCCTTGAAACGAACAACATTTTTATTTCAGTAATGTGTATTCAAAAGAAAACGGCAACATGAGGGGAAAAAAACTAACAAAAAGTGTCAAGGACATGTTTGCAAAACTTTTCCCAATAGCAACGTTAGTCTTCTCGTGTCTGCAGCAAACATGCCAGACCAGGTGCTCTCGGAACACGCGCAACTTCCATAGTCTTTTTACACCGCAACAGGCAAAGAAAACCAAGAAAACCATTAAGAACCGACTGTTCACGTCACTGCCATTAACTAAATCGTCGCCGGATGCTGAACATCACCCGGTACTTCGATTGGCCGTTCAGCTAACGTGAGTTTTTCTGTGGTTTTGCCCCCTTTTGCCTCTCCCCCCCCCCGGACTTCCCAGGGCACCACCCAGTTCGTGTGACCATTTACGACCCCTCACTCCGCGGGGGACTAAAGTTTAACTCATTTTCGATAATAATAATAATTATAACTCTTTGGCCGGCTGCCGCGTCGTTTAACTTATCGTTTTGCAGAAGGAAACATAACTAATTATGCTTCACTTTCTTTCCGGCACGATGGATGCCACCGGTTTGATGTGTCCCGTGCGCACCGATATCCTGTACCATTCTTATACCTGGGCCTTGTACCCGCGTTTTTTCATCCCACTTCATCCCACTGCTTTCTTCACCTCGTTACTTGAAAAGGGGCTCGTCTTTTATTTTTCCCACCGCACTGCAAACAGTTTTTTTTCTTCATCTTAGAAACGCCAGTCAGTGGGTGACATTCCACGTAGTATTCCGATAGAATAGTATAAAAAGGCACGCCTTCCAGGCACGCCTTCCAGGCACGCCTAAAAGATGGGTAATGGAAAACTTTAATCATTAATTAAATTTTTTATCTACAAATCGGCCACGTGAACTGTGCGCGAAGCAAAGTTAAGCACGGCGAGAGCACGATAGTGGTACCAGGGGTGGCCAATTTGTGAATTTGTGGTAGATTCAAATTAGCATGGCGTGGGAAAACTCTTTCCCCATCGCGTAAACTCACGGTGGTCTGGACGGTCGCTGTTGCTTCACGCTGTCTTTATTTTCTCACTCTGCTCAGCGTTAGAAGTTTACTGTTTTTAATTTCTTTACTCACCACGAGTCTCTCGCTCTCCTTCTCTCTCGCGCTGCGCTACTTCTAGACACACTTCTTGGTGCGGATCGCAAGTCATCATTAAAATAATTTTATAATTTTTAAAAACATTCATAGCGAAACTGATTTACGAACTTTTCGCGTTCGCAAAACGGCGCATACCGCCCGGAGCATCGAGACATTATCGGTATCGTCTGGGGGCGGCAAAGCGCTCGGATGAAAATCCCCTCAAGCATGTACTTAGAACGATAGGTCCTATCACGGGGAGGTGGAGATACGACGCCACGCCGATGCATTAACTTACTTCGACGGTTCGGTTGGCTTCAACCTTCCTTCCCATCGCGACGACTTTTAATACGCTTAAGGGCTAGGTCAAAGCTGTCTTGTGAGGCAATGTCGGTGTTGCTGCTATACTGTTTTCCCTCCGAGCATCTTGTCGGAACAATCTTAATGACGTACGGCATAAGCCAAGCAAAGGGTTAATCTGGGCCATTAGAATCTTATGGGGTCATCAAATGGCATGGGATGTAAAGAAGATCCCAGGGCGGGTTGATCGCCACTATGCGGAATTCGTTGAGCTTATCGCGGTAGTAGACAGAGGTTTTCATACTTATTGTGAGGTTTTTCGCCGCAAGGGATGATGTTGAGCCATTTGGTGTTTTATTCTAGGTCAGGAAGGAGGACAATTAATCAGGACGAGATTGAGAGCAATGTTGGGGTTCAAATTTTCATTTTTCTTGTTTTAACATGCTCTTAATGCTCTCTTAGGTAATTAATTACCTTCTTTCTAGAACAACTACCCAGTAACAAGGTTTAAAAAAAATTAAAAACAAGTTTTAAAATATCCTAAGAAAAAAAAACATGACATAGTATCCTATATCGGCAAAAAAGCAAACCCTTCCAGCTGCATCCGCATTTAAAGTGTCAACTTGTGTCTTCCCGTTGGCTCAGTTCCATGCATTTGACTCCCTCGTCCGTTCTGTTCGTTCGTTGGTCCGTCCCACAATGAATCTTTGGTGCGCATTGTTTGGCCTTGTCTGGTCAGTGTGAAAGTTTGACCAAAAGTTGACACCGAATCCCTTCCGGATGTGCAAATAAACGCTAAACTTCGTCCTACGGCGTCCTTCGCAACCACCGCTCATTGCCAGAGACCAGAGGGAAACAAATTCTGCATCGTTCACACTCACCAGAGGGGTGCCGTTGCCGTAACATAACCACAAATTGGCCAGCCGTATTTGTAGCATTTTGTGTTCGTGCTTTCGTGCGCCCGGCGCACTGCTGGTGGAAGTGGATTCGTGTGCTAACTCTTACCAATGATGCCAGGATTGTGTCTGTGTCTGGCTTGATGGGAACCAAAACTATCAGTCAGACTCCGTGTAGTGGCTTTCGGAGATTTTGGCCGAGAGATGGCCAGTTGCCGTTTCGGCTAGGACGTATCTGACTTGTCCCATTGTGCCCGACTCATAACGTTCGAGTGTCGCCCGGGGGTGAATTTGATTTGGTCTGGTTGCTGTCTCGGCATACGTATACGGTTTGAAAGTGACACCGGACAGTGACTTTTAAGATGCTGACTTGCGGTCGGCTGCTGGTGTACCGAAGGCTATGCTAGATTAGGTATCGTGAGCTGGTGTTCGAAATGGAGACGCCTGGTAGTTGTTAGTTGCGCACAGTCTAATGGAGGCGCCTGGTTGTTGAGCGGTTAGAGCCGACAGTAGGAGAGTTAAGAAACATAAAATATTTCTATTTTTTGGCTTTGTCAACAGGTATGAATTGATTACTTTGAATTTATTTAATTTTAAACATATTTTTATTGCTTGATTAAACATATTTTTAAATAAAAGTTTCAATTAATGTAAATCGCTGGTTTATCATAATTTACGAGAGTCCCACTATTTAACTATAAATTTACATATTATTAGGCTCTACAAAACAGAATCTTTGATCTTTGAAAAAAAAAAAAGATTTTCTCGTAGGACCAATGCATACAGAGTGATGCTCAAAACTTTCCGTATGATTGCCGTAAATCATTCGCAGGAGAATTCTTAATTTTGTTAAGCGTCTTTTTAGCCAATAGGTGCCATCAACTGGAAAATATTCTTTTCATCACCATAATGTACTCAAGCCCTACCTACGTCCATGCTACAATAAGCACCTTTCCTGGAAGGTGACTTTTCCTCCTACAATAGAACACACACACAGACACACAGATTTATACACCTTCACCTGTTTGCTCATACAATAAGTCAACTTCATTTCCTGCCAGGTGAAAGAATGTATCATCAGCCAGCGAAACGATGTTATTTCGCCACCTGGTTCACGAACGATTTCCGCTTCAGATGTCCGGAGGAAGAAAAAGTGTATCTGTGTGTGTGCGTGCTTTTCTTCCACTATATTTAGTTGAATACAGAGATGTTAGAGAAATTATGTTCCGTACGGTGACGATGTTTCGCTCGCCGTGAATCATCCCAATCTTGAAGCACATAAAGGGACGAGCAACGGAACTCGCTAACGCTAGCGTCAAGCCGAGTCGATCGCTCCTTGATTAGACTACTTGACAGCTCGCTGCTACACCAGGTGTCGAGGGGAAGCATAAAATCTGAACTGAAAATCGAATTTTCTTCGTACTAGCAAACCTTCGGGAATGCTATGTTTATTTTAAGAGCTGTCCATTTTTATGCCAGTTTCGTTTGACGGAGTATGATGAACAGGAAGTGTGCGAGCATGGAAAAAAGGAAGCGGTTGTAACATTGACAAGCAGAAATATATTTATAGAAATATTTCCATATAACACATGAACATATTTTCCATTTAACACAATGAAAATTATGAAATTTGTAGAATTTGTAAAAATAGGGCTCGCAAAAATTTGTTATTTAATTCTTTTCCTTCTTCTTGCCTGCTTAGGGTAGAGCGAGTCTATTAGATAAGGCCAGATCGGTAATGCTTTTCCAGGAAACTTGGTTAAGAACTGAGCATTCCTCCAATCACAGCTGGGTCCTTCAATGATATTACTGTGTTTCTCTTAGCCAGTTGAAGTGTATTGGGATCCTCCTTGAGCACACTCTTACACCAGGAGTCTTACAAGACTACCACACGTATAAATGCTGGACATATCCTTTAGTTCGTTTGCTGATGGAGTCTTGTGGATCTCGGGACGTAGGAGCTTGCAGAGCCCATAGAAAGCAGGACTCCCCTTAATAATTTTCCTTCGGGTTTGCTGCTAACGTTGTTACCTGAAGTTACAATCGTAAAGAGGTAGCAGAATTCCTCCAACATCTCAAGATAGTCGCCTTCAGCTTATAATATGCTTCCGATTTGGGCCCCATCATGGTCAGAGCCTCCAGCTCCGTCGATATTTCGTTTTCGTCGCATTGATCACCAATCCGATTCTAGGGCCTGAAGTTTCCAGTCGAATGTACGCCCGTTTCAGCTTTCTTGCGAGGCCGATGGTATCTTAGGCCGCCATAAACACAATGAACTGGTGGTGCATAGAGATTTAATCCTTCGAACATTTCTGGAGAAACTGCTGTAGAGTAAAGATGTGGTCGATGGGACAATTTCCACATGTCTAGTAATTCCTTCGAGTATCATATCTTTACACTCTCCCGATGATTGAATAATGGCCTATCACAACCCATCCTGAACAGTTTTAATACCAGTTCATTGCTGCCAGTTGACTTGAAGTATTTCAGATTTTCGTTAGCACAGATGACTTCGTACAGGGCCATGCGGTGGACTGACTATCCAGCTATGGGTGAAATCAAGTCACAGAAAACCAGAAATGTCATGCCGAGACCTCTTGTGGTTATAGTGCTTCGTGCTGCTGATCGGGTATCTCCTACTTCCGCTCCATTCTATCTCCAGTCTATCGAAGAAGTCCACTTTTCGATTACCTTTCGATTGTGCGACAGGATCACTTCTTCTGCGTTTTAGCGATCATGGAAGGGAAATTGCATCGTATCGCACTAAACATCCTGTGGAACTTACGAATTTATTCTGACTGAGATGTCTGAAATTTTTAGCTAAGCTTCACCTCAAGATATTTTAGAGTATTAAGTTTAATGGCTTTTTGGGGCGGTCCGGTAGCTGAGGTGATAACGTCACCGGTCTTCACACAGCAGCACCGGGGTTCAAATCCCATCACCCTCTAGACTTTACTACGGGTAAAATTAAGTCACAGAAAAGACTTAAGAGGGTCAGAAAAGATGGCAAGCCGAGACCTCTCGAGGTTGTAGTGCCAAGGAAGAAGAAGAAGTTTTTTGGATCAATTTTTCGTTTGTTACATCCAAATCGTAATTTTTTTTGGTTTGCAAAAAAAATCTTTTTAAAAGCTTGCATTACCTGTTGCTGTTTCTTGTTATAAATTTGATGCGTATCATTTTGTTTATGTTGCATCATTCAATAGAATGAAACGCCAATGTAACAAATTTTCTGGCTCATTGAGCGAGAATTTAACTGTACTCAAACCACAACTCTAGTAACCAGTTTACCTTTTAAAGTTTATGCAATGTGTTTTGATTTTTCTTTTACTTAGGATGTGCTACCTCAGACGGTTTGTCCTGCAATTACTGGCTTTCTTGACTTAATTTACCCGTAGCTGAATAGTGAGGTTAAATGAGCATCGATACCTAGTTGTGCAGTTCGAACTAACTGTCAAAAAAATGGTACCTATTGTGTACACACCTTACAGGACAGCAGTAGAAATTAAAGCATAATTTTGCTTCAGCTGCTTCTGCACTTGGTCAATACGGCGTCAAGCCGTCATATGAGAAATATGCACTTGTTTTTTGATTATCGTTCTATGCATCAAACCAACTATGCATGTATTTTTATTCATAATAGTCCATATTCTTTTTTCTTACTGATTCAACGCTGTTTAGTTTTACTAGCGTCACATGATGGTGTATATATTTTATTTCAGTCACACTTTCCATTCTCCCATTTCTTCTCTCGGTGATGCTTATTATCCAGAGCGGTGCAGTTTTCTTTCGCAGAAGTAGAGTGTTCCAAATTTCAGCCCTGGCAAGAGTGCGAGCATTTTACACTCACTAAAAATCAACATGGAAACACCGAAAACTGTTTTATGGAATCGTCGAAAATGAAACAGCGCAAACCAACCAACACGCGGCTGCAGATTATTACGGGTTCGCGCTCTCCGGAACCGAGTTGGTCTTGAGCTCACTCGAGGGAAGTAATTAAATTTCGGAAGTTGGGCGAAAGAAAACAGAAGTTCTGTAAAGGTGCACACCGTCTCCGAAGTGCTGTCCTGCTGCACTTTGTAGTCAACATCTTGGGCTGGCGTCTGAATGCAGTGAAGTCAGCTTACTTCGTACCATCTGCGTAAGAATTGTCTGGTTGTCGTGAATATCATCTCGTTCCCAGCTACCTGCTCGTGGCTTTTCGTTCACCAAATTCAACACTTAAATTGCGAGAACGAGAATTCTTAGAGTTAATTTTAATTTGCAACTTGCAACCAGACCTTGAAAATTTTTGCTTGCGATAATTGGTGCAAAATGTGATCACTGAAGGAGGAAAAGGAAAACATTTGCATTACGTTACAGATTGTACCGGAGGAAAGGGAACAGGGAAATGCAAATATTGTATACATATTTTACCAAATTTTATTAAAACAATCTTAAGGTTGACTTTAAACAACTTTGCTTTCGATTCCGGATGCTGGTTTGCCACAAACTTAAGCATAATAATAAGCATAATATCCAACAACATTTTCATAGTTGGATTAAACGAAACTTTAGTTGCTCACATTTTTAAGCGACTCAAAATTTTTCTAAATCATGAATGTCTTTTTATCTATACAATACAGGGTAGTATCATAGTTGTAGTCCTGATGTAAAAATTTCGGCATCAAAGTTTTCAGGTTTTCTAACTTTGATAACTTAATTTGAAGAGTTAGACAGCTTTCATTAAATTTTATTTTGACTTGTAATGTTTTGAGCGAAGCTGCTTTTATGCTTTTATGTTAAAAATTGGTTTTCAATTTTCAGGATCATAATTGTTTTTTGATAGGTGACTTAAACAAAAGGCGTGAAAAGTGCTATCCGGTACCATCACCGGAAAACATTTAGTATTAGATTTGAGGGTTTAGAACACCAACGATGCACAAAACGTAGTGGACGTCCAAAAAAGGTTGTTTAGTCGCAAAACGTTTGAAAAGTCCATACAATATTTTTTGTTCGCGGTAAATCACATTGAACGATACAGAAGAAGCTCCTGTGATATCTAAGAAATGTGTGCATTATGTGACTTACGAACATTGGGATATACGAAAGCTTTGCACAAAATAGGTGCCGCATGAGCTGTATGACGTAGCCGCACGAAATGGGATTTGCCTTCCTGTTTGCAGACCCGAAAAGAATGCTGGAAATTTCTATCCAGAATTTCGGTCCAATGATGAAGTCTTCGATTAAACAGAGGCTTATTTTAAGCATAACTTACTTATCGCGTGCTACGACCGCTTTGCGGTCTTAGCCTGATGCAGGAGTCCTTGATACCGCTTACGGTTTGGCGCTATCATCTGTTAATCCATTGTCCCAATCGTTCTGGTGGACAAATTAACGCTATCACAAGATCTCAAGCTCAAGACCAGAGCCCTCAAATGCCTCCTCTGTCGATGTATGCAGCCTAGAAGGACTTTACGAGCTGAGTATCATTCTCATAACATGATCTAGTGAATCTAATTCACTGCACGATGTTGAGCTCACGGTACATCTCATAGAACCTATAATTGTTACGGATCCTATATGATCACTATTGGAGATACAGACCAGAATATGGGGAAAATCCTTCTGACCATCTCCTTCTCGAACGCGGCTAAGAGAGTTTCGTCAATTTTAGATAAATGTTCCATACAGCCTCAGCTTCGTCCGCCACTACAGGTACTTAGAGTGGAGAAGTTTCCGCGGGCTGTAGTATGACAGGTTGGTAGCAAGCACCATTGCGCGTAACTCAACATCATTGTGGAGGTCGGAGCTGGCGTTTGAGACAGATTAAGTTTTGAACGGATCTTTAAAGGTCGCTTATTTGTACATCACCCCTGCGTAAATCAGTGTTTGTTAGCATTTTAGGATAAAGACAAAGTATATTGTAAAAGTGTCACCGAAAAGTGAGAAGATCGCTATAAGTATTGCATCGTCTTCTTAGGAAAAACAAATATTTTTTCAACGACTAAAACTTATCTACCAAACCGTTAGTGATGCAGGAATTTGTGCTTCACAAATTTACAACGGCCCATGATGTGCAAACTCAACAAAGTCTTACTGAATTAAGTTTCTTCTCGTACCTAGAAAGTTCAATAGATCGACATCTAATCTACTTTGTAATCTCAAAAGCGTTTCACGATGGGTGTAATGTGACTTATAAATTCACTGATGAATATGATGCTTTCAAATTGTCTTCTTCGCTTTACTTGACTTTGTAAGATACACTTTAAAAAAAAAAGGTTTGTAAGATACACTTTTTTTTTAATTTCTCAGGAAATGCATCCAACAATACGAGTGCCATTGATCGCACAATAAACAATTAATCGATTTTTGAATTGAAAGGTCACACGCCAACCACGACTTCCGAAGAAACACACTAGAAAATGGCCCGCCGAAAAAGAAAAACTTTTTTCTGTCATCAGCAAACGAGTAATATCGTAACGAAACTTCTCTTCTAATCTTCCACCACATCACAAACACGCGCGTCCATCCTTTCCTAACACCATCAGCGGTGATGCTTCGTTCTCTACACTCTTGCTGATCATGGCCACCGAAGCTTCGTTAGGGACGACCGGTCTTTCGCTCGGTCGAGAAACATTTTATTTTCGGCCAACAGCAGGGATGATTGTGGACCTTCGAAAGTAAAGTCAAAAGAAGTCAAACTACTACCAGGAGCGTCCTTTTGCCACGAGGATGCAGGAGGAGCCGGGTTTTACTTAACGTATTCAGGAAGAACACGGCGAAGGAAAAAGCACGACGCTTTTCTTCGCTTTCACCTTCGCAGTCGGAGCGCAGAGAAGGAGCGAACGGTGAGAAGACAGCCAAACAGTCAGTTCCCGGTAGAGAGCACTCTGCACATTTAGCACATATGAATTCCGGTCATGATTTTACTCTAACGAGCCTAGACCACGTATTAATTTGTTTTGTTTTTTGTTGTCCGGGTTCATTTTCCGTTTTACTCGCAGCAGCAGCAGCAGCAGCAGCAGCAGCAGGGGTCGTGTTGGAGATCGTGCTGTTTCGGGGTTTTCCATCAATTCGAGCATCTTGTCGGAGTTCCATCTGTTGAAATTATGCTTTCCGGCCATGTTTGTGTCAGCTTAGCGCTCAGTTGTCACATTTTTCTGACACACACCTACACACACACACACACACACACACACACACACACACACACACACCCATCGTCACCAGTGCCGGATCTTTGTGGCTCTGCCGTAACTTGCTTCCCATTCTCGGGTAAGATGTGTTCATTCCAATGAGCACAGCCATATGTGGCTGGCGTTTGGGGGAAAAGCCATGCAAGCCGCACGTGCCAGTAGTAGCGTATTTCCTAGCGCTAGTTTGCGTAAGTTTGATCAAAAGATCATGGAAAACACCGAAAGAAAGGGAAGGCAAAAAAAGACGAAAGGCAGTAGTGTGTCCGTTGTGCCGTGCGAAGTTTGCCTGTCACGGTTCGCCGGTATAAGCGCAGGTAATTGAAATCATTCTGAAAATATGATTTATTCATATATGTTCCATTCGTTAACGAGTCGGTTTTCAGCGCAAAATCAAGGGATTTTTCGCGGGTGTATTGTGCTGTTTTTTTTTACCCATTTATGGTAGAAAAACTATTAACTTTCATTTTGATAAACATTGCTTAGGGGTTTGAAATATTTCATCAGTTTTTGTGGAGTGTGTTATATTATTATCAGATGTATTGTGGTTTTCGTGATTTTTTTAAATGTAATGACAAAAGCTGACTTTTCTTGGATTTTAATGTATTGCTTTCTGTCGTGTCTGTTTCCATCCTATCGTGGGTGAAGCCGATCGGAACAAACAATAAACTACCTTTGAGTTCATAACGGCCACTACCAATTGAACTGTGTCGTACCAGCCATGCTTAAGGACTGACTTAAAGCGCGTTGAATGCTACTAAAGGGAGCAACAAATCTGTTAAGATTTAAAGCCAACTACACCAAAATAAATGTTATGTCCCTGATCATACCTATATGATCGATACCACCCAACCCAGGCGAGTTTAATATGAGCATCTTTCTCTCGAACGTGGCTAACAGCGTTTCGTCAGTGTTTGATAGAATCCATGTCTCAGAGACGTAAATAAGTACCAGGACTTTAAATGTTTTATGCAGCCTCACTGTCATCAAATGGTGTTTTGTGGGGAGAAGTTTTATCGGACTCTAGTATTACCGGATTGCATTTAGCATCTATGTTGTTGTCGGTGATGACTTTTGATCCCAAGCAGCTGAAGTTCGGGACCATTTCTAATAATGCTCAAAACTCCTGCCTAATCGGTATAAGATAGTAGAGCCGCAGAATCTCAAGCACAAGGTGATCGATGCTTTGGTAAATTGCTGCTGCATACCATACCTATGATGTATTGTGACCCAAGCATTCAATGACTAGATAGAAGATGGTCCGTAGTATTCACCCCTGAGACACTTAAGAACTTCTTTCAGGTTGAAAAGAAGACAGGCAAGTCCATCTCACTGGTTTGGCCTCAGCTGAATGAAAGGATGTAAGAGTGTTTTAATGTTTCTTAGACGAATGGGGGCAAGTCAGATGGGTAGTATTGCGCTATTGAGCTATGTCACTCGCATGTGGATTAGAAAATTCTTAATACAGGCGGAATTGTGTTTAACTAGAACCACCAACTGATCAGTGTGAACGATTTCATTTTCTGTATGAAGTTAATTTGAGTGAAGTGGAACTCTTGACTGAAACTCTTTGTTGGAATATGTGTAGTGCTCGGATTGATTTAATTCTTCATATACGTGCAGCAAAAACGGAATGGAAAATAATTTTTCACAAATGTAGTATCGCGATAAGTCCTCCTGAGCAATGTGTGTTTGGGCTAGGTAACCCTAATGTTAAGAAATACAATTTGACGAATTCCGCACCGGTTCTATGATTGTGGAAAATTCTTCCCTAGTGGTTGAAGTAATACATCGCAAAATGAACCATTGATCGATGATGTCTTAGGAATTTCAAAAGGGAGAATAAGGTGATGAAAAAAAACAAATGCACACAAACAGAGCACCTGTCCTTAGGGTCTCGGCGATGATGAGGAAAATTATACTTGCGACAAGTTTTCCCCGAAGAAATCCACCACCCACGGGGTGACTTTTGTTACCTGGGGACCGCGAAAAATTTGCTGTCGTCATACGCCGTCGATGCAGGTTATGCAGGTAGTAAACCATTTGGAGGCCGTTTATTTATTTAAGATTACTAGAACTGGGTGCCGTTCAATGCGCGATTGTTTCTTCGTCCGTTGCTTTTTTTCTCTTTCTTTTTCCCTGCTTTCCATCCCTCCAAAAAGGCCAGTTTTGCCTGCTAGCATGAAAAGAAATCCTCCATCTTCAATCATCATCAACCGCCCGGGTCGAGGTGACTAAGAAATGCCGTTAGAAACAATATTTGAGTTGTGAGTGGCGCTAACAATAGAAATCACAGAAGAGAGCAACCCGCGATAAGAAAACATAGAAAAATAACGTAGATTGTTGGAAGGACGGTGGGTCCGCTCGCTTGGGACGCGGGTGCGCCGGGTGCACGCGCGTAGGGAAAATGCTAGAAAATACAGCACCACGGTGAATGTGATCTGGCATGGAAAGTTGCCTCGGAGGCGTATTCGAGACGGTAAAGTGAGCGTTGATGAAATTGAAAATAAATTTTTAATTTCTCAATTCTCAACAGCGGTGGCTGGCGGTGGTCAAATATCGTTCAATCTTGGAAGGCACCAAAAAAAAAAAAGAGATGAAGAAGGACCTCGTTGGGGATGGGCACACTCGTGCCCTATGCTAAGGATTGGTGAAGGCGGCGGAGTAAAAAGGGACGTTGGTCAATTATTGGCAAGCCACTTGGGAGCTTTTGCTGATTTTATTAGACATAATAAAACGAAGCAAGGTAAACGGTGCGGCTATGGGGTCCTGAGCGAACGCTGTTTCTTAGAGCTGTTCTCAACGGTTTGTGATTAATGAATCTGGCTCAAAGGAATATGCTTTTAAGATATAGGAGGAATGAAGTACTTCAACTATAATAGAACGATGGATTCCTAAATCTGCAAGCAAAAAGAATAACAAGGCATAATTGAGATTTCTCGAGCCAACTATTTGGCCAAACTAAGCTACTTGCTTCCCTTATTTAGCTACAACCTCGAAAGGTCTCGACGGACTTTTTCTGGCGCTCTATGATTTGATTTTACTCATAGCTGAATAATTAGTCCTAAGCAAGGAGAAGCAGTTGGGATGAAATAATTTGGAAAAAATATGTTTAAACATTCAAATGCTTTTTTTTATTTGTTCATGTAGTAGAATAACTAATCATTGATACATTTGATGAAAGAAGAGCCTTATGGTTGAGTTATATACATCGTAACAGTTAGACAATTGCTAACAATTTTACATCTTTCACCAACGTTGGCGAGCTACGAAAATCGAAAGTATTGTTGATTTAATGAGTCAAATTGAGCGTCTGCTACTCTGGAAAATCCTGAGCGTTAATTGCTTGCCTTTCTGCCATTCAGTCGCCCAAACCGAATCTGGAAAACCCGGTTGCCAGAAAGTATGCCACAACCACTCGAAACCAGAACATAAGTGGTGGTCTTTTAAATTGAACAAAGCTGGTGAAAATTGTGTTGCTGATTTGCTGATGCCGTAAACAGCACAGCACAGTGGTTCGACAATTTTTATACACCAGACCGAAGCAGTTCGGAGGACCGACGGACCAAAAACTCGACGAAAAGAAGCACTCGATGAATAGAGATTCTCCAGGGATATTGCAATCTTCCCGTTCGGCTGGTTGATGATGATGGTGGGCCCACCACTCGTGGACTGATCGCTGTGGTGGGAGGACGTGGGGGTTGGAGAAGGGAAGGAGGGGGGGGGGGGAAGGTATCAGGAGCTTTGGGAGCGTATGAAGTGGTTTATTACTCGCAAGAAAATGTTTAATAGAGTTCAACTGTCAGTGGAGCATAAATCGGCCCCGCGAATCCCGGCAGTGCGTTCGAGTGACGTGGTCGCGCGCTCAGGTGTACGGCATGGGGCCAGGATTTATGGTGCTCACTGGAAATTTCGATAATTGAAAAGATAATTCTTTACATCAGCGGAAGCCTAGGACGCGTCCGGTACTTCAACGGGCTTTTCGACCAGGTTTAGGCTACGCTACGCAATTGAATTTGAAAGAGTTCCGGAGAGAATATACAGCAAACATAAATAACGGCAAATTATACAAACTGCTGGGTGATTTATGGTTCGATGCTGGGATTTACAGATAAATTGCTAAAAATATAGTTAAATGCCTTGTCTTACTAATTTAAAAACGTTAAAAATATCATCATAAGCTCAGCTTTATGATAAATATGGCGTAGCTCAAGCTCATGTTTATTCATGGTTTAGAAACAACAAGCACACTTTCAGCAAAGCATCATTTTTCTCCACTAAGCATAAGGATTACTGTTTACTTGGCCTGTTTTTTAAGTTGACACAGTCGACATGCAGTTATGTTTGCGCTAACTCATCCCGCTGTGGAAGGTCAGTCTTGCACGGACAGGGAGAAAGCTTTCTTTGGGAGCTTTTTTTGGGTATGATTAATGTTTCGGGCCTTTCAAACCATTAAAGCATTGTTTTTTGGTATGCGATGTTGTGCTAGTGAACCAATCTACGGTGAAGAAAACCGTACAAACAATGTTTTGCCTGAATCGTGTCGCGTAAAGCCTCGTCAAAAATATAACCCTCCGGTTAGCACGTTCCCAGGTGGACTTGGTTTTGATTTCATTCTGCATGCATAGTACCTACACACAGCAGGTGCTCCCTGCTTCGACCCAAGCTCCCTGCTCAAAAATCTCCAAAGTTAAGATGTTTGATGCGTTTTGAATTTATAAAAAAAACGGACATTCAATAATAGTAAAAAGCAAAACACAAACAAAAGGTATCATTAAAAGCTGTGTGGTTGTACGGCTAAAAACCATAGAAGAAAAAGTAAACACCCAAAGACCGTCGGTCGAGAACAATGTCCTGTTCGCTGTTTCCTGTCGCCTTTCAGAATCGCATTCTTCGTTCGGCAAGCGTTCCTCTCATGCATTCTGACATGCCGCCCGCAGTTACAATAGGCAAGAAATCATCATTAATTATAACGACTTAAGCCATCAAACAGGGGGAGGGGAAGCGGGTTGGATTGCTCTGGGAAACGGTTGGAATGGCGCGCGGAGACAACGTGCAGTTCTTGCTTTTCCGATCGGTAAGGAAGTGATTTTTCCTTTTCGCTTTGTGCAGTAGGATGGCAAAAGAAGCTCACGAGAAAAAAAAGAAACCCAGCAAATGCAAGGACCCGTTACTATCTCAGGTGCAAAAGCGTGGTAGTTGATTGGTGCAAGCGAACGGGTGAGTGCATTTTTCTAAAAGGCTTCGTCAACCCTCATGCTCGTGTGTGTGTGCTCGAACGAAATCACGCTTGTCGCATCCCTGGAGAGCAAAGCCATAAATCTTGCGGCCAACTTGGGTGACATGTGGAGTTGCGCTCCGGAGCGCAAATAACACACACGATCAAGGGCATTGGAAAGACGCCCTTTTTCTCATTCTGGCAAGGATTTATTCATGTTTTGTATGTGGCGTAGTGATGGGTTCTTTTGAAATGCACCCACGGTTTCACTTCGGATCCGGCCGGTTTGACTCCGGATTCGATACCGAGGAAATGGAATCGTCTGCTCCTAAGGGAATCGTTCAGAATCGTTCGAAATCGTTTGGAGCCTTCCGGAACCATTCAGAACCGTCGGAATCATTGGGAACCGTCGGAACCATCGGAATCATCGGAACTGTCCGAACCCGTTGACGGAATGCGAAACTGAACGGTTCTATCGATTCCGATGGTTCCGAACGGTTCTGAAGATTGCAACGGTTCCGACGCTTCCGATCGGTTCCGATGGTTCCGAACGGTTCGTTGCCCCCTTTTTTGTTTTTGTTCCCGATGAATCAATAGTTCAGATTTTTTTTTTATTTAGATTCTTTCAGAGCCATTTCCGCTAGTTTGCCAATTTTGTCCATCTCTAGTGTGAAGTTTGCTGTTGTTGGTGGGAACTAACAGGAGAGATATGGTTGTTGACAGGTAGTTACAGGGTTATGACTGTCTTATAAAGAAAATAATGTGACTTGAGACTTCCAACAAATAAATTGGCTTATTGATAGGAGTTTTTGGAACTGGCACATTGACAAACACATTTATTAAATGCTTCCCAGTTAACTTTTACTAGCCAAGAAAATTGATCCATAAATAAGCAAATCGGAATGATTAACTCTAACTTGTTTATCATAATAAGCTTCAATTAAGAATGTATTGATTACTCCGATTGACTAACGACCGCACATTTATCAAACCGCTCACTTGTTTTCTTTCTGCTCCCCAGCACTTGAATGTCCTTTCCGGAACCGTTCGTGTTTGTTGTACTTATTCGCACCAACGAGACCATTAGAGCCCGTCCTCGGTGACGTCTTGAACGCTTCGGCGTCGTTGGTGGACATGTTAATGCAACCGGAAAACACTTCAATCATCCAACGAGTTGATTCCCCATCTTCGTTAAGTTATCCGTAAATACATATATCCGTCCCGAGATGCGGCTCATCAGAGCGACCCACTCTGTACTCTGTGGGGCGGCCGGCCGGGCAAAGCTGTCAGTGCAGTTCGGTTTGAGTCGCTAGCCGCGCGCGACATTCAGCGCTCGATGCAGGGGCCGACAACGGGGCGAAAGATTTATGTCCTCTATCGGAAGGCCATTATTCATTCGCCTGGTCAATGGAAAGCCAAACGAGAATATAGTTGAGACTAATAGTGGACGGAATTTTCGTACAATGTGTCAAGTTGTTTACTGTCAAAACTACCGGGCCCAGGGACCTGGGAGGAATTCCGGAGCTTGCATATAGAAAGCCAAAAATATCGTCCACGAGTGGATTTCTTTCGCCTTCATTTCGCTACCTTCCCATGGGTGGTTGCTAGTCTTTCCACCCCGAGGTAACAAGCGGAGCAAATGTGAGAAAATGTTCTCCAAAAACTGCTTCCGAAGGCGTTACCTCTTGGGTGGTTTCAAGACGTATGCCAGCTCTTCCGACCGTCCTTGGCCCGGAAGTGAGACTCCGAAAACATCGATAGTGTTTCGTTTTTTTTTCTTCCTCTAAACCATTCATGCCTTCAGTCTCCGGCTCTGCGAGTGTTTCCATCGCTATCAGCAACTTGTATTTGTGACCGAAGCGTTTCGTTTTTATTTCTTCCTTTGCTCACCACCATTGAAAGGTGTTCATGTGTTGTCAATGAGTATTACACCTGTGATTGGCAACCGGAAATGATATTTTCACCGTGACCATCGTGTAGCTGTCTCGAAAATCTCACATTACCACAAGCCATTCGAGTGATTCGATTTCCGAAAGGGGGCACGGTGCGGTCTGGGCCACGGTGCGGATGAAGCTGGTGGTGGCGGCTGTAATGGTGAAATACAATCGTAATTAAATTTCTGTCACCATCCGCATGATACGGCATTCTGTCACGATGATGATTCGACGGTGCCACGGGAACAATGTTTAAAATTAGTTTCGAAAATGGATATGGATGTAAGATTAGTTATACGCACCGTTAATCGGCTTTGCAGCGATACGTTTTCTATTAATGGGGTTTACGGCGCACCGTATGCGTTGTCCATTGTTTTCCCGGTAATAGGAGTTATCCTGAACGAGGAAGCTTGTTGAATTAGCAATATCAGCGATGGACCGGTCGAGTGGCTGAAGAGGAGCAATGGCATTTGCTTTTCCGTGAATAGATCTAGTTTGAAACGGTTTGTATGTTGCCTTGCGTTATCCTATCATACGGGCTTACACATTGTGGAGTGATGGAAATCAGTGTTCGATAACATTTAACTTTTGATGTGCAGCGGGTGAGATTGGTTCAAGTATTTAAAGAGACACTAGTTTTTAAATTACGTCGAAAGGAATCATTGTTTCAATCCTTAATTGCGGTTATTATAATTAGCCTGCTCCTTTATTTGAAGGTCTAACTTAAATTTCACTTGAAAATGAGATTTTTTTAGCTTTTTTAAGCTTGACCATTTATTTTCTGCACCGCTTATAACAAATATATTGAATGATAAAAGATAATGTTCATAGAGACACTGGTCCTTACACGGAAGGACCAGAGATTGAATCCCATCCGAACATCATGCGTCTCATTGGCGTGATCATTGTGTCTAAGTACGCGATTATAAGGCTGACATGATCACGCAGGCCATTAAGACAAAACGAAGATTGAATTAAGACAAACGAAAACACCTGTCATTTTCAGTCCATAAGAAGTAATATTATATAACATATTTTAAATTATCATCGTACTACTTATGAATTACAACTTCTTAGTGGTTTTAAACCTAACCTCACGACCTCAATATAACGATCTAGCGTCGTCGTTTTCCAATGCAAAACCAGACCGCCAGACGTATCAACGCCAGAAGTGGAACTCAAGTTGTGCCTACCACAGCCAGTGGCGGATCAAATCGAGGAAGAATTGACCGACCACCTAGGCCTATCAGCTACCTCTTATACCGCATAAGGGTCCTAGTATAAATGAGGCTTTGTGTAAGGAGTCCAGTAAGAGGTGCCTAAAGTAAGGGGTACGTATGGAGAGTCCTCATATTAGATGCTCCACAAGAAGAGACTCATCCAGGGTAGCCTTCCAGACGAATCTCCAAGGAGATTCGTTGTGAATCTCCTTGAATCTATTTGTTCTATGATGTGTTTTATTGGGACCCATTTGCACTCACCATGGCCAATGTCGTGCATGTAAATTTTACAAGCTAACCCTCTCAGAGTCTACTTCCAGCAAGTCTCGAATCTCGAGCTGATTGGGACACCTTTCTTCCATTTCGCTTTTGACCTCCTAAGTGCTTGATCCTCCCCTGACCACGACTATTTGAATTCTATTCTCTTGAAAATATTTGAAATTTTATTCTCTTGATATGACTAGTCCGTCATTATCTGGCGAGTCTAATTCTACGCAGTATTGATATGAAAAAAGATCCACAAATGCTACGGAACGTCCATCGATGGTTTCTAAGAGCTTTTGACAGGTTTTATGTTTAAGGTTAATTCAAGCACGTCGATGAGAGAAAGCTAGTTTGCCAGTCTGTTTCCAGGAAAAGCAGTCCAGGGATGAATTCCATAGTGTGTGATAGATCGCGCATTCCCTGTGTTCCATGGAATCTACAGGATCTCAAAAGTTTCGGATTTCGCTGCTTAGGTTGCTATTCGAGATAACAATCTTATCAAGCTAGTAGAACTCATCCCGGTTCGGACCGGTTGCCGAGACGACAACGGCGCCGGTCTTCACACGGCAGTGCCGGGGTTCAAATCCCATCCAGACCGCCTCCCCTAACGTAAGGCTGACTACTTTACTACGGGTAACATTAAGTCACAGAAAGCCAGAAATGGCAGGCCGAGACCTCTCGAGGTTGTAGTGCCAAGGAAGAAGAAGAAGAACTCATCCCGACATCTCTGTTACAAAATGTACCAATTGCTTCTCGGGATATAATACGTTGAGACAAGTAGCTACTTAAGCTTCATCCGATTGATCCTCGAGTAAATCATATCTTCTTCTTCTTCTCTGGCTCTACAACTGAGCCTTACAAGGTCTGGAATTTGAATCCCGGCCCTATCTTGTGAAGATCAGAGTCTTAGTCGCTTTTGCCACCTAACCTACGCCATTAAAATTGTATAGGTGACTAGAATTTCGGGAATTTATAGTTGTCTTCGGGGTCCAGTCTCCTATATAGCCACAGATGTACACCTGATTATATCTTTGTCATAAAAAAAAAACTAAGGAAATGAGAAAAGCAGATAACATAAGACACTAGAATCTCAAGCGAGATTCGATTGGCTATCTTACCTTCATCAAGACTTATTAAATAGAAAATGTTGTGATTTAGAAAGTTTGCTGTAACATTAAACTATATCGCGGAGCACTGCAACAATTCTCGTCAACAATTACGAAATTACGCATGAATTGATTGAAAGACACAATAGCTTCGCATCGTTTTAGCTTAATAATTGCTCTCACTATGCGACGCTCGCACATAATCCTCCCTCGAAATAATCAACAGTTTGTTCGGCGAGTTGAAACAAGAAAGCAAGCCGACTCCAACCCTCGAAAGCATAATGTTGCGGATAAACTGTTAGGCAACGAAAGAGAAATCGCAACAACAACGACAACAAAAACCCCAAACTTTTCCCTTCGCATAGTTCTTGCGTACGTTTGCCACGTAAAATGATAGGGCCGCATGAATATTACTACTGCTTCCCGCTTCTTATCGACGCTATGTGACTGGAATAATAAGTTAAAACAAAACTGTCTCCTCAAGCTTGGTGCCCGAGACCTAGACCTGCCTTTGCCCAAGATTATGCCGTTTCATCCTGTCGCAAAACGCAACTCGCTCGCAGTGGGGCAAATCAGCATCGCAAGTGTTGCTTCGAGTATGAAAATAAACTCACCCCCCCCCCCCCCCCCCCCCCGAAAACGGTCCGGTTTGGAGCCGGAGCGAATGTGTGGCGTGCGGCAAACTCCGACGAAAAAATGCCATATGCGGTGAATGACTTTTCACTTTTTAACTGTTATGATTCTTTGATGGCAAATAATATTCAGGACTCGTTTTTGGTTTCTGACTCGAGCGATCATCCATGGTGCCCAAGCAAGTCGGCATCTGCTTTTTTTTTTGCTGCCATTGGTACGACTCTCGCTTTCCCCAAAACGGCTGCACACTTTGCTTCTACGTTACGATTCACTCTGGCAACTGAATGTTAAGATTGTTGGGGATGGTACTCAGTACTTCACTGGGAACGGGGTCGTCTTCCGCTAAGAAAACTTGCGCGTATTGAGTTATCTAGCAAAGGAAATGCTACAAAAGCACCCAAACGTGGACAAAATCATAGAGTGAGCTGATGCCGGTCCTGACTTTCTTCGATTGGAAAGCCATTATTTGTCACATTGTATGAAAAAAGGGCTGTAAAACAAAAGACACTTGCAAACAAAATGGCCACAAAAGATGGTGGTAGTTTGTACGTTCAATTGAGTTTTTGGTTTTTGGATTCAATGGAAAAAATGGGGTTTGGTCGTTTTGCTACAGACAAGTTAGCCATCAAGAATACAAGCTTTAATAACTCTTTTATGAGCGATCTGGGGGCAGCCCAGTGGGTAATGTGACTGTGGCGCCGGTCTTTACACGGCAGGATCAGGATTCAAATCCCATCTAGACAGTTCCTCACTAGTGAGGAAAGACTATCCAACTATGCGGTATCAGTAAGCCAGAAATGGCAGGTATGAAGAAGAAGTTAACAAATTAAGCAAATAAACGTTAGAAACCTGTTAACTAAAATTAAAATAAAATTTAAATCGCTCATAAAGTCTTACTTGGAAGCTAAACGGAGGTTATACGCGCAAGAGAAAAAAATGTAAAATGAAATGTTCCATTTTATTGAATTCTCACAGCAAATTGAAACACATCGTCGAGTAGTGTGGACGACATCGAGGCCACGTGTGCATTTGTCATCGATAGCAACCAAAGTCAATATTTGCATATTGGCACCTCGTAATAGACTCTCAATGAAAGTATGCTGCTCGCCACTCACGCACACACACACACACACTCACACGTTTAAACGGCCCCTTGTCGACAGCGTGGAGTGGCATGGAAAGGGTAGATGGCAACGATGGTAAGTTAATTAAAGAAATTGATATAATAAATTACCACGCCTGGCACGTACCGCAAAAGAACGATGATCAATTTATGGTACGCGAAAAGAGTTGCAAAACATTTAAACCAATTCAAACGCTGCGCATTTGCGGTTACCCTTCCAGGCGCAATAGAAGGTGAAACGGTGCCGTTGTTGTTTGGCTGGCTGGCTGGCTTTTAATTTGAGTGCACCTGCCTTTGCAATTGCGTTCGATGGTTGGTTTTAACGGCTGCTAAATTTGCAGCGGCTGGCCACCGATAAGTTTATTGGTGGCAAACTTTTTCTGACATGTTTACCATGCCACTGTTTTCCGCACACGGGACGCTGTTTAATTTATTTTTCTCATAAATTGGGCAAAAGTTTTAACTTATTAGGATGGCTAGAAATAGAGTGTCCGTAGTGGGGTTTGAACAAATCACCGGCTCTGAGTACGGTAAGGCAAGGATCTATTTTGATAATTTATTACCGATTGTCAATCGGTGCAATAATAAAATATTGTAGATCTCTCTTAGCTTACAACGATATCAGATTTGTGTGACGCAATCGTGTGTACCAAGCTCTAATGTCCTTATAGACTACCCAAGCTTCATAAAGCTATAGAGTTAATCTAGTCTTGTTTCGTACATTTTGTTTTTCATGCGATACTGTAAAATATCTTCAGTGTTGTATTGATAATGATCCTTACCAGGTTAGAAGTCTTTCTAAGCTAATCTGCTTGTATAGGTTTAGATATTCAGAGAACAAGAAAGGTACTCTGGACAGTCTATAATTTTTTAATTGATCACTGTCCTGCATTCTGAGCTTACGAATCCTTAGCCTTGTTTACGGAATGTATTATAGTTCAAAACTGACAAGGCTAGAAAAATTCATAAATGTAGTGAAAAAATCGTCAAAAAGGTTAATTTTTAATAACAAAGCTTCACTATATTAAAGGTGAAAACAGGAGCAGGGTGTAGCATCCCTCTGCATACATCTGAAATACACTTCATGAAAAACATACATTTTATAAACACGTACGAAAGAACGGTCAATCACACCAGAACCTCATGCAATAACTGTTTAAACTCAACTAAACTTTACCCCAACAAGAACCGCATATTCAGCAAATTTGACCAAAAACCCGTTACAATAAGAATATTAAAACCGACAAACGCACTCGGCTAGCGAGTTGCGCAATGCAATATGAATCACCGAGATACGAGCCCTACAATCGATCGCCCCGTAACAAAGAAATCAAAAAATGATACTTTCATATCAGCAGGTTAACGAATAGACAAACGGAAACGAATCAAACCAAAACTACCCATAGAAAAATTCCATACGTAACATGATTCTTTTGTGTGCGTCGAAGCCCCATGATCTTGCCGTCAACCAAGAAATTACTCAATAACGTAAAAAAGTTTTAAACTAATTTAAGGCGAATGAACTAACTATAAACTATAAAATTTTTGGTATAAATAAAGCTGTCTTCCCCAGCGAACGGGAGAGTTGGTTCTGGGCTAGACTTGGTGCAAATCAATTCTTGACGTCCAGTTTCTTTCAAGAGCTTTGAGAGTCCCCCTACCCAAGGTAAGGCCTCAAATCTCCAACGAGCCTGTAAGGGATATTCCCTAAGAACATCCAGAGTCGCCTGGCTGACTCAATACGCCAATGATCATCGAGAGTTCCCTTACCAAAGTAAGTTCTCGATGTCTCCAACAATTCAGAAAGTCTTCCTTACTTCCTTACTTCCCATCTAGAATCTTCTCGATTGCCTGGATAGTAAAAAAATAAAATAATTGTTTCACTCTGGCGCTTGTTTGTTGATCTCGTCACAACCCTAAGAAACCCCGTAATTACGGCGCGACAGAAACCGCATATGCGCCGCAAGTATGCAAAGTTCGACACCGATTTCCGCATGTAATATGGTAACTGTCTTTTCCATATAACATATAGCAAAGGGTTACCACCAACTGAAAATTGTACCGCATTTTCAAATTTCATGAATTCTTTTATTTTCTAGGGCATTACAAAAAGATTCTCAGAAATTATTTAGTGTAGTGCAGAGTGTATTTTTTTCAGAAACTCAACTACACTAGTCCTAATTACCATGCTTGAGTGACAAAAGCTCTCTAAATCGCAATTGAACAGTGAGTGAGCAATTGAATGTTATTGATTGTCCAGAGTATCACCTTTCTTGTTCTCTGATTATCTAGAACTATACAAGCAGATCAGTTTAGAAAGACTTCTAATCTGGTTAGGAGCATTATCAATAGAACACTGAAAATATGTTACAGCATCGCACGAAAAACAAAATGTACGATCCAGACTAGATTCTAGACGATTGCAGACAAGGCAGAGTGATGGAAACTCATGAAAGCATAATGATCCTCGTAAGCAACACTGCAACGAATTTGGATGACGGAATTACTATTAACGGATCGACTGAGCTCAATCGGGACAAGGTGCTCTTACACAGTTTGGAAAAAAGAATGTCTCCAAATTATCCAAACGAATTGTATTTGTTGTGTAATCTACTTTTAATGAAATAAGGCCAGGCCGTCTTTCATGAATATAAAAAATACATAAATTCTTTGGAATATCCTATTTTTCACATACACAAATCTTCTCCGCCGCTAATGTTTACCATTACCTTAATGTTTTACCATTAGTCAACTTGAGGAAACCCTGGGCTGTAGAAAATTATTCCAGTATTAATTTATAAATTCACGTTTTTTTTCATTTCATACCAAATTCATTACATCGAGCATCAGAATGCTGCTCTGCTCTTCTTATTCGAAAAGATATCTTTCTTTTACTTTTTGCCTGAAGACTGATTCTGAAGACTGACCAAGTTCAGTTTAGAACTACCAATATTTATTAAATCTTATTGCACTGAGACCGCGAATCCTACTGCGGAAGAACAGAGAGGGAATGCGTGGCCGGGGTTCCGTTGTCCAGAGAGACCGGTGTCCAGTGGTATCTTCTAACCCCTTCGCGACGCGTTGTCATCAAAACGGGCCTCCAACTATCGATTAACTCGGACATTTATTGTTTGTGCATGAAATTGTAACATATTTGGCTCAACATTCTATAATCCATTAAAACCAGTGGGAAGTATAAGCAGAAACGGCTGAATGGATCCAAAGGTGCTAATGTATAATGTATAAAAAAAAATCTTTGTGTTGTTTATAGTTCTGATGTAACACTGATAAAGAAGTGCTCAACTTTCATAATGTTCATAATTGCTTTGTTTGCATTTTTTGTACAACTTTGAACCAAAATTATCATTTTGACGGATAACGTGGTTTCGACCTAACGAAAACAACAGCTTGACGAATGTTTGACTTCTCTAACTTGACATAATGGTGGTGACCAATCCTCTCGATATGGGATATGAAGAGAACCAAAACCAAGAAAGTCAATTCGTATAATATCTTCTTTTTTATTTAATCATTAAATTCATTGCTACGAATTTGAAAATAAGAAGCTGAGCAATACGGCCAGGCCGTCATATATGAATAAAAAAAATAGGGTATCGTTATGTACGTTTTTGTAAGTATTTGTTGAAATCAAGTTGATATTGTTGGTTACACATCTACAAAACCCAAACCATATTTCTAAGCTGAGAGTTTTCTTGAACAGAGTTTAACGGTTTTCATGCGATAATCATCTACTCACCTGTTGATCAGATGATGGAACGGAGTGCATTATTGGAAGATTGAGCTCTGCTGTTAGTCAGTCGATGTCATTTAGCCTCGAGAGTGGGATCAGTTCGACGAAGGCAAGGTACCAACTTATCGGAAGCTCTGATCGCAATGAAGCCGGTCTGCGAAGTACAGTATTATTTGACGGTGAAAATTTTCGAAGGTGTGTAATTCTGAGAATTTTTGACTACTATGGCTCCAAAAAATTCAGCGATGCACTAGCAAATTGTCAGATGATAGGCACAATATATTATACACTAATCGGACGGTCCTCTCACAGCCGAACTGGGTATTAAATCTCATCTGGACCGTTTCCCCATAGTGAGGACTGTCATTTCGTCTTTATAGAGGAAAGGTCATCTTAGGTCGTTGATCTAAGATAATCACTGTACACATAAATGTTTGGTAGAGTTACATGAGCTCGAGCATTTAACTATGTTAAATTTAGTTTGGATTTATCAGAAAAGAATACAAGCAATTCACATTTTTTTAGAAATATACTTAACCTGGCTTGTGTTGTTGTGACTTCAAATGCTCTCCACAAACATTTTAACGTTAATGCAACAGCGCTACATTCACTGACGCATCGTACAATTGTAATTCACAAAAAAAAACACACGAAGCAAGTAACGAAAAACTTTTACACACCATAAGGAGCAACAGCACTCGAAAGTTAGTGCGGGCATCCAATTATAGCGATGGCAGTACCACTCAGAGTTTGAATCCCCCGAACGTTTGCCTTTTTAGTTTGCGGTCGACTGCCGCTCCCGTTGCAAGTGCTGTGTGCGTCAGGGATGGTCCGCAAGATGCTTTCATCGCTGGCAAACGGCACAACAAAATCACGGATGCATCCTGGGCATTGGAAAGTACAGTCCAAGCTCAATATAGTACTGGGACCGATTGGTTCTGGATGCTGGACGGCGAGTGTCTCGATGGCGTTCCCTGAAGTCTCCAGCAGCGGGGGATCCGGTTTTTTTTCGTGGAAGTGTACGGTGCAAGTCAGACAAATTTCGTGCCCTGTTCACAGATCGGTGCGTTGAACAAACCACAGTCTCTTGAGGAGTCTCAAAGAACGTTCTCAAGTATCTCATTATAATTTTCATACAATATTCCCGCTGGGCAGGTAGCTTCCAGCTAGTGACCGTGCCGGCCAAGTTGAAGATGATACTGACCGCATCCATATCGATGAAATGGTATGCAGATATTTTGGTTCGCAAGGAGTTTGTAAGGTTTTGCACTAAGCGAACAATATTCGCTTCGCTTTTCGTCAGTCAATTGACTAGTGTGATAGAAGACATCTTACGGGTGTGTTTATTGGTTTCTATATTTCTGTTGTCGTTTTCACTTGTTTTTTTTTATTTTTTCGAAAAATTTGGATTCTTTTCCGGGTTTGGTTATTGTGGCATTACTTATGTTAGTGAACCGAGTCTATTAAATATCTTTTCGTTTTATTTTATTATTCATAATTAACATGTGGTGTTCTATGATATCATACGCACCCGTATAATCCATTGATGTTCTAATCGTGTGAAGGCTAATCTGGCGAGCAAATATCGAGAATGCAGGGCCGCATGTCGTAAATGTTTTAACGCTAGTTATGAGGGGTAATTCCCTAAGGGTTCTTCCTCATACTTTTGCGACTGACCAACACCGAGTTTTGTTTAGGACTAATTTATTTATAACAAACTATTCGACATCAATCAGAGAGAGAAGAGAGAGAATGCACGTACACACGCCGGGGTTGCGTTGTCTCGTTGTCACGGTGTCTCGTTGCTCCAGACGGGCCGGAATCCGATGGTGTCCGCTTCCTGGTCGCGACGCATTGTCAGCATAACGCTGTTCCCACGATCGGTTAACTCGCTTTCTTCGGTTGTTAGCGCAGTTGTCTAACATTGCCCAGCTCCGTTCAGAGGACGATTTAGATACCTAGTGCCTGGTGACGTACTAGCTAATATTTGCTATAAAACAGGTCGTTTAAGCCGGTCTAACATCGTAACGGGCACTACAAATTATGGAATGACCACAAGACCATTTTTAATATGGCTACTAGCGTACTCAAACATTCTTGTATTGTTAAGGAGCACCTTGAGATTAAGACTTTTCCATTTTTTTTACAAGACAGCAACATTTTCAAACCTTACTCTGATCGTTTTTCCGTTTCCTGTGCTTGAGAAGATTACGACCAGATAGCAAGGTATTTGATTACTTAAATAGTGAAACATTTTATACAATTATCATTCTACCGAGCCCTTAATGGTTCGTTGATGTACGTCCGTTTGAATGATTTAGTTGCCAAGGCACTACATCCAGTTTTAAGGGTAGTTTATTAAAATTTGCTTAGGAATAGCTTTTACAAACCGAACATGCTCTCTCCATCATGGGGATCAGTAGTAGTTTACAACAACAAACCCCCGAACGTGCACGCATCGTCTAATGATATCCGTGGAACCATTCCCACAACATGTGCTCATTATTTGACGCGCTGCTACTGGGTAAATTGCATTAACAGTTCATACTAATTATTTTAACGAGATCCACAATCCCAACCGGAATACCCGCGAACAGCTTCCAGTGAGCGCTGGGGGTCGGCCCCCAGTACGGTACGGTACGGTTGCTCCGAAACACGCACAAATTGCTCCGAAAATGCGGAAATATATTGCTTGCACCAAAATGGCGCACGGTTTGCATGCCACACCACGGTTGATCTACGCAGTGATACGCGGCGGAAAATCGGTGTTTTCGTCGTCCCGTGCGTACACGGACAAAGCGGTAATTGCATCGTGCTTATCGAATCGTGAAATAATGAACGTTTATTTTACATCGATTAAACTCCATTTCCATTATCAAAAGATAACAAAACAAAGGCCCTGCGTCATAGCCATCGACGTCGTTCGGGCCTGTCGTTTTTGGCGGTCGTTGGATGATTCGTTGGCAAAGGATGGCGCAACAAGGAAAACGGCCCGACCAAGGATTCGTAGTTGGTGTTTTGCATGATGCAGTTGGTCGAGGTGGTATTCAACGATCGGGACAGTAGTTGGTTCGTAAGAGTGGCTGTATCTAGCTTAGATGGGTTAAACGGGAAAATCGGCTGAGAATTATTGAGTAGCATGATCAACAAGATGTAAAATATCTGTTACAAATCGAAAATCGAAAATCTAATTTGAGGGTTCATAAACTATACGAAACATTTAGAGCTCAAGCCTTAATACTACTTTTTGCCCAAATATCTGTAGGCTTGTATACATCGGTTTTATGCTTATGTTCGGTATTTTATAAAATTCGGTTAAAATTCAGGGAGTAAAACTGTCTACCACATAACATGTAAAAAATGTAATTCGATATTTGTTGCAAATGCAGCCGGCAACGAACCCGCGAGAAATTAATTAAACCCGACGCCTTTTCTATATCCTTGAATTAGTGTATTTCTCATAAAAAACCAAACGTCTTCTTTCTCTCGCTTTTCGGGAGTTACTGCCGTGTGTAACGCGTTCATTCGCCCTTCCCCGCTCTCTTTCTGACTCTCACAGGCTCTCCATTGGCTGCGTACGTGGCCCATCCTTACACGGCTGCGTACAGCCACGGTCAGCTGTCAGTCGGTCGATCGTTGGCGTTGGAATTTGTCAACAATATTTTTATAGTAAGTGAATCCTGCCATGCAAATAATGTAGTTTTTTTATGTGTATTTTTCGGTCTATTTTTTAATATAAGGCTTAACAAAGAACTTTTCAATTTATCTGTTCATACCTTGTGCAGTAGGCAAAGAAATGTAGTGAAAAATTGGCCTTTTTGCGATATAAATTACTTTCAGTGCAAACAAAAAGGTAATAATATTAAAAAATGGACTTGATGAAGAATGATAAAGAAGGTATATTAAATATATTTTATTCAAATTTTGCTTATGGTTAGATCCATTACTTTGACAATACGGCATCGGTCCGTCATCATTAAAGAATAAAATAGTTCAATTACTTACTTATTCGGGGCGGTCCGGTGGCCAAGGACCAAAATCCCATCCGGACCGTTCCCGCGTACTAATCAACTACGTGGTATCATTATGTCAGAAGTAGCTGGTCGTTAGGCCAATAATAAAGAAGAAGACTTACTTATTCGGCGCTACCACCGCTTTGCAGTCTTGTTCTGCTACAATAATCCTCAATACCGTTCACTGTCCAGCGACGTCGTCTACCAATCGATTATCCCAATCGTTGCACTGGGATATCGATGGCGGACGCATCAACGCCATCACTCCAGCTCAGTTTGGAGCTACCTAGCCTCCTCTGTCCGTGTGGACGACCTAAAGGGGCTTTACGGGCTGGATCATCCAGCGTCATGCTCATGACGTGAGCAGTCCACCGGAGTCTGGCGAGTCTAATTCGCTGCATGATGATGAGATCATCATGCAGCTCGTAGAGCTTGTCATTGTTGCGGCTCCTCCATTGCCCTTCCACACATACGGTGCCAAAAATCTTTCTGAGCATCTTCCTCTCGAACGCGGCAAAGAGTGCTTCGTCAGCTTCGAACAGAGCCCATGTCTCAGATGTGAGCTTGTGTTTTGAGCGGGAAGATTCCCACTCCCAGTAGTAAAGTAGTCAGCCTTACGTACGGGGAGGTAGTCTGGATGAAATTTGAACCTCGGCCGTGCCGTGTGAAGACCGACGACGCTTTCGCTTCGACAACCGGACCGAACTCAAGTTTTTTTTATTAAGAGGTAACTTCCAACAATAAGGCCATAAGGATATTGCTCTATAACAAAATGAAAAAAGTTTAAAAGGTAGTGAAGTAGCTAAGAATCAAAACTATCAATAGGGTTATTGAGTTTGTATGTTGTACTGATTTTTTAAGAGTTAAGGAAATGTATGAAAAGGCAACATTTTTGTATCATTGATTCTGGTAAAGAGATAAAACTCTTGATGACGTAGCGGTGGAAGCGACTTCGACCATAAACATGCCATAGTCAGCAGCTAATGCTCTTTGAACCGGTCCTCCCTGTAAGCATGACTGACTGTCTACTTCCCTGCCTACGTGCTGCAGCCTCATTAAAGTCTTGGCCGCCCACCAATACTCATTACCTCGTAGTTGAATAGTCATAAGAGAACCGCGAAAAATGGTCAAGATAGACAAGATTCATATCCGATTCTTTATTGTGAGGTCCTCACTGAAAATGCTATCGCCTCGGCCAGCAGATAGCCCACACTGAATATATACCTAGAAGATGTCAAATTAAGATCTTCTTAGGTTGGTGTGAAGCAGATAAGTTTAACATGTGTTAGGTTTGTAATCCTTACAGTATGCTATTATGCTTAGAACTGGTAATTACACCTAATTTTAACTATAACACCAAACTCATAACACATCACAATGCTTTAAATCCGCATACAATACCGATTAAGACCTTTTTCCGGGAAATTAAAATGCGCGGGCACAGAGTCAGCTGAACTTTTCAACCCTTCACCATCTACGGCATTTGCCATTCCAAACGAATCCAAACAAATGGCCGCATGTAAGATGAGTAATTATGCTGCTTAAATGATTTCATTGGTTTCATAGCAGCATTGTTGTCATTATCGGCTGTTATCTTTCCGCTAAAGTCCCCGTTGCAACTCGGCTGCAGTTTTGTGTTTTTTTGGGTTAAAATTTCAAGCGACTCGTCATTTTTGCAATTTAAATTCAACGCCAACTTTACTGTCGACTGGAAAAGCAATCGAGAGAATAACAGCCAGTGACGGCTGGCGGTGCAACTTTAAGCACATCCCGGGAAGGGCGAATGTTGCGATAGCTTATTTAAGATTAATTTAATTTGTTTCGATGGAAATGAACAGAAAAATGAGCTATGATTCTGCAATGTATCAGATAGGGCTAACGCTATTTAATTTTTTATTGCACTTATTCTAAGAAATATGCTAAATTTTGTTAAATGTGTAAATTCTGCAAAAGGTCGTTAGCCGTTTTAGTGAATTCCATAACACTTTTTAAAACAATATTTATGGCGTGTTTTTCAGCTAAAGAGCAGAGTAAAGCAACGTCACATGAATAATCGAGTAACGTGCGTGCAGGGTTTTTGAAAGTTTCTCGTAACGCACTCCCATACGCTCGGCCAGCCTGTCAAATCCCACAATCTCTTCCGACCACAAAACCTGCCCGTGACAGATAGTGTTGCTGCCCATTGTTGCTGGTGCTCTGGACGCCGCAAAAAGGGGCTTCGGACTATTGTTTCGACTCGCAATGATTTCGTTCCGTTTGCTTCATTGACGGTTGGTTTGTTGTTTGGTTGGCGGGGCTTTTCGGGGCATGGCTCAAAAGAGGTGAGGCAAAGAGGATAATTTGGTGTGTTTGCAATGCAGCGATGCACAAAAACCAACACGCCCTTTCCGAGACTACACACGCCCCTTCGCATCCATCGCGTCCCTTGCAACGAAATGAGTTCTGTGGAGCGAAGTAGCACCGTTGACCAGGCGCCATCGTGTTGAGACCGGTGGTAATGGTGATAGTGCTGCGGTCATGATGATGGTAAAAGGCTGAAATCCTTGATCCTGTTCATCCCCGTCTTCACACGCACCACACACGGGCACAGGGCTAAACAACAAATGCGTTTACATCACAACAAAATGTGCAATGAGGCGTAAAGCGGGAATCAAACGGTTCAACTGCAGAATCGGGTGCCTCCGTAAGCCATCCGAAACCAATACCACAAAAGGGCTTCATCAAACGGCAGTAAAGCGGGATGGGAAGCGGAAGGCTTATCTAATAGCCACCGAAAAGATTCGTTTCTTTGACTCTGTTTTGGGAGTCGTTGTTTGGTCATAGCTGGATAATTGCTACAATCTTCTGACCAAGAGTCTGTCATCAAATCCGACAATGGCAAAGTAAAAGTGATTTAATCCACACACATGACTACTCCTGATTGCACCGCAACTGACCTTGACATCCAGAGCCATCAATTCCGTCATCGCACTCAATGTTTGCCTTTGATCACTTATAGATATGCTACAGTTGGCCGAACAACTAATCTCTCTGCTATCCGTTTTGCTACACACCGAAGCTCGTTCTTTGCATCATTCGTACTGCAACTGAGCGCTGGCTATCGAGCGTTCGTTATTTTGCATTCATCACGCATCCCATAATGTGTGGGCAAATTATTAGTAACTCGTACGGCCGTTGCATTTGATGAGTTTTTGGATGCGAACAATCGATGGTGGCTCGATGCAACGCAACGGCACCATTGTAACGAGGCTCATTCGGTTCGGTCTCTAATGTAAACTAGACAGTGGACCCATCGTTGGCAAAAGGAGCGTAGCGTCGGAACGGGATATAATCTCCTGCAAGACTTGGCTCGATGATGATGGATGTGTGAGTGGTTGGCTGGGCTGAGGTTGGTGAAGAAAGTTGCCACTGAATCAGCTTTCTTGTGCGCTCGTCGAGTTGCCGAAAGGGTTGCAAGATGTTCGAATCTTGCTGGAAAGGATGTATCCGGCCGGTACTGCATCCATTCATCGCTTCGATCTGGCGTGATGTATCTCTATTGTGATGCAGAAACAGAAACATGCATGCAGGCACGGGTCCCGGGTCATGGAACATGGCTAGCGAGAAAAACAAGACCTATCGATATCGAACCGAATGAATATTCATTAAGCAAAGGCTTGCAAACCCAGCAAGGTTGCATATTTCAATTAAGTTCAAATCAAATTAAGTTCTCAACACCCGCCGCCTCGAGCTGCAAGTTTCTCTTCATCGAGCACACAACGGAGAAACACTTGCTTGCTGTGGGGTTTCACAACAGCAAACACGATGCGAGGCGATGCGAGTCGACCATTCTAAGCCATTGTTGTTGTGATGGCTTTGGTGCTACACCTTGAAGGTATTATGATTGTTATTAGATTTAAAATGAATTATAAATGCTGGCACCTCCTGTTTACCGGCCATTGCTCGGCTCTTATCACGAGCATCTCCGTGTCACACACTCTGGAGTCCACGAAAGTATCGATGCGTTTAAGGGCATGAAGTCATCATCGGTGTTAAAACTATCAGTTGAGTTGGCAAAATGAGTTCAATTTGTTGCCCTGATATCTTTACTTGACGACCGGACAGTCGGTCAGAAGGAACTGGCCTATTTCCTCTAAACAAACCAACTCAGCAAAATGATATAGTTACGTGTTAAGCAAGTAAGATTTCGGTGGTCTTTAATTTATTTTCTTCAAACTCCTGATACGTCCGGAAGTACATAGGTGCATGCCATGTGAGCTGAATTAAAATAAAAAAAGGCGTCATGAGCAAATCGGCTGATTGGCTTTTCCTAGCTTCCGGATGGCGCGTTAGGTGATCGAATGCAGGTAACCGATGACACGAGCTTCCGGCAGCACACCGTCAATTAACTTAGTTTACCGTCTGTCTGGTTGTCTGACTGTCTGTCTGTCTGTCTGTCTGTCTGGCTGTCTCTCTGTTTGGTTCACGATCCGTCTACACAGCCGATTGTCACTCTGTTTGTCTAGCTGCAGATGCACGGTGCACGGGCACGATCTTAGACATGGTGAAAGTGAACCTACTGTTCATGCCCACCGAAACTCGCGCCACAACCTTACCTGGCCATTAATTTCGTACCGTTGTCCCGTTTCCAATTGTTTCCGCGATACTAGGTTAGAGCAGAGCTGAGCGTACTATTTGCACTGGGAGTTTAGGTTCAAATCGTTTCTTTTATGACAACGAAAGCTGGGCGAGATAGTACGTGAGCAGCATTAGAATAAGTGCGCTAGTTGTATTTTTTGTGGGTATGCTAGAGATATTCGAAGTCAAAAAAGAATTTTGCGGAAAATAATTGAGTGCTTTGAAGGTTTCCATTTTTTATGGACGAGTCACACGATTTCGGGACATTATATTGTATAAGGAATTTACAGTCTCTTTTCTCTTTACATATGTTATATTGTTAGATGTAGCAAAATCTGACATTGAGCTACTGACGCTACTGATAGTTGAAAAGGGGTTTGATGGCCTTATGACTTAATTTCTCATTAAATATCTTGATTGCAAATAGTTTCATGTTCGTCTTGATCATTAGAATGATGACCACATAACCACTTAATGATTTTAAATCTTTAGATTGAGGCTATGATGCCAATTCCCCGGGGTCAGACTGGTGTTCAAATCCCATCTGAGCCGTTCCCCTATAGTGAAGACTGTCTATAGAACTATGCAGTATCAATAAGCCTAGTAAGCCAGAAATGGCCAATAAAGAAGAGATGCCAATTTCCATCGAATTAACTTGATTTTATTTTTTGTAAAATACAGTTTAAGATGTTCAAAAAAGAATTCCTACCTTAGGATGAATCGAGAAATTGATTGTAAATACTTTTTTGCTATTCTCATGAATATGTGACTAAAACATATTAAAAATAGTTTTGGGGTTTTCCCTTTTTTGTCAACTTTCGTACTGTTTAACTTTGTTATCGAAGAAGAAAGAGTGAAAAGCTAGATACAAAAATGTTGTATAAAAAAACGTAAATAAAGTAAAAAAGGTTAAATTTTTTTCAACAAAGCTTTGAAAGGTTAAAAATGAAAAAAAGTGCTAACAGAATAAAAAAAAAGTTATGTATTTAAAATTTAGTTCGGCCTTGGTTCGGTGGGCTCTCTGTGGACTGGGCATGCATACGCATGATGTCTCGACTTATGTCGAATCATTTCGTTTTGAGTGCTCATCTACAGCGTATAACTCTGGCTCAGACGGATTTCACGATGTGGATCACCTTCTGTGGTCCTGCGTGGAGTTTGAAACCGCAAGACCCTCCTTGTTAAGCGCAGTCGCGAGGATCGGCATTAGACCGGGTATAGAAATAAGGGAAGTGTTTGCGACTAGGGACCTCGCCTACATAAGGCTTATCTTCCGATTAGCCAGAGACAACTTATCCTTTGATTCCGCATTCCTATTATCCTTCCAATCCATATCCGCCATTCCTTTTGTTATATGTTGTGTTGTCTTCGTTTTAAGTGTTTTATATAGTGCAAAGGGTGATGTGTTGACGGGACAATATTATTCGAGGGTGATTTCCATACTGCCGTAAAAAGGAGGCAGGGTTTTTTTTGTAGGTGTGTGCTGCAGGTCAGTCCAGCTTTGATACAGCAGGTCCTTCTGTGTTGGCGTTGGGTTTGAGAGTGGTTGGTGGATCTATATCGGACCGTAATATTTAATAAATAATCAAATAAAAAAATGAATAAAATTTATTTCATAATCTTATTTTATTGTATTGTTTAAAAAACAGGTCATATTTTAATGGGAATGACAAAGAGTTACTAAGAATTCTTTCTGAATGATTTTTAAATTTTCGAGCGAAACAACAATTGATATAAAGAGTATAGATATTTAGAATGCTTTCGTCAAATTGTGGTTTGATTATAGATAGCATAAGTATCGAATGCTTCTTCTTATTTGGCACTACAACCTCGAAAGGCGTCGGCATGTCATTTTCTGGCATTCTACAACTTGATTTCACCCGTAGCTGGACAGTCAGTCTTGTGTACGGGAGTGCGATCTAGATGGGATTTGAACTCTAGTCCTGTCGTATGAAGACCGATGCCGCTGTCCCCTTTCGAGTCGCCTTTCAGTGCAAATCGAAAATTGATTTAAAAAACAGACCAGAAAATCGAAAAACAGGCTTAATCAGTTGTCCGTTCCTGCCGATAATGCTTTATTCTTCTTTACTCTTTATTTATTTAAAGCTGCATAATTCTGTATAATTTAGATAAAATATCATATATATATAAATTATAAATACCTCAAGTTACAACAAATGCTCAGTAAAAAACTGTTTAAAAGAATCTCCCAAACACCAAAAAATGATAGGACTATTGGGCATCAACAAAACATTTTGCTAAGACCCTCTCGCTAGCATTTACATCGGTCCTCTTTAGTGAGCAATTTTATTAAAGAACAAATAGCCTCAACCAAAACGGACGGGCCACGAACGGGTTGCAGCAATAATCCACAATCCTACCATGAAACCGAACACTCGGCAGCATCTTCTTCGGCTCACCTTTTTTTTCCCCAACATTTAGCCGTAACAAAAGCCACACTGTTGAGCTGCAAATATTCGTATCCGTTTCATCGTTTCCCATTCATTATGCAACGTTCGGCCCCGCGCACACGGCCATCCCGGGCACATTGGCGTGCGGGAAGCGGAAGTGTATGAATTTTAGAGTACAATCATTAGCACCGGCCGATACCGATCCGTTTGCTGTTCCGTTGCGTTACGTGGCCGTGGAAAATGACAACGGAAGGCTCTCGGGTTTCTCGCGAGAGTACAGCAACACACCCAGGCACTGGGTGCTTTTTTTCCTCCCCCGAATGGCCAATGGAAACGCACACCGAATGTCGAATTTTTGCTTCGCTTGTGTGCGTGGGGTTTGCAATATTTTTGTTCTGCACAAACACTTTTGGGAGAATGATCTATTGCTGTGGGTGGGTGGGAAAGGCTCGTGTTTTATCATTTACGAGTCCAGGACCAGCGGGACTGGGAGGCAAAGTTACGCATGCAGACAGATACAGAAAAAAGCCCAAATATAGCGGATAGTATGATGGTGATGATCCGTTTTATTTTTTGTTTTTGGGGCGAGAAAGTGTGGCTGAGATTTGCAAACGGATTTCGTGCTTCCGGAGTTGTCCGGGGTTGTAATCGATAATCTGTGACATTGATTCAAATTGAAGTATCAAATTTTAGCTCCAAATCGGTACCAGCAGCTCGGATCGTCCGGGTTTTTTTTTTTTGGCGGGTGAAAATTGTATGGAAAATGTGGTTGCGCTGGTCAATGAGTAATTGAATACATTTTTAGCTGTGCTAACAATCGAGATGCTAGCAATTTTGTATTTTTGTACACTGTAAAATGTATCAACTTTATCGTAAAAAATGAACGTTTGAAAATGATACATGTTATACTTGTTGAATAATTTAACAAGAATCTTACAGAACTTGAGCCCTATGCGGGTTGTAACGTAGTCATTTTGTAATCATCAGTTTGAAGCACTAACGACACAAAACTTTCCACAAGTAACGAGAATTTCCATTGCTTTCGCTCCTAACATTCCGTTCCCTTCCGCAACCATTTCCATCGCTCAACAGCCATTGATGGTTTAGCGCTTGTTAATTCACCTCAGTTTTTTCTCTCTCTCTCTCTCTCTCTCTGCTTGCTTTCTTTCCCTCCCCCCCCCCCCCCCTGCGGACACATTGCCGTATTGCCACAATTCAGGCACGGCATCATTACATTATGATGAAAATTAATTAGGAAAACCCATTCGCCATTCGTCACCAACAACGCCGCTCTCGGCACACACTCAGGTTGAAGAGTGGCAGCGAGTTTTTTGAAAAGCCACCACGGCACGGTAGTAACGCGCGCCCGCAAAAAGCAAAGTACTGCGCCGCCCTTGGTTCCCTCACGTCGCACTTCATTTAGCGTGTAGTTTTTCCGCCATCCAATGCTGTAGTTTCCTTTGCGCCAATCGTTGGTGTGCACTCCCCCCCCACTGGTGGGGGTCCAGGACAGGTCTCGGCGTCGGCGAAGTCGGTTCAGGTCACGTTTAAATTCACCCACTGCATTGACATTGGCGAATGTGTTTTTCTTATGCTACATTGCATTGAATTGCTGCGTTCGGTGCAGGGGAATAGGTTGGCAGGGTGAGAATATCCTCCGAGAAGCCGAATGACAACGAATGGAAACGCTTTTCTCCAATTCGACCCACTCCTTGAACCGGTGGCTGTGACTGGGGAAACGACGCTGGCAAGCCCAGCTCCCGCGCATCTCTTCACCTGAAATAGTGTAATGAAGTGGTGCCTCAGCAGTGTCTTTATGGCGGTGAATGAGATTATGTCGGCTTTCAGCGTCACGTTGTGCGGGTGAATGAGTGTTTGCAAAAATTTTTAACGAGGATGTTTTTGCTTGTTTTCTCTGCACACACACACACGCACAGTGTCAGTCAATGTCAGTTCATCATTCTCGGCCAGAACGTTCAATGCTTGCGGTGGCAAAGACGATTATGGCTAGGCAATGAATTGCTGAACTTTTGTAAGCTGTAGGAAGTAGGTCCTGGATGTGCTACATTCGCACAACAAGCTGGGCTCTGAGCTCAGAATAAAACGCGCGGCTACAACATAATCAAATTACCTAGAAACAAGTTTTCGGAAACATATATATATTCATAAATAATTAATGATTCGAAACTAGGTTAAAAAGGCTGCACTTACCAGTAACACTTCACATCCTCATCAAGTCAAGTCACACTAACCGTTTTTTGCCGCTTTTGTAAAGCAAAATATATTTATATATATTTCAGTTCTGTTTATGTTTCACTGTCCACTGCTTGTTTTTGTTGTGCACTTGCTCGCTTGCTCGCCTGCCTACGCCTTGCCTCTCCAACGGTTTCCTTTTGGGTGAGTGTTTGAATTTATACATTCTGATAACATTTGCCATTTTCTTGTATCGCACTTTACGCATATTTCTTCTAGCTATGAAACAATTATTTGTTGCTTTCTTTTGGTTTGGTTTGCAATATATTACTGTTTTAGAGTTTTACTTTTGGTTTAGCTTGCAACGGTGTTTGTTTGTGATGTTTTCTCCTTCTTCTTCTTCTTCCAAATGTGTGCGTATCGCTTAACTTATCGCATGCACACCGCGTGCGTCTACTGAGTATTACGAGTAATTTGTATTCATGTTTGCTTGGCTTGTGCCTTTTTGTTTTAGTATATGCGTTCACACTCCACCGGATGCGGATACGGGTACGGTACCGGTGCAATTGCAAAATGCTCTAAGTTAGAACCTAAGATTACAGCTTACAGTATATCGTTTCGGTAACCATACACCAATGGAAACGCTTGCCTTGGGTTTCTGTGTTTTACCTTCGTTGATTAGCTAGCTCGCTGTGGCAAATGGTGGTTTTGTGGGGAGTAGGAAGAGGGGGGCGAGTTGCAAAAGTTTGATTTATTGTTTGATTTTGCATTCCGATTCTTCTACACTGTTTGTTGCCCTCCGAGAACATTCCCGGGAAACAAACGGCTATGTGCCTGTGTGTGTGTGAGTGTTTTCTTAGCTCATCGTATCATTTAAAAAGTATGCTCTCCTTAACACACACTCAAAAAACACGGGTTTCGTATTCGTACTACAGGTTTTGGGGTATGTTCAAATACTATACAACGATACGAGTTTGATTCTCAGTAACACCGACCCCAGCCCCCGGTTTGTTAGACGCCGCATCCGATAGAGCTTTTTGCTGAAGTACTGTAACGAGTAGCTTATGATTAGTTTGATTGATTTGCTACGACTACACCCCGAAACCACGAATCCGTAATTGATGTGTTTGAAGATTTGCCTCGCAAAAACTAGCTGTTCCTCCATTACCTGCATTTTATCAGTGGTTCTTGTTAGTTGTTAGCTTTTTTAAGTTCTTCTAAAACATTCATATCAACGCAAAACCCGGTCGAAGTGTGCTACAAACCGAAGCAAACCGGGCAACTCAATTCTGGCCTCAAACCCTCGGATGGGGATCACCATTTTCAGCCAATCAGCAACGGTCGTAAACAGAAGACGCGCGAAGCAGCCGCATAAATTCGAACGTTGTTGCAATGGTAATGGGCCAATATCCAGAAAAAGGGTGAAATGTCCCCCAAAATCAGCACGAGTGGAACGGTGAGAGATTGCAAGAGATAAAAACACAATTTACCTTTCACGACTGGTAAATGTTGCTTCTTTGCCCAGCGGCTCTCGAGGAGTTCTCTCGAGAGTCAATAAAACAGCAGTAACTCATTGCCAAAAAGCCCCCGGAAGGAAATAATGCTATATTGGCGAGCAAATTGGTAATGGGACTCGCCTGCGGGAACAACATATTTTCCAAATAAACGCTGCTGACACGGTTTACGTTTTGCGTGGCGAATAATGCTTATTTCAAATTTACACTACATACAGATTGTTCGGTGCCGCACACGGTGTTGCCTCATCGACCAGTGCCGTGTTGCAATGTTTTTTTTTTTCGTTTCTTCTAACCCCTTTCTAGATTAAGGCATATTTAATGTACATACTATCCAACGATTTGTGCCTGCATTTGGGTGCGGTAAGTAGATGCTTGCTTGCGTAAGACGGAACCTTCCCCCGTTGCGTCCGGTTTAACAATATCCAAAAACCCAACTTTTGACCACTGTTCACTACTTCATACAAGGTTCAATGTCACACTGAAAGAAATAACACAACCGATTCGACTGCAAAACTTAACGACACCTGTACGCGAAACGTTAGGGCAGCCCCCTCCAAAACAAACTACATAAATCTTATACAAAATGCTTCTCGGTTAGCTACTACTTTACCTCTAGATTGCCGCTTATTGCACGTAACCATGAGACCATGATAAAAATTGCCCTAGCTTTCCGCTCTACCCGTCTGTGGGACGTAACGTAAACAACACCTCAACAAGGCGCTCTCACTGCACGCCGTAAGACCGACCAACCGAACCGAATGATGAAAGTCACCGTCACTGGTGGAGCAGCAGTAGCAGGTGCAGGATAAACGCGAAAAGTGTTGTCCACCGGACGAATGATGAAGTAGCTCCTTGAGAATCAAAAGAATGAACAAAGGACAAAAGGGAAAAAAAGGTTGGATATTCAAATGGATAAGAAATTATAGTTTAAATGGATGTGGACAAGCTAGCAAACACCACTCACCATTTGATTCTGCGGATTCATCAACCGATCGGTCACGGTTGGGACTGGTGTCGCTGGATTTGTGCTCAGAACGATCGATCTGATTGTATTCTGATTGGTAGCGAATACCTGTGAGTTCAGAATATAGTTAAAATATTAAGAACATTTATTTAAACGCTATTATTTCACAGTCTCCATCGCCTCGGTAAAAGTACCTTTATCAAAATGGTTTATCGTCATCGTCGACAAACCGTACGGCGATTCATACACTCGCGTTGATGGTACAGTTGTTGTGATGCTTTCTGTGGTCGACGGTGGTATCGTTGTTGGAGGACTCGATGCTTTGAAATGATAAAATGAGAAAGTAGGAGAGTATAGACTTAGTGCTAAAGTGAATACTAATTTAAGTGCCTTAAGTATCTCTTAATAGTAGTGTACGTTATTGATTTACATTTGGAGTACATAAGTCAGTGTATTTTAAAAACTATAGATTGACACGTTCGAACAGTGAATTTGATCCTTAAACGAAGATGTTGTAATAAGCCAGGAGGATGTACCTGACATATTAAAATGACTAAGAATTTAAAAAGACAACTCTTGCTTCTTGAGACTGTCACAGTCAGCAGAGATGATGAGGAAAATTGAAGACCAAATAAAAATTGTAGCATACAAATCGTCTTTCATGTCTGAATTTCCATGAGACAATCGCTCAGAAAATGCGACGGATGAGAAATGTGGGCAATTTCCCAGTTTCCCCTAAACTGGCTCCCAAATGGCTTTAAACTCTTCTCAGCAGCCTCCAAAAGGAATATGTCTCGATCGGAAGTCTCAAACTGAGACCTTTTGTCAATAGTTCTTAATCAATACGGATGTCTTTCTTATTGCCGAAAAAAAATCCTCAATTTTTAAATAATGCTTCTTCAATAAAGGATTCCAGCAACATTGCATCCCTTAAGCAATCTATTTTAGGTAATCCATATATTTTTTCGCCTGTGTCTGAAGTTGTTCTGTTTCGCTTAAATACAAATCTTAGCTTGATGTGTATCGTAAACTAATGCAGCACACAGTTGTAAAGATTGGACAACTCCTAACAATTTCTGGGTCGAAACCTGAACCACACTCTAGCCTCGTAAAATTCGAACTCGTCTGGAGGGACAAGTACTGGAGACAACATTTTATCACCCCTCATTTAGATGCTGTTAATGATCTACCACAAAACGATAAGCTTGGTTGGAGCAGACTTGTTAAGGGTTCCCGATGCGATTGGTCTGGCACACATTGGCATGGGACGAGGACGTGCAAAGATTCTGCTCTACTCTGAGATAGATTGATAACTGGTATACGACTAGATGATTGGCATCATAAAGCTGGATCTTCCACATGATACAAACGTATAGACGAGCGCTTTAGATGATGCACAAAAAGATTTTCTGAGGGTTCACGTCATCACGTGAGTTATAAAACTATCTCAAAATTTGATAACTTTTAGAAACATCGTTTATAACTATTTTCCCACTGACCTACTTATAGATCATAAGTTTTGCTATGATATCTAAAAGAAGTACAGCATACATTTCGTTACTCAATTTTAAAAAAAGGTGTTGGGTTTTGTTAACAAAAAACTGCTGCAGTCACGCAAACTCGAGCGGCGGTAAAAAAGCAGTTTCTACTCAAAAATCGCAGCTACCATTCTACCATCCACCGTTCGTCACGGATAGCAAACAGATCGTCATCAACGGGCACGTATCGTAAGCACGGGGTAGTTCTGGCAACTCTGTCAACTGGGGCGAAGAGTGACACAAGACGTGCAAATGAAATCTAGACCAGATAGAATGCTACTCTTATTCAAACATTCTACCATCGTCTCAGCCGGCACAGTTTGCAAGATTGCGACCAAGCACAAGAACTCGGTGACAGGGAATCGTCCTCGTCGTCCTTCTCAGTCCTCTCACGGCAGCAATCGTTTGGCTTGTTGGCATTGAGCTCTTCATTGTACTGTTGTTATATATTGCTGTGACAGCGGATGTTCGAAGCCAAGCCAAATGGCAGGAGCAGCTCGGAGAGGATGGTTGAAGTATGTGGCAAATTACACACTCGAAAAATATACACACCGACTCACAGATGACGTGTGAGCTTGTTGTTCTGGACAATAACACTCTCGGGTGAACCAGCTGGAAAGTTAAGCGTTAGCTGTTAGCTGCCCCCACCCCGGCGGGTGATGTTTGCACAATGCACTTTGGTTACAGTTCCGCTCGAGGAGTATGCAACAAGTTGCAGGCAGCAGGACTTTGTTCGAGAGTTTAATCCTTGGTGCCATGTGCTGTTTTTGTGGTTTATTTTTATGTTTACTCGCTTTCCAATGTACGTAACAATAAACAAGGCAGAGGTTTTGATATTTTTACAATTCACATAACAATATAATATTTTGCAATAGAAACATATGTTTAGTTGTTTGATAAATGTGTACTTACAATACAATCGGATGCTTCCATCCGCTTCTCCACGAGGGTTCTTAGCGATGCATTTGTAGATCCCGTAGTCACTGTGCTGGACTTCTCCTATGTGCAGTCGCATCACTGACTTGTAGGAAGGATTTCCAGGGATCGTTTCCGTTCTGGAAAGACAGCGATGCATAAATAAAATTTAATTTTTCTTCAAAATTAAGGACTCACAATTCTGTATAACATCGTCAATTGTAACGAAAATGCGAGTTAATACATGCCGACTCGTAAATGCTATAGACCTAACTAAAGGAGCTCCTATCTAGTTCTTTGGATGTCTGTCTGGCCAAAGCTGGGGCAGTAATGGGGTTGTCGGATTATTAAGCAAATTCTCAAAACATATCTAGACGAAGCGCAACTCGCAGAAATACTACGATTTTGTGAAAAAATGCTTTGAGTTTTGCATGGAAAAATTTCAAAACCCAACAGCATTTTTTCGCAGAATCAAGTTTGCGCTGCGAGTTGCGCTTCGTGTAGACCAGCTTTTAGAGTCCCTAGATGTAGAAGCGGCGCTGGTGTTCACTGGGCAAAACCGTGGTTCATATCCCACTCTCACCGCCTATCCAACTACAGATAAAATAAAGTTTAAGAGGGCCAGCAAAGGAAGGTCTCGACCTTTTGAAGAAGTGTAGTACCAAAGAAAAAGAAAGAGAAAAAGAAGAAGAGTCCTGAACAGAGCAGAACAGTTCACAGCACTTAGTAGACTGGGCACATCAATCTCGCCACTGCTTAACCCACAGACTTTTGGCGTGCATTCGTTTAGATACGCTGAAAGCCCTAACAATATGCCAGGTCTCTTTGAACAGCCTCAATACGCTGACTCCAAAACATTTCTAAGAATCACCAAATAATACTACCGTATTCAGATCCTACCCGAACCAGCGACCAATAAAGAGTTCTAATGCAGATGTGAGTCGCGGAACCACTTAGTGATTCTAAATAGTATCCCTAGCATTCGATTTGCGCGATTGCCAGCCAAGTCCGGTCTAAAGCTAAAGGTTGTGTGAAGGAGTATCCCTAATTTTTTTACACCATCTGCGCGTCTTATTGTAATTATTGTTGATAATGTAGTTGTATTGTATTGATCTTTTGGACCTCAAGCACGAATTAATTCTCACATGCATCGACCGTTAGGGAACAGGTTTCGAGCGCATTTTGAGGTGGCCGACTAGTGAGAGCGATGCAATCCTTTCGTAGCCGAGTTTAAGTTTGTTCGAAGTTTAATTCACTTACTTATACTTCTGGGAGTCGTGTATCATTTGATCGTTTTCGCGCGTCCAGTAGTTGAGTGAGGTAGGATGAGCTTCTATATTACATTCTAGTGTCACGTTGTAGCCGACCGGTATGCCGACTAGCTGATGAGTTATCCACAGCATTGGTGGGACTGCAAAGAGAAAGGGTGGCGAAAAAGGATGCGCATTTATTTAAACGCACATCAATCATTGTCCGATTTGAATAACGTTACAGTCGTGGCAGCTACCGGGACGTGACTCGGTAATTATGGTGAGTCTTTCGAGCTGAACCTAGTGTTACCGTATATACTCACAATCAACACTGACTTTAATACGCTTCGAAACGCTCGGCGGTACACCGTTGGTTGCTATGCAAAGGTATGCGCCCATGTCGTACCGCGACACCCGGGACAGTGTCAGTACATCTCCTTCCCATTCGAGGACTACTGGAAAAATGGGCCACCGTGATTGTAACGGAACGGCCAATGAGCAGAGAAAAAGTTAACCAATTAGCAGCAGTGGCGGGCTGCATCGTTGCATCAGCGTTGCAGGGACCGTACATGATGATGCTAAACTTACCACTGTTGTTGCGAGTGACGGCAATTTTGGTGTTATCGTCCCGCTTCCACTTTATCGATGGCGGTGGACTTCCGGTTGCTTTGCAGCGTAACGTTACGTTGGCACCTTCACGCACGATCACATCGCTGGACGAAACGGAGTCATCGATGTTCGGGGGCACTGGAACGATGGAGGGACGGAGCAAAGGTGGGGTCAGGTCGAGGTTTGTGAAAGTTTGTACAGAAAAGTTGAAGCGAAATCGAATACGTGTGGTTTCATATTAAAAACTTTTCAAATCCATGCGATGAGAGAGTCGGCGTTCGTCTTGGTCATTTTTGATCGAAGATGTTCTTGGGTCAGCATCTTCAATCATAACCGGATGGTTGTGGAGTGAGCCACTGTGACAGACGTGAAATCTCTTAAATCGTTCAATTACTTTCCAAAGCCTTTTCATTCTGTTAACTATGCGATTGGGGTTGGGTGGCCTGGCCGGGTGTGGCCCGGACCCGGTTCGTCAAGCTTAGGTGTGAAGCGTCCCGGAAGGTGATGGGACGCTGTCTTCGGATTTTCACGCTTCTCATCCGAAATCTCTCTGCCGGCCGCTATCGCACGAAACGGAGTAAAAATCATATGAACCATGTCGCCGGCAATATCGATCTCATAAATAATGCAAATGATCTAAAATCACTTTTTCTGCCACGCCAGTACCGAACTAAACATCGACCGCAGAAGTTTTAAAGAGAGACGAAGCGAGCGATGATAATCGGAAAATGCTCCACCCACCACAGCACACAGTTCCAGGCGCACAGCCAGAAAATCACGCATCACGCCCAGCACGCCGAACGACGCACGGGAAGGCAAAATCGAAAGTTTTGCCAAAGAAAGTAGAAAATGGTTGGGCGGACGGGTACTTTATGCTGCCCGGTTTCGGGGCACCATTCGCCATCCGCTTGGCAAGTGCATTATGGTTTATTCAAATTGTGAGTGTGATTTCTGTGGATATGACATTTAATTTACGGAAAAAAGTCGTCAATTTTTCACTTCACTAAAAGTGGTGCCGAAAACTTTTGACGTTGCTTATTTTTTCTTTGGCGTATTTTTTTTGTTTCCCTTACAGCGCCCTTGCGTCTTGTGAGCTGGGTGTGAGTCCACATGTTGGTTCGGAGAAGTTCGAGAATCGAAGCTATTTTTATATTTGCGCGATGGTATACGATGTACGTTGCGGGAACTAAAAAAAGTTGCAAAAATTAGATTTTCATCGTAAATCCTAAATTAAGTGACTCTTTTAAACCGTTAAACAGATTTTATAATCGAACATCCTCATTAAAAACCCCTACCACAGCCTTTCGAAGAGTTGTGGTATGTAAATCAAACCACAGTCCCGCGTCGGCGATAAATAAAGGAAAATCGCAACCGAAAGTAGGCAAAACAATTTTCCTATTCTATGTTCGTTTTTAATCAAAACTTATGAAATATCATAATAAGAATAAGCGGCTGAAGCAAACAAAGAAGAAAGCGCCTGGTACGCCTGGTGAAATAGTTGCCCGTTCCGAACGTGGCCATTATTGATTAAAATCGTCCGGCGGTAGGAGCTTGCCCAAACTGGAGCAAAAGATTGTCGGACTGTTTTTCACGGAATGAACATTTGTCAAGAAGCGAGGGTGTAGGGGTGCTACACGAACAAGCAGAGGAGACAATAGAGCGGAGATAGATGATAGTTAGTATAAATGAAGCTACCGAAACGGTGCCGTCTCCCGTTATAATGCGGGATGGCCAGCCAGTAGGAACATCCTTTAATGCAGCGGAATTTATGTTTCTCTTTGGCTTGAAGGTGAAATAAAAATCCATTATTTCTTAAAGCTGTCTTGTTTTAGAAGGCAACGGTACAATGCATTGGTAGCTGTTGATCTTCGTTGATATCCTCGCATTTTAAATTTTCTATTTTATACGCTTCAAAATTCCTCTGACATGCATGCATTTTTATGAACGTGGATCTAGCTTTCCTATTACTGTTTTACAGTATCCCAAACGAATTCCCGTGGCTTTAAACTCCTAGACGGTGCAAAAGTATTCACGGAAGTAAGGAGGTAAATTTCGTTGCGTATCAACCTAGCCAGCTTAAGACACAGTGCTGTCGATCATGGGGCTACCAGCGACTGGAGTCCCAGTAGCATGCATCGAGCGGCATCATCATTTAGTCTACACGGAAGGAGTCTAATTGCATATCGCGTAGCCTTTCGCTGAGTTGTTTCTATACGTTGAATCCAGATCTGGGCACTAAACAAAACTAGCATATTCTAACCCTTGTCGAATTAGCAAACTAAAACTGCATATAGCGATGGGATTTTGAACATAATGACAAGCATCTAATTTGACACAGGTAAGTATATTAGTCATGCGAGATCTAATGCTGAGCGTCTTCTCAAGAAGAATTCCTAAATCCCTATCATTTTCAGTACGCTGTAGCAAACAACTTTTTTCAATTTTGTAGTCAAATAATACTGGCCCGTCTATAAGACCCTGTTCCAGATCTTGTTCTGCAGACTGCAGATTTCGTTAGAAACTATCAAGCTGGGTTTGTTGGAGGCAAATCCACCACCGACTAAATTTTTACTCTTCGGCAGTTCCTCCAGAAGTGCCGAGCGTGCCAGATCCCTACTCATCACCTCTTTATCGACTTCAAGGCGGCCTACGATACCAAAGATAGGAATGAGCTATTGAACATCATGCAGCGGCACCACTTACTAGGAGACGGACTCTTCTGTCTACTGTTCAATATAGCCTTGGAAGGTGTCATACGAGGGCCCTGCGGGCTAGACAACGACATCTGTGGCACGATTCTCTATCAGTCTCTCCAACTTCTTGACTTTGCGGACGACATAGATATCGTTGGCAAGACGACAGCAAAGGTGTGTGAGGCGTACACCCGACTGAAACGTGAAGCAGCAATAATTGGACTGATGATCAATGCGACGAAGACGAAATACCTGCTTGCCGGAGGCTCTGATCGTGATAGAGCCCGAGTGGGAAGTAGCGTGTTAGTCGACGGCGACAACCTCGAGGTGGTAGAGGAGAAGGACTACTATCTTGGGACTGTCGTTACTTCGGATAACGATTTCAGCAGCGAAATCCGGAGACGCCTTGTGCTGGGGAATCGTGCCTACTACGGCCTTCACCGTCTTCTGAGATCCAGAAGACTTCGAGACCGCACGAAATGTGGGATCTATCGCACACTGATTCGCCCGGTGGTCCTATATGGCCATGAGGAGGAGGATGAACAACGAGCTTCCTGAGCTCGAGTTTCCTGGAAATTAATTGTTGGCCGCGCCATGTCACAACAACGTGCTCTTAAAAAAGAGTAGGCCAACATGATGATGATGAAGGTGGACCTCGAGATGGACATTATTGACATTTTTGCACGGACAATAGGTTACGACGACACCAAGAGCTAAATATGTCATCCGCGTGCTGAAGATGAACACAATCACAACTATGCATTATCGCAGCATACAGCTTTACATCGTCAGCATACATCAGCACGATATAATCAGCAACCAATATGGCGGCATCAATGGTGAAAAGCAGGAACAACTGTGAAACTAAGATTGCTGCCCTGTGGAACCCCAGAACTGCTGTAGAAGACACATGAGACGCTTTCTCCAAGCCATACAGAATATGATCGGCCGGAGAGAAATGATCTAGGCCATTCGACGATTGTGGTTGAAATGATGATGAGACACTAAGTCTAAGGTTACCTTTAAGTCAGTGTAAATGGCTTCAATTTGAGTCCCAGAATCATGATTTATCTAGCAGAAACTTAGAAGTGGAACGCATGGGCGCGAGTCCATATTGCATGGGACATATGTAATGTCTAACAGCAGCAAACATCTCTTCATGGAGCTTTTGAAACCATTTACCACCTGCCATTAGTACTTCGTCTGATAGACATTTTGTACGGTACTAATCAATCTGTTCGATTTGAAACTATTTCCGCACAAAGGAAACTAACACGCCACATGCTCACATGTTTGTAATTTCAATTTTTCGATAGCACCCCACCCCCCTCACAGAGTACCCATGATCCACAACGACCAGCAGCCCGCATGCAGCAAATTGTAGTCATACGAAATCAAAACATCATTTCTCTGATTCGAGCGACACGTCCGTACGGCAGCTTAATCACTGTCGACTCTTCACGATTGACTCGTCGAGACGTCCTTCCGTGTCATAATTGAATTAACGTACTGATAAATCGACAGTAAATGACGAATACGATAGGCGTACGGTGCCGAGCGCAGCGTGTGTAGCAAAGTGAACAACATATTACATTATGCCCAGGCGTCGACTATTAAATCATCTTTCCCATCACTATCGTAACCGAATGTTTTGTGCCCATCCATCGGTAATATTTCGATCAAACCACCCTTTCGACTGCTAATGATACGAACCGTTATTCGTTATACAATTGGTCCAATCCGTCCGCACGCCAACCGGCACATGCAACATGCGGCGGGTGTTCGACGCCACATATGACGAGTGATGAATAGACGACGATGTGCCACTCGTAGGCAATTAAGTGCATCCCGAAAGCATCAGGCCGAACGACCGACCACCACCACCAGCAGCAGCGGTGATCGATTTGTATGCAACAAGTCAGGCTCCGGTTGTAATTATGACTCTTTTGGGCAGGGACCATGGTGATGTCCGGGTCCGGGGAGTGAGCTCTGCGGTTAAATGGCATTCGGATATTTTCCATTCACTAACGCCAATTGACAAACGAGATGGCTTTTGGTACGTTTAACGAGATATGATGTAATTAAAAAGTCGAATCGAATCGAGTTTCAATTTTAATAGAAAGACGCTTCGTTGACAGTTGAGTGAGATGGGTGATTTTTTTTTTTTTTTTTTGGTGATGAGTAACTGAATATCATATGCTGGCATAATTCGAAAGAAAACGTCATTAAAACAATTCCCTCGAATGCTATTCATGAACTCGAAAAGCGTATCGAAAATTGGGACAAGGGTGCCACGATAAGCAAATCATTGTGAAACTTACAAACATTACACTTATTTTGCTGCCAAGTATGTGGCAAGTATTATCGATGAAATTTCACGTTCCTTATTAGAATCATCAGGGTTCTTAAGGCAGATCTTGTCCAAAGTGATGCCATTTATCAAAACCACCCTGGTTGAACATAATTTTATTTAAAAAAAAGTCCCCATGTTAACATCCATACGCCGGTAAAATATACTTTAAGGCGATAGTGACCCGATTCAATGTATGATGCTGTATGACTGTTAGACAAGTGAATACTTCGAGGCCACTTTCCTATTTTCGTTCTCCTTGCTGTTCTCTTCTGATTCACAAATCCGCTACCAATATCCGCTAGTACTGCACCGTAGTTTTGTTACTCGTATCAAGTATCACTGCAAATCTTTGGCATGTGATTAGAAGGTATTACAACCGATTTCTGTTGAAGAGATGTCGGATTTATGGTTTGGTTAGATCCTTTCCTTTCTTTCGAACTAAAGATGCAACAGTATTAGACGCATTGCTACAAAATAAGCGATTTTTGTAAAATACTACATCTTCAATCGGAACTGATAACAACCGAGCGAAAAACGAGGCAAACATTATTATAAATTGTGCAGGAAGCTTTGTTTGCTAGGTGGTGCTATTTTAATACGCACGCCTTTTCAAGAATTTACCGACTTGAATGTAAACGGTCCCTCAAAAAATTTCAACAAAATTAATTCAAAAGTATTGTAATGACAGTGGTGCTATCTGTGGGTCAGGCACTGAAGCAATCACCACTTATCGGTTAGTCAAGTACTATCACCACCGCGAAAGACGATCAGTTGCGCCGATCTAGTAGGAGAGAAGATCAATTGCATCGATCGTTTGGAAATATCGGATGTGCTGATCTAATTAGGAGATCGGATGCACCGTTGTAGCTAGGTGCAGGATTTGTCTTGCACTGCTGGCACATACCCGGACTAGGACGCAAGATAGGAGATAAGTCCGCGAACCTCAATAAATCTAGTAACGCAGCCATCTGCTAGTTAACAATCTACAGGTTTAAAACATATTTAATTAACATTCTAAACTGGACAGAGTAGAATCGGTAAGATATTTTAAAAATATTGACAAAATACATTATTCCGCTTTCAAGTTAAGGACTACTAAGTACCAAGTTTCTGGTTTTAGTGCTAGATGGTTCAGTTGCCCCCATTACACACATGCCCCACTTTGCACAAGTGAAAAAAGGGTAAAAAGTATATTTATAATTATTTATTTAAACAAAACAAAAAAACTGTCAAAAAAGGCCCAAACAAACTCAATTAAAATCCAATTTAAATGTATCTGGTCGACAAGAAGCAAAGAGGAAAAAGAGTGATTTGACTTACCCACAACGTGCAGATAGCCGAACTGCGTTTTTGCCGTCACCGTATTGATTTGACACATGTACCGGCCCTTGTCCTCTTCCTGCACGTTGGTGATGTGCAGAAACCACGTTTTGTGCTTGTCGTGTTTATCGTGGGTGACACTGATGCGCGGGTTCCGCGTGATGACGTGATTATGCACGGTCAGGATGGCCGACTGTTCGAAGTGCATCCAGGCAACCTGTTGCGGGTGACAGGGACAGAATTAAACGCCAAAGATATTAATTAAAAGACTTTTACCTTTTTCATTTTCTATCTATTTCAGTTTATTGATGTGTGATTTCAACAGAAGCCACATTTACGACTAGATAAAACATGCTACCTAAAATCCTACTTCACAGCAATTATTGGCATGTAAATGAATGTCGCCGCTGTTGGACACAGCAGTTTTGTTGGCTAATATTTATCGTAAACAATGATCGCTGCAAACATAAATTTCCCAAACTTCAGCACCAGCGTCTGGGTCGACACTCTTATGAAGCAGCAAACGGATAGCCAAGGCGTTAAATCACATACGCTCAATGCGGCGCTCGGTCGTCGGCAGAACCGTTCTTGTGGCTGGATGCTGTCGGCGTGCCGGTAAAGGTTCTCCGAGCGAAACTGATCGAGTGCAAACTGGTCATTATGAATTCCTGGGCCCAGGATGACAAGGGTACAGTTCTTCGGACTGCGGACCAGTTCAGTTTTATGGTTTGTTGGAAAGTTCCAGGCCCCAGTGTCTCACGGACGGCACCGAGGCCGATAAAAGATCACTGCAGCGGGTTTGTCGTCATGGAGCAAAATTAGCTCATTGAAATGGCCATAAGCAGCAGCGGGAAAATGTTCTTTTAATTGAATACCGTGCGCCAGTGTCCGGTTGGCAGCCGGTCGGGGTACGGCCGTGCAAACATATGCTAGACTTGGCGACTCCTGGTCACATGCTCCACTTGGAACGTCTGCATTCCAGCAGGACACTGAAAGAGAGCGTGAGAAAGAGGCCTAAAACGGTGTAATTTAAATAAAACAAACATTACCGGTGCTTTCGGTGCTGGGCCCAAGCCAAGTCTCTTCCCATGTGTCGTGTAATAAACCCGTGTGGACAATGTGATTCGTAAATGGCTGTTTAAAACAACTTCACTTATGAAAACATCTTCTTTTTTCAACAATTATCCTTAAAGTGATGGAAAATTCACATGAGTTCTTTGAGGGAAAAAGCATGTGGTATTTTCCATTTAAATTCAACCTACCGATCTCTTATTTTATCGTCAGATAAGCTCGTTCGTAAAGCATTTTTTATTTACCAAGCAGTAAACCACACTGGTCAGTGTTCACCGTATCACTTTACAACAAAGCGTGATTTTGCATACAAAAATTTTCCGTACCGAGGCTCGTAAAAATTATGCACAACAATGCCTCCAAGGATACCGTCCACGGCGATAATCGGGCAGTACACCTCCAGCACGAACCTCAAATAATGGACGAAATGAGCTTTTATGCTTTAAAAATTTCACTCCGTTTAGCAGCCGTACCACCCACTCGTTCGAGAGGGGGTGTTTTTCACGCCACCATAATTAATACGGAGGGTGAGCTTTAAAATTAAACTAATTTCAAACAGAGTCAACAAAACAGCCATCGTCATTTTCTTCCCATTATCGCTTTTGTGTCGACCTTTATTGTTTACATCGGTATTGACGCTTGGGCCACGGCAGGCAACGGAACAGCCAGTCAGACATGCCGAAGGGGCTGAAGTGGCTTCCGATGTGGCAAAGCTTCTTTTATGGTCGCCCGAAAACCCATCGACGAGCATGATGGTCCCTTTTTGAGCACCGTAGACAGCGTTTTCCCGTCCTACGTTGGTTCCGCTCTAATCGTGATTGTTTCACATTGCACCAAAGCATTTAACGTGCCGACTGGTGTCAACTGGCAGTGACACCCAAAGGGATGCTGGGAAACGCTCAACCGGTGGGAACAGTGGGAAAACATTAAATTTTAAAGGCCAAACAAAAATCGACGAATATTATCTCAGATAGTAATAGCCGCAAAATTGATTGAAGATACATTCAAAAAACTAAATCAATATAATTTACAGGCACATCTATTTTATATGAATCAACCACAATAACTATACAAACAGCCAAATTTTACTTTAACCCACAGTTGTGATAATATATTCTAAACGAAACTAAGTCATGCATTAGGCCCATTTTTGGAAACGAAATTGATATTTTTCCGCAGTGAAACCGGCGTCACTAAGAGGTTCGTAGTTCGAAAAGTGGAATTGCAGCCGGGGGATGAGAATCATGTCTTATCACTCGATCTGAACTCAATTTTTCCTGATTCCGGATCACATTTTTCTTGCTAGCCCGTTCGTCTCACTCTCGCTTTTGGGCAGAAAACCTTGCGCCTAGATATTCGAGGTGAGTAATAGTTCTTTTTTAAACTGAGGTGAAGCTTTTTTGGTTACAATTGGCGGAAATATGATTCCAGTAACCCGTCAAATTAGGCACAAATAATTCTTTTGATCATGTTCCTTCTTAAACATATTTACAATACCAATAAGGAAGCGATTTGCATCAACTATTCCTTACAAAAATACTCATACTAAACTTATCTTCTGAAGTCTCTCTGTCTCAATATTTGTGAACCAATTAAATCCCATCCATGGCACTTGGAATGTCCAACGTTGCTCGATGGGATCCTCACTGCAGCCAAAACTATTCCCATCAGCTTCGATTCGCCTTCGCTGACCATACATAATTTATGTCCTATCGTCTCCTAATCGAACCAGCCACCGGTAACGAAACAAATCGAACTGTAGCAAACTGTACCGAGCCCTTGAAGTGGTCGATAGTGTGAACGTTCTTAACCTCAACAACCCACCCACCATGTACCGACATGTTTCTCGGCCAGGGCGTTTGGCCAATTCTGGCGCTTCCCAAAAACTTCCTTATCCGACTAATCTTACAGAAGCGATGGCGACACGAATACGGCCCAGAGACCAGCCATACGCTGTCCCGACCGTGCCGTGCCATTCGAACGCGGAACCGAAATTCTACCATTCAGCAAAAGTAAAACCAAACTGGCCAAAGAAGTTAAACTCCGCGTTCGCATGTTGGTGGTGGTGGTTTTTGAAACAAGCTTTGCTTTTCGAAGCCGGGTCCGGGTTCGTGCCAGTCGGTGGCACCCGTTTTCGACCGCTCCCGGTCCTGCGGGAATCAGTGAAAATCCATTACATCAGTGTCTAGCCGAAAAGTGTGCTGCAAAAATTTCGTAAACAAACCTATAAATCGTCTCGTCTGTTGATGGAAGTGTAGAAGGTTGGGGAGGAGCGCCGCAGCGGGAGGAATTTATTCGGGCAAGGGCGGAAATCAGGACAACCTTCCTAAAATCGAGATTTCAGTTCGGTGTTCGGTTCGCATTGAAGTTGGTGTTGAAGTTTCATATGAATGTAAGTAAAAACGACAGCAAATGGTATGTTGGCAATGCGAAAGCGAACTGGCCACTGTGGAGAAGGAGGACCGAAATGAGATCAGACTATTTAGGTAAAGGTGGGTAAGGTAAGGTCTTATGTTATTGAAATGTGGAGTATGAAGGCCGTTTCTAGGTTCTACAGGTCAAGATTCGTAATAATTAAATAAAGGATTATTTTGTGATTCTTAAACTTCAAATATTAAACAATTTTGTTACAAAACAAAGAGACAAAATTTAGTTAAACATTCATTATTGATAATTTATCATACATATGCTAGATGGATTTAAAAACCCAACTTCAATTTCATTACCTTGTACGACCCGAGATTTTTCACCGAGCATGCCAACTTCACGTTGCGTCCCGCTGGCACAGTTATGTTCTCTATGACATCCGTAAATTCTGGATCTTCCAGCACGGCTGAAAATGAAGAGGAAAAGAGGAAAAAACGTCATTGATTTGTTACACTATCGAACGTCATATCAATCGGTAAACAGTAGTGCAGACAGACCCGTTTGACATGCCCGATGGACTTAAGGACATGGCTGTCAGCAAGACGACAGTTTCCGGTGACAAAGTTCGCACGAGCAACGAAAGCAAACGTTGTTCATTAGATGTGCTCATTAAAACCGATATGAGCCATACACGGGCTGGAAGACTAGTGACCAAGCCTAGCAGCTTAATGAATTAAACACACGACTTTAAAGCCTGAGCGAAAACTTTTCCTGCTAAGAGGACCAAGCTCATTTTACGCGCAAGCTTCCTTGTGAATGTACAGCGATGGGTTTTGGAATTGAAAACAAGAACATTTTTGCTATTGTGATTAATTCCGAAGTTCTAATTTTTTCTAGCTTCAAGGGCATAGAAAAAGTTCAAAAATATTTTCACAACTCCATCAGTTGATAAAATTTTCTCATTTTTCTTGTTATAATTACTATACAGATGCTTTACGGATCATCTGATGCTTGAAAAATGAGGTTCTCGTCGACCCGACCGTCAAGGTCCGAATTAAAACGAAACTTCATCACTCGACTGACTACCGGTGTACGAGTTTATACATTCTCGTCACGTGTAGTCCACCTTTTCTGCGTGACTCCTGAAGATGAGTTCAGCAGAAAACACGACGAAACGGGGTGGGTGTGCTAGCAGATGAAGCATGTTAAATTAAAGCAAGAATGCTGCTTATTTCAACGACATGTTGCATTTGAGGTGAAAGTTTTCCCCCATTCATGAAGAGCTGCAATGAAAGGGTTGATGATTAATGAATCGACAACTTTTAACATAGCTCAATTTATAGCTATTTTTACTTAGAGTTAGAGTTTGATGTTATTTGAGCAATTCCAATTCTAAATAGGATATAAACAGAGTTGGGTATGGGTCTTTAAAACATTCTTTATGTTATCTTTTCTCCTGCTAAAACAATCTAAAACCTTCGCCCTAATCAAACTGATGGCAGTCTAACCGTCCGTACAGTGAAATATTCTCTCCAATGCTCGATACCGTCCACGAATACTAATCTATCAAATCAGTTCTTATACCGACTACCACCGTTTCGCTTCGCCGGTCGTTTCACCACGGACGACAATTTTCCGCACGACGACAACGATTCCAGACGACGGCAGATTGCTTCACAAAAGTTCACTTTCAATCGTAACCGATAATGTCCACCGGAACCCGAGCGGTGCACAGCCTGAAGCGCGAAGAAGTTCGTTCCGTCTGCGAAACGGGTCGACGATGGCGCTACGATCGCCGATCAGGACCTCACAATCCGTGGCACGTAATCGTATGGATGGTGCTGGTGAATGAAAGGATACAATTGTAATTCAATTAAGGTTGATACTGAAATGGTGATTCAACCTAATTTCGTTTCTTCTCCGCCTGCTAGACGCAAGAAATGGGACGCATACCTTGGCCGGGGTCTCCTTCGAGCAAGGACAAAGGAGAACGAGAAAGTTACATACATCCGCAACATACGGCGAATGGGGGGGGGGGGGGGGGCACCTACCACCCTTTTGAGCTGAGGTGCATCCTTCTAACTGTTTGCACGAAGAACAACGGTACCGTGGAGTGTATTTATCTTCTGCTCCACTGTGGAGGTCCGCAGTCCGGGCGTTCGATGCGCTCCGGGATCGGGGGCCAATGGGGCTACGTATATTCTTTTAATATTCCGGAAATGTCGACAGCCGAAGTAAATAAAATTAAAGGCTACGGCTACGGTTGGGAGTCGGCTGTTGCCTGTCGCGTTCAATCCGGACTGTGGCCATTCAAGGAATGGCCAGAAGAACGGGGGCACACAACCTTTATCTTTTTCAATTCGCTTTCTGTGGAACGGTTTTGGCGTTCTATCCATGGGATTCGGTTATGTGTAGGCCTCCCCTTTCCCTCCCATCCGACGCAACTGAGTCTAATGAAGTCGATGAGTTCAAGATTGTTTTAACGAGCATTGAGCTCAACCGTAGAACAGACCTATTCGAAAACTTTTATTCTACCGCTGGCCCAACAGTGGACAGGGAAAGAATTTTCTCTCGCAGCTCGATTGTCCTGTACCATTAAGTTCGTGATTAAAATTGTTATCGCAAATTCCCGATGAGGTTGGAATTGATTTGGAGCAACTGTGGGGAAATTCGTTTAAAGACGAAAGACCACCATTTTTTTCTTTAAACTACATGTTTGGTTAGTCCGTACTTGTAAAAAAAAAACAATTCAAACTTATAATAAACTACAAAGAAATGAATAGAATTTAGAAAAAGTTGAGGCATTTGTTTAATAAAATAGCAATTGATGTAACCTTCAGTCGGCTAAAAAGTGTTCGATACAAACCCCAACAATATCCCGCCCTTCGCCCGCGGTGTGCAGATGACACACGCTCGAAACAATCTCGAAAACATCCGGCTCGCATAAACTGTTGAAGATGCAAAGCGGCAACCCCAAAGTTCTGCCGAATGCCAAGGAAGGGGAGCATATTTTTCTAAATTAAGCACGCATGAAATACTTTTCCCATTCTTTTACCGCTGCCCATCAAAAGGCCACGGTACTCCTTACGGAACACGATTTACTCGAAGCTTTTTCAATAAACATAAACTTTTTGTCCGCTTCTGTCAGGCAGCAGCAGAGACCGTAGACATTCATAGACAGTTGGAACGAAAAGTTGAAAGTAGAGTACAGAACAGAGCAAAAAAAAAGGTGGATATCTCGTACTGTTCTGGAAAACAACTCTCCGTAACCACATTTACGACAAAAATAATCGTACAGCACATCTAACAGGATGGGAGACGAGCAAAAAAATGCACGCATATGCAGTGAAAAAGTTTGCACTTCCACTGTGCACTGCTGCACTGGCAGTCGACGAATTCCTTTTATCTCCTGTGCTCCATTCATACTTGAGTATTTTTTTCTATTTTTTTCTCAAGGATCGTCCCACCAGATCAACGATGGGGACCTTCTCTGGAACGGATTTGTACCAGGCCACAATTGTCAAGCGCAGAAAACACCATGGAATAGGAAAGGCATGCGATTTGGGGAGGTTTTGTCAGCTAGTTGTTTGTTGGCGCCCTTGTTGATACGTTGGCGGGAGTTACCAATAGGACTTGAACGACCCACCGTTAGCAAAGGATTGAGTGCCGTTGGAAGGATTTAGGTTTCACCATAAAGCTGGTGAGGAAAGCTCCGATTGCTGTCTGTCGCGAGCTGTAAGCCAGCCGAGATCCAATTGTTTGATGCGATTATCTAACGCTGATTGGGTGGAGTAGTCCCACATGTGCGTCACGAAGCTTTCTTCCAACGATGATTAAATTATTTAGGCGAAGTGTCGACTAACATCCACATTTAAGACTATTTTTTTCTTCAAACTTTCAGGGGTTTTTAAGCAGGTGGTTTCACTGAGTAAATCTGGTGTTGGTCTACACACGGCAGAACCGGGGTTCAAATCTCATCCGGACTTTTTTTCCGTACGCAGGACTATTCTGCTACGGACAAGATTCAAGACAATCGAAAATGTCAGGCAGAGACCTTTCGAGGTTGTAGTGCCAAAGAAGAAGTAATCTGCACACAGAGAGCTACAAAACCTTCGGCGGAGACCATGTCCTAGGTTCTGACAGGTTTTTGCTGCCTAAAACCTCCATGAGTATTAATTCAAAAATCTTAATTTTTATAACTAGAAGGAGACGTCTCGGTGCCGCCCCATGACTATTTGGTTGGAATAGTTCTGGTGTTATAGCTTCACAATCAATGCTAGCTACTGAAAGAAAGCTAATGAGACCCTTCCAGCATCCATTGGTGATGTTCTGGCTGCAACGATGGGAAGTTCTCTCATAGGTGCACTTCCTATCGTTACAGTATGAAGCCGGAATTATTGGCAATGGAGCAGCTCTTCCGATTGACGTACGATTGAGCTCCTGGATCAGTTTGTATTCGTATCTCGCTTCTGTTAACTATACGTATTATCCTTCGTTTAAGTCGAAACATGATCGATTGCGACCCAATTCCTGCGGCTGGAACAAATTAATGTTGTCATATTGTCCACGGTCACTTCATTGCCAACTTGGTGAAGGGCAGCTTTTCAAATAGAGAAGGGCAGCAGCGAACATCGGACGTTTCAACTCTTAGGGCAGTGCGCCTCTTGGGCAGAGCGCCTCTTGGAAAGAAGTCGTGGCCTGTTAGCAAATAGGTTATGTGGAACACAGCCTCTCCAAAATGACACGAGATCCATCAGGACTCCAGTGGCATGCGTCCCTTCTGAGACTGCCGAGGGTCGCTTGAGTCAAGCAGATGCGCGAGAATAACAGCGTCACATTGGACCTTCGCTGCCACCCCTGATGCAGCCGCGCGTCATCTGCTAGCTCGAGGACCCAAATGGTTCGGCATCATTCGCATGAGAGTGTTCATCATCTGCGTTGCTTTCTCGGCTGCAAATATCAGATAAGGTATTCAGGTGAACCGATCATCAATGATGACGCCTAGATACCACCGTCGTTGGAGTCACCGTTCCATTGATACAATTGCATGTCTAACTCGATAGGAGCTGAAAACAATATATGAGGTCTTTTCATGCGCAAGTTCGAGTTAGACACCTCTCAGCCATTCCTCGATTATATTCACCGACTGAACAATAGTGCGCTCAAGATCCGGGATTATCTACCCCTAAACCGTGATTGCTAAATCATCGGCTAAGCCCACAGTAGTATCACCAGTAGGTGACCGCAACGTTAAACTCGCCCAAAACTTGACCTATCTGCGGTCAAAAGTCCACCTGAGGAAACCACTAAAATATCTGTAACCACTGACGAAGCTGGAACTTTGCATTTAGAGACTATAAATGATCTTCGACCTCACACACGCCGAAGAGCAAGATGCTGAATGTGTGGAAGGACAACGGGCTGGTTATGTCATGAGAATACCGCCAGACGACCTGGACGGTAAAACCAAGGGGCTATCCCGTTAAGTCCCTGTAGACTGTTCGCTTGGACAGAGCAGAAGCGGTAGGCCTTAATTTAAAGGGAGTGATGACATGAACCCGGCCTGAACTGCCGGGATAATCGATTCGGAGACGGCGACGTTAGCCTGTACGCCATATCAAGAATTCTTTTGCGGCAGGTCCAGATCGCGAAGCGGTTGTAGTTCCTGATAGGTAAAAAAGTTTCTTCTCTTCAGGATTGCAATTAAGAGCCCAGCTACAAAAAATGCAACAAATCGTGTAAAACACTTCATGATGCTGCACATCAATTGCAGCGGTTGGGCGTAAAACTATTTATCATTTAAACGAGTACATACTAAAATCCAATGGTCCATGTTGCACGTCATAAACCACCCGTTTCGTGAATTATATGATTTTTCTTCTTTTTTTCGCTCTACTACCACACCTGTCCATACTGTGAATATTTACAATTATTCATTTTCCGCTTATTTGCTTTCCGTTTTTCATGGAACATAATAAAACGCACGCAGAGCAAAGAAAGGGATTCGCCCCAAAGGCTCGTCCGTTTAGGTCGGTGGGACCAAACCGTACCTTTCAGTAGGGTCATATTTTGTGAAGGTGTGCTTGTCTTCCGCTTTTCTCACATACCTTCTCACCCATACGCATTCACACACTCCCACACACACATGCTTGGTACAGCTCAAACGGAAAACGGTGCGGTGGTACGGTGTCGGGAACGAGAACGAAAGATTTATGCAGACGTTCGTGCCACCGCAAGCGGAAAGAGAGTAAGTTTGCAAGTAGATTGAAAAATCCTTTCCCAAAAAGCCAAAACCAAACACAAATGGCCCGTGTGTGTGTGTTGGGAAAAACGCTACTTCACAAAATCAAATAGACACTCGGGAGCACTCGGGAAACATAACCCGATTCGCTTTTTTTTTCTCGCCGGATTTGCTCACATCGGGAAAACCCCTTTGGAGGAAACTTTGACCAAAGGATGTGAGGTTGTACGAAGCAAAGTACGGGCAACAGAAGAATAAAAAAATACGCTCGGTACTGAGGTTTTTTCCCCGGTCCCGGCTGCTCCTATGCATTACGATTTTTACGTACTCACCATTTCCATATTTCGATTTCCTGCTGTCAAACGATGTCAAAAGTATGTTTCCGCCAAACAATGTACCGAGGTGCATACGCGACAATGGAGGTTTTGGGAGGGCAAAAATAGGATGAAAAAAACTCTCTCTCACACACACGTACTCGTAGAAAAGCGCCACAACAATCGAGGCATGCCGAAGTACAATGTCACCACCATCAGCGTCACCGACGAAACATAAAGTCAATGGCAGAAGAGATATTGATTGATTTCGTTAAAAGGATCTCGAAGCGAAGCTCGTGGCAGGGCTCTTTTATGAGAAGGCCTTTTTTTTACACATTTGGTGGTTTGGTTTGTGAGTACTACAACGAAAAGCAAGTGTACTCTGAATAACCACTAACATCTAATTTGATTGATGGTTCTCTCGCAATCATCATTTTGTAGCGTGTTACTGTAGAATGATTTGTGAAATCATCTGAATAATAGCGCTGGGAATGGTTCACTTACATCAAGCTGTGAATGAAATGAGAAAATTTATCATAATGTGCTTCAAAGGGTTGGCTACAATGCACCTAGACTGGGTTCAAATCTCAATCAAATCACGCCACTTATTTGCAGGACATACTATTCAGCTTTTCAGGGACTTTTACCTTCAGGGAAATAACTTCTTGGGTCTTCATAGGGGACTTACTATATGTTTTCACTGGACAGTACAACCGCATAATACTGATCGTACTTTTTTACTTGATCCTTTATTTAATTTAATTATTTTCATGTTATTTCACATTCTATGCGTTTTAAATAGAAATGAAAACTTCTGCTTTTCTTGGTCCAATATCCTGATATACTAGATCATGCCGGTCGTATAATGGCTTACTAGACGTATTCCTATTTTGTCAGTCTATCAAGTTTTTTCACGCCTTCAACAAGTAGCGAATAAGAATACGACGATGAAGAAGTGGTAGAAAAGTTCTGCTACCTTAGTGCAAGCAGCGAAATCGGATATTTTTCATAACAATCGTCCCTACTATGGTCGCCTTAAATTCTTGCGATCCAGAAGGCTTCAACAACATACGATATGATCGATGTATTGCACTCCGATGCGTCTGGTAACTCTCTACGGGCACTTGGCTTGGACTATGCTAACAGAGGATGCTAAATAGATATCCTGAATAGATCGCTGAAGACTCTCTGATATCCTGACGGAGGCCAAAGTCGGGAGCATTCTATCGCTGGAGAACGTGATGATGCTTAGGGGAACATGACGAGCTCTTTTCTTAGAACACTTGGAGTCTACCCTTTCGAAGATTGGAAGCAGCCGTGTTTGTAGGAATACAGTGTGTCTATATCCTATAGTTCAGCTCTACCTTGAGAAGCCCAAGAAGAAAAGAATCTTAAAAATAGGTAACAGGTAGATCATCCAACAATTGTATTCATGTACACCGGTCACACTATAAACTGGAAGATCATTTCCAGTAAAAATACACTTAGCAGAACTTAGTGTGCTAGAATGTACAGAACATGCAATACACTTTTAATAAGTTAGAAGCAAAACATCAATCACATATGATATATAGTTTTTAGCGTCTTTAATAATAAAGAGCTCTCTTTGAGTTCTTGTTGTAGGGCATTCTAGAGTGTTTGGGACAATTTCCCAAACGCGTTAAAGTTTTTTGGCGATTTACGTTCCACTGTTCTGTTTTTTGCCGTTTCGCTGGAATTTTTTATAAGTCTCAATATTTGTTTAAACTTGCCTTCTTTTTATCCCAAAATAAAAACTTAAAGAGATGGATAAAAATCTCTCTGTTACTCTTCCTGGTCTAACAACCTCTAAGGTCATGCCTGCCATTTCTGGCGTACTTTTACTTAAATGGACAGTCAGTCCTCACCACGGGAATAGTCAGTCCTTCAACGAATTGTGTATATAGAAACGAAGAGTATAATGTGAGAATAATGTGTCAAGCCGTCATGCTTAAAATATAAAAAAATAAATATTTTAATGATGGATATTTTGACGTGAGAAAATGGAGTTAATGTTGGACGACCGTATTTGTCTGAAATTAACATAAACACACAAAAAATACATTTTTTTAATCATTAAGGCAGAACCACTAGCAATACGACCGTCTCTTAAGAATAAAAAATAAAATAACCAATGTTTCGCACAACCATCGATCATGTGGCAGCGAGCGCGTGGTTTGTTGTTCTATTTATCGAAAATAATAAGCTTACCCCTTTTCACAAACAAGCTATTTCCATCACCAAACACATTTCTTACATTCCTTCCCACACTTCAAACGCGTAAAGGTCGACGACGCTCACGAAACTGTTGTCACTTGTGTCACCGGTGATTAGTTTTGTGCCTGAGGAGCTGTTCTTACTTTACCACTAACTACCGCACAAGAAAAAAAATGCGTGTGGTTTTATTTTGTGGAATATTTTCAAATGAGCACGATGAAAAAGGAGGAAAAAAAACAAAACAGACCAAACGCTTCATTACGCACATTCCAAAGGCCGCACGGCATCACCCTTTCAACGGTTTTCGTCGTCAGCTGCGACTGTCCCGACTTAGCCGAGAGACGAAAATGGTAAATGATCGAAACTGGCGCCAGTGTCACTAACCACACGAGCACTTTTTCCTGCCGACTGACATCTGTCGTCATTTGCTCGCGGGGGCAATTGCCGCTCCCAGCTTATTGCGCAATTCAAAGTCCCACTCCTATCACTTGATCCGTGGAATTTGTGTCTTCCGTGTAATCATCCCGCAGGAGAAGTCATCCAAATTTACGACGGAATTATGAGACTATAAAAAGTGATTTAACAACCATCTCCTTTACCACCGTTAACCACAGTTTAAGGGCAGTTTCCTATCAATATCCCTTTCAGGGTGAAGGAAAGGCCTCTTCATCCTTCATTTTCTCGCCAGCTCAGTTATTGCTCTATCGGCCGAGGCTGTTTTCCTATTATCGTACCAAACATGGCAAATGAAAGTCTCACGCAGGCAACATAGGTACATAAAATTATATTCTAATTCCAGCTTCTAATTCTCGTTCTCGCTCCACCGCAACACATGGAGATAAATATACTCCATGCTTCCGAGAACTTCTTCCAGCGCAGCAATCCCCGAGAGCAATCCTCCCCTGTTGCAAATGTCGGCCGGGCTTTGTTTCAGATTTGTGCTAAATAAATCAAACCACCTTTTTGAATTGTTAATGGTGCCTTCATGCGTGTAATTCATGGTGGAGATTTTTTTCCGGTCCATTTGTGGCACCCAAGCATTAGGTTCGAAACGAAGACGGAGTTACGCTTCACTTTAACATGGGAAAAGTTCTGCTCTACAAGTCGCATCATCATTACGTACCACGGTAAAGTGTACGGAAATATGTTGTGGATTTGTGAAACATTTTGAAATGCAATTTCACTCACACGCACTAGTACAGCGCTCTATGTTGCTCTGTGTCGAAACCTTCGCGTGCAACAATTCGCGGAAAACACTCCGCTAGGTGGATCGGCGGAGTGCTATTTTATTACTGCCGAGAAAGCAGCGACCATGAAACATGAATGGAAAAGTAGAATAAACGCAGCGCTGGAAAGTCTTCCGCGAAGGGGGTTACATTCGAGTTCCTTCCCACAAGCGGTACATACTTTCGGAGAACATACATTCACCGTGGCAAGCATACACTCTAGTGCCCCACTAATGCTACTTGATTCGCTGCACCATTTCACCGTCACCGAACCATCCGAAACCGCAATCGCTGTTACGACTTCGACACAGAAGCGGCTTTGGTTACCAATTTTTTACTGCCAGCCTGCCAAGAAGTGTTCTGCCCGAAAAAAAGGCAGGCAAGGATAAAACCAAATCCTGACCTGACTTCTGGCACACCAGTACGACAGTCAAATAATTTCACTAAATTCAAATCGACAATTTCCCGGGCGCAGGTTAGCGTTCCACTGTTTTCGGTCGTGAAAATGCGATGAAACCGTTACACATTTGCTCCCGGGACACTCCGGGACAACGGTTTGGGAAGGGTGGTCGGCCAGTGCTATTGTGCTAGATGGCAAGGGTAAGGCAAACTCATTTTCCTTATGTGTGATCCGATCTGCTATCTGCCGTCCCATCTGTGTCCTTTCCTTTCTGTGGGCTCAACCGAGGGGCAGCGACTTCAGCGGCTGCCTACTAACAACAGGCTGAAAATCAGACATTCAACGCACAGCTGGCGAAGGGACGGAAGAAAGCACTTGCGTGAATTATGTTGGCACACGATCACGGAAAGCTAGGGCTCAATTTGGTCGGATAACAGCTTGAGATTTCCGATCGAACCGATATCGACTTTCCGATATGCCGAGCATTGCTGTCACAGGACTTTACTTCCGAAAAATTCTACCCAGCATAAGTTGCTTCATCCTGGCCACTGTCTACCACGTGTTTGGCAAAGATAAGAAGCGCTTTCGAACACGGGAGGGTGAAGCGATTTGGTCGTGCCTTTCGTTCCGCCGTTCCGTTGCGGTCGGCATCAAAATTAATCCGCACGGCACATGTTGCGTTAAAATGTAATAAATTGATAGCGACGCTCATTCCTGATTGTGGTTTTTATTGCGTGTTTTGCCCGACAAGACGCCCGGATTGTGTCGTCGTTGGCGCCAGTTGTTGTCCTAGGACGTGGTAAAGTCTTTCCTTGTCGTCCGTTATTCTTTCGTGTAAGTCGTGTAAGGTTTTGGAGAAGAATCGATGCATCGCACTCCACGACCGATGGATGCGAAACAAACGAGTCCTCCTAACGAGGGGTTTTCTAATTGCCATTAGCATGAGAGAGTGTGTATGTGACACACTGTATCGCGATACTTTCGATTTTCTTGCCACAGCATTTCTGCATCAGTAGCATCAACTCACAGCTGTAGAACATATAAATAATAACTATCTTTCCGTATGCACCCTCCATTGTGATCCATTGCAACGTATTACGCTAAACGAGGCGCAATATTTATTGTTTTGCGTCGTGCAGAATAGGGAAGGAAGAACAATTATTTGAATTAATTTTGCCATAAGTCCATTGAAGACATTAACTCGATGTGGGAGATGGTTTGAGGGATGCTTCAAATAAGTTCAGCATTATGATTAGGTAAGGTTGTGTACAGATTTGAAATGAAATGGCATGAAGTAGTTTCATAACGTGAGCATTAAAATATTAGACTGTTCGTCACATTTTTTCATACAGTTATCCTGTGTCCTGGGAATCTACGAAATTATTTTAGTCTGTTGCACATCGACAAAAAATTGAAGTATTGCCAGTTGATTTGCATTAGTTATGGCATATATGGTCGAGAAACTGTAATTGAGTATTTGTGTGAGCTGTGAGGTTTCTATGCAAAAAACGGAACAGTGAGGCACATCTTTATGTTCTACTACAGCTGCTTCTAGTTTCACAACATGTTTAGACTTCTAGAGACTGACGCGGAACATCTTATAAGCGATAGGTTTCGGACACCCTGCACTTTTGTGTGAGCGTAAATTGAAGCATGTAGATAAGAGAATAACTAAGGTTATTTCGTCATAAAGGCTTCATCCTTCTCATGCTTGGATTAAGGATTTAGACCATCCACTTACAAGATCAAGAGCATCCTGAACAATATGTACGTTCTTATTAGTGATGGGAATCCACACTTTAAATCCTCCGTAACGTGAATTAAAGCAGAATGCATGAGTTAGAAGAGCAAGTCGAATCTTTTACTGACTCACTACGCTGTCACTCATCCAGGCCTTAGGCGGAGAAGGAGTTGGGGTTACTACCAGCTATAGAGATCTGCTGGACGGACAACTCGTCTCGCCCATGTTTAAGGCAAAGTATTCCATGCAACATTCGCACATAATTCAAACGGCCCTTAAACGTCCCAGAACGAAGTGAATCCTAACTCATTTCAGCAGTAATTATTTTGCAGTCAAGACGGAGCATCAATCTTCACCGTCAAGAGATCCTCAATGCTCACGATCATCGCCGTTATCGCCTCGGCCACCGGAACGTTGCTAGAATTGAAGTATTGCGTATGTCCTTAATATATTTTCTAGACTATAGTAAACATATCAATCATATGCAATATTTTTAAATTATTTATTGTAAAAATAAAAATGGTATGGGGTGTCCATCTACCCTATTGTTTCATCCCTCAAAGACCACTTCTTTCGCACACAGAACGCATCCGAATGTTTATTTACGTTCGAAACAAGCAAGACAGAGCATTACTTTACACAAAACGAGTACGAGCATTGTACTGCTGTCAACGTTCTACCATCATAAAACAACAACTATTCAAGGGTTAATTATTTATTTTTCTAAACATAGCTTACCGATACCCTTATTGGTCCTGAGCACCCGTCCAAAACCGATACGCCGCGCGTTGATGTTCCGCCCCGTCGCAGCATTAGACAGCCGATTGTAACAATAAACAATGAAACCACGTTCTAACTTACGACTGATGATATCATTAGCCGAAATGAAAACATCCGTCCACAGCGGGACGGATTCTAGCCAAAAAGGGGGACTGTGGTCCGATTTTCTTTTTTCTCTCCCCTACCAATGCTATCGGGCTCAAGATGTTCCACGTTTCTTTCTATCTGTCGATCCGATTCGACGGATATGTTCGCTGCCACAATATGTAATCGATCACGTGCCTTACGCCGGGTGGAAAACAATCCTTCTCGCGGACGAAAAATGTTTACCACGCGTACACTTGTTTACGGCGCAGCTTGAAACGCGTCGGGGTGTCTTCTCACCGGTGTGCGATAGTTTACAGCTGGATTTATTCGTTCTATGCACTCTTTATTTCTTCCATTTTTCTTCTTGGTCAGCAGAAACAAATCCGGCTAATCGGAAGATTGGATGCTTTGTTCCCCCACTTACTGTCACTTAATGCGCCCGTGTGCGACACATCACATCGTACCTTTGGGTAAAGGGTTTTGTGTTTATGTGAGGTATTTGGGAACAAAGTGTTCATCGTGAAAATGACCAGAAAGAAAGCCTTTTCGGTTCTTTCAAGGTTTATGAAACATCGTTAGAAGCTATCATTTCACCAAGTTATGCATAAACTCAAATTTATTACATACACAGAGATGAGCAATAGAATTAGACCATCTAACTAAGTAAAATCCTCGACTATAGGTAATTATGTTAAATGAACGAATCAACTTAATTCTTTTTTGCAATATTTTGTTTTTTTTACCTTTTTAACTTTAAATCAAAAAGTGTGATGCTTTCAAATAAATGTTTGCTTAAACTTGTTTTTTCTTCATATACAACGATTTCGTCAGTCCAGCGAGCGAAAACAAAACAGATGTAGAAGGTTGAGATATTGAAGATGCTTCTACAAATTATTAGTACGATTATACCTATCAGAAGCATCAAACCAGTTTGATAATCAAATACAAAAGTGATCCTTTTCTGTTGTCCGTCCGTATATTATGTATGTTAAGTTTGCTTTAGAACGAATAGTCTTAGCCATCAGTCATAAACCTTAAATAAGATGACCTGTTTTAATTACCATCAAATCTTACCCAATACCTTTAAAGCATCTTTTCATTAGCCCAATAAGTCTCTCGCCACAATGCTTTAATCCTTCAAAAAATGGATTAACCCGTCAATTGATAGAACAAACACTGCCATCCGGCGTTACAGCCAGGCGGCATTCTTCAGTTCCCTTCCGACTACCGAATACCCCCTTGTTTGCCAACGCCCTCTCAGCAGCCATCGGCAACACGCGGCTAGACGATTGAATTAAACGCATCCTACACACAAACAAAACAAAACAAAAAACTCCGGTAGGAAAATTCCTTTTCCGCCCTTAAACCGTTACAATCGAAATGAATCGAGCCCGCGTATTTGTCGTATTTGTTCGAAGCTGAGGGACGATGTTTCTATTATTTATTATGCCTTCTTCCCCTAACCGGAACTGACGAACTGGCCTGGCCGGGGCCCGAAGCACTGTGAAGTAGATCACGGAACGTACCGAACACATACGACGCGTCGGACGCGTCAGAACTCCACATCCATGCACGAACTCAGTCACAGCCGAGACGTACTCATGAATGTGTAAACATTCTGATCCATCTCCAACCGTTTCGTTTTCCGAAACCGTACCGGGCCCACTTTTCCGACCGTTTAGACGAAAAACCCTTTCGACCTCGAGATGCTCACTGTGGGTTGTCGCCTTTTGAGCACGCCGGGGCGTACACAAACTCCACTTTCAATGAGACCGTCCGAAAGAGACAGTTGGAGAACGACAGGCGTGAGAGAGAGAGAGAGAGAGAGAGAAGAAGAGCGAGAATGAGAAAGAGGACGGTGAGTTTTCCCCTATTTAACTTCGGACAAACGGGGAGCCCTTTTTTGGAGCACGTTATTGTTGTGCCTGTTTTTTCCACGCGTTCCCACTCGTTCCTCCGCTGAGCTGAGTTGAAGAGGAAAACACTTTTCACACACACACACACACACACAGACGCCAACCTTCAACCGAAACGGTGTGCTAATCGTTGTCGATGAACCCCCCGGTGGGGAGATGGAAAGGGTGGGGTAATTTATGGAAATTATGAAAATTGTTAAATGATATCCCGATATTCGTATCCACATGACTTGCGTGCGTGCGTGCGTGCGTAGGAGCAGGGTTGAACGGGTTGAAAAACTTGTTGCTACATTATGTTTGTCATCGGATATTCCAATATCCGCTTTGCCCCGGAATGTTTCCGCACTTTTGACCCTGACCATCGTTCGTTCCCCTGCGCTTCGCTACTTAACTATAATATGTTCCAAAATACAGCAAGCCAACCCCCTTTCCCGTTCCTGATTTATGGCCGGGCGATGGAGTGTTCGAGCTGCGATTGCATCGCATTTCGTAAGCAACACCGACACGGGCGGTAAAATATGTCTCGCTGGTTTTTGAAAGTTGGAAAATGCGTCACTTCGGACAAAGTCCAACACTGTGTCCATCGAGGAAATGTAGCAATTTAAAGTGCTTTTGACAAGATTTCACGTTTTATCGGCACACCGTTAAGCGATGAAGCAGAAGAGAGTTTGGCTCAGGCTCCTTTAAAATGTGGAGCAAATCTTGCTTCACAACTCGTGCCATGTACTATCAACTGAGGCCGGGTGTCTCTCGGCTGGGTGTAAATTAATATATGACGAATGCTTGACAGTTGCTGCCTCTGAATGTCAGAGTGTACACGTGCATTTCGTTCGTCGGACGCCGGTGGACGCTAACCCATCCTCGACCAGACCCCGCGAAGCGACTGGACTTTATAATTAAAGCGTATGAAAATAACTCTTTTTAAATGCCAATATCACCGAACCGATGCTCTTCCGCCCGGCCGATAAATGGTGGGACCGTGCGGGGCCAATAAGGAAATGTCGTGGAACGTGAGTACGTTGCCAAAACCCGTTACCCGTGGTGTATGAGCCAGTTCGGCAGAGACAACATGTTCTGGAACATTTAACTAATGTCAGGCGGTGGTTTCAAATACTAAGGTCACTCGTGCGGTTGGCTGTGCATCATTTGTAAAGCTTCAGACGGTCGTATGTGCTATTTATTTTATTCATATTTTTATTCTTACAGCTTGAGGCCGCATTGTCATCACCGCATGTGGTGACGAACAACAAATTCGCAAAAATTAATAAATCTCAACAAGGCATTTCCTCCCTGTTAGTTACCTTATCCCGGGTGATCATGGGCTGTGGTGATTGCGGAGTAGTTGTCCAGATCTATTGTGGCGGTTGTTGGAGCTATTTTGGAAGATGGGCGAAGTATTGGACCGGTTCTATTGCTTTCTTTTGATGTTAAGGCGGTAGGCTAGTTCTAGAGGTCGGATGTTTTTGGAACGGAGACTGTAACAAACAAGCAGAAACTAGTAATCTGGACAGCACAAACGTTTCTATGCGTTTGGTGACCAGGTTACCAGGTTAGGATCGAATTCAAAAATTAACGGCAAGTTCCATCCGATAACAGTACGAGCGACTCCGCTAATCACGAGGTTGGTCTCACTACCGAACCCAAGGCCAACTCGTTCAAGGCAAGGCACTACCGAACCCAACGCCAACTCGTTCAAGGCAAAAAGGAGAAAAACAGGAAGTAAAGACTATGTGGCCCGAAAATTGATTTCCTTAAAAAAAATCCAAGACTAACTGAAACTGGCACACATCACTCATCTGGTGCAAAAATGTAATAAAAGAATGAATTTTCTAATGACAATCACAGGATTCTGGTGGGCCGTACATCCATCAGATGTTCCAAACGATACCATCCGTACCGAAATATGGAAGCATATGCTCGACTACATACTTAAAATACATACATACCTAATTGTTGCAAGGTTATGAAATTCAAATCGTTGAAGCATTTAAGGTATCTGGAACAATAAACCAACCTGTATAGCTGGTCATGAAGAAAACTGCTACTGCTTTAAAGGCTCCCTTTTTAATAAGTCCTCAGTACAGGCTGCTATGAAGCGTTCTGCATTTGTAAAGCAGACCAACCATTACACCTTACAATAGCCAGTAGTTGGTTGGCTGAAATCGATCATCATCCATTATCTAGCAGAGAGTGCAAGAAAAACGAGGAGCTGGCAAATGGGCGAACGGTTTTTCCACTCCACGCTTCAATCCCAACCAGATAGCATGCAAACACGTTCACCTCAGCTGTTTACCTTCATTTGACCTATGTTTGTGTCTTCGAGTGCAGGCCTCCTTGTCCAGCGGAAACGAGAGCCGAACGAAAATCTCGGGGCTGTGTTTATTCATCAGACCTTTGATTTGCATGAAGCATTACCATTACGAAGGAGCCAGGCGCCAGGTAAGGGCAACCGAACTTGGGCAAAGCCAAGTTTTCTGTCGAGAGTGAGAAAATGGAAACATTCAAGACATCAAGCATGGAGCGCAAAATGAACAGTATCAATCATCTTTCCTTGCTAGGTGTTGTTTCCGTTTGACTTTTGGTAAACTGAGTCACGCTGCAGGATTGGAAGTTTTACTGCATTTATGCATCGCAAACTCTAAGTAAGCGATTCACTTAATTCTTTATTCTTTACTCGTAATAGCACACGTGGGTTGCCATTGGAAGGGTGCCTCTGAACTACTTAATACTCAAACTTATCACGACAGTTATACTTTGGAACATAAACAAATATTTGAACGTGGCAATCGTGTTTTGAAAACTAAAAAAAATACAAAGCCTGTTTAAAATTCTACAAAAACAGTTAAAAAGGGGTCATGAGCCGCTCTATAACTTCCCACGTGGTCATTTCTTAGCATGGAATTAGATCACATAAATTTAACTTCATTAGTAGCTCGGATGCTATCAGGGATCAAGTCCCACGAAGACCATCTCTCCGTACGCAAGGCTGACTATCCAGCTACAGGTTAAATCAAGTCACGCGAAGCCAGAAAAGGCAGGCCAATACCTCTAGAGCCAAATAAGAAGGAGAGTAGCACGGGTGCATCAATTTCAATTTTTATAAGTTTAGCACCTAAAATTACCTGTGTAAAAGCCGTCTGGTGTTATATATTGGAGGCTGGTCCATATTCATCATAAGGTTCTGATTGTAACTCTAGCGAGGGAACCAGCTATTTGCTTGTGGTGACCATGTTACAACATTAAACTCTAGTGTGAACCAGACAATTGTTTTAAACATTTAGGGCCATTGAAACTAAATTCAGTCGATCAATAAAAGCAAATTGCCGATAAACTTTTTTCAATGACGTTTTTATACTGCTCCTAGACCGATACTGAAGCCTACCTAGTTCCTAAATTACTATGTTATGCAAAAGTAGCCAGAAGTCAGGACAGTAACAAGAAAATCATTCATTCCAGCTATATCGATGTATATTAAATGTTAAAAAAAAATATTTTTAGGGTTTTTAAAGTCGACATCATTGTTTAACTAACAAACTCACGAAACCTCTTATTTGTAGCTTTTTTACACGAGTTTCTATTATCCCTACCAGCAAATGTCCAATCGTTTGACTGCAAAACATGCAAATTCGATGCACACAAATTTAAACACGACGCTTTTACACATTTTGCATCACGCTGAGTCCCTGTTCGAAGGAAAAAGTTTTGCAATCTACAGCGAAAAATTCACGTGACTGACGCGTCTTAACCGTGGCACGAAGCAACGACTTATCAGAGCAAATCTATGCCAAACATCCCGACCGCCTAACCACCTGGTGCCGGTTGTCTGTCCCAACCTTTCCGACCGTGGTACGGTAAGCAGACAAAAACCGAAAAGACCACCAGCAGCAGTATTGTCTTGGCTTGTCTTAGCCTTCGCTCGCGAAAACTTGCAAACTTCGGTCCGAAACCATCGGTGTGTATCACGCGTTATCACTGCAGTCATTTTTCAACCGTGCCGTTAAAAGACGCTAAAATCACCGGCTTTCACCGGAAGCAGCTGTGTGAGTTTTGCAAATGTAATCCTTTGCTATTGCGTTGGGGGATTTCTTCCGTATCGGCACGTGGCTCACTTGGCGTGATGGAGAGTGTGATTAGGAGTTTGGTTGGGTAAACCAGCACAACAATAAAATGTTTGGTAGCTTAGAAGCCGTGGCAGTGGCATCAAGTCGTGTGGCATATTTTATCGAGTAAGTTTCGTTACTTATAGCAGGATTCGCTTGTTTAAGACACATGTATTTAGGAAATTCAGCAATAATCGCTAATACTTCTGTTTCGTTCCCGAGATTCAAAGATAGGTTACGCCATCAAACGGTCAAGACACGTTACAAATAAATAAGACACATGCGTTGGAATGCAAGCAATAGGTGACAAACCCAAACCCAAACGCTAACTCTTGCCTCGCGGTTGAACCAGGGCATGCAATATCTTCAACCACAGACTTGGCCAGTTTGTCGCAGTCATGAAGTCTGGCAACGTTCGGAGGCATCTTCCCACCGCTCAGCTAATGTCAACCGATGTTGGCTTTTTAATGCATAAATAACAGTGCGCTATTTTTACCACCGTTTAGCTAAACGAGTGTCGTGTTTTATCCCTCATTTTCCACCGTTTCGTCGGGGGTTCGGTTTTCCACAAGATTGTGTGCTGCGGACCCGACCGAAACCCGAGAGGGTACGCAGCACACATAAAAACCGACATGGTGGCGGTGCCAACTTTATGCGTTCAAACATTATGATTTTAATGAACTCCTCCGGTGCAGGCAGGCTCCGGTCACGGTCTCGCGTACGGAACTAACCCTGGGGGCTCGCATCACTTCATCCTCATCTGCGAGGGCATCATCCGCTTTGTCGCCCGTCGGAATGGTTGGGCATGGCATGCACTGCCAAAGCGCATCTCATGATCGTGAAGTGATGCGAGATCCGACCGAGCAGTTGGTTGAACCTTTTAGCCTGGTGGTTTGTCATCCATCTGTCGGGATCGCGAGCGTTTTCACCGGTGCTGCGGTAACATTGTGTGAGGTGGCAAAGACATGACAAGACGAGCGTGAGATGATCACCACCAAAAACATGGGATCTTGGTTATGTGATGCCACTAAAAACCGTCCGCATGATGCCCGTAACGATGCCGAGGGAAGATTTGTAAATTAGCTCAATTTAAATTCGATCACAGGCAACCGCTTTTCGGAGTTGGTGGGGCTTGAACTGAAAGTTGGAAGAGTTTGCGTTTTGTAACTATCAGAATGATTGTCTTCCAGATTATCGTCGGGATTAGATTGCATTGTCTAGGTCGAAATCTTCGCTGTGGGTTTCCACCGTGAAGATGTGGGATACCCGAACAGGCGGCACAGGCCTTTAATGTCGAATGATGGCACAGTGATTGTTTGATACAAGGTATTATTTTTGTCATTTCTCAAGAGTGTTCTCGACTCGTTCTCGTCTCGTGGTTTTTTGATGCGATCCCATAAATTTTGGTTATTGTCCCACAGTTATGTTTCGTATAAAGTTTTATAATTTTTAACAAAGATTATCAAGACATTAACATGCATATAAATCTGGGTGTACAAATAAATGGGGCTTGGCTGTGGTGGCTGAGACGTCAGCAGCGTCAGTTTTGACTTGACAGGACCGGATACCAAATCCCGTTCGGCTTCCGCCTTCCTGTACATGGGTCTGAATCTCTTCTTCTTCTTCCTTGGCTCAACGACGTCTTAAGGTCATGCCAGCCATTTCAGGCTTTTTAGACTTATTGATATCGCAAAGTTGGATGGTCAGTCACTTTGGCCCCCATGAGGGCCAACGGCCAAACCAGGTGAAGTAAATAAAGACAAGCCAAGACCAACTTCTCAAACGATCCTGTAGAGTAAATTATAGGTAGGAATTTCTTCTCAATGAAAAAAAAAACAGTAATAATGTGTTTAAATCACAAAAATATGTGTAAAAATAACAAAGATAAGTGCAATTATATTTTTTTCAACCTAGAACATCAATGCTGTTCGTCTCTTCAGTTTTTTTTTTTATTTTCAGTAAAACTAAAACAGGTGCTTCCAAAAATATAAAAAGGAAATCAAACATCAAATTTGGTAAATGGTAAAAAAAACCCCCCGAGGCAACGACAAAAATACGTGGGAAAACGTCATAAAACGATGGGATACCTTGTAATTCCATGCTCAAACTTGCAATTTATCCGAGTTATTTTAAGATTTTTATAGCGACATTCCTCGTTTATAGCTACTTTTAACGATTTTATTTGGGCGGGAATATATCTAGACCACGAAATTGAGCCCGTTGAGTCCAATGGAATAGGATTGGATAACTATTAAGCATATCCTCTTTAAGGCATCCTTTTGAAAATTGATGAAATGAAATCGTTAAAAATGCTTTAAAAATCCAACACATAAGCACATATTGCTACATTAAAAAAATGCTTCAAATTTTGGTCTTCCCAGTACTACACATATCATGTTTTGTGTACTCCCTGCGTAACCTAAAATCGACCCCCGGTTTTCCTTGCGCAACTTTTTTTAACACAACAACGTACAAATGGCATAATGCGACCAATCCACTTTACACCCACATACATTATTAGTGGGCTAAACAAAACAATGCGAAACTACCGTACGGAATCTGCACTTTCATCTTTCGCACACCCTCGGTTTCGCATCTTTCGCACACCCTCGGTTTCGCATCTTTCGCACCTAGAGAACGCTCGCCACGGGGGCCGAACATGCTGATATGCCTGCAAGCGGTACGGTGCAAAAGGTCCCGTTGCCCGTTCCAGTATTTACCACGTGAGACAACAACCACAATAACAGAACAACACTGCACGAGGAGAACAACGATAGTATAAAGAAAGTCCAAACGAAGCAGATGGTTTTTGGCGAAACGAAATTACGCCATTTTTACACCCTAATGTATTATGTATCGGAAGGACGCTGTTTCGCGTGTGCCCTGGGCGCATTGCAGGGCTTCGCTTCCTGTGGTGGCGGGCGTGGTGCTCTCGCCTAAGATGACGTTTTTGTTTGTATCCTTACCAATTGCCAATACAACTGTTCGTGTTGTCGCAACGGTGGAAGCTGTTTGTTCCATTTTTGGAAGCGGGAAGCTGATTAGTGCAGCAGCCGGGTCAAATGTAGTCAAACATTTTTGACATTACTGACTGAATGCGTTTAAGTTTGATGTATTTTGATTTTTTTTTAATTGCATTGTCTTGTTTTAGGACTTCCAGTATGTTTTTAAACTTTTTAATTATTTTATTGCTCATTCTTGGGATTAATTTACAAGGTATCCCGGGTTTTTATAAACCATTCCTAGATATGTTTGTTCTTGATTCGTGATTGTTTGTCGAGCGTTGTTTGACGTGTAATATCTATAATTTCATCCCTCATTTTGAAGTATTCCCTTAATGTTTGAATCCGTTTACTTATATTATTTATTTATTTTTTATTCATAAAAAATAGCCTTAATAAAACTAGATTTTGAAACGAATACAATTCACGATGGTTTGGAGACATTTCCTTCTCCAAACCGTGAAAGGACACCTAATTCCGGGTGAGCTCGGCAATATTGTTTAATTTTAGTACGCTACAACTTGATTCAAATTTCTCGTTTCAAATATTAATACTCTCTAAAGCTGCAAAGATAATATGTTGCTAGTATAAACATAAAACAGAATGGTAAAGATATTTTTTAAGTATTATATGATAATGGCATACAAATGTGTAACTAATCAAGCAATTTTTCTATTCGATACAAATACTGATAACGATGATAATGTTTCTCCACGCACCTATTGACAGGATTATGAGGAACAAATTGATCAAAGATTATGTTAATATATTTTGTTCTAAACATGCAGTCCATGGGCTGAGTTTGTTATTAAACCAACCCAATACATCTCAAAATTATAATAACATTTTGTCTTTTAGTTATAAAAAATCAAGAATTTGTTTCTGGGTTTGGTGGTAAGCTTTTATTCGACCGAACAAAACGATCTATTGGTGGTATATACGCCAAAATGTATGCAATCAGTGGCACCATGAATTACATTGAATTAAAGTATAAGTATTGAATTTTAGTATTAAACTATAAGTGCTTAATGAGAATAGAATAATCAGTAGCAAGAAACCCCTAGGCGTGACAACACCTATTAATCGAAAAAACGTAATCAGTTGTTCTATTTAAATCATTTCAAAAATCATGCAACAAATCCATTATGGCAGGGTTTATCCAATCACTTAAAAAATACTAGACAAAATAAAAAAATGGGACTGGCACAAATGCTTCTAGAAAAAAAAGTTAAAATGAAGAACCAAAATATCTAAGAACGCGTCAAAACACCATACCCTGAGATGGTGTACCCTCAGGCTGAGGCTGAAATACCCTGGACAAGAGTTTCGAAATTAAAGGAATATTAAATCCTTTAACTATGCAATGAAATTTCTTAAACCAGTGTCCCCAATGTGTGTGTCCGTAAAATAACCTCAAATATGATATTTAATCTCAACTTGCCTGTACCGAAATGTGCTACACTGGTAGTCAACGGTAATAACTGCTGCTGTAACATTACCGTCGTCTGTGACAACTATTGCAGCGACAGGAAGAGGAATACAATCGTGCCCGCTCTGGCGTCGTGAATGGAATGGCATTAAAAATTTATCCAATAACTGGCGATTGATGAATTCTGGAGCACGCTTTTTTAACCCCCCCTCCCCGATACGGTGCACCCCGAAACATCTTGAAGCTCCAAACCTCCGAGTCCAACTGAAAGTCCGTAATCGGAAATCTACTTTCATTTATTGCACGTCATTCGCTTTCGTACCGAAAGCAATCAAACGAGGGAAAATATAATCGGCTTCGTACACGGGACGAAGACAAAAACGCTGCCTGCCCTATCGAGCGTTGCTGCCTGCGAACCTCTGAAGATGCTGGCAAGCTGCGAATGCATTTGGCAAACGGGGAAAAAAATTAAAATGCACGCTGCACTTACGAAACAAAAGTAGGGCCGGCCGGGGAGTTACGATTTCACGTCCGGCCGGGAGCATTTTGACTCTGTCTCACACTGGAAATTGGAAAACTATTGACATTTATTTGTACAACTTTCGGCCGTGCCTGTGTGTAGGAGGGTGTGTACGCGGTATGTCACACAATCTTGGCCCTAGAAATCGCAAACCGCAGACGAGACAGAGCAGAGCACAGCACAGGAAATGAGGCGCCGTATCGGGACGAGTTTCTGCACAGCAAACAGAAAATTCCCAAAATCTGAATTCTGACCACGAGTCGTAAGAATTTTTGCTTCACGTGGCGGTCAAACACGGAACCGGGTGACGTTACTCGGTGTAGAGCAAATGCAACGCGAGCTGAACGGCATGAGTCGCGTCGTCCGTGTCTCCAGTGTTCTCCGCGCAAACTATTTAGGGTTGGCTGCTTCACGTCGGCAGGAGACGCTATTTTTGAACGTTCGTTATTTATTCTGTTGGTTGCACTTTTCTCACTGTCTAAACCGCACTGCCTGAAGCGACGCCGAATTTTGTCCCGCCCGTTGATGACTTGAGGGACGTAATTAGCGGATCAGGAGGAGGAAGACCCAGTAAGTGGGTGCAGTGCGGTGGAAATGTTTCCATTTGACGGCTCCAAGCGTGGTGGTTGTGGCAGTTTTTAATGTTGGCTTGTAGCTATTAATTTTCGGTGGTGTTAAACGATCACAGATGGTGCGTTCGGATGTCACGGTACGCCGGTGAGGGAGGACACCGTGGCGACCTTCGATCGCAATACGTAATATGCTGACAGTTTACATGGTTCCCGGTTAACTGATGGGTGATCATCGTGACCGATGGTAGCAATGATTCGTGGTACACGCTTTCGATCATGTCTGCGATAAGATAATGCTGTTAAGGTTCCATTTTGTTATTTTATTGTTGTGTTTTTCTTTTTTTTTACAAATTTTTGATTTTATACAAAACACAACAACATGTCAATTATAAAAAAAAACGTTTGAAAAAAAAAGACATTTTCTAAGACAATTTCATATACAATCCACAGCCTAAGTGAACTGAAGATGTTGTTGAACTGACAACTAACTTGTTTCCAATTTAACAGACCGTTCCCCCATAGTAAGGACTGACTATCCAACTACGTGGTATGATTAAGTCTAGTAAGCCCGAAATGGAAGGCATTCCAAACGAGGTTGATAGGCCAAAAAAGAGAAGAAGAGTTAGGTTATTGATAGTTTATTGATAATCAAACTTTCAGTGTCTTGTAGTTTAAGGAGGCTCTAGAGTTGTTTGGTTCGCTTAAAATTTAACTAAAAATTTCACCTTCCTGAAGTTATTATATAGCTGCTGGATGGCCTACCAGATCGTTCAGCCAACTAGAAAATGATTCACATACACCTCTGAAATATGTACTCTGCTCTTAACTGACAAATTCTTTCCCGTTCAGGAGGAGATTTTTGGGCCCTTATGGTCTCCGTTTCTGGGTAATGAATGAGCCGTCACAGTGCAGAGAGTTCTAAGAGTAGATCGGTTATCTCACCACCGTGCAGCAAATAAGACTCGACAGGCAAGTCACTAAGATGCTAGAGACTAAGATGGAATAGTCTTCTATTGACAATAACAGCGCGAGATCCAGCTCATAAAGTCTTTTTCAGCCTTCCACAAGGCCTGTTAAGACTTGGTAGCATCTAACTGAGATGTGCATTGAGATGGCTGCTAGAATATCCGCCATATCGAATTGGTAATACCAGATTCGCGATGATATAGTATTGGTAGATGTACATTGTCGAGGTTCTTGTCATAGGCAGAATGGTGCCCGGTACTGGACGACCCAGCCCGGGAAGTGCTTTTGTTCAAGATCAGAGAAGATGTGATAACCTCAAACTGAGATGAAGTGACGGAATTGATGCGTCCGTCGACGGAGTTGATTGGCCGTCGAAGGCGCTAGACTGTGAACTGTATCGAGGGCTTCTGATACTATTATTGCAATCATTATTCATTTTCTTAATTTGTGTGCCACATAGGCTTAACAAGAAATGTATTCTTAGCCTAAACATCGAACAGGGAAGAAGGATCACGAAGACGAGAGCGGAAACGGGATGCATATATGCCAAAGTCACATAGACGATAAGAATCATCAAAGATCGCGAAAGGCGATAAAATAGGAACGGATGTACAAAAAAATAGAAAAACAGAAATACATTGAAAAACATGCAACTTATTTAGAAGTTATACATAAAAAAAACAAAGAATTTTCCAAAAAGGCAAACAAAGAGCCGAGGAACTGCTCCGGAAGAAGAGTGTCTACAAAGTTAGGTTACAAACTATTTCAACTATTTTTGCAAAATGTCTCTCACACTGTCTCTTCAGAATTACTTTATTTTCTTAACTTAACTTTTTTAACAAATTTATGGAAGAAATTACTTGTCAAACACCCGCATTCGACGTAACAGGTACCTTTACTTGTACCTTATAAAATCCACTTTCAGCGCAAGAATTTGAACCATTCACCCCCAACACATTCTCCAAACGTTCTCGGCTTATTTGTGTGTTTAAAGACTTAAATTTCGACCCCGACCCGGTATGGTTCCAGTAGTGGTTGCGCTGCCTAAAGTGAAAGTTCGTGCAGTATCATTTTTCACCAATCTTTCACAGGCGTGCTCCATTGGAATTGTTGAACGAGCGAAAGAATAATAAACCGAGCCCACACTGAGCGAGCGCCCTGTAAGAGCGCCGGGAAAACAACAAACGAACGGTTGACTTTCCGACGATGCGTAAACTTATCGGGCACCGGAAAAGGATTGCGACATCCCACCGGCATTGGAGAGGAAGATGCAAGGAAACGAGGCTGAGGGAGAGAATGTTTTCCAACCCATCGTCAGGAACCCGGGGTGGTCCTCCGCAAAGCAACACGTAAAGCGGAATCGGAAGGCGTGACGCTCGGCGCGGGACGGCTATTCGTTCGATTAAATTATGCAGAAAATTTCACGAATTTCAATTTAATTTTCGAATCTTTTCACTTCACACCTAATAATGGTTAATAGAACGATGTAGGTTTTCGCCCTCCAGTTCACATTCCATGGCCTGGTAAATGGCGCATACACGGTGACAAAATGCGCACTGCTGCGAATGTTTTATGCGATACTCCTTTTTTTTTTGCTGCGGCTGGAAGAAGAGTCGGGCAGAAAGAAGTGTTGACTTTTCGTTCCGGTTGGTTTTTTTTTTGTTATTTTGCTGTATGTTTAATTCCATCTCCATCAACGGAATGTCTCAAGGGCCTACCGTCACCCTTCAAAGCATTGTCAAAATCTTACGTGACTACGTCGATCACGGTGTTACTTATGGGTGTTAGGTTTGACACGGAAATGGAATCGAACAACAGGAACAGTGGTGAACCAGGAAGGAAAAGTACATTAACATTTGGATTTAAATTGATTTATTCGATGCGGGTTTTTATTGCAAATTAGTATAAAATAAAATATATTATAATTATTAGTAAATGCATATTTTATAAAACATAAGTAATGATTGATGTCTTGGAGTTCAACACTAACACTACTGACGTGATTTAAGAAGCATTCGAAGACCCGAAATAATTTTAATTTCTGGATGTTCGGTAGCAGAGACGTTAACGGCGTCGATCTTAACCCAACAGGGCTCAAAGGGCCTCAAAGGGCTTCAAGGATCTTCCAAAATTACAATTCAGTATGATGTTTTTCAGTGCTTTATGGTGAAGACATAAGCAGCCCGAAAGCAAACCATTTGACGATATGAAATTTGGAACGATTCCTGTCTAATTGTGGTGAAATCTTAACAAACTGGTGGTCAAATGCGATCCAAATGTTTCAAAGACTCCCTTTTTTCTTGGCCGAATGACCTCTTAGGTTATTTTTGCCATTTCTGGCTTACTAGACTAGGATTTGAACCCCGGTCTTACCGTGTGAAGACCGGAGCCGCGGTCGCCTTGCGTTTCAAAGACGTATTTATTATAATAAAAATTAATATATAATTGTCACTTTCTAAGACAAATTCAAAACATTGTATATACCTCAATTACCAATTACTTATTATATTTAATCCAACTATCCAAATTGTTATGTTATTCTTTTATAAAACCTGGAATGATCCACTATGGTCACTCAAGATTACTTTAAAAGTTTACTTTTTTTTTGAGACTGATAAACCTAGGAGACCTCTCGAAGATGTAGTGGCTAACAAGCAGAAGAGGAAGCTTTAAGAGAAAACCCCTATGTAAAATTGAGCTCATGTGTGCAGAAGAAAATAAACAAAATCTGCCGTGTTCACTACATCCCACGAAAGGTTAAAAACAACTATGAGCTTGTAAGATCGTCCTTCATAAACGTTCTGTTCGACATTAGCTGTCCTATGCATGGACAAGGAGGTCCCGTATTAGCCATGCAAAGCGCAGGGGACATTCAAAAACACGTTTCGTCCTTTAAGCTAATCAAATCATAACAACAGTACGTGCAATCGGTTCGGCAACATATTAATCTGCTCGCAAAGAAAACCCCAAGCCCCAACCGAAACATGGCCATGCATTTCGATCGTTAGAAATTGAAAAGAAGTCGTGCATTCTGGCTACACACACACACACACCTTATCACTGGGCTGCGTAGGACGCACCACATCGATTCTTGTCACATCTTTCGCCAGAAGAAATCTGAATTAATGAACTCGGCAGATTATCCACTTCGCTCAAGACCAAACGACCTGTAACCGTCCGGCCATCGGTGGGCGAGGAATTCGCCTCGCACACAGCCCGCAGCAGGGCGAGTACGGTAAGCCGGCAAGCAAGTATGCATTCCTTTGCACATTCATTTCGCTGGAAATCATCCCAAGACACTGGATGGTCCTGGATGGGGTGTTTTTTATCCCTCTCCCCAAGCTTGTAGTAAATAAAAAGCTTTAAGCATCATCGGTGCTGCTGCTGCTTGTTGTGCCGGTGTCGCTAGGTGTACATTTTAAAACATTCCTTGTGTGTGTGTGTGTGCCTTGCTCCACGGAGTAGTGGACGCCACAAACGGAATGTCTGAAGGCTGGGTGGCTCTAATGGTCATTCCAGTCAGCCGGTCAGTCTCCGGTCTGCCGAACCAACACCGCCACCACCAACTAGCGTCTTATCCTGTCTCGCTTATCCTGCCCAGAAGGTGAAGGGACGTTTGCTTCGGAAAGCATCTGCCACACCTGACCAGGGTAGATGAAAATTACGAATCGAAAGAAGAAGAAAAAAACGCACTGACCCTCCAACGTGCCCCGCGAGCTTCGTATTGCAGGCCGCCTTCGGCGATTAACGCTTTAACTTTTCACGTTAAATTTGCAAAATAAACATTCGACCTGAACGCGAACCCGTGGTACGTGGACAGATAGCGAGACAGAGAGAGAGAGAGGGAGAGTGAGAGGGGGTGGCCGCACCGGCGAATGCATACAGATCAGCTTTTTATCGTACTGCGAATGTACTGAAAGTCGTTATGTAAAGTGCGGTGGGCAAGGTTGGTTGTTTGGTTGTTCCGTACGTTACCACCCGCGGCCCACCTGACTTCTTCGGCCCACTATCTGTGGAGAGGACGCAAAAGTTATCTGTTGGAGTCTAGAGGTTTTTCTTGGTTTCCCTTACGTAGCACGGAGTTTTTTCCTTACTTTCTATTTGCTTTAGCTGGATTTTTTCCCTCCCGATGTTGTGCTGTTTGTTTTGCTTGTGCGCTCCGAAGCACCTCGAGAGAGAGTGAGAGAGAGAAGGAACGTCTGGACGGAGCCTGATGAATGCTAAATGACCGAGAATACATTCTACAGTGCAGGTCTAGTACAGGGCTTATGTGAGTTGGCCGTGGAAATGGAACGAAGCTGCTGGCAATTGCGTTAAGCGTTGGATTCGATTAAATTCTTCACGACGAAACAAGATCAACATGAACTCGGTGGGCCAAGTTTATTCTTGGGTAGCGCCCCCGGTGGTTGCGGAGAGCGACCGGGGGGGGGGGGCGTACAACGCGTCAGGTACGTGCCCCGAAAGCGAGGCTCGTTGAAACTCAAATCAATTGCAAGGTTCGCCCGTTCTGGGGCGAGGATAGTGGGTTGATTTGGGATAGTCGGCACCCGTAGCCCGTGATAGGTTAATGCTGATTACGATGCTGATCGCACCTCGATGCAGCAACATACGACAATGATGGCGATGATGATAACGATCCAGGCCGACAAGATACTGTGAGTCGAGCGTGGCCGATTATAGAACACTTGCAGGAGATTGTTATGGCAAAATGGGATTTTGAATGTGCTACTTTGCATTCGTTCGAGCAACCTTCGAGCACAACACACTGAAAGGACACAAACAAACATTGCCACACAGGGGGCCGATACAGAGACAAAAATAGAGGGAGAGAGAGAGAGATTACGAGAGAATAATCCTTCCCGTGCGCCTTCGGGCGAGGAAATAATCCTCCCAATTAATTGGCACCATTGAGGTCTAATGAATTTCAATTTATTGATAATGACTACTAGCTCCAGGGGGGAAAAGGCCGTCACACACGTTGCGGTTCTGACAAGCTCTTCCCAAATAAGCTGTACAAAACGTCGTACATTTCGAAAACCGGTACAAGCCCTGGTCGTCTTTCGGTAGCTTGTGAGCCTCGCCAACCAGACCTCTCACAGTTGGTTGATTAAGATGAGAAAGAAAATTTCTCACCTTCTTCGAAACGATCTTTCCGATAGAACTTGACATTGCCCGGTAGCACACGTGTCGTTAGCAGCAAAATCAGGTCAACGTTGTTGTGCATTATTCAATTTGCAGCGTCTGAGAGCCTGGCAGGCAAATGAACGCAACGGCCGTGGGTTGCGACAGTTTGTTCGAACTTCGTCCCGGTACCGCCTACTGGCTTTCTTAATCGTCCTTTAAGCAGTGATCATTTATTATCATCCCCGTAAAGCGTAAAGCGAATGCGGTGAATCGGTCCCTTTATCACCTTTTGCCAAAATCGATCCATCGGCACACTTCACGCTCACAATTTATGCTCAAGAGAAGACACTCGACACAGTGTTCCCCGCTGCCGGAAACTTTTAGGCAAGGGTTTTCCGGAACGACTCGACAAATAGTACCCGCCGCCGCCGAATGTAAACATTTCATCAATGCTAACGAAGTCACGGGGAAAACAATGTCGGGGCGCGAACTCACCAAGCTCATCCCGGCAGCGGCAGAATGTCTCGTGGGTTTTGTGTAATGCTTCCTTCGCTATCGTCTATTCTTGGCCCCAGCTGGGGGACGTCTATCGAAGGGGGCGATTTCCGCCCACCAAGAGCAGCGCACACGCCAAGAACAACCTACTTGAGTGGGGACAAAAAGTCAAACAAAATAGCTTATCCCTGCCGCTTATCCTTTTGTGGAGTGTCGCTTGGCTCGGCTCGATTGTTATACCACCGTTCGATGGTACGATGAATGGATAAAAAGGATCTTGCACAATCGCCCTGTCCCACCTTCATTGGTGAGGCTGACATTTGTTGGCTGACGAGGACAACCCCGGAGGGTGTCTTTGTCGTTGGCTCACGTTCAGTGGAAGCCACTGCTGAGCGGACAAGTTGTTGTTATGAGGTTCCCTTGAAGCACAAGTTTAATTGTATAAACAAACAAGTGTAAATGCGCAAATCTGAGACGAAACCTGCTGATACTCAATGTCACGGATGATGGCCTGTAAGACATGACAGAAGCGTCACGGTGGTGACAAGTATCTACAAAAAGTTCTTTCCATTTCGTTTGATTTTTGGAGTATTACGTAGAATGGTAAAACTTAAGGAATTTACCAAAAGGATTTTAAAATTTCAACTTAGGTTTATTCTGATCAATTGCCTGTCAATCACTTACCGTTCGCAACCATTCCCGTGTTTGATGAGGGCGCAGGACTCCCCTGTCCACCGTGAGCCAACAGCCCAATCAGCAACAATTTCACCGGCAACAGGGAGGCCATCGTTAGGAAGGCCCCCGCACTGTCAAAGGGGGCCATCCTTGCTAGAGTGGATCAAGATGCGCTAGTATCTCAAACTTTCACCGCACGTCAGACCACGGTCAAATGTTACAAACGATCTTCAAATGCACTGTGACACGATCACGATCTTCAACTGCACTGAGAGAAACGCGTAAAGTCGCGAGAAATTATTTGTTGGGATAGAAGCACATTCATAAGCTTCTATATTTGTTTCTTGCAACAATTCCACCAAGAACACTAGCAGCTAGACGATTCGAGTATGATCATTGATACACCAGGCTAGTTATATGCATTCTATCTTCAGCTATTTCGTGCACTTTTTCAATTGTTTTGCTGTTGGTTTTTTGGTGAATTATGTAAGTTATATTTTTACTTTGTCGGAAGATTTTCGAAACCACTAACTTGCACTCGCCAAAGCACGATCACCTTGTAAACGAAGTCTCATTCACCCGCTCACAAACGCAATGCATTGATTCACTATCATCGAAGTAGCACACATCACTAGTTTCCAGCAGTTTTCCACCTTTCATTTGCCACTAAATCATATCGCCCGACAAGTCATTTCTCCCGCGGGACAAACCCAGGAGAACGAACTCGATTTTCCCGGATTCTTTTTCCGACCCGATGTTATCGATAATTTGATTTGTTTCCAATTGCTTGATCGTTATCGGTTACGTACGAGCAGCAGGCAGCTAGTTCATACGGGCCGTGGACCGCCTCTGCTTAGCTCACAAACACCGACCCGAACGCCGTGACCGTGGTTCACGGGAATTTTTGCTTCCGCACGACGCTGCATCCGAGACAACACTGAAAACGCATTCCGTGTACCGCATCCATCCGAGCGCACTGCGCTGAACGACCGCACATGTGTATCCGGAGCGGCATCACCACCCATCATCATCATCATCATCGCCATCATCATCGTCAGCATCATCGATCTCAGCAGCAACGTGGTTCGGCACGCGGCTAGCGATGACACTCTCTGTGTTTACTTTTCGAAATGTCAAATGCGGGCGAAGAGGGCCAGAGCAATTGAGAGAACGCCACAGCAGCGTACAGCATCCAGCAACAGTGGGCATCGTTCGGACGCTCTCCCAATCTCGTTAGCTGTTTGTTTACATTCCTCCGGCAAATGATCAAAGGCATAGGCAGGCCATGAAATTTCCCCTTCACACCCGGAGTCGTTGTACGCGCTGCTGTGAGGGGAAAACGGTCTCCGGTCCCATGAGGGAATTTTTCCTCCCTGGGTTGATCGGGTTTTATTGCGCACGTGCAGTAGTAATAAACGGGGCTGCCGAAACAAACAAACCGACCAAACACATCCGATACAGTTTTCCCCGCTCGGCACGATGAAAAACGACGTCTCAAGTTTCCTTCCGACTTCCGGCGCACAAGAAGTCCCTTCTGCGCTTTTCATAGATGTGCGCACACCATCTCGCTCTGACGGCCGTCAGTTAGTTGGTGCCGGAAAATCCGTCCGTTGTTTTGGTGCTGTTTCATTCAAACGATGAGAAAGATGGCCAACACTCATGCTCCGTTTCGTTCACTCCCGTCTGGTGCTATCCGTAAACCAATCAAATTCATTCGATTCATGGTGGACCTGTACTTCCCCACCGACCATCGTGCCCTGTGCCTGCCCGGTTCTGGTGCCGTTCCTTACCTCCAGCAAAGCTCGTGGAAGCTTTCGTCATCGTCGTCGTCGTCTTCCAATCTTCTCGCGTGCGCTCCGGGAAACCGACGAAGGAGGAATCCTTTTTCCCAAAAACGGTATGTCTTCGAATCACGCGCATTTCTTTTGCATTTTTCATCTTGCCACATTTCATCTCGCCTTTTCTTACGGAGTTCTTTGGTCTGAGCTTTTCGGTCTCTCTCGCTCTGTCTCTTCCGTTTACCGTCTTTCTTCGGGTTCAATATTACGAATAGAAAACCCCGCTTGGTTCAGCAGTTTTCTTCCTAAGTTTTTGATGTACATCGGGTGATGCAGTTTTTCTTTTTGCTTGAATTTTATATTCCCAGCCACATTTCTCATTTTTCTCGCAAGCTTTCGGACGCGCCTTACTCTTTCGGTTCCGATTGCTGGAAAGCTGCGCACTTTTCCAGCCCAAGATTCGCTCGATTCCGTTGGTCCGCTCGGCCAGGGTGTGGATTGTGACTGTTGTTCAGCTCAGTGCTCGGTGCTTCATATCTTTTCATTTCCCTAGGACCATACGCTTCTGGCCAGAAGGTTCGAGTTCGTGCAAGATTCGGCACTGGCTGGGGAAAACTGAACATTTTTCTTCTCCCTGTCTTGTGGGAAAATCCTCATGGAAACAGAAATAGCAAAAAAAAGGAACATATCCACTCGTTCCTACACCAATCGGCCATGCTGTGTGACGTGTGCAAGGTGTCGTCAATTTACCGACCAGACTGTGCGGGCAAGATGGAATGCAGTCTTGGCAGTGCCTGTTTCTGTCGCGAGCTCCCATCCAGATCGTTCATCCTATCGTTCTTCGGGGAGGGCGGGCACACAAGGTAACATTGACCCCAAGGACGACGTGCTCTGGCTGGCATGCAATTTTCAGCAAACGTTAAGGTAGGAACATGGACACCCTCCCTCCCTCAGGCGGACCGGTTAATCTACGCCGACAATCGGATGAGCCGGGAATGTTCGAGCCAGCTGAGATCAACTTTAATTCGAGCTGCGAAACAGCTGTTTCGCCAGACGACACACGACAGCGGTTGACTGTTTTACAAAAGGGTGGCACTGTTTTGGTAGCGACGGCAGAGCATGGTTAGCAAGATCGACTGTTGCAGACACCGAGGCGAAACGGAACGACCATCAAAAATACATTATGCATTGTACATGGTCGGAGCAAATTAAAGGTGTGTATTTAGCCCTCGGGAAGGTTTCTTGGGTAGTTTTTTGATAAATCTATTTGTTTAAAATAGAGGCTAGTTTCCTACCACAAGTCTTAATCTATTGTAGCATTTTTTGACGTTAGCAAAGATATAGTTAAACGGAAGGTTCTTCTTCATTAAATTTGTTGGGTTAGATAATCAATCTTTTTAGTGTTAAAAAGCTATACTCATAGCTCAAGCTTCTTTCTTGACAATTTGATACGCAGTTTTTGGAATGATTAACCAGACGATTGAATACATGTTGGTCTAGATATATTTTTCCTCAGTTGGAAATTGGACGTCATTTTTGTAAATTTTTAATCGTCGCGTTAAGGGAGAAACTTCTTAAAAGGCAAACATGTAAGGCAGAGATTAATTAAAGTTGTAGTCAAAGAAAATCACATCTAATTTTTTTTTTTTAATACTTTTCACAGTCTATTCCCGACAATCCGTGATACTCGCGTTGCGTGGAATCGGAGATACACGGATTTTATAATTTGACAGTATTTAATGTTTATATGTGGATAAATAACTTGAATTCTAAATATCTGCGCAATTTGTCAAAATATTCATAAAAAACATAAACAATTTTCAGCTTTTTCATATAAAGTGAGAATATCACACGAAATGTGCAGAAGTTTTATAGAACATAAAAATTTATATTAAATGTGTGTAAATTCCTACATTCATTAAAATTATTTATTGTACTTCTTCTTCTCCTTCTTCCTTGGCACTAAAAGGCCACTTCGGTTATGGGCTGCCAGTTCTGGCTTTCTGTGACTTAATTTTACCCGTAGTAAAGTAGTCAGCCTTATGTACGGGGAGGCGGTCTGGATGGGATTTGAGCCCCGGTACTCCGCCCCATTTATTGTACTCCAATAGAATATTCATCGAATCATATAAATTCAAAAATTCGATCTCTTAATGCCAAACATAAAATGTGTGTCATTATTGGAGTTTAGCAGAAACTCGAGATTCGCAGATTCCTCGCAGATCCTGTCTCTTGAAGCGGCTGAAAGACAAACTAGAAGCCAAGCAAAAAAAAGTTTGCTTTGTGTTTTGTATCCTACCACAAAATTCAGAACAGCCAAGCGTGAGCTAAAAAGAAAGGACCGTAGGAAACATTTTGGGCCAAGTTTTGAAGTTAAGTATACTATAAGCTACATTATAAAAAGGAGTTTCATGAGACACAAAGTTCCCTTTACAATATTGGGCAATGAATAAGGCTATAAAACGTCCCGAGTGTTTCCATTCTCGTCTGATGAAGCTTATACCTAGTGTTCGTAAAGGAATACTGGACGTATCAGTGAAGGTTGCAGAAGTTCATATGGCCCTTAATAGTAACGAATCATACGATTCTCCTGAATAATACGTCTCTGAAGTTCGCATACCATTGCAGATGTACGTCTGATGATATCGATCCTTCACATCCGTAACGTGAAGGAATTAAGACAGCATCCGTCAATTGTAGTCCTCAACCGCAGTAGCAATTTTCCAGGAAATCTATACTGCTCAATGATGTGATGGAATGCTCTAGCATTTCAGGAGAATTTACGGCTGAGTGAAGATTTGGTCAGTGTTTCAATTTTCTTAAAATCAAACTAACTAACCGACAAAGTCCGTAGCAAATTCAAGTCAACTGTTCAGATCTTTCAGAAAGAGCCTCGTTTGTGGCCACGTGATTCACTACGAGTGAAAATTAGTCAAAAAAGCCTGAAAGTATTGGTCAAGACCTCAATCCTTCCATTGGTTGTAACAAAGAAGAAGATGAAAAATGTACCGAAAATAACTAATCATGAGTTCCACAGCATTTCAAGCTATAGAATCCATCATTTTAATGCGAATAAGAGATAACAATTAACAAGAAAATTGAACTATTGTATATGCAATTGAACAATTGAGATGTCAGCATCTAAGGGCAGTTCGGTGGCCGAGGCAATTGCGGTGCCGGTCTTCACACGGCAGGACCGGGGTTCAATTCCAATACAGATCACCTTCCAGTACGCAATCTATTGAGTTACGAGTAAATGAAGTAAAGGAAAGCCAGAAATGACAGGCCGAGATCTTTCGAGATTGTCGTGCCAAAGAAGAAGAATATGCTTTATTTATGAAGTATAAAGTTTTCGTCTTCTTCTTCCTTTATAATATACAAGATGCCCTGGCCCAAAATTTGACTTGAAATACACTTAGCTGGAAAGTAAATCCAGTTTACGAGGAAAAACAATCTGGATGAGGTTTACGCGTACAATGTCCCAAGTATAACATCCGCAAAGGCAAAGAAGGAAAAGGTAAAACAATCTCCGTGTCTGATGTCTGATACTTGCGAAGACATGAACGTGAAAAAAGTCGGGCAGATCGACCGAATGCATCTCCTTTCATTATCATCTCGCACAGATCTCATTCACAGGACTCTTCCTCTCACTCACTATGATAATCCAGTGTAGTCTCACACCTGTGGCAACAATATTCTTGTTTCTTATTTACAGAAGAACGATCAGGCCGTGTAGCTCGTGTAAACTGAAGTTGATCCTTTTTGTTTGAATCGTCATGCTGCTTGTCCATTCTAGCGAGCCTCAAATCTCCACACCTGTAGCGCACGGTCTGAAAATACAGCCCGCATCTTTGACGCTTATAGAATGCATGGTTCCGGGAGTCACCAAAATATTGGAGGGGCTTTTGCAGAACAAGCAGATAGATCTGCGTTGAAAGTATCAGACCAGCTACTTGTTTTTGTGTAAATCGCCATTGCAGAGAAGCGACTAGCGTACATCGATGTCGTCATTAACATGTTTACTTCTTTGACACTAGCCACTTTAAAGAACTCGGCCTGCCACATCTGGCTCACTGTGACTTCAGTTTTAAACGAAGCAAAGTAGTCAGTAAAGCGTTACACTAATAAACTATAGACTATTCAATCATCATCATTAACGTATAATAGTTTATATTTCATAGGTGCCATCAACACAAATTAATTGTGAACTATTAAAGATGAAACGGGATAAGGCAAATAACAGAGAGGAAATGCCTTGTTAATTTTTTTGAATTTGTAATAGTCAACACATGCGGTGTTGAAAATACGGCGTCAAGCCGTAATACCGTAATATAAATAAAATTATTAAAGATGAAAAATCAATAACAACGAACCATTAACAGAAAATAGCTAAACTTGACAATGATATTGCCTGATGACTCTCTACGGAATTGGAAAGGGAAGAAATCCAAGAGAGATTTCGATCTCTTTGTCAAAGATGAATAAGATTCTTGTGTATCCGTAGTCATTTTGAACCAGGATATCGCACATTCGGCATAGTAAAAAATCTTCCTTATGCTCAAGCAACTGCATTGAGTCTGGATTTTGCCACATCTAGTTCTACATGTGACAAGAAGATCGAATTCCGGATCAGATCCCGGATTGAATCGCGGATCGAATCCCGGGTTGGATCCCGGAGCGAATCTTTGATAAAATCAATAAAATTTAAAATAAATCCTGCTTTTTCAAGAGTGCCTCAGGGGAGCAACCTCGGACCACAGCTGTTCGTCATTTTAATCAATGACGTAACTAGGGTGCTCCCCACTGGAAGCCACCTACTGTTTGCTGATAATGCGAAGCTATTCTCCGACTAACTCCGCCTTCAAGCTGCACTTTGTTCATTCCAGTCCTGGTGTTCAGAGAATGGTCTTGAATTGTACGTTGAGAAAAAAAGCGCTGTCCACTGGTGTACGACTACTCATTAAACGGTTCTACTATTGTCCGTAAAGGCTGTGTTAGGAATTTAGGAGTACTCCTCTATGAGAAGCTGAGCTTCCACGAACAGCTCGAACACGTCGTCACCAAGGGCAACCAGCTGATGTGTTTGCTTAAGCAACTTGCTCGCGACTTCACGGACCCGGTCTCAATCAAGACGCTCTACTGCTCCTTGGTTCGATCGGTGCTGGAGTATGCCTCCATTGTATGGTGGCCATCTGCTGCTCCCCCTGGCTCGTTTGGAATCCGTCCAGCGCAAATTCACCCGGTTCGCTTTGCGTTAATGGAGGTTTCAAGTGGACTACGACGCTCGCTGTGCGCTTTTGGGAATCGAGTCGCTGAACCAGCGAAACTGCAACGCCCAGAGACTGTTTGTTGCGGAACTTTTGGGCTACCGGATTGACACCCCACCACCACTCTCTGGGCTCAACTTATACGTCCCAACCAGGCCGCTTCGCCCAAGGACGCTGCTTGACGTAGAGGATCGCCGAACCCGTTTTGGCACCTTTGATCCCTTTCTCCGTATGTGCCGTGAATATAATTGTATCAGTAATCGTCACCAAAAGGACATGTCACGCGCTGCGCTTTTAAATTGTATTTGAATGGTACGTCCTTATAACTGTTAAGTGTCTTAGCAATTAGGCTTCAAGGGGGCCCTGCGTGGCCCGTTGAATTATAATGACAATAAACAATGAACAATAAACAATAATGATAAGGTTTTGATGAAAACCCTTTGAGGTGATGAAAATACAAGAGCAATACAAGTATCCAAAGTGATGCAAACTAGCATAGAAACTGATGTCAAAGCAAGCAACATCAGTACGTTACGAGAGGATATTTTCTTTAGCTGAACAGTGGCAGACATTCACCAGATTCGGAGATTCGATTCCTAGCCGGATCCGGATCGGTTGGATCAAATCAGCTCTCGAGAGCGATTTTTCCCAGACCTTTGCATCAGTTTACAGTGCATTGTTATAATTGTGTATTGGGATATAAAATACTTTACATCATTTCGCACCTTTACACAGCATCGAGTCATTTTGATTATTTGAAGAATAAGTTTTTTTTTATATAGCTGTAACATTATCCTCTTCTTCAAAGTTTCTATCTGGTGTTCTGCTAATTTCTCATTTGACAGCCTCATAATAAAACCTGGCTCCGGTAGGGATAAGATATGGAACTAGTTCTACCGTCCGCAGAAACACTCTTACCTGATGCCCAATTTTTATTCCTTATGACGCCCAAGATCGGATAATCCGTAAACGCATAATTTTATACCATAATTTTAGAAGTGAATAAAGTACAATAGATTTAAGAAATCATTACAAATTCAGTTTTGAAAGCATAAATGAATGCGGAATCAAACTTGCCGTGTCTAACCGCCATTTTGAAACACTGGGGAACACCATTTTCCCAAAAGCACTTCAAGCAAGTAACGTGCACCGTTTTCCCTTGCAAGAAAATGCTTTCTCCATCCAAGCAACACACAAAGAAACCGACCGGCCGCCGGTACGATACCGCCACAAAACGTAAACAAAGCAATGGCGCCTGCGCCCCACCGTATTGCTATTGTACGATTGCGAGTAGCCGAGCGTAGCCCGAGTCAGCTGTTTGCTGTCACGATGGATGTCTCGCGCTGGTCAAAAGTCACAGGTCGCAGGAACCTTTTGCTTCCATAAAAACCCGGTTTTTCTATTGCGTTTCTGTTTGTTTTATTGTGACTGAATTACAAGAGATGTTCACCATAGTTCATCGGCTTTGCAAGTAACAGTTCGACAACGATCACGAAAAATTGTGTTGGGTGTGTTGTGTTGACTAGGCCAGGGTTAGGTGTTTTCCCAATTACTATGTCATGCGTGACCGCGCTGCAGGTAGTGCGAGCAGGACAGAACAAGCCTATTGGAGGCGAGTTGTTGAATTTATTGATCATTGCAGCAGGTCGGTCCCGCATTCTCGTTTGTTTGTTTGACGTTTGCTCCGACTGCAGTTCGTTCGGTGTGTAGAGCATTGTTTTGTTTTTCGCTATCATTTTCTGGTGCATTACAACAACGATCAAAGTAGAACGATAGTGAAGTTAAGTGATTTTATACATACATAGCGTACGAGCTATTTACCAGTTGTACGGACAGAAAACAAAGCGTCACATATCACACCCATTGTATCAACAACAAACAGAATGACTCACCCCTTGATGCGCCATGGTGTTGTCCACAGTGTGTCGTCCGGAAGTGTGTCCATTTCTGCGTTCACTTCCGGATAGATAGGGTGGGCGTTGGGCTGAAGCCATCGGGCTCACCTACCTTCTGCGGCACTGTTCAGCTCGAAGATCACGTCACATGATTGCGGGCCACCGCCAACCCAAGCCAAGGCACAGGCGTCGGAAGTGGGAAAAGTTCCATTTTTCCCGTGCAAAGCTTCTGAACCCAGTGCGAAATGGGCAACTGCCTCAAAGGATGCCTTTCCGACGACACCAATGGAGGGATGAGGTAAGCAAGAGCCGCCGCCACCATTCCTTTTTCACATACATTTGCATTCGCATCACTTTCTTCCCAGCCGAACGCGGATGAGTGCCAGCGATAGTCAGTACGAGGTAAGTAAAGCGCCAGCAAGAGCTGTGAGCGTAATAACGTCATCCCGCTTGCTGTCCTTGGCTTCCACCCGCCCTTCCTGTCGGCTACCCGATGAAGCATGCAGCAGCAACACAATTTAATTAAAAATCCATTTGCACAGATCCTGATCGAGGGAATGCAATGCACGGATGACGGACACCAGGATGGTGGTGGTGGTGGTGGCGGCATAGGCCAGGATGCTGGCGGTGAATTGCAAGAAGCAATAAAAATCAAATCAAATGTAAGTGTCCGGTCTCGCTGCTCGGGAGTGACTTCCGGGTGGTCCAGGTCACCCATTGCTCACCGCGCTTCCGCTACTTTCAGCGCAAATCAAACTTTTTCAACAAGTTCTGGACGAAAACGAGTGTGGACTACGCAAGACTGAACAAAGTGAAACACAATAATTTTTCGAAACGCGCTGTCACCGCTGGCGGACACACAAGTAAACATAATCAGCATCCAACGTCGGGGTAAGCCGGGAAAGGGATGATAAACATAGTGTGAGAAAGCGAGAGAGAGAGAGAGGCCTCTAACCGGTTCGTTTCGACTTGTTCTACACAGATTGGACATTCAACTGCAGTGCCTCGATGCACATTCTTTGCTGCTCGTGTCGAAGGATGGCCATCGGAAAACGAACAACGGTTACAACGATTTGCAAACGGACCAAACCTCCACGCCGGGGAGCTCGATCGATCTGGAGTGGGAAAATGATTACGGTTATCAGCAGAGTCAGTGGTATGTGGTAATCATGATTCACTGTTAATGCTATGATGGAGGCGCCTAGTACTTTTCCATTAGGATGGTCTTTGCCGTCAACTATTTCATAAAATTGAGTTTATAATTCAATTTCCGACAATCCGACTCAATTTTATAATTTTTGTATCTTTTTAATTGTATCACTTACATTACAAAACAAGTTACGTTTGAGTTTTCATTCATTGCAGTCAATGGAGGCATAGTTCAGTTCAATAATAGATTTTTAGATTAGATTTTTTATTTCATTTGAGTAGCAATATGAACCATATTGGTTCAGGTTTGCTAGCCAAATTTGACAGTTTCCTGCGGGAAAAATATTGTTATTAGGACATGCATATAATTTGAAACACTATTTATTGTTTTATAGGAAGAGTAGCTTGCTAGAGCTAGAGTAGCTTACCAAAATCTTTATTCTGATCATTGGAAATAGCCACCCTCTGCATGGATAAAGGTTCGATTCGGCACAAGAATACGGAACAAGTCCGGAGGTCTTACCGGGAAAGGTCGCAAAAACGAATATTACTATCGTGACTAATTCCTTTTTGGTGTTTCAATGAAGGTGAGAATGGTGTTGGAATGGAATGAAGGTATGCGTCTGTCTAACGCAATCCGATCGTCTGCTGGGTGTAATTCTTTCTAAAAACTCCCGCCGCTGTTTTCCATCTGCGTCTGTTCAAGGAACACAGCGCAACCTTCATGATGTTCCGATCCGATTCGGTTTACGCCGCGCGTCATCAATATACATGTGATTTGTTTGTTATAATTGGTACAGTGTTGATTGACCTCGTCAACTTGTTTGATTCACTCGACAAAGCATCGTCAACTGTTAAGACAAGTTGTTTATTTTCGAACGAGATATTGCTTGTTTTGATATGTTAAGCCAACTACGAGTAAAAAAAACACTTCTACCGATGTTAGCGAAACGCCCTGTAAGTCCTTATAAACTAAACTGCATCAGCAAAGGAAATTACTGGGTGGCGTGTGAAGACGAAAACGGAATTACAGGAATCTTTATCAGCTTTAAAGAACGGGCTATGTTGGCCCCGTAAAGGTGAGATAGACATCGAAGTGGTCTGTCGCGCAGATGCAGGCTGGAAGAAGCATAAATGGGGCCAGATGAGAGATGAGAGAAAGGGAACTTCGTCTCCTTCCTATTTGATTGTACAACGTCGAAAGGGTTTGGCCTGCCTAGCTCCAGAACATGGCTTACGGGGACATAATCGTCGTCCGGTATTTCCGTTGAGAAAATGAAAGGTTTAAACCGGATCTGACTCAACAAAAGAAAAATGATTTAAAACAAAAAGGATCACGTATTCGAAAGACAGAGTCCCAAAACCAAACGCCTTATTAAGCGTATTGATTAGGAGCTAAATTTAATACTTAGATGTCAAGAATGAGACAACCCCACTCAAGCCAAGGTCCTTTATGCTGGAGAGTTGCTTCAAGAGAGACAGTGAACAAGACAGATCAGAACATTTATTTGAGATGAAAGTCCATTTTTTTTAGAGAGTAAACAAACGGAAAAGGAATTTAAATCGATTATGTAGCAGATGATAATCATTAGAGCAGTACCCAGGTGCGGGATAGACTATAAGTTCAAGCTGCATTCAGCCAAAAATCCATCAAGAGGGACTTTTGACGTACAGTCGTCAACTAACAAAATGAAAAATTTATGTATGAATATTGTTTTTTTAAATAATTTTAGGTTATCACAGGAGGACGATCAAATGGGACCTTCGCAGCTGCAAAGCTTTCCGGCCTCGGTGCAAGAATCGGTGTTTAAGATCGAAGAGTGGTCCACACTCAAACGCAGCAAGGATCGCATCAACGCACTACGCAAACTGGACCACCACCAGCAACTGCACCACCCGCTGATGCACCAGGCGCAAAGCAGCCGATCATCATCTCATCGCCCAATGTCGCCCAACGCTAGCGCGCCACCGGTCGACATCGCCGGATCGCTCGATTGCATTCATCCCGTGCCGAGCTACGTACGCCCATTCCCATCGCTAGAACAGCACACGGCCAGTCTCACGAGTGTGGACCGAATGACGCGCGGCGAGTCGTCGGACCTTTCGCACATATCATCGACACCGGAGGGTTCACTCGAGTGGGACATCGATCAGGATCGGCAGCTAAAGTCGGAGAACGAATCGCTCGATTACGACACCAAGGAGTTGCTGCTGGAGATTGAGCAGCTAAAAAATCGCGTCCTCAACGAAACCGGCGCCACGCTGAGGGACGATTTGCCGAGCAGCTGATCGGCGAACGGTAGCGATGGGGAGGACTTGGAGAACTTTACTCATTGTTCTCGCCCCCCTCGTTGGGATGATTGAAATGCCGATGGATCTAACCGATGCATCGTAGTAGCCTAAGCCTTGTACAGTACTATCGGTAGAGAGCGAAAGAGAGAGAGAGGAAGGACAGGAGATCGAGTATATTTATTGTGTGTGTGGTTTGTATGGATGTATTAGCACCAACGTGAAACAACGTATTACAGTACTTAAAACGCTAGCGAATTCCGAAAAGTACATATATATTCAACTATCGTTACTGTACACCAAATAGGTGGGGCCCGTGTTGGTTCTAGTCCCGTTTCTTCAACAAACTTCTCCAACACCTCTTTAGTGCGAGTTCCAGTGACGGTTGGTCTCACATCCGTGCTCGTTGGACAGAAGGCCGGCTTTCCATTTCGGTTACGGTTTCCCCGTCAAGGTACCCACCAGGTACGGTACGGTGTCAATCTATTTATATGCAATATACATACACACACACAAACACCAATTTGTACGAGATACGTATAACACATCGTTGCATTTTTTAACCTTCGTTTAACTTAATTGTTTGTGAGCGGTTATCGCCCCCGTAGCGCCTACGGCCACGGTAACAAAACTAGAGTGTCCTTCCCGAGTTTTCCGATAGCTGTATTGTTGTCGTGTTAATAGAATATTAATTTTATCTTTTAGCGTAACAGACCGGTAAGGAGGAGGGGAGCAGGTGACGCGCAGTTGCGGCCAGCTACCACAATAACAATGAAATTTGTGCATTTGTTGGCCTCTGTTGTACGGAGTGCAAAATTCATACTATTTAGTGAATGAAATATATATACATAAATGATAGAACCACTTCAATCGATGGGTGTTGGTTTATGGAGTCTGTCGAGGAATTGATGTACTCTTTTTTAATTCCGAAACGTTCTAGAAGGGACAGTTATATTAACTCTTGCCAAGAGATCAAATACTCCTATCTAACCTTACATATTTGATAGTTTCACTCTGGATCCTGCTGGTTTGTCGCTAGTTTCGATTGCAAGGAAATGGAACCGACATCCAGTATAAGTGAGTATGACCACACCTTTGGTGAACGGGTTGACCATTTAAAAATCATAAATCCCATTTATGGGCTCTCACTTTCTACTACTTGTGACCACAATTACAGACGGTTCCAACAGTTCCGACAGTTCCGGACGGTTCTGGACGGTTTCGACAGTATCGGACGATTCCGACGATTCATGCAGATTCGACAATTCGGTTGCGATTTTTTTCTTCAAAATTGTCCGGAACCATCCTTCACTTTTGCGCCAGGGAGATGGAGTTGCCTGTCTTCTTTTCAATCTGGCGCTAGAGAGAGCCATCCGCGACTCGGAGGTGGAAACTTCGGGGACCATCTTCTATAAGTCAGTCCAGATCCTGGCATACGCTGATGACTTAGACATCATTGGTTTGAGGGAAGGTGCGGCACAGAACCTCGGGTTGGAGATTAACGAGGCGAAAACCTAAATGATGGTGACACCACCAGCGGCCCTGCTAACAAACACTAATTAACGCAGAGGTGATGTACAGATAGGTGACCGCACCTTCGAAGTCGTCCAAAACTTCACCTATCTGGGGTCAAAAGTCAGCACCGTCAACAACATTGATGTTGAGTTACGCGAATGGGTGCTGGCTGCCAAACGGTCATACTACAGCCTGAGGAAACTCCTTCACTCTAAATACCTGTCGCGACGGACGAAGCTGGGACTGTACATTTATAGTCCCAGTACTCACATACGCCTCTGAGACATGGACTCTGTCCAAAACTTACGAGACCCGCTTAGCCGCGTTCGAGAGGAAGATGCTCAGAAGGATTTTTGGCCCCGAATGTGTGGAAGGACAATGGAGGAGCCGCTACAATGACGAGATCTACGAGCTGTACGATGATCTTACCATCGTGCAGCGAATTAGACTCGCCAGGCTCCGGTGGGCTGGTCACGTCATGAGAATAACACCGGACGACCAAGCCCGTAAAGTCCTTTAAGACCGTCCACACGCACAGAGGAGGCGTGGTAGGCCCAAATTGAGATGGAGTGATGGCGTTGATGCGTCCGCCAGAACGGCCGGGATAACGGATTGGCAGACGACGGCGCTTAACCGTGAGCGGTATCGAGGATTGTTGCAGCAGGCCAAGACCGCAAAGTGGTTGTAGCGCCTGATAAGTAAGTATCCTTTACTTTTTTGCTAATTTTGCTCGCCTGTAAACTTAACTAGAGCACGGAAAGAAACCAAAAGAGGAATTTTCAGAGGAAGATTTTCCTGATTGACCAAACATTTAAGGTCATTAAGCCAGAAAAAAACACCGGGCAGGAAGAAACGATCTAACGTCATCAGCGTAAAGTCTTCTTCTTCTTCTTTCATGGCTTAACGACCTCGTAAGTCATGCCTGCCATTTCTGGCTTACTAGTTGGATAGTCAGTCCTCACTACGGGAGAACAACCCAGATGAGATTTGAACCCCGGTCCTGCCGTGTGAAGACTGGCGCCGCTGTCACAACGTAGAAGCTTAAAATAAACATCCTTATTTTTATTCTCTTCGGCCTCGGTAATAACCAATGGCACGACGTAGAGGTAGAATGAGAACAACAAGGACCCCAGGTATTGTTGCCCTCATGAACGCTAGAAGAACTATCAAACATTAATCTGCAGATGGTAAATAAGACCTTTGAGGTAGGACATGAATCAATTTCCAACTCGGGCAAGCTCAGCTAGCAACAGGCTGAGTTAATCCGCATTTTAACCCAATTACAGGATGTTAGAAGCATGACACGTGCGTCATACGCATAAACGTGTTGAACTATCCATTCTTCCGACAGCAAATAAAAAAAACGCTCGGTTTTAGTAATTGTTTTAATAAGTTATTTTATTGTTTTGCTTTTATCGTTTGTTAAATTTATTCACCTTTACGGGCTCTTTCAATCTTCATGCTTTCTCTGTTCTATTAGTCCATCTCCTCACTTTCGACCTAAACGCTCGACCTATTAAACATGCACAGTGGCAAGCACAAGTACATGCTTGTAAGGTGTATGCGCGTGTGTGTATTACATGGTGCAAAACAACGATATCTCATCCGGAAACAGTTTTCCATGCCCGTGTTGTGGTGTTTTGTTAACCACAAAATCTATACATTGATGACCACCCATTGATTTCCCCCCTTCGTTATGTCCTGTATTAATTCCCATACTAGCAATCCTACTGTGTGTGTGTGTCTGTGTGTTTCTTTTTTTCTGCTCCTAAACATCTAACTCGACACTACAATAGTGTTGAGTGAATTAATGCCTTTTTGTGGCGATTCTCCTCCACCGGTCGACGAACAGTTTCTTTACACGGCTTTGTTTTGATTGATGGTGTGTTGTTTCAAAATTTTAATTGCTTACTTTATGCCACCGTCACCGGTGTCTGTTGTTTGATTGTTCCGTTGTGTAAATTTATCGAACCAAATTAAATTCCAAAGTAAGGTAAAATATGCGCTTCTTTCCACTCATTTGAAGCGTTTCCAGCTGACGGACAAATTTTATCGGGCGATAAGCGCAATTAAAAAATAGCTTTACAAAACCGTCTGTCGCAAATTAAATAACAAATTCGCTAACCTCCGATACCTAATTGAATAATTGGTTTTTCTATCTCCAAAAACGATTATCCTACACACCTGAACGATGCTTGTCTACAGCTCCGGACGACTTGCAGCACTACCTGTTCACACACAAACAAGCTTCAGTACGGGTTAAGAACATGCTTTACATTCTAATAATGATTTAGTTACAACGCTAGCATTACACGTGTGTATTTTCAAAGACTTTCAATTTCTAATCTCGCTCGTCTTGGCGCTGGTACAAACAAACCAAAAGCTAAACAGGAACCTTCCCAGCCTAATGCACGAACATGCGCTGCTATATTTAAGCGGCTAAAAGATTTACAATAACGTGAACCGTGTAAACAAAAACGAAAACAATTAAACAAACAGCTCAATTGATAAATGTGCTTGAGTAATGCCGTGTAGCCGATATACGCAATCGTAAGGGTGACAAATAGAAAGGCAAGCAACTAAGTACATTCGATTGTTTATTTGCACTGCAGGTTGAAACTGTCCTAGTACAGTACCGCCATCTTAGAAGAGTTACCGGAAGCTCGGCTATGGAAGGAATGGGGAAAATGTAAAGCATATAAATTCCATAAGTATGAATGTTTTTTCTACTAGGAATAATGAAACCCTTTTTCAAGTAATATTTTACAACGTATAAAGAATTTAGGTATAAAATATCGAATCAATATAGAGATTAACAAAAAAGAAAACCAACCATGAAATTAAAGTTCGGTAACGGTTATTAGTTTCAATTTTTCACTTACTACAATATAAAACAGAAAGTAATAATGTACATATTTCTTTTGATGCAAAGGTGTATAATGCAATAAACTAAAACGTTCCAAACACAAAAACAAAATTATTACACATACACGCACGCGTTCTAACATATTTGTACAATTTCACAAACAATAACAACAATGTCGATTTTTACTCAGTGCGGTTTAAATTAAACTCTTAATACGTGTGTGTGTGTGTGTGTACGTGTGTGGTTAGTGTGATACTGTATGTTTAATGTCGTATTATTACACTAAAAAAACCCATTGTCAGTGGGGAGAAACTCGTTTTTTTATACACATTTGCTCTTTATTATGCGACCATAGGTTCCAGTCATATTAGTCATTCTACGCCATTTCTTTCATTAGCTCATGAATTTGTCCTTACTTGCTAGTTAGCAAAAACCAGTTAATATTGTCATAAACCATCGCGCGCCCCCCTTATCGTGACTTTCCTCGACCCTGCTAATCATAGAATTGCAATCGACCTACAGCTCTCTGGTTGACGTGTACACACACACACGTGTTTACTACTGTGTCCTGCAAAGAGAGCAAGGCTACACAACACGTGAACCGTGCATTGATGGGTTTCATTTTTCGGTTTTATTTGGGATACACCGTAACATATGCTGTTTTCTTTTGTTTTGTTTTAGAATTGTCACTTAACTATTCTATTCGGTTTGAAACGGGATTCGCCGAATGCGCCGTTATCCTGTGTTCCTTCCTTTATTCACTTTATACCTTGTTCAATTTTTTTTTTGTTATATAAACGCTGCGCTGCGCACGGAGTTGTGCAAACAATTGTAACGAAAAACAAAACAAAAAACTGCGCGAGCTTTCCTTGCTATGGTTTGACGCACGCACAATCGTTAAGGTAGGAGTGTGGTAGTGAGACTGTGGCGGAGTTAAATTCTTAAACAAACAAAAAATTAAAAGCAACGAAAAACTAACCAAAACAGTTTTCTACACGCTTCGCACAATTCCGGAAAGATCTTGTAGTTCTAGGTTCACCGTAGCGGTTTGACGGGTGCCTGATAATGGGACCACGGCAAAGATTGCAATCAGTAGAAGTGTGCTTTATGACGGCTTCCTGATGCAATTCACGTGTCTTGCAACGCACAAATATCTTATAGCTGCCAGGGGGAAAACATTAACAACGAAACGCTAGACTAGAGAGCAAGCAAAACTCCAGCGCTTTAGTATCGCTCTATCGCTTAATCCTGGATTCACTGTAAGAAAATAAAAATAAACGGTAGGAAATGCTCACTTTTGTACAACCAAAGACAACCAAGAACCAATGTATACACATCCCAATGCAGTGTACAGCAAGTGTAACGCCTCATTGGGTTCAAACGTATTCTGCAACATGTTAGGGCGGGCTTATGCTAAGTTAGTACCAGTTTTAATACCGAACTTGTGAAGAAGAATTAGTCAGTGAGCTCACTACCCATTCGTGGTACATTCATGCGCAACTATCTACGACCAGTGCGACGTGGACTGTTAGCAAAGTAATCGTTATTACACGGGAATGGCGATTCTATCCAATTCCCCGATACGTAGCTTAAAATGCGTGTAGACGATTTGTTTCAAAGGATCGAAGCTAAATGCGTTCGAGCGATCTAAGGAGCTCCGAGCTCCGATAGGAAGGCGCCGAAGCGACTTATTTGTCCGTTGAGCCGATACATAAGCAGCGCGTCGTAAAATTAAACCAGGAATTTCAGGATCATCCATTCGAGTTTCGTAGGAGAGAATATCTAAAACCCCGGGTTGTACTCGATAAAGATGTGTAACCCGCTGTGGTAAACGAAAGAACCAGTAATGTGTTATTGGCCATCAAGCGCTCAGTAAGCGCATTGGGCAACGCTCCATTCCTAGAGCAATCGTTTTCTCGATTAGCAAGATGAAAAGCTCTAGCCCTGGATACGTCACTAACAGCTCTGTGTCTGTAACGGCAGCGATTGAGCCAACTGCGTACTATAGCAACTGTCAATTGGTCAAGCAATCATTGGATGGATTCCTTTCGAATGCTAGCATGCATATACCCTTCTCCACAAATCCAATTTGGAACATGTATTGATTACAAAACCACCAGAGCAATTAAGACCTAAACGATTGTAAGAAAACATGTCATTCCAGAGAGTAAAAGGAATCTTTGCTCTCCAGTCGAAGAGAATCGACGGACAGGATTAGACATGTCAAAGGCTAAACCGGGCGTTTCATATATTCCAAGAGTTTTGGCTGTCCCGTAACCCAAGGTAAGTCCTCATGCTGAAGTATCCACCATGCCGGTAAGGGATATTCCTTCCAAACATCCAAAGTCACCCTGGCCGACTTAATATGCCGACGAGCATCGAGAGTCCTACCCAAAGGTAAGGCGTCTTTACGACTGCCTGGACAATCGATGCTTGAAAGATATTTAGTTCGCGCATTCCGCGTCCAAACTGTTTCGAAATCGTCGTCGCACAAAAGTCCGTAACCTTCAACCTTTTTTTTTGTTTTTATTATACGTGACCTACAAGATCGGTTCCAGAAGATGTATTCGAGAGCGGGGTTTAATTTCGTGTTAAGTGAAAAGAAAATAATCATTTTACAAAAGAAGTTTACGGGGTTGGATTTGTTGTTGTGTGCACACTCTACTACGTTGGTAAAATATGTTTTGTGGTTTTTTTTTGTTTTTTACATACTAGTAACAAACGAACGATTTAGCACTAGAAAACCATTCCATCACCATCGTCACATCCACACCATACGCGCCCGTTCCGGATAGGGATAGTGGTGCTCCGTTAGCGCAATGGGACAGAACCTACCGTGTCACTTTGTCTATAAGCGTATTGATTCGCGTCTCGGAGAAACCGGGTACGAGCTTGTGGATAATTTCCTTCACAAACAGATCGCTCACGCCCGGACTACTTCGTTCGGCACTCTCGAAGGCTAGCCGTAGATCTCCCATATCGGAGCCACTGTTGTAATTTCGCTGCATCTGTAAAAATAAAGGGCAAAGGCACAATAGATTCATACCCTCGCCAAGCATTGACCACCCCACCAGCTTACCTCAGATAAAAGGGGGAAAATGATTGCCTTCAGACAACCACTGTTTGTCGACGTCGTCGTCGATGTCGACGATCGACTCGAGCTTTTGCTGGAGTTATTATTTACATTCGTAATACTGTTGGTACGCGAGTTGCCATTGCTGCTGGTGTTGTTGTGGCTCGGTGAGTCCCGTTCGCGTCGCAAACTGCTGCTGCGTTTCTCGTTCTCGTTTCCGCCCAGCCCGTCGGAGGCAACGATCTTTCGTTCCTTGTTTTCGCGATCCTTTTCTCGGTGATCGCGATGTTCTATCCGCTCGCGATGATCCCGGTCTCGTTCACGTTCACGATCACGATCACGATCGCGCTCTCGTTCCCGCTCCCGCTCACGGTCACGGTCACGTTCCCGTTCACGGTCGCGCTCCCGTTCCCGATCGCGTTCCCGCTCCCGTTCCTTTTCACGATCCTTTTCCCATTCGGATTCACGCTCCATGCGATGATCCCGCTGCTGCTGCTGTTGCCGTTCTAAGCTCGCTTCCTTTTCCTTTTGCAGCTGCATAGCAGAGATTTGATTTTGTAGCTCGCGCTCCTTGCGCGAATCCACAATGATTGGGCTGGTGTTGCTGCTGCTGTTGTTGGTGGCATTGTTGGCTGCAATCAGTGTCGAAGAGGACTGATGCGATGGCGATGAGGACGTTCGTGGCTAAAACAATAGTAAACAGTAAGTTAGACACAATTCATTACCTTTCCATACATCCACAGAAGCAAAATGGCATATAACTCACTTACCTGACTTGTTTTATGTTGATTCAAATTATAATCCCTATCACGGTTCGAGCTGACTCCGCCAACGTTGCTAGTGCCGTTGTGTTTTACCGGTGAACCAAGCGGGTCTTCCATCACATTTTTGTTAAAGTTATTAAAATTCAATCCCTTCACCGTCATTATCCACGGTTCATCGAGATCACTATCCTGTTTGGAATCCTCACTGAAATATAACAAAACAATCGATGAAATAAAGGAAACATAATCGAAAACTAGCATACGGAGAGCAATAAAAACTTACGAATCCGAATTTTCTGATTCTGTTTCGCTTTCCTCGCCCTTTTGAGACTTCCACTTTTTGTACCGATCGATTAAATCGATTAGGTATGAATTTTTCTTCGCCTTTTTGATGAAAGGAAACTTTAGCAGCTCCTTCGCTGTTGGTCTCTGAAATGACAAAAGCGCACAGTTAAATACAAAGTTTCTGCCCACCGATGGATTGAGCTCGTTTCAGACATACATTTTCTGGATCTTTATTTAGGCACGCTTCGACAAAATCTTTGAATGGCTTCGTGTAGCTACCGGTAAGCTGTGGTGGATTGTTCTTCGGAATGAGAAACAATACCCGCATCGGGTGCAGCTCGGAGTTGGGTGGTTCACCTTTGGCCAGCTCGATGGCTGTAATACCTAGCGACCAGATGTCGGCTTTGGAATCGTACATGGACTGCTTTATCACTTCCGGTGCCATCCAGAAGGGTGTGCCGACGAAGGTGTTCCGCTTGGAAGTGGTATTGGTGAGCTGCCCGGCAACACCAAAGTCAGCCAGCTTTACGTCGCCCAGCTCGCTCAACAACACGTTTGCCGCCTTGATGTCCCTGTGCAGTTTGCGCTCGGAGTGCAGGTAATCCAGACCCTTGAGTACCTCGCGCAATATGATGGCGATGTGCATCTCCTCGAAGAGGCCCGCCTTCATAAGGTCTAGGGCGGATCCACCTCCGAGATATTCCATGATGATCCATAGCTTGGTGCCCTGTATTGGGAAAACAGCGAAGAAAAAAAGCATTAATCATACAAAAAACGGAGTGTCTTAGTTTTTATGAGCAAAATCAAAGCGCAAACATGGTAGAAAGTCTGACAAAAATGAGGATGATTTGTCTTTTCCGTGCTCGCATATATGCCCGCAAAAGCGCGTTTAGCTGAAATTTCTCCTCAAACAAAATGAAACGCTTGTCTAGCTCATCGAAACGGAACCATGCATCAGACGATACAAAATGCCTGCCGCGATCGCTCGGTATCATGGCTTCACGGAAGACACACCACCACGCGTAGCTTGTATCGTCTTCCAGCCGGATGCAGTTCCTTTCATTTCAATACTGTATTGTACAGTGAGGTGGAAAATTTAGTCCATTGTTTGTATCGTGCATCTGCATCCGAAATGATATGCAGAAACATCTTTCGCTTTTCTCTGGCATTGAAAACGAAACTACGCTATCAATTATGAAAGAGGAAAGTGGTATCGAGACACATCGAAGCGATACAATCAAAACAGGTAAATGTGATCGTTTTGCAAAAAACAACAACAGCCAATTGGAGAAAATGTGTTTTGAATCTGAAAGAAGGATGTGCAGCGAGTTGGAACCATAATAACTTTGCTCGGTTAGCCACGGTAGGATGAAACATAGAATCATGCTTTCACCGACTGTCGGAAAACACATTCAAGTCGCTAGTAAAGCTTTAACTTTGCTGCTATTACAAATTTTCTTCTTATCACCCAACATTTTAAGAACACGTTTTGTCTCGTTCCATCCGTATATCAACAAAATTTCCTCTTGTTCGCACTATATGCTAGCAGTGTATGCGTCACCACTTTAAAACACAACGAAACAGAATAATGTGTACAATATGCTAAGGAAAGTGGCTCGTCGTTGGTGACATTTACGGATTCGGAAAGGTAGCACAAACCACACGGTAGCCCATACACATTTATGTACCACCAGGTTCGTGACTTTATTTTGCATCGACCCGTTAACGGTCCGATGTGACCGACGTGGAACTCCACAGTCCAGCTAACCCCCTTCAAAATTATTCTACGTGTTGGTGTATGAGTCATTCATTCGGTATCGCTCACAAACGGTCATGTGCGCGCCCGCCTATAAGGGGGATTGGTTGGGGTAGATGGATTGCTCAGAACACATTGGCCGGGCTAAAGCACTTCACCTCCCTACATAGTCGACTGTATCGCGATTGTGATGCGATTTGCGATCATTATTAAAACAAACACGCACATAGCGTACCATGTACGAAGTTGAAGGGTCCCGTTGTGTCGTGCTGATTTAGATAACGCCGATTTCACCAAACTAGACCCCTTGCCATTGCGGAAGAAGACACTTAAAGTACGCACTCTGGATACCATATTCCTACTTTCAAAGTGACTAGCATCAGCGAACAGAGATAGGGAGCAATGTACGGCACAGGGCGCACAGTGCGCGCTCAAGATATGTACCCCTTTGATAATTATGCATCTCTTAACACACCGAAGCCACGACTTTGGCTTCTCAGCTCTGCCAATGACACAAGCACGTGGAATGAAGCGACTCTCTATTGACATTCATTCCACACCTCGGCAAAGTTGATGACGGATTGGGACACATTCTAGCACATCAAATATAATGGCTGTTTTCAAATTCTACAGGTTTCAAAGCACATTACGTTAATTCTAGACGATATAACGTCTATGTAAAGCTCGTTCTATATATAATGACAACCTGTATAAAAAAACCGTTTCAAATCTACAATTTTGTATCATAACCAGTTCAATTTAACGTATTAGATATTTTATGAACATTAATATTTGAATTTAGTTATACACTCACTTCAAATAACCAAACCGAACCGGGGAATCAAAAACAGTGTGCTTTCACAAATAAGTGTACGAAAATTTGAATAAGCAATCCAACATTCGGCTGCCCTGTAAAACAAAACGACAATATTTGTCGAGGAATTGTGTATGCTAATTTTCATGTCTAGCAGTGGAGTTAGTATTTGCTCAAAAATTTGTCAATCCCAACACGGATTGACCAAGGATGACGGCAGAATTACGCCATATGGACGTAAAGAGTGAACGGTGAGCGAAAAGTAAAACCTTCTCCTCACAACACAGATGAGCAGCGGTGATTTGTTTATATATGACATGTAATTGATTAGATCACTGTCATAAGGCTGACGTCAGCATTGAATAGAGTAGGGAGGATTCTACGAGGCATAGCAGTAAGACGTATTTAATATTATCTAAAAACGGGGAGAATTTGAAGTATTGTATACGATACAGTATAGAAGTATACGATCAAATCATTAAACCTACCTTAAGATATGATCCGAAGTATTTGGTGACGAACGGCGAGTCACATTGCGATAGCACCATAATTTCCTGCTGAATGTCTTCGATTTCATCTTCAGCTTCTTCGAGATCGATGATCTTAATTGCGACCACCTGTTGTGAAAGATAAACAGTCGAATAAGCATAGTACATTAAAGATAAGTCGAATGTATTTGACGCGCTTCTCAATCAAACAAAGGATGGTACGACGGCTTAACGGCTTCAAAACTACTTTAAAGCGAAAAGAAGAGTTTATAAAGAGTCATACATTGTAGAGCACAAATCCGACCGTCTGGAGACAGACAATAAAAGCTCAATTTAATTGACTACTCTCAACACGACTCGACAACTAACTCACCGAGAAACACTCATCTATTTTATCTAGGACCAATGCGAAACTCGGTGCTTGGCGGAAGGATATTTATCACCAACAAACACATCGAGACCAGGCACACCAATTTCGCTCCGTGGTGGAGGCGCAATGGTGAAGCTTATGTGTGTTCCTTCTTCCTGTGCTTACCTGCTGTGTCCGGTTGTCAACACCCTTGAAAACTTCGCCGAAGGATCCTTTACCGATACGCTCCTGCTTTGTGAAGATAAGCTCCGGGTCGACTTTCTGCAAAGAGAGGAGAGGAAAAGGAAATAGGATATTAGTCCCGTTGTCAATAGACTCCGGACCCAGGCTCTAGGCCAGCTAGCGACGACCCACTTAGCCTTAGCTAGTTCCGAGCAGATGGGTACGATGGCTGTTGGGGAACAGCTAACGTTTGCAGCAACGCGATGAATGGCAACGGGGCCTCTTAAGCAAACAATACCGAGTCGACAAGAGGAAGGTACATCGTGCAACACTTCATCCCCGTTTGCTAGCAGTAGTAAGTGATTTAATTAAAAACTTTCAAGTAGATTTTAATTCGTTTAAACGTCAGGTTGCAAACCATCGCACGGGGCCGGAAATCCTTGACTTGGGGACGCCGTACGTTGACATTCCGACACGAGTAAGTTTGGAAACATTCTTCATGTACAGCAAGTCGCTCTTATTGCAAGAACTAACAATGTCGTTCACCTTCAAAACTATGCTTTAAGTTGCTACGCTTAGTTCTATACAACATGTCCTTCTTCTATTAGAGTAAAGCATTTCCTGAAGATTTAATTAAAAGTTATGCAACGTGTAAAATGTTGTTAACACATACCTAAAACTATTAATATCAGTTACCAACCGAATGCTCTTCAAGGTACAGAATATCGCGTGCAAGTGATAAGCAACGTAAACCGCTTTGGCATTTGTCCCAACGATTCGGATGCTCCACCACCATGACCAGGAGCAAGAACGGAAGAATGACGTGATGTATTCTGAATTTATTTTTATGCTGACCTATGTTTAAGAAAACACGAGGCCTGTGCGATGTACATGACTTGTCACTTTCCAATACACTCCTTCAAAATGCATTAAAGCGTGTGCCGTTGTATGGTGGCATGCAACGAAAGACAAAATGTAGGAGTTCGACAATGCCATAACTACCTTTACCCTTTATTCGCACGCTTAGCACACTCTTCCATGTTTGAGGACTGAGGTTGTGCATCGCGTCGCAGCCTTTAGAAGCCAGTAAAAGGCCAACAAGAAAATGGGTACGGGAAAATGAAAGTTAAATTACTCGTAATGAGTGTACGACGACCGTCGCTTTTTGATCGACTACACATTATTGAGCCACGCTGTCTCCTTCGTGCCGTTCGTGTGAGGCGTGCGTTAGACACTCGTCTCGTGTACTTCGACACGGATGACGCTGCCATGGATCAAAGATTTATTTTGACATACACCGAGCGTTTGGGTTTGCGGTTTGTCTGAATCCTGTACACTCCTCTAGCACTCTAGCTCTATTTACTCGAGACCTACAAATTAAGCTGTACGGAATATGAACTGCCACAAAAACAATGGAGCTTTGTACCGGCAACGCTTCCTAGGGAGTGGTCTAACGCTGTACGCTGCTGCGTGCTTTACATATGCTTCCCTTTTCATGACACGTCGCCACAGCTGATCTGACACGAGCGAGGGTTCGGTAACGACGGCATGCAATTACCATCGCTCGTAGGCCTTTCCTATGTACCCACTACCGCCTTCAAAATTGCACAAGAAATCATACTCTGCAGGCGTGACATCTTGGTTACGTTTTTGCCATTGAGCACAGTTTTTCTTCCATTTTCGACCGATGTATGCTGATTCATACTCAGCATTAATCCGTTCCGTGCTGTATAGCATAACCTATGTGTGTCAGCGGGCCAGTTAGGTAATTGGTGCTGGAGGTAGACGGAAGGCAAATCGACAACGGTCGAGTAGATGACCAGAAATCAAGCCATTCGGCGGACGCATTCACGCGAGCCCTTTCACTATTCAAGGTTTTGTCGGGCGACTCACACACTAAGGATAACGATCAAACTGCTCATTGTGCGAGACAGTGAACGCTTGCTTTTTCGCACCAAAGTCCCCAGTCGAACTTTATGGCGATACTATTATTTTATTTTCACGCTGAAGTTTGTGCAGCGAATCTTGCCGGTGTGCGACAATCGGTTTTACCCTTAGATACCCAAATAAGGAAATGAGACAACCTCAGACGGATTCTATTTCAACGTGCCTTACGATAGTCGTGTTCATCTTGATCGCATTTTACTCCTGCACTTATAGGTGGCAAAACAAAACGGTTTCCACTATCTTATCATGTCACTAGCAAGCCACCAATTACATTACAAATTCAGTGTAGAGGTGCTAAAGGGTGCTGTGTTCCAGACCCTGATAAAATGCTACCAGCGATACCATCGGAATGCAGGTGACAGTTTCATTTGTGTCTTATCTTGTCCTTTTTTTTAAGGCACGTACTGTGGAGGGTCGACGGTTCGGTTGCGTGTTGCCTTGAAGTTCATTTTCTAATGATTTTTTTTATCTTTGTCGCAAAGTTCTAGCTAAATGGTGAAATCAATTTGTCGATTGACCTTTAAAAAGATTGATCAGATGAATTTTCAAATTATTCTCAGCTAATTTGCACCTCCCACCATATCAATCAACCATTGGTCAATAAATGAAATTCGAAAGAATTTGAATGCTTTGCGATGTAAAATGAAACACACTAACGACCCACGAATCTACAGCAAAACTGCTTACTTTCGCCTTGTCTATTTCACAATTATGATTGCTCAACAATACAGTGAGGCGGTATTTGCAGCCAACTTCACCCAAGTGAAGTATATACTGTGGCTAACAAATATATAGACGTCATAGTTTCTATAGAATTTCCACCGGCACGAGAATAGCGATTAGCAGCAATGCTTCCGAATCGGAACTCAATCGTAAAATCATGATCCATACGAATGAGTTTCTGCTTCAATCGGATTCGTGGCGCTCGGATGCAGCTGCCACCGGCAACCGTATTACTTTGAGATTTGTAAGATAAGTAGTACCTATGCAGCATGGCAGGGAAGGCGCGCCACCAGCCTCGGATCGGAAAATAATGCTAAGAGAGAAATAATGATGAAATCTTCCGTTAGCATAATGTTCGCCGAGGGAGAAACATGAAATGGAAAATCACAACTTTCGATACACCCTGATCCCGAAACACACAACAACTGATCACCGTCCCCTCGTCCCCCCCCCCCCCCCCTTTCCTCTTCCTCTTCCTCCGTATGTATCGTCGATTTTCTACGCTACTGCCAATGCTGATTGTCTGCGATGGGCGTTAGGTTTTCCATCCCAGCTGAAAGGGAAAGGGGCCGGCTCATAAGGCCGGCGAAAAGTGAAATCAGTCGTGTTTAGAGTTTTGCGTTTTTAGACAATATTAGACATAATTCCTCGCTGCTCGGCCTACGAAAGTTTACCAATTTCAATCCAAGGGTGACCAGCGATCTCGGAGATTCAGCGAGCGCAAGAAAGCAAAGAATGTATAGCGCACGAGCGCGCGTGTGGAAGGAAAGCATCAATAAATGCGAGAGTAAAGTAAAAAGAAAAAAAAACCTTAAACATGCCTAATGTTTTTCAGTGAAAAGTCCAATTAAAATCATTTCTTCGGCAGACAGCCGGCAAAACGTTTAACACATTTCGATGCGTTTTTTTGTTGTACCTTTGCTGCCGTTGCGGATGAGTTGAAGTATCACAAAATTATGCAGTTTAAAAGAAACATTAAAAAAGATCGCTAATTGCCACCCTTTTACAGTAGAGAGTAGGAGTAGCAGTGTCAAAAAAAGGGTAAAGTTTGATGTGTGGAAGTAAAGCCCTCTCTGAGACGGTAACTGTTGCCCAATTTGCCGAACGACACTGTAGATACGTACTCGATGCTGGCTGAGCTGACGAAAGGGCAGATAAATGTTTTAAGGGTTTGATTCTACAACGCCGATGACGAAACCTGGTTGCCGTGAAGGTCTCGTGACTTTCGATTCTTAGCAACTGCCAATTCCATTGACTTCCCTCAGTGGTGTTCCCACTCCGAAACGATCGGCATCATTACAACGAGCAATGGCGTAGCATTCGTCGCTGATGAGACCGTTTTGTACAACCGCCGAAAAGGTTACGGCTGCAACAAATCAATCGTATAGCTGAAGAAATAGATTCATGCAACTGCTCTATGTCAACGCATACCCTCTTAGACTTCAATAGAAATCGCATTGGAACAACGCTTATGAACAATTGATACATTGATCTGAAACAAATGAACTTCAAACAACGTGTAATAGACAATATGAGTAGATTCAATAGAGAGACACGACTAACACGATAAATCAACATTAGGCAACAAAAACTCTACTATCATTCGGCCTACACCAAACATCACACATCTTTATATTAAAAAAATATTCCTTCGCATAACCAGCCAGATATGACTATTTCTTCGAGTTGGAGTCTCAGTCACATACAGCACTGAGTTTGAATTTTCTTTGTCTTTGGCGATGGTATCGTGTAGCTAGGCTACGGCCACTCCAAGATCCAATTAACCGAGACGAAACCTTACAACTCACCAGTTCTTCCGGTTGTTGTAAAAGAGCGCGACCTCCTCCGATACCTTCGCCGGCGTGACCTACAGGTGATCGTGGTCCTCCCACCATACCATGCTGGTTGTTGTTATGGATCACCAACGGAGGTGGTGACCGTCCGCTTCCATTACGCGTTTGGTGTGGCACAAAGTTCGGTGGTAGCGAGTGTAACTGCGGACTACTGCTGCCTCCATTGTGATGCCCGTTACTCAGCTCGTACATCGATAGGGGACGCGGAGGCTTAAGCCCATGATGACCCGCCGGATGATGGGGCTGCTGCTGCGGCTGGTGGTGGAGGTGATGGGGGTGATGGTGCGGGAGATGGTACCCATTGCCATTGTAGCTGGCACTCGAGATCTCCGGAAAGGAGGGTGCCTGTGACAAGGGCTTCACGTCGTAGTGTTGATAGCGGCTTCCACCAACGTCCACCCCACGGCCGCCACCATTGCGTTCGCTGCTGACTCCATTCTGCGACGTCGGATGTGGCAGGCTGTAGGAATTCCGGTATCCCGGCTGATTCCAGTGCGGATTACTGGGTAGCGTCGAGGCTGTACTGTTGTTGCCGGGACCGCCGTACATCGATGGCTGATGATGGTGCAGAGTGTTTGGACCGTGTTGCATAGCCGCAACACCAATGTCCCGCCACATCTTGCGCGCACGTTCCTCGTCGCGCTTCATGTGCGCGGCTGCAATGCTGTGCCCTGTGTGCTTGGCTCGAACACTTTCGCGCTTTCGTACGTGCTCTGATTACTCAGGAACGTGTGCACATGGTCGTGCTTAAACTACACGTTTCGTTTGACGCTTTACCACAACACAACACTCGGCTCCAAACAAAGATGCGTTCATCTAGATCTGTAGACCCTGTTCAAGCTGCAGCATGCTAGCGACAGAGGGATGAGAGACACACTGTCACTACACTGCCACGGCAAGCAGAAAGTGCAACTGCACAATGATTTGTGAGACGTATTGTAACGTGAACCTTTGACACTTTGCTTGCCCCTATGTACACACTTGAATGCTTGATATGGGATACACCTGTTGCACGTGTAAAAAGCGTTGTGGTAGCTCGTTTTCACTTCACGCATTCATCTTCAAGAGCCCTTGACGCATTCCCAGAGTCTTTGGTATGTCATTGCCACAAATGTCAGCTAACTTTACGCACCGATTCACTGATTAGATTAGTGGAGAGAAATACCGTTGGATCAGGCGAAGCGTGTTAAGGTGGACGAAGCATAATGAAATATGAGCCCTCTTGCCATCTTCAATATTGTTCTGTTCGTCTTACTCTCCGAGCGTGCGATGTGGTGTACATGTCTGGCTTTTAAACGGGCTTGCTTAATATTGCCTAGCGTATCGTAGGTACTGCGCTTCGATAGCATGTCATTTAATTTCAATGAAAATCATATGTTTAAGCGATGCTACCAACAGATGTTCTAGTGGAAACTCTATGTTTGTATAATCAGAGAAAAGCTAACCAATTTTCTTGAGAAGTTAAAACCAGAATGCCGATGTTCTCACTCAATACCTTTTTATTTTTGCATCCAAATTATTTTGCTTGTTGCTCTCTAGTCATCCAACGGAAGGTACTTCGCCCTATAGCCACAGCACACGCTATAAAGCCACCTGACGACTAGCATCAATCAACAATCTGTGTCAGGAACGATGAGCGTAAAGTCCGGAAACCGAACGACGAAAACAGTTACAAATCAGAGGTAATTAAACATCGTGCCTTTTAAAATGGACTTAACGTTCTGAAAAAGAAAACACGAAAACAACCCGACACAAACACAACAAAATGCGAAAAATAATCTCAAACTCACATTGCACGTTGGTTACTTGCAACTGTAACGTGTAAAGGGCTCCACAAAGAAAATACGTAAAAAATAATTTAAACGATCAATAACAACATAAGGTGTCCGTGGTTAGCAGCAAAGGCAGCGACCGAGAGAGAGTGAAGAAGCAGAAGTCTGCCAAATCGACGCTAACCGGCTATGTGTGTTTCTTACCACAGTGTGGTTGATTGATTTAACGGTTGAGGAAATCATCGTCCAAACTTCTCACCCTGGGAGAAAAGCGTCAGGTAAGAAATGAAGTGAAGCGACCGATTCCCGATACGATACTGTGCGAACGCGAGACTCGAGCGACGAGTGTCTCGAACGGAACAGAATTATTGGGCTCTACGCTTTGATTCAGCTTCCTTTCCTTCTCAACATCTCGTTATGCATCAACCCCATTTCCATGATTAATAAATGAGGATGGAAATTATTACTGCCAGCGTTCGGTCGTGCGCGATGGTGAGAACATTATGAGCATTTTCGTGGTGAATACGGCCGCGCGGTTGGTTTAAACTTTCTTAAACTTCACACATCGTATTGGTTTGATTGTTTCTCGTGGTTTTCATATCAATGAATCTACCAAGATAATAAACTAGTGTGGTCATTAAGAGGTGACAATTAAAATATCAACAGACAGCATTGATCAACAATTCCAGCATTTGTTGTGATGATCATCATTCGTAAGATAAATTTTAGAAAGAGTTAAACAAAACATGAATTAAACATTTACTTAAACGTGCATAACTTTGCAAAGTTCTCTGAAGCGGCATTCCAAAAGATCAAATCCTCGCTCGTGAATAAATAACATCGGTCCGTTTTCCGACCACCATGTCTTGGGGACTTCGTTTCCAATAACTACTTTTCAGCTACTGGTCATGATGGCAGATTCATAACTTATTCACAACACTATTCCAACGGTTGCGACAGTTCCGTCTGATGCAACACGGATCGACCAGAACGGCGCAAACATCCGCCTCCCCCGAAGAAGATGACGCAGTGCTTCAAATCCAATTAGAATACCCGGTCAGACGACGACGACGACGGTGGGCTGTCGAGGCATGATAGTGCCAACGACATAACGACGATACAACCATTTTATGAACGCGCAAACTCCGACCAACGGAAAAGCCCTTGGCCGGGAGGTAACGCAACCAAAGCTCCCTTCTTCTTCTTCTTCACAGCACGATCATGACGATATTGCTTTGTACGAAGAAAAACGTTTCACTAGATGCAACCATGATGCAGAAATAGCGCGGAGATCTTGTCTAGTCGGGTACTGTAAAAGCTCCTACCACTGCGCTCGGTACTGCACTCAGCTCTGCTACCATCATGGGTATAATTTTGCCATGAAGAAATCGAGCAAAAGCTGTAATTGAGTTAAGGGTTCCGAGGCTGAGGCCCCTCTAAGTACGCCTGATATTCTTCGCCGCCAGTAGTACCCACAACCCTCCTCCGGTTCTCAGCACAGCAAAGCGTTTTAGCGGGGAATGGCATGGACACCGAAAACGAACCGGGAGGATTTTGATTTCCTCCCGGTGCTTAACGGAAATTGTTCTACGCCCGTGCGGAGAAGAGGAAGAGCACACACTGGACAGTTGGCACAACACACTATAACCACTGTGGGCGGTGGAAAACTCGCTGCACTCATCTTCTCTGTTAATAAAAACTTTCAGTTTCCCACGAATCGTCTGCCCCGCGGACACAGAAAGTGGTGAAGTTTCGATGTGAATGTTTACGGAAATGAACTACTTCTCCAACAGAATAGGGCAAACCTTCGGAGGCAGTAGCGGTGAACTGCAGCTGCTACCCTTGCAACACTGAGTACCGAAGAACGTTGAAAAATAAATGTAGAAAAGACAAAAGCCTTTTTTCCAGATGTCTCATTTCTTGTACTGTCATATCAGTTGCATTCATTATGTTTGACTATCTTTCCATGAAGCCGGCATTCATTCAATTGTTGTTTTATTCTTAAATTCTTAAGTCATTTTTTTAACGAACGAAAGAAGAACATTACATAGTCAACTGCTTCAGATGTTAATTCTGAACATTGTAATTTTCTTGAAGTATTACTTAAGCAGAGTAGTATGATAGTTTTAGCAGGTTTTATGATCCGTTTCACGCTGCTTCAGTAAGTTAGAACCTCCTGTGCTTGATAGTATCGTGGTTGAATGGCATGACGTACTGATTACAATATTAATGATTACTCACACACCACGCTCAAATCGGGGCACATAAAACCGTACTGCTTCAACCTGCCCGTCCTATGGTCCGTCAGTCGGTCAGTCAGTCAATTTGACGTCAACCCAAAAGCATTCGCTCGCGTTGAATGTAGGGGTTCCAATTCAAAATATGGTCCACTTTGACAGTGTGTGACAGTGGTGGCAAAAAGTGGTACAACGTTTTCTATCGATCCGAGCGGTTACTGCCGCGGTGGCAGACATCAGCAAAACTGGGGAGCAAAAAGAGCACAACATAGCACAACACAACAGGCTTGGCCCTGTTCGCAGCAATGCAACAGGTTGATGAAAAAAAGCTTATATTAAATCCCCCTTCCAACGCTGGCCGAACTCTCCCCGACCAACAGTACTAGTTTGGGTGGCTGATGGCTGGCCAATGGTGCAGGTTGTTTGGTTAAGCTCCGACACTATCCGCTGGCCTCCCTCAAACACATACAAGCAAACGACGAGTTTGGTGGTCGACACGATGGAAAAGACAAATGCTATGGCTGTGCGATACGGAACGATTGGCAGACCAAAAACCAGTGAACCAACTAACCAACCAGCACAACTGACTTAACCGACTTTATCGAGACCTTCCAAGCATTAGTAAACTTCCCAATTGTCAGCTGATCAGTCATTTACTCAAAAAATGCAATGCCAATTGAGCTTGATTTTTGAAAACCTGCAGTAATTTCACAATACAGTACAAAATGAACTTCAACACTACAACTCTTTTTGAACCCAAAGCATGAAGGTAGCGAAAATGTCAAAGACCATGCAGTATCTCACAGTCACGGCAATCTGGATAATTAATATGCGCTTGTTTTCACACCATTTCCTACTTGAACATGCAAATCAATCGTAAATGTACCCTTCAGAAAGGAAGTCATTTTCAGTCAACCGTAGTCGTCAAGGTCGTCGGAACGGCAGAAACTTATACACACACATACCAAACCGAAGTAAGCTTTGGCTGCCCCTTGTTTCTAGACAGCATTTCGACTTGATCCGCATATGATCTTGAAACAATTCAAGGAACTATTGACCTGAGACCATTGTACAATGTATAGCAGAGCAGAAAGTAAAGCAGTATCGTACACACATACCAAGCACGCATAGCTGGGGAACCCTAGATATCATACATCTATAAAACTGTCAAGCAATATAACGCTCATGTATCTTGAATAATGATAGATATCATCCTTGTTGGCTGTTATACTTCATGATTCCAGTCCGCTTGGCGCACCTCTCCAGGTGTTGCATAGAAACGCCACGACTGAAAAAAGCTACATCTTGATGTCTTGCAATGCCACAGAAATAAAAACCTGATCGCCATGCATTGCACGCATCGCTATACACTGCTAGACACATTACACACTTTCTGACCACGGAAAGCACCTGCACCAATGCTGGCGGAAGCGCCTATATCGGCAACGAACAATTAAAGCAACAATTTATGTATGTTTGGAGGAATGGTGCTTGGTTGAAGGAAACACACGTTGCCTGAGGCGTAAGAAGTGTGGCCGTGTACAAATCATGTGTTTCTATCGAATTGTTGGCATTTCGGATCTGAAAACTATTTACTACATTGCAATATGATGTGGTACCATGTAAGGGACATGTATCATCTTAAAGTTGATGTAGAACCTAAGTTTTCTTAATAAAATAATGTGCAAGATTGCTCTAGAACAACTAATGCGTACAGTGCAATCGTATAGAGTGCAATCGTGACGCAAGCAATAAATAAATGCAACTTTTTGGCATGCTTCGCTCGACAACGGAAACGATATATTCATAGAGAATTATGTGATGCCACTTCCCTATATAACCCACAAATCCTGGCCGCCATATTTCCAGCTTCCATTTCATGTCTCTGCAGAATGGTGCACCGAGTTCAACAATCGATAATCAATTGGCTGTGTCTAGGAGCGTAACACCGGGTACTCGTATCTACGACTCGCATCTAGCTGTTCATCCTACGAGGTCAAACAATGTTTTCCTCGAACGCAAACGCCATACTAGAAGCCACGCGCCACCGCCGCCCATGCTGGGACGATTTCATCGAATAGTATGATCGACGACACTATTAGGACGAGCCAGCCATAGGATGAGGAAGGTACTGCATAAAAACACGCACACAGCCACATAAACACAATTTGAGCTTGGCATGGCACGAAAATAGAGCTCGATGCCGCCAACACGACGCTTCCAAACTGAGCTCCGAGAATGCACCGCATTTTGTCTGCAAGTTTGGGTGTGCCGCCCTTTGGAAGCAATCACCGTTTTGGCACCGGAACCCGAGAGTTGCGGCACGGGCCTTGGGTGCACTGTTTGTTCATTGTTTGTCGCATGATCCTATGCCTACTGCTGCCGCTGCTGCCGAGTTGTTGTAGGTGGCTAAAGGCCAAGTGTGGCTTGTGTATCAACCGACCCCACCCAGCCAATTCGCTCTTCGTGCGGAGTGTGAGGGAGCACAACATATTTGACGGGCTACTATCCGGTTCAAGGTGAGCAACCTTGAACATTGGATCACGTACACGACACAGCCGGAGAGTTTTGTCGAGAAAACACATTCGTGCGGCAGCAAAACGGTACTCGGTGTGGGCTGCAGCAGCACACCGCAGAAACGGTTGCTGAATTTAGCAAACCAATCTGCATGCCGACAAGCTGTGGCAATCGACGTTGCACAAGTATTGATGATTGATTTGCAGTTGCATACTCCCATGCTAAGAGCGCCGAAAGATCGTGGTGTAGAAAACGTACATCAATTTGCCTGTGTCGGTGGATGGCACCAGTGTTTCAAATTGCATCTGCTGTGTAATGATTTGGAGTAGCTCCGATTTTACTTAACTCTTTCGCAAAGTACTCAAAAATGAACAAACAACAAACATTCAATCGAACATTCAGATCTCAACAAGCACAACACACAAACCCGCTAAGAAGCGTTTACGATAGCTACTGACTGAAGGACATGGTGGTGATGGCATATGTTTATCATGATAGTGGTATTGACGTTGCTCATGAAGAAACATCTCAAGGCTGTCACAGATTGATCTGATCAGTGCGCAAGTTGCGTTTGTGTTTGAAAATTTAATTTTTTTCAATGATAGATAGTTCTTATGAAACAAATTATCGAGCAATAAGGGTAATTATTACCTGTAATCAACTAAAACATGTACAACACTATACTTAAGACGCCCTACACCTTTGTTGCACTAGTTTAGAAAACATGACATAAAAAACTGTTAAAACTTGTTCACATGCTTGTCAGGAACCGACGACATACTTTAAATTAAAAATCGACTAAAAACCTCCAAGCATTTCAACAGCAAGACTTCGACGCAGACTTCCAATCAAATTCCTTCGGCTTTCGCACCACATTCACAAATGGATAAAGGTCCATAAAAGACATAACTTCACGATATACGATGTCAGTGACGAAACAGTGATCGGCGCCTGAAGGCATGTGCACTAGGGCATGTGGGGCTGACTTCGACGCTGTTTTTCAGATTTGGAACGGATTGAACACTCCACAGATCCAATGGTGGACGACTGCAGGCTACAGCGCTACAGATACGCAAGACAAATGATTGTGACGTCGACACGAAGCGGTCGGCATTTTTCTTGGCGGACGAATGCCACTAGGTTAGCGGAGCTTCCATGCAGAGAGGCCTTGCTGTTATATCACACCAAGGTTGCTAGCTAGCACCGGTGTTGCTCAAAAAGGCTACCGTTTATGCAATCACTCAAATCTTCTACACACGCTTATTCGCTCGTCTATATCACGCTCACTATCTATCGTTTGGTGATAACATCCAAAATAGTTCTCAAGATTGGTTATCGTTCAAGGCACTTGTTTTTCATGTCTATGGTTTTGGATTAAAAGCTATCATAAAACATAAATGCGAAACTGTGTCTTTAAAGTAGTTTATACCAGCATCAGAATATGAGCTCGAATTTTTTTTTTTTTTACTCCATAACCTGGTTAAATGGACTATAAACGGCAACACTATACATAATTATGACTCAAATGGATGAAATCTTCGATGCTCCTAGATGATTATGATGCAACGATCAGTTCGCAGCTTATCTCAGAGCCGCTGCAGGAGCGTAAATGTTTCAGTCAGCCAGGATTGGGCAGTCAGAAAGAAGGTTAGACTTAATCGAACAAGGCCTGCATGAACACAAAATTCGAACCACCGTTACCAAAACCGTTGTTCCCGATTTTGGACCCCCGCTTGGCACATTACCGGTTATGGAAGAGAGGCCGCCACCACCGGCCCAACATGCCTGTGTGGCTCCAGGAAAATAAAAGTATGATTTCCTAATCGGGAACTGCGCTGATCAAAAGTTATGCTGAAAGCATATGACACATCAGTGCTGGAAACCGATAATGAAGGGAACAGCCCCGCACGTAGAATATTTCGGAGTACAGGAAAGAAAACGACGATATTAGCGTTTTCGACCCACGACAATCCACCACCGGGCTTGAGGCTTATGCGTGAACCCCCATACCTCAGCGCTGGTAACTCGCACTCTGGGCTCTGTTTTGTGTGCTTCTTTTGCTTATTTCTCTGGAGGGGTTGGGGACTGCTGTTTCATTTCGGCAATAGCACCGCAAGCAAGCGTGCTGTGCGTGTTTGAGAGGAAATTGGGCGCAAGTCGAGCTGGCCATAGAGACGTTCGGCACGTTCGGCACGGGAGAAAGTAGGTTACCTTTCCGTGGTCGAAGCGCGGTGAAGGTTGTGGACTACTGCTGGTGCCACAGTACAATACAATGCACACATACCCATCACTTTCTGCGGAATGTTTGAATAGTTTGTTTTAACTTCTGCACCGACCCGCGAGTCTCGTGTGGTTCAACATGGACCGAAAGAGGAGGGAAGATATCCGAACGTGGTCGAAAATCTCCCACTATTCCAACACCGACGATGCCAATCCCACCATTACTCGCACACCTGTACGAAGTTTTCGTTTGGGGTGGATGTTCGCGAAGCAAAGCTCGGCTTCTTCGTTTTCCTGATGGTCCTCTTTTGGAAGCATTATCAAAATGGCCCACTGCCGCAGATACGAACCTGTCCGATGACAGTGAAAATAGTTTTAAAAAATGCGAAAGAAACTGAAGGTATCCGATTCATGCCACACGCGTATAAATATTCATATGTTTCGGAAGGTGAAAGACGTCCCACCTTTGAGAGTCCAACACTAACACACTCATAAATTCACGGCACTGAGAAACCGAGCCCGGAACATCACATTTGGATGGGCCAGAAAAACTTAAAACACAGCACTTTAGGTCACTAAAATAGTCAATACAAATGAAACTAAATTGGACATTGGAATATCCTCACATTTGGTGAGAAGTCATTCACTGACCAAAATGTTGCTCTAGTTTGGTAAACTGAAACATTGTAGGTAGTTGTTTTGCAAGCATTTAAAATATTTACTGCAGCTGTCTTCAATCAGCTCAGAAGCATTAACCCAAAAGGTAGCCGCGTGGTTCTTCTTCTTCAACGCGCTTTGAGAATAATCTGCAGCGAAAGTTTTAACCATACATAGCACGCATTCTGTTGAGATTGTGTACGTGTAAAAATTCTTTTTTCTTCCAACTTCTCGAAATCCAACCGGTTCATCGAACAGGTTTCAAGTTTATTTTAAACCAGCAAGCTAAACGAGTACCGCGCCGAGTTGGCTGAAATTTGGCCATCGATTTGGCTAAACCCCATTCCCGATGGTATCACACATTGAATGCACGATTAAGCGAAAAGCTTTCAAATGAACTGGAAGATGCATATGTGTGAAATATTAAAAGATTGATGAGATGACATTCCAGTTCCAGTCCACAACACTTTTTGCAGTAAACTTGAGCAACGTGTAGATTCCATTTGTTAGTATTTGACATTACTAAACTTTGAAATCTCATCCAAACCGTCTCCCTGTACGCAAGACTGACTATTCAGCTCGGGTTAAATCAAGTCACAGAAACAGCATGCCGAGGCTTTTCGAGGTTGTAGTGCCAAAGAGTAATAAAAACCAGAGCGTTCTCTTTATAAAGATGCTCGCCCACCAAGAAACATCATTAAACTATACCAGAGAATATCACGACAAATATCCGCAATACTCTAACAAATGTTTTTTCCCTTAGCGAACTCCATAAAAAAACCCAACATTCCACAAGCTAAGTGAACTTGAAAACAATTTTCCACGAACACCCACGGGCTGATCCACCGGCTCGCTCGTTATGCTCTAGTTTTTATTGAAACCATTATCGGAAACTATTGCACTGTACCAACCACTGGCTTTTCGTTGTCTTCGCTTCAAATAATATCAGCTTTTTCCGGACCGCAGTAAATCAATCTGTATCCATTTGGCAGCAGCAACCCAGCATCATAAAACGGCTCATATTTTTCGCCTTCCATCTTCGCTATCTAGCCCCCCCGACTTGTACAAGGCGTCGAAAGACATTAAATGTATACGTGCGATTCGGAGCGACTTCAAGACAACAAAACGATATTCTTGAGCTCGTCTTAAAAAGGAGTAATATTGGATTCGGTCATTTACAGCTGACAGGAACACGCATCAAAACCGAGCATAAATTTCACAAACCATAGCCATCAGAGTTTAAATGGAAATAGCGAATAAATAAGTACCAAATTGTGCTTAACTCATTGCAAAGTAAAGCAAATAACCACATTTAAATAGCCATATCTGTCAAGTTAACACATCGCAATAAAACAACAAGTAGAACGGTGCGCGGCTACCACGGCTTATTATCCATGATGTTGGCCGCAGCTTATCTGAATATACACACGATATTCTCTGCAACGACTGCTCTCATTACCACTTGGGTGTTTGTTTTCAACACCGGGCATATCATACTACAAACAGCGCTTTTGATCGTTGCATATCTCTTCTCAACAGTACGCCGCATTCTTCACTTAACAAACATTGCTCCACTTCTGAGATCTGCAGACAAACAGGTAAATGTTTATCTGTTTACTTTTTCCTTTAATTTAATTTAAAAAGTTTCAAGATTCCTCCACATGTTTCCTCTAAACGCTAATCCACATCTTAGGTATGCAGATCTTAACCAAGCTGCAAACTGATTACGAGGTATCCAACGCAAACCACCATCCAACACTGTAAAACTCGTGTCACAGAAACACTGTTGATAATTCAATTTTTTATATTATTTGAATAGTTAGCTGACAATTTTTTTCAGTTTTAGTCGCAGTTTTAGAGGCCATGGAGCAACTTTCGAACGCATTCAAACACAATGTGTATGTAATTTTCCCAACGCTTTTCACACGCCAGACGCAAACTATTCGCCAGATTCACAAATAATGTGGAATCACGTTCAAGGTGATAATTACACGATTCAAAGCAACTACACGAAAACAACACTGCGCAAAAGATCGATTGTGAGGAGTAAAAACTTCACACAGGCGTAAAAACACTTCTTTCCGGCCTAGCACAGAACACTTTAAATTTTACGCAAAACATTCACCAACCGTAAAATACACAGACGCACGCGCCAATGGATATTAATATACAGCAGCTAAATAACTTTCAAGTTCCAGGGCGCAATTTAAGCTTTTACGCGCAGTTAACTTAGCGCCGCGAGTGCATAACGTACGCTTGGCGTAGCGTTTCCCGGCCGAAAGTTTAACTGAAACTGAGCGTCCAAACCGATCGCGCAACGGACTCAACCACGTCGTGCACGAAACCAACACACACCCCGGTTGGCCGCGTGTGCTCTCCCACCCCCCGCCCACTTTTGCACCCCTCACAGTACCCCTAAAAAGCCCTACGAAAGTTGCCCAAACGGCAAACAATCCCATTATACGGATCCAACCAACGCGACCGGGCCTGTGTCTACCTTCTGCGTGGCGCATTCGGAAGGGAAGCTCGCCAAACGGAGATGCGTCTCGCGAGCGGTTGTACATTTTCTCTCTGCAGATACAACACAACATCCCAAACATTCGACGTCTTGCTCTTCCGCGGTATGATCACCCAGCACGCAGTCGGGCGTGTGTTGCGCCGCGCGGTACAGCACAAAAATCATCATCTGCAACTCTCGTGTCGAACCACGAACGATTCAACAAGCTTGAAAGCATGCTGCCTGGGGTAAACCGTGCTAAAGCTCCGTATGTTACGTGGCTCCAATGCGCGAGAAACGCCAAACCCTCCCCCCCAAAACACGACCAATGCCTTGGCTGCGGGAAAGCATATGCTTCAACATAAACATTCCAGCGTATCGTGTTCCACTACGTCGGTTGCCGCACGGTACGGCTATGAATGGAGCACAGTGGGAGGCAAAAGCATGAAACCCCTGTCACGAACACCACGACGCGAACGTGCACACGGCCACGATACTAAAGGTGTGTTTTGAATGTAACTAACACTGGCATAAAATCGTGCTTTGCTAGTCGTTGGTAGCATTTGCCACCAGCTGATGTCAAACAATTATTGTTTGGTTGGGTGTTTTTAAAGTACATACCTTCCACTAATTAATTTATATTTAGTATTAAAATATTTAGAATCAGGTTACTAACATAAAGCGATTAGTATTAAAAAAAACACAACTTAAAAATATTATGAAATTTTATCTGCAACATAGAACGAATTGAATTGCAGGTTTCAATGCACAGTCGAATATTCGTAGAATGTACCACAGCTATCATGTAAAGCTCATAGACACGATTCCTGCTTTCAGACCATGTGTACGCTTCTAAAAACAATTATACACTCGACAAAACAATTCAGCTTGCACTAGACATCGCAAAGACCGAATTGCAGTCACTAATAAAAGAATGAACGAAACTTTAATCGCCAACATTCAAGTTCGTGAAAAGAGGCACGTCACGAAACTGGCGGCCAAAACGTGATATAAAGCCATCGGAAACTCGAGAACTCTATACATCACGTGTGCGTTTTACGGAAGCAACCACGGTTGATCTTTTTGATTTAACGTACAAAACCGTCAATTACTAATCCCAGCAGCATTACGTATATGCGTTACATAGGTACACTTAAAAACATTATTAAAGTAAGCTTCAGTTTTGCTTAAATTTTTAAGCCTTTCAATCAGTTATATTAAAAGCGATAAAAGTTTTTACCATTCTTTACCATTAACTTGCTTTTGATTTCCCACGTAGCATCTTAACTCACCTGAAAAGAGAACAAAGAAAAATAGATTAGCTTTTCATTCTAACAAAGGTAATAGTTTGTTGGAAAAAAACTTGATGAACTTAATTCAAAAACACTCCAAACCTTTCTTTCCTTACACAGACTACACAAAATTCCTTTTGCCCTTTGCTTTACTTTACACTAGCAAATTCATGTGATAGAGCCGAACCAGCTATTCCCTAAGCAGCTGTTCAACTAATTCCCTTTGATGGAGTGATAATTCCAGAATCCAAACATAGCATTCACGTTGGATAGTGTTATGTTTCGAATGCTTACATTTAGCACTTCGCACACTCACTACGATCGAGTGCGCTCCCACTGCCCATTCCTCTGCCCCGTGAAAATAAGCGACAATGACACGTTTGTCACGTTGCTGCTGTAGGTTCTTCTTGGTTCTGAATCCCACCAGTTCGCCACGACGTTGGGTGAAACGAAAATACCACCTAAATATTGCCACAACAGCGCATATAGGCAAAACCAGAGAAACGTGACATTTCCGAGTCGCACAGTGTCTAGGGATGGTTGAAGTCTAGCAAACAAGCAAGCTAGATGTGACATGTGTCAACCAAGTGCAGAAAAACCGAATGAAAGCTTAGCTATTTTTAATTTACTATCGCCAAAGGCACGCGAAAGTTGGCTAGCTGTAGGCACGAATTAGGGGCTAACACCATAGCCCCTGCTGTAGTATATCTCAAAGGAAAGCTGTCGTGCCTTGGAAATGTATCCTTACCGTATACCTGACCCGTTTTCATTGATTGAAATACTGCAACAAACTGACACAAAATATTAAAGAGTTATTACAAAAGAATCTCTTAAAGCTAAACATATAATTCGGTAGTCAACTGTAACATCAACATAGGTCGATTATTGTAGAACTATTGATTTCAGATCAATTATCAACCCTCATAGCAAACTTTAGATTGTATTAGTTGCGGTTTTGATCATTGAGCATTGCTGTATACAAGCAGCATGACTTGAATAAAGAGTCCAGCAAGAAACTATGTTGGGGCGGTCCTGTGGCAGTAGCGATAACGGTGCCGGTCTTCAAACGACAAGAACGGGGTTCAATTCCCATCTGGACCGCCTCCAAGTAAGCAAGACTGACTATCCAGCTACGGGTAAAATCAAGTCACAGAAAGCCAGAAATCGCAAGCTGCGTTTGAAGCGGCAGGAGGAGAGTAAGTAAACAACCATGCTAGGACTTGCGCATCTACTTGTTACTTGCCCTTTTGCGGTGACGATGTTCACAATAATGAAAGATTTTTCGAAGTTATTGTTGCAGAACGACAATAGCACAGAATTTTTGCATGACATAACTAGTTTTCGGGACACTTTATTGAACTGTAGCTGGATGTCCCGTATCAATAAAACTAGCGAGAAAACGCTCCAGACGGTATACCAATCTTGACGATCCGGACAATCTCAGGATCATGCAAGATTATTAGGTCGCGGATAAAATAAACTCAAGGAAACCAGAAATAGAAGATCATGATCTGTAGACGTTGTACTGCCAAAGAAAAGGACGGACACTAAACTTTCTTCGACTGTTTAAAAAAATTGCAGCTCACAATTTTATTAACCCTTAGTATAAAAAACATTAAAATCATTTGTAATAATTTAATATAGGAACAAATCATTATAAGAATCGAACCTGACGCATTTTTCATTACTTTCCTATAAAAAGATCGATGGAACAAATTTCCTGCAAGTATATAGGACCTATCGGTCTTCTATTAACTTTCCGTACAAGCTTACCTCGCCGCTCCGATCATGCAAAATAGGCGGTTCGCATTTTTAAAGATTATTGATTACTTCGTCTAAACCAGACCAGACCATTGAAAGCGACAAACCACGCAGGGAGAGAGCGAATTTCTCGGAAGAAAGTGGCTCCGTATAGTGGTCGTCCGCTTTACTTGTGGGTCAAAGAAATAATGCAAATAACACAGTTCAAGTCCAGCCCCTCATTTAAATAACAGATCAAAACGATTATTAAACACGCTTAGCCACGCTGATAAAATTCCCCGATCGAAGAAAGTAGGTGCTGTTAACGGCGCTATCCGGTAGGTAATTTTTATTACCATCACATCACGATCTATTTTGTATCGAGTTTCGTCCTTGTAGTGCTAATCTCTGAAGCTATCTAATGTATTGAGGAAGTTGCAGTGTTGTAATATTTCGCGAGGACAGTAAGACGCAAAAATTAAACTTGAGCTTTGATTAATAAACATGGATTAGATAGCTTTTCAATTCTGTTAACTTTAAAGTACATGTAGAGTAAATCAATTAATAAAAAACAATCCAAATAGCTAACGAATTTAAAACTGTTTACGCTCAAATAGCTAACCCGTGGACAAAAATTGCCTATTCCAATTATAGCAATTACAGAGTCAAATTATAGTGGGAACAATCTAGATAGGATTCGATATCCGTTCCTGCCATGTGAAATACCGACTCCAGCTGCTCTATAACCGAATCGATCCTCCAGGTAAACCGATTATAGAATTTTAGACTTGAATCTACCAAAACTTTGAATGAAAACAAACAACCCCAGAGCAACGCTTAGGGGATTCTTCGAACAGCACTTTATTTTTAGTATGTATCGATCGTTGCTTAGGGAAATTAGCATCCACAGTGAAAAGCCTGATGCGTTAAACGCACCAAGGAAAGATAGCCATGTACTGGACGATATAGATCGCTTTCCTGCCTCCACATCAAATTCTATATTAATCGAAAGGGGTTTGAAGTTGCTGATAGATGGAAGGTATATGAACCCAAGGATAATGCCTGTTTCCAGGTCACTTATCGCCAAATGAAGTGAAGTAAAAATTCTCACAGTGGATGAATCATTAAACATATCTATATTCCATGTAACATAAAATAAGACGGTAAATAACATAAATTTAACTATAATGCCATTTTTTGGTCCTGACTCACAATTCCCTTTAGTTACTTTAGCCGACAGAAAACTGACCACAACTGCCTTAGCAATCGATGTAAAACTACCACAAACAAAAAGTCCTTGGGGAGCAGAAAAACACTTTTTCTCAACTAACGATAATGGAAACCCCGTGGCGTGTAAGTTGCCATCGGTCGATTTATTTTGCCTCCGACGTATGAACGTGCAGAGTAAATATACAACAAAACTCAACCCAAACGTCAACACCAGACCCTGCCTGTTACGGCCGCGACCAGAGGAAAACAGAAGACGACTGCTTCCTGCCACCACGACCACACCACACGTCCAGGGACATAATCCAATAAAAAAGTTATTCATATTCGTAATTTTCTAACGTCCGCACGATGCCAATGCGTGCAAATACGTTCCTGGCGCAGCATTCCGGAATTCCGGTAATAAAACGTAATTCTTTGCCAGCTCTTCGTATACTATTTCACCACCGCTAAGAGCGCTTGTATTTACGTGATTCTGTACGCTCCCCGTCTGGTAAATAATATTTAAAAGTCGATAAAAATACTCCATCCCCTTATGGCATAAATTTGAACCGGTTTGCCTATTGTAAACCGTCACGCATCGATTTCATAAGTCTACTTCTGTTCTCAGAGAATGGAAACTGAACTAAAACAAATTAAAATTTCCTTTTCCATTAAACTCTGCCAACGTACCATCGACATCCGGCATCCAGCATTGTGTGCCTTCGTCCTGCGACAACTGTCCACATCGGTCTGCGGTTGCGATGTACGAGCCGAGGAGAAAAACGTGGTACACACTCCTTTCCCACTCACGGTCGGATGCTGACGTTTGCTTCCACCAGTACTTTGGTTATTATTACTATTGGTATGAATGTTGCTACTAGTGTTGCTGTGCCCGTGAATCATCAGCTTGGATGACTCATGATGCTGGTATTTCGCTTCGTCTACCTTAGCCACTATTCGATTCCGGTTGCAATCGGTGGTCGGCGATCGGATCGATGATGACGAAGAAGATGGTGCGGAAAGGACATGGTTGATATTGTGACGAATGTCATTTCCATTCCCATCTCCATCGTAGCTGATTGCATCGGTATCGATGCACTGCTGGCTACAGCGAGAGGAACTTGTACTGCCATCGTTGCAAGATGCGGGTGAGGTTGTTGCAATCCCAGAGGCATTTTGGAGAACCATCGCAAATCCACTGGGCGATGGACACTCCTCAGCCTTGTGGACTGTCTTCCAACGGCGAAATATCGTAAACGACAGAATGTACTTAAAGAAGTTGATCCTTTTCTTCTTCACACCTGCCTTGCACCGCTGCACGCGATTATCAATGGTGGCCCCTATTGATTATTCTGGCTCAGCGTTGATTGACTTTTTTTTACCGAGCAATGGCAAACCACTGACACCACACTGTTGTCTTGTTGTTTGTATCTTCTCTTAATTATATACTCTACAGTAATAATAACTGGTAGACACACTCGGTATACCGCACCACAATGGACATATGTTTTCGATGTTACAAATTGCTCCCCTGCGAGACAGTATTAACCGAGTGTGGAACACGAACAATTTATCGACTCTCAACATAACATGAGTATCGTATAAAGCGTCCCGTCGTCCGTAGGGAAAACTGTTTCGCGAAATAATAGACACACACGCACACACGAAACAAATACACACATTAAGCAGCGACGTATCACCGCTCCCGAATGGGTAGAAGACACGATTTTCCCAAAACGAAATGAAAATTAAATGGGAAACTTTCACTTTTCCAAACTGGCCAAAATCACGGAAGGGCAATTTTCATCGCTTCGTACTGCGAAACTGCGAGCCCTGCGAGCACACTCTTGCCACTGCTAAAGGACGTCTGATTTGAACGTGTCGCGGAGCCAGAACCTTTTGGCAGCTTTCGCTTCTGCCGGATACGAGGACAGTTGGAAACCATAACATACCGACGAAGCCATCCGAGCTAACGAAAGGATGACATTGCCATTCGGGTGCCCAAAGGGAGAGACAACCTCTTATGCTTTCGAGCAGTATTCGAGCAGCTTTTCCGAACGAGAACCAAATCTGAATGAAATTTGCTCGCGTTTTCACACGTCGTGAGAGAAAAAAGAGTGAGAAACCGAAACAAATCGAGAGCGCGAGCGAGCGGAAATAAAGGAAACAGTCGGAATATTCTTCAAAGGATGCGCGTACGCCTAGTACGCCAACAAAGATGCCAAAAACGCCGGCATTACTAACAACATTGAAGCGTCGTAGAATGTTCTTTTGTACATTTGGAAATTTTGCACGCACAATGTTGCAAAGTAAACATAAGGAAAAACTATGGTTTACGTTCACTTGATGGACAAAAACTAAATTTGATAAGAAAAAAACTCAAACATTTACCTAATTTAGGCCATAGAATTGTTCTGACTGCAGCAAATAGCCCTTCTTTTACGAAAAGCCCCACTACGCTATGCTACATTATGCCAGAAGAATTTTAATGAGGAATCAAGATTTATTTCTTCCTCAAAAAACCCCATTTACTGATTGGAGAATGGGTGCTTTGCAGATAATGGATAGGATTCAAATCTGCGTCTTTACTTAAGAACTTAACTCGATTAACCCAACTAAGAAAACAAATGTGAAGTCATTTGCCGTCTTGCCAAGCTTATGGTTATGAGTGATAGCATAAACATAAAAAAATCAAGTTTTTGTTTGGCTCTAATTAATTTAGTCTGCCAGCAGTTTTTTTACATACACGACTAATCACTTACTGAAGTTGAGTAAGAGGTTATGCGTAGGTTCTTTCAAGGAAGGAAATGTCTCTGAACTAAAATGTGCATCCCCAGCCTTGTGACTCGTATTCAAACGAAAAATAGTCAGGCCTCTCCTGTAGAAAAAGCTGGGAAGCATATGCATTTTCTTGCATGCGGCATATAAATACAATCAGAAGGATGTGCGCTTATGTTAATTCATAAACAACATATTCCAGTGGTGGGAATCACTGGTGCCATTCCAAACGATAAACCGATCGTTCGAACAATACACAGTTGTTATGTTTTCAAGGATTTTTGCCTTTTTGTATATATTCGGCTGCATTCCAACTCCATTAACAAAACTTTGTTATGCTCCTGGTTGGACACATGCCATCTGGAGCAAAAGCCGAGTTCATGAAGTTGTGGAACATTCAATATGGCAGATTTCATTACGGGTAGAAAATCAGGAAACGGCAATGCAGGAAATTTAAAACAAAGCAAATATATTGCCCTGCAACTCATGCATTCCTCTCCCTCCCCCCCGTAGTATGTCAACCCTTACGCACATTATGTTGTGCCATTCGTTTCATTTTAAATATGTAAGTTCAGAAAGCTAACCAACCGATGGCCATTATGCGTGTTCACTTCCGCCTGGATAATGGAAGCTGTCAGCCCTAATCTAGGAAGCAATATTTCATCGATTATCTGCGCGATATTACATCTGAGAGCCAGAAAACTAGAAGAAGGAGCAACAACAACAAAAAAACGTCAATCGATATTTACAAAGTACTAAGCCTGAATATGAATAATATGTTACGCTGTCGAGCAGTGTTCCATTTCCAATAATTTTAACGTTAGATTGAATTTATCAATCTCACGCCTGCCATGTCATGCCATGCCGCTAGTACAGGTTTTCGCACCAAATTTTATGAACTCAACGCATTCTGGCGTTCCATATAGATAACCCCATTTTTGAACGATCCTTTTCGAACATCGTTTATACAAAAATCGATACCTTGCCAGCCAGTATCGTGTGTCGGTGTCAGTACCGGTATCCTGGATGCGAAAATTTAATTACTTTTCATCCAATCGACAGAGGATAATCGTGCAAACGCGGTACTGTCAGCAATTTGTTAAGGCTTAGGTTGTCCGGATTTTAGGTTGAGCCGCTTCAACTCTGCCCAAAAAATAACACACCTGAAAAGGGTAAAAATGTTCATTCCAATTACATCGTCTCACTTCGCCATAAAGCTACCGGATCTGTTTGTTCCGGTTCCCATATTGGGAGAAAGGTGTAAAACAAAAAAGTTTGTGTCACGCATTTTGAACCTTTTCTGTTGTTTTGAAACTGTAAGGCAACATTGTTGTTTTGGCAGTAAATTTGCCATAAACCATGTGTTTGCAAAACTGAGATTCGATGAAATAGATAAATCAGAATGGTTAGATTTCAATAATTCTTATGAAAATTTAATTTATTAAAATTATGAATTATCCTTTTTAAAGGCCTCTTTCATATTATATATCGAGCCATAATTAATAGTCTTGAGATATGAGTTGAATAAAAGGCTTTTACAAACAATTTCAGCTGTTAAAAATAAAAACATTAAAAAAAAACTCTCCTCCAAAACATCTCCAAAATGAACATGCAATCTTTTTCCACACCGTTCATATTAAAACATTATTGCACGTCTGATTTGCAAAAACATTGTACTGCTTGCCTGAAAAACATGTTTAGCAGCTTTAAATGCACCGACAACCTGCTGTCCTATGTAGAAAAGTAAGCCGTTAATGAAGAGGAAATAATCTACACTAGCTTTTGAGGTCATTCAACTTTTCCCAGGCCACCTTACACCTCCCACTTACCAACCACAATCCCCAATGTGGCAGTGTTTCTAAAGTAAAAGTATATGAGAAAAAAACAGAGTTTTCAAAAGAAACTGTGCTGCGAAGGCTAGCCAGGCCTTTCTCGCCGATGAAAATCCGCCCTCAAAGCTTAATTGTTTCGTCAATGGTTTTCTGGGATATGACAGCCCATCTCTTGTCGTTTGCTACATCGATCTAAATCATGAACAAATTACTATATTTCTCCCACAACTACTTTCTTCAGCCGCGCCTTTGGTGCTATCATGATGGATGTTGCGTTTTTTTCTGTCCAGTATTAAAACTAGAATATGCATGAAAAATATGATATTAAGATGTTTTCAAATAATCTAATTTCCATGTATAGCATGTATTTCCAGCATATAATAATAAAAATCGGAACGGACCGATGGCCAAGGAGTTAGGGGCTCCGATCGTCACACGGATATCACGACCGGATATCGAACTCCATCCGGATAGCCTCTCTGTACGTAGGATTAACTATCCAGCCACGGGTTACAATCGCGAACAAAACAATAAGACTAACTAAATAAATAAATTTTAATGAAAAATACCTGGCCGATACACTTATGCCCTCCCTTTCCCTAGCTCTCTTCATACATTTTACAAGACAGTTTTAAGTTTGTTGTGCCAACGAAGGAGAAGGTAAAGAATATTTTTTATAAATTTAGCTCTCTAACCTCACTTTTACCTTTGAACAAAATCAGGCGGTTTTATTGTGTAACACATCAGTGTAATTCAATATAAGTGTTTCGTAGTTCACAAATAATGGCAACAGTATATTACCTTCCACCAATTATAGTCCAGGATATTGACATATAATGGGCAATTTTCCGTAGTACGGATAGAAAAAGTAAATTATAAACATATTGCTTATGCTAATGTTGGAAGAGGATTCAAACATCATATAACCGTTCACAACACTTGAGCATCAATGGGAATAGGATAAAACAATATAATGCAACCCAAAACACAAACAGTGCTTGCATCCAACAAAATTATGTACAACAATCGCTTTTGCTGCGATAAAATACCGTAAACCCGGAGAAGAATCTTACATTGCCGTCGAACCCATCTTTCCTCTTTTCCCGCTGGTTTGTAGGCCACTTGATGCTGCCATCTTTTGCCTATCACCGATTACATTTTCCTGCTACTTCCACATTTGGGCCAAGTTCCTCAACGTTAGAAACCGGCCAGGCACCGCTACCGGCTACCGATCACGAAGTCTAACAGCAAAACATCAGAAGGAGAGGGAAAAAAACACAGCAAAACGAACTCGATACCTGTTTTTCCGGCTGCTGGTGGTGCTGATTAACGGTGAACTCATCCGTTGCCGATTCGATGCCACTTGCCGCGGACCATGAGGTGGAAGCAGAACCTGCCGACAATGGCCGTTCGGGGGTGCAAGAGGATTGATGGTAAGCGGCCAGCAACGCTTCCTGGGTCTCGGCGCAGACGCCAACACCTGATACGGAACTGATCTGCCAATCGTGGACAATCGTTTCGTCGACCATCGTCAACGCATGCGACGTCATTTCCGAATCGGCGGTGGTCGTTGTGGTGGCCGGATCATAAGACACAGGTGTCCTCATCAGAGAGGACATCGGATAGTTGCAGGTGTCACGGCTCGAGTACACCATTGTGGACCAAGTTGAGAGGCGAAAGAGCGCGAATGTACACAACCCACAAACAAGAAGCAATTAGCAGTCGCAATCACACATATCACAATCGGCAAAGACTGTATGTGGTCCTTTGATTGACGGACGTGCACTCTATCAGTCGTGATACTACCACCACTACCAGCAACGGCATGCCCAAGGGGCAATTGCGATAATTTCACTAACAATCGTGGCTATCTCACAGCACACCAACACTGTCAGGCACATATCACCGATAAATGAATCTGCAATTGCAAAACAGAATAACTTCACATGATTCATGCAACTGTATAACTCATCTAAATATGATTTTCACTGTAAATGCACTTTTAATAGCAACGACGACACCAACAACAACATGCACTACAGTAAATGAGTCACCTCACAGTTACCAAAATTGCAGAAGGGATTAATCAAAACAACCAATCAAATTTGGTTATTACACTTAATAGACACATATAAAATGGCGACTGACTGTGGGCACTGACTCACATTCAGGGAAAAAGGGTCTAACGACGCTTAACGACGAATTATGCACAGCTATTTGTGTCACACAACAGGTTCCATGCCATTTGAGCGGGCGACTCAAGTTTCAGCTTCGTTAAACCCAATCCGGATTTGTTTTTCACGATGGAAACCACCGAAAAGCCGGCGATTAGCGGAAAAAGAAAGCACATGAGCAGCCACGAATCTTAAACCAACCGCCGACTGGTCTCTGGACGCTGCGAACCGCACAACCGTGTGCTTCCGACGAGAGCAAGATACTGAACGCGAATGGCTGAGAGACGGCGCGGGCCTAAGGCTGCCTCAAGAGCCGATTATTGCGCCCAAGAGCTGCGCGTACCTATGCTTTGTGGCAGTGCGCACGAAGGAAGGCAGAGGCGTCGTCAGGGGTACTGCTGCTGCTTGCATAGTCAGCCAGATTGTGGCAGGTTGCTCGCGGGATGAAACCCACTTCCTCTGCTGGATTCGTGAGTTTGTGGGAGAAATTAGCTCCGTCATTTACGTTCTCTTCCTGACCACCGCGCGCAGCTTTGGTTTGGAGGAGGGAATGGAATCTCAAGATTGTTGCTGCTGCTCTGAGGTGCGTTGTGTTTGTGTCGCCCCTGGGAACGCTACGCATTCGGGGAAAGGAAGGTGCTACAGCATATGAACCCGTCCGTCGAATGAACGCATACAGAAAAGAGAAAAGAATCAATGGGACGCGCAGGTATAGCAGGCATTCCGACCTGTCACAATAAGTAAGTCAACGGTACGGACTGCCGCAAACGGATCCACTTCCTTCTACGCGCACAGTGCGCGGTCGGTTGTTGATCTGGGCATCATCTGCGCACTGCTGTTGCCCACCAACAATTCTCGCAATGAGCGTGTTTTCAGCCGATGTCTTCCACTAGTGGGTAAAGATGGAACAGAAGGCTGGAAATGTAGCAGCAACTCAGCCCAAGCCAATGTCCGACCTACTTTTGACGTTCAAATAATGGAGACCCGTTTGTTTGTCGCCATTGTTTCAGAGCTTTAAACATTTCTACCACGCAAAAATGTATAGAACTCTTAAATAATAGCTGTAATAAGTACCAACTTTATGAATGTAAGATGTTAAAGACATTTTTTTTAGATTGTTCATGCAACAAAGCGTGGATTGAGTTGTTTTATGCCTTTTAAACAACATGCAGCAATTGATGCTTGGCAAAATCAATTATGCACAATGACCATCAATTATCTGAGGTATAACATCATGCTCAATCAGTATAGCTTGATTTAACAAAAATATAAAATATAATCAAAATTATTCCCTTCTGGTAACTATTGTACGTTGATTAGTTTGAATTAGAAATTAGAAATATCAACAGTAATAAATCATAACGATCGTTTCGGTTTGGCTTTCAGAAAAGTTATATTAGAAACCCATTTCCAAGCATTCTCTCGAGTTCTATGGAACAATCTTGAAAAACTTCTCCCCTTCTTTCCCACATTCTCCTTTTTCGATTAGCTATGCGTTGCGCGATCAATGTTGGAAATGGCATAATGTATCCAAAAATCGTCGATTGTTGACTTCAGTCGCACTCCAATTCGACATAAGCATTACGCACATTAGGATAAGTGCATCTATTTATCCCTGAAACAGTCTGCATCAGTTTTGAAGTATTAAGCACTTTTCATTATACTCACACACTCGACGTAACCACTTAAAATCTTTCAACACAACGATCGTTGTGCAAAGATGAAGGCTAACCTAGATTCGAAGTAGCAGGGCTTGCTAAACCTGATCATTTTTTTTAAAGCCGGTTACCCGATATGGATTTGGAGTGGATAGAGCAGAGTAGCATGAGCCATTATCACATGTCTTGTCGGCTGTTTGGGCCATTCTGTACAGCATTAACATATTCTAAAAATAGCAATAATATCACCGGGCTAGGCTTTTTCGCTGTTCAGAGGAGGAAGTGTCTCCCAGCTAATGCGAATTGCATTTTATTTGTAAATTAGTTCCAAGCACTATGGCCAGACCCGTTCTCTATGAACGCAAAAAAATGGAAAAAGATCATGTAACGAAGAGCGGTTGGACATGAATATTCATTGAACCTTAACATGGCTCTCTATTATGCATATCGAATCCTTTTAAAGAAGCAAGACGGCATGCAAATTTTTCTGCACAATGCACCAGATAGATAGAAAACGCATGTCGCAGGAGGGAAAGTTGTTGCCAGACAACAAATAGAAGAATTATCATTTCCGAACTGTTCTGGCGAAACTGTTGTGCGAAACTCCGTACAAAGCACCTCACTGTTCCTTCGCTTGCCTATAGTACGTCGGGAAACTCATTATCATTATCATGACTGTTCATAATTGTTCAGAAACAAAAAATGGTTCCCCCCACCTGTGTGTAGTTCCCCAACCGCCAACAACACTCCGTTTAGAAACGAGCGTGCGACCCCAGACCAATGAAACTCTGCCGTGCAAAGCTATCGAATAAGTCGCACGCAATCATGCACCCACACTGTGCGCCTACTGTCCGTCCTTCATTAACGTTGAGAACCCGTCTTTTACGCACAGGTGAAACGTACAAGCATTGTTTTGCACGAAGCAACTACACTTTTGGTGCGAAGCTTTCTAGGTCTGAACGATACTTTTGCTTTCATTCAAACCTCATAGAAAACAACCATTTTGGGATGGATGTCATGCTCCTGCATTGCAACAGCGATGCTACATCGAAGCAATGGTTGTTCTGGGAATTTTGTACACCTCCAAAAATGCTGCTTAACTATGCTGCGAAAGATCACAAGTATCGTAAGGCGTCAGCCATACTGCTCAAATGGCCACTGATAGATTGTTTTTGCCTCCTCCCGAAAAAAAACCATTCACTCAACATGCATCCGGTGAATGGAAATGTACCAATGAGTCGCCCGAAACAAAGCTTAGATATTGCTTTTTGTTTACAGCAAGCAAGAACGACCATGAGAGTTGACGAAATGTGCTGCAGAGCAATAAGTGAGTATTGTGCCAATTCTCTTTGAATCATACCGAGCGTCCCGCAAACAAACGATATAAACGCTAAAGGACGTTTGTGTTGAACTACCTATCATATGCGAGCTGCTACTAACATTACTGTCGGTTTTTAATGTCGGTCAAAAATTCGAATTCCATGGCTCAATCTAGCTAGCGACATAGATAAGCGAAAGCACATAAAGTTCGTTCATCAAAACTAGAAGGTGCCAAACATACTAATCTAATTTCTTATCGATATATAAACCCGGATGAAACATTTTGAACACAACAACGGTCAAAATTTACTGCCTACAGAACACACCTGATACGAACTTGTGACTTGCATATCGGTTCATTGGCCGTATCGAACGGAATTCGATGATTCATTCCATTCAAACGTAGCACAAGCAATGCGCGTTCCCAACTTCCCGTACCTACCGTGCCTATTTAAAGGCTATATTAGTGAATTTTCCTAAACAAAGATTTTTAGGCAAATTACAATTGGAATAAACTTTTGAAAACTCAAGTTTTAAGAAGTGTGTGAGCTAAACAACATCAACCTAAATTGCGAATTAAATTGACAGCATTACCAATATACTAAGCGATCCTTTACGTTACCTAGTACGATACTTCTACTGCTATCAGATATTTTAAGAATATTGTCTTTAAAAGCTTTTAACCTCTTATTTGGCTCTACCAACCTCGAGAGTTCTTGGCCAGCCACAGCCAAAAACTGGATGGACAGTCCTGCGTAAGGGTAACCGTTCCGGACGGGATTCGATCCAGAACCGCCCGGAATATTTACATAGATACTTTTATTACAAATGATAAAAAGCATCATTGTATAATCTTTAAGTTGCCTTTAAGTTCTCATTTAAGTTGGCTCCTGTTCCCGTAACTAGAATAGATCATGCCTTTCACAGCAGTTCCGCTATTTTTAGCGATTGCCGTAATCACAGCGAGCAAGCACTGTTGACCAACCCGTACTGGAGCAATACTGAAAAGACGTAAAACATGAGTCTCATTCTCGTTAATGCGATTTTCATCGTCGAAAGCGCTGTGCTGCGATGCATTAACAACGTGCCGCAAATGACAAAGAATGCGCATTCGGTCAGGCGCTAATGATATGAAACGTATTCGTTTGCCGTTGGCGATACGTTTGGACTCGAATCGACGTCACATCAGCAGATGGGAATGACGCACCGTGAGCATGATCGATACGAATGGAAGATTTGTCTCATCCTTCCGCACGGTCTGCTACCGTCAGCGATGCGAGTGTGTGTGTGAACCGCAGCGTGAGAAGCATTTCGGTCAAGGTCGTTGTCCGGAGAAGATAAATGTCCTGCAACGTCCATCTGCAATGTCCCATTCGTACTCGTGGCATACAATAATCTGCCGTACAGCCAGCGATCTCGCTTGTGTTGTAGAGATGCTGCACCCCAACAGGTGACTGACTGTTTGCTTCGCGCACTAAAATTGGTATCAAGAGCATAAGTTTGGCATGTTTTAAGATATGTGGACACCTACCTCGTTGAAAGCCATGGCTTGTCGTTGTCGTTGTTGCTGCTTCCTCACGATGCGAGTGTGTTGAACGTAATGTTGACGGCCGCAGGATCTATGCAAAGGATAGCACCGGTCTTACAGCTGCAGCAGATTGGCACGCTCGCAGGACGATGCGCTGAGCACAACTTCTCGTGTCTGCATCCGCTCCGTACGTCGAACCACATGCACTGACATACACAAACACGTACACACGCACGCACGACGTGAATCCACACGTCTCACTTCTCGCGCACCGTTTTCCGTTGCCTTCACCGGACAATGTGTGTTTGTAAATACACTGATGGCCTCTCCCTACGGATGCGCAAAATAAGCGACGGTGCGCTTTGTTTTCTCTTGTATTTTTGCCACCACACGACGATGTTGTGCTTTCCTGGGTTACGCCGCGGCCGGGTGGCGTGCAGCAGTGAATCAACGTACAAACGTGGAGGACATTCGCGCTTAGTCCTACGCAGTGAACGCTCGGAACCGGACGTTTGTTTGGTTTGATTGTGCTGACGAAACGGAACCAACGGTGCAACAAATGCGCGCCACTCGGGAAAGCTGCACGCAAATGGAAGGCAACAGAAATGGTTTTTACAACAAAACTTTACAAAAGCAAAAGCAAAAAAGAGACAACTTTTAAACGCGGCCAAAGGCTGGCTACTGTAAGCACTCGCCTTGCGCCGTTGCTGCCAAATGGCGAAAATAACTGGTGTGTGACCAATTAAGTGTGACGTTCTCTTCTTGCACCGGGGCTGCCTTTTACTGGCTCACTTCTCACCTAGAAAAACCGACGAAGAGGTTGCTTTGGTTACTGTTGCTGTGTTTTCTATTCGGGAGGCACCACGACTGCACTAATTGACACGTACGATCGAGCCAGGCAGGCAGTGCCGCGGCGGCTTGGCTTTTCGGCTCGCTTCACCAAGGTCGACTTCGATAAGCGGTGTGGCCAGCCACACTATTTTACTAAATCCAATTGTGGACAGCTATTTCCTTTTGCTATTATTATTATTACGTAACGTTTTCCGGTCTGCCGTTCCGTTTGCGATGGACTGGCGAGCGGAAGACGTAGATTCCTTCGCGAGACACCAATCATACGACACCACTGCTCGATGGGAATGTGTACGGTAATGAAGCTGGTCGGAAATAGAACCGAAACATTTTGCAAGCCGTTTGCCGAAGATTCACCGAGGGACACTTTGATGTGGAATACGGGGTGTGATGTTCACGGAGCAAGAGCGATTCCAGTCGCATGAGAAGCGTTTAGCAAAACAAAATTTCTACAGACAATCGTCTCAATTGGACAACTGCGAAGGAAAACGAACATTCCACTACAGCTAGCGTTCATCGGCGAGCGACAGTTTTGGGCAGGTCTTTCCGGATGAATGTTACTTCAGCCACAGAGTTTCAGTGCTTTCGGCGTATTGAATGGGCCGATGGGAAAAAGCAATAACAAAACGATTACCCTAAGATAGAAACACTGATCGCGTTGCATCACCGACGACGACGACGACAAGACGGTGCTGCTGCCACGGCGAAGCTTTTTTTTCTGTAGCTGGATGCTGTCCGGGGTAAGCAGACTGTTTGCTTCACGTTTCTCCGACGACCACGGTAACGAGTGGCCACGATTCTCACTGCGTACTGCTGCTGCTGCTACTTTGCTTTATCTGTCTCTGGTCGGAATAAATTTCTACACTAAAACTGACTAAAACGCGACACGGCTGACCCAGACGGCGGTGGCGGTAGAGCAGTGGCGCAGAACATTCCGACAACGTAGGTACGATTTTCGCTTCACACCACGCGTGAACGTGGTTCTCCCACGGGTATGTGCACCTTTAGCTGGTTTGCGCAACTGTTTACCAGCACTTTACAACACTAGAGCTAAGAGGTTTCGTGGGTAGCGGCCGCAGATTCCTACCAACATGCAAAAATCGCGACACACAGCAACGCGCATTTACCGTTCGTTTGCTTAAGCTGCACGTTCCATTGCCATCGTTTGCCGTTTGCGCGGATGTTATGCGGATATCGTATGATTCATTTTGTCACGTTAAGCTACCGAAAGAATATCGAAACTAATAGACAAAAACTGTTCTGTTTTCATTAAAGTGCCTTATTGAATTTTAGCACTTTTCGTCGCGAGACGAACCGTGTTGACACTAGTTTCGTTAAATCAAAACGTACGGCGTTGACGTTTCGGGTTCGTTCAAAGATGGATGCGTTTGACGTTAGTTTCGTTCAAGCGTCAAGTTTGAATTGTACCCAAATAACAAATGGACGTCGCTGGTGCTGCAATAAATATGAAAAATAAAATTATTTTATACGATTGCCGATATCAACGTAATCGGCAATCATCACGGGAAATTTTAATTGAGCTTTGCCGGTTGTGCAGGAATAAGAAAGGCTATTATTAAGTATGCAATTATTGTAAAATTCGGTTGAAATTTTGGTCTTTGAATTGACCCTCACTCCATACATAAATCAGTTTTTTAAATTCTTACGAGCATAATTTTGGCATTTTTTTCATATTTTGCTCCAATTTCTTTTTTACAATAGAAATGCTGCGATATTGCAGATCGTTTTTTCTATTTTACTTCGTGCATTATTCAAACAACCATCTTTCATTACTGTTCAAACGGTCGAAATAAGAATAAAAAGTATAATAAAATGAAGCATTTCGAATTCCAATTTTCATAAAAAAAACCTCTTCAATCGACAACAGTAAATTCTTTGAATATTTTTTGCGAAACAAAAATCCTCAACTAATATTTTCAAAGTGAAATTTAAATCCACTGTGACGGAGCGTCAACCACATTGCTTGGCATTTAAATCGTTACCGCACACGGCCCGATTAGGTCCACGCGGGATCCAATATCCCCAGACTCGTGGAGCATGTCCTTACGAACGCCAAACAACACATTCCTCCACTGTGAGTCGGCAGGGTATAAAAACGGACCAAACATTCCACAAACCATTCAGTATTAGTGCCAACGTGAACCGACACGGAAGGGTCCTTACAAACTAGCACACGTGTTTGGTACTAGTTTCCTTTCGATCCTGCTTTGGGACCTGGGAAAGCTGGCCATGGGGACAGCAAACAAGTGAATGTGTATGAGTATGAGTGGGGTTCTAGGGTTTGTTGGAACATGGGGTTCAATGTGATTCCATAGCGATGCAAACGGGTGTAGTGTTGGGGTTGGGTAACTGTTTGCGCTTGGCTTTGTGTCGGGACGAACCGGAAATCGCGACACAGACAAACGGCCGAACCGTTGAACAACATGTGCTTTCGTGTCCGCGCACAAACCTGGGGAGGGTTGCTGCGATAGTAGTAGCGATAGTAGTAGTTGCAATAGTGATAGTAGCAGCGGCAGCAGCAGCAGCAGGTTCGGGTCATGGTGGCAAAGTGGAAGTTGAGCATGTCCTCCAGCAGCGTGTACGGGAGTTTAGTGGTTGTTTGCTTAGTTTTGCTTCGATGCTTAGCTGCTTAGTGTGTGGAATGCGGACAGCGATTTCGTTCTGACGTTCAACCTCTCCTTTTCTGTTCCGTTCCAATCTTCCGATCCAGCCAAAACCCAGTTGGTGTTCAAGTGTTGTGTAGTACAGAAGGACGGGGTGCGGACCCTTGCCTGGTGCGGACAGGCGCAGCGTGTTTATTGTGTTGTGACTGGGCGCAGCAAGCCGCCGGAGAGGTGGTGCTGCAGAGAGGAATGGAAGCTACAACTGCCAGATAGTTGATGCCAACCCACATTGGCTCCGAAAGCAAGCCAAACTAGACCAGCTGAGCCATCCTTTCGGGTGTGCGGGACTTCTAGGGCAATGAGGTTTGATTGGATGGGGGGACGAAGCATTGAGTATCCGCGGCGTGATCGTCAATTTTTGGCTGAATGACACAGTTCCACCACGCGGAGCGCCAGTGCCACGAGTGATGTGATTGAGGCTCACGAATATCTGTAGTCCATCGCGCGAATTACCCGGCCCCGGGTAACCTGCTTTCTGCAGGGTTCGTGCAGTTCCATGGAAGGCTCCGAAGAGGGAAGAAGTGCGCCATCTTCTGAAGCTTGAGCAACGACGTCGTCGTCCGAAACCGCACCGGCGCCATGAGCATGGAAGATGAACTGAATAGCTGTAGCAGCAGCGATAGCGGTTCGAGCAGCGGGTGCCGAATCAGCTGCAGCACCAGTAATAGTGGGGCAACTGGGCGTAGCAGCATCAACAGCAGTAGCGGTGAAAGTACACCCGCTGCCACCAGCACCACCAGTGACAGTGATAAGGCCAGTGATAATAGCAGCAGTAGTTTGTGTAGTGAAAACGATAAGGAGGATAACGAAAGTGATGCGGAACGGAAAGGTGTCCGGTCCGCGGGTGGTGCGCACAAAAATGGCACAACCGCAAAGGGTGAAACGACGACGACGAGTGCTGCGAGTAGCGACACCTGCGATAAGGATGGTCCGGGCGGTGGCGGCCGACCGGCAACGACAGCCACCATCGGGAAAGTTATCGAGGGCAATTTGGGGCCGCTGACAGCGACGGTGAAGTTTATCAATCCGTACAAAAACAACTGGATCAACGCGGACCGGTTGAACGAGCTGCGGAAAAAGGTGCAGGACGCGACCAAGCACCATCGGGTGTTTCTGCTCCGCGGTTCCTTCCACACCGTCCGCCGGGCGCTGGTCGAGCGAGGCTGGGTCGAAAAGTTGGACGGGTTCCGCGTGAAGGCGCAAGCGTCCACCTCCTCTTCCGGCTTCATACTGGAGGATTTGGTTTCGCAGCTTCCGGAGCGGAAGCCGGGCGAATCGCGCAAGAACCACATCGCCAAATGCGAGCGCAGCATTATGTCACGCTTTCTCGAGCACACGCCGATCGATTTCCTGTGGACGGCCCGGCGCGAGAAGGCGGACTGGCTGGACTTGACGAAGAACTCGTCGCTGATCATCAACCGCTTCGCAAAAGCGCCGTTCACTACGAAGGAAGGCCTCTGCTCGGCGCTGCACGATTTCCATTGGTTCTACGAGGAGGGCATGTCCGAGACCTACTTTCCCCGGTGCTACAACGTCTGGAACCCGGAGGAGTTGAACGAGTTCGTCGACAATTTCCGGCTGACGGCGTCGATGGGGCTGCTCAAGTGGCTCATCGAACGGCATGCGACCGAGGAAGGCCTCGACGCCATCATCGCAGACGATGGCAACGTGCCGAGCACGTGCATTACCTTTGCACTGACGCGCTGCAAGGAGTACCTGGACTACTGCCTGCACAACGACATCGACATTGAGGAGGACACCAAGGTGTGGGACCACGACTGGGACGTCTTCCTCACGCACCACTACCTGCTCACGCACGAGGACAACCGGATACAGCTGCTGAAGGAGGAGCGCGACACGGACGCGATCGACAACTATCTCGCGGAGGCCAAGTCGGTGCTGGAGCAGATCAAGAGCTACTGGCCGCAGTACGCGCTGGACGGGTATCTGAACATCTGGATTGTGAAGCCGGGCAATAAGTGCCGCGGGCGTGGCATCCATCTAATGAACAACATCAAGCAAATCATTGCCATGGTAAACCCACCGATCGTCAGCAAAACGCGATACGTCATACAGAAGTACATCGGTAAGTTTGCAGCCCTGTTTCGACCAATATGTCTGAGCCCCTCTTGCAGTGAAGGAATGCACATTCCCCTGCACACTACTGTCGTGGTAGTGTTTGTGTGGTGGTGCGCGTTGGCATGCATGTTTAATTCACTCGGGGTTCCAAAGGGTTGCCGCCGTTCAAGGGGCACGCATAATTTTTGCCTGTCGAAGGGACAACCAGTAGGGGCACCTTGGCATAACGAGGTAGAAGAATATTTTATAACGTACTAGGGACCATGTTTTTTGCCATAGAAACAACGGTTGAATTCCAGCTGTTTTGCTTGCAAACCCTTGGTGGTGTTTGTACGAGGCACAAGAACGGTGAGTGCTATGCAATTTTCATTCCTGTGCACTCGTTTAGTTTTCGGTTGGCCAAAGAAAAATGTAGATTTATTCGTGCCGTTGTTCATTTTAGTCGGGAATGTTGTTAGTTGTGAGACGGGAGTAAGGATAGGCAGCAGTTTTTAGTGATAATAATTGTGTGTAGTGCAGTGAAATGAAACCTAAAAATCTTTAGTTGAAGCGTGTTCCGAGTGTTTTCTAGCAGATCAGCAGTATTTGCAGACAGGAGTGGATCTTCCATAGGCAACCCGAGCCTTGATTTTCATACGGTGTCTCTGCGTGCCCTCTGGCTCGGACCTAATCATAGGGATTCGATGTGTCGAAAGGGTCTCCATCTTTCATGTAGAAAATGCTTAGGGACAACTTGAAGCGTTTACTTAGTAAGAAGGGGCATTTATCATTGGTCGGAGAATGCTGCGCCCCAGCACTGGGGGGTGTTTTGTTTAGTGGAAATAACGTCTTCAAATTGCAAACGCTGTTGGATACGCTGATCTTCCCTTTTTTCAGAGCGTCCACTCATTATTCACAACACAAAGTTCGACATTCGGCAGTGGTTTATGATCACCAGCGTGCAACCGCTCAACATATGGTTCTACAAGGAAAGCTACCTACGCTTCAGTTCGCAGCAGTACAATCTCATGAATTACCACGAATCGGTTCACCTGACCAACCATGCCATACAGAAAAAGTACCACAATGCGGTTCGCGACGAGCGGTTACCGCACGAAAACATGTGGGACTGCCACACCTTCCAGGCTTACCTCCGGCAGATCGACAAGTACGAGATGTGGTCCGAGCGCATCTATCCCGGCATGCAAAAGGCAATCATTGGCTCGCTGTTGGCCTGTCAGGACAACATGGACCGGCGGCCGAACACGTTCGAGCTGTATGGTGCAGATTTTATGATAACGGAAGATTTCTATCCCTGGCTTATCGAGATCAACTCGAGCCCGGACCTAGCGCCCAGCACAAGCGTCACGGCACGGCTGTGTCCGCAGTGCGTTGAAGACACGATAAGAGGTAAGTGCCATCTGATCGCTCGCTGAAATCTGATCGGTGCTAAACTGACGTGGCACGCATTTTGTCTCTCTGCCGCCAGTGGTGATCGATCGACGGACCGATTCGAACGCTCCCACCGGTTCGTTCGAGTTGATCTACAAACAGGTCATACCGAAGACGCCCGCCTACATGGGGCTCAATTTGCAGCTCCGAGGACATCGTATCACGCCCAAGAGCTCCATCAAGAAGGACCGCATGCGAATGCTTCCCCTGAAACCGGTCCAAAATGTGCTGCAGGTATCCCGGCTGGCTACTTCGGCGGCGGTTGTAAAACAAACCGCATCGCCGGTTATAATGGATCTGATAGAGTGCATGCAGTTTCGGGACGGCAAACCCGACGACGATATGCCACGGCAGCATGGACTGGTGCGTGGTGCTTGCGGCGTTACCTCGGCCACGCTATACAAGCGATCTAACTTTTCGCACAAAAACAATAACCTGCGGTACGATTTTGAGAAGAAAAAGTCCTACATCATCTCGAAGACGGGCGAATTGTTCCGGCGCAATGGAGCCGGCAGCGGTTCCAAGTATCTGACCGACGGGGACACGTACATCGACAGTGTGGAGGCTTGGGAACGGGCCACGACTAGCTTCTTCCAGCATAATTTCTCCAACACGCTCAGTTCACTCACCGTTAGCAACGGTAGTAACGGTCGAGAACGAACCGGGTCGGAATTATCGGACGAAGGACAATCTCGCCCAGCTCCCGCGGTGCCCAGTGCCACGGCATCGGGCAACGGCTACTCTGCTGCTGGTGGGCCAAACAAGTGTACGATCAAGATCACCGACTGTGACTGTGAGTCTAGCAGTCAATCGAATTCGGACTCCGAGAAGCGTTCCACTAGCGTGGAAAATCTGTCCACTGTCAACAGAACTCACACGAGCCATGCACCGTCCGGTGGGTTTCCTGCAGCTATTCGCTACAGCACGCGACACACCGGGGGTCGTATGACGACCTCAAACAACTTCTACACGCTTGGATTTAGCTTACAAACGAAACCTTCAAAGTCGGGGGCTTCGAGGACAGGCAGCAAACTGCATCACGCACAATCAGCCGAGGATCTGCCCGCATCGCTGGCAGGAGAACGTTCGTCCGCAATGCTGCTGCACCCTGGTAGCGTAACGTCTTCGGTACATCATCGTACACAAACCACGAGCGGCGGCGGCAGCACGGTAGAGGCTACGGCTGGACCGACCGGCGGAGGTGGCACGTCGGGAGCTTTCTAGCAGCCGTGGAACACCGCCGCCCGTTGCTGGGGCGGAAAGAACGGTGATGAATTTTCTCAGCTACTGCTAAGGTCCAGCTTTGCACCGTACACCGGCAAACCGTCCTCCACGAACCTTATCCCGCCTATCTATAGCTCCACCTGCTCCTCGACCTCGTCCCAGTCCTCCCCGTCGGCTAACGCATCCTTTCCCTCCCATTGGCACTCGCGCTGCAATCTTCCCATCACGCGCGGTCACTGTTTCATGGGCAGCAGCTCTAGCAGTTCCCATGGTTACGGCATCAGCAAAGCAACAACCACTTCTTCCACCGCTATAAGCAACAGCATGAGCAACGGCAACAGCCACAGCGGCAACAGCAACAGCAGCTATCATACTAACAGTACTGTAAAACGTAGTAGACACAACGCAGCAACTCCCGCCACACGTTTCCACGAAACGCTTTTCCGTGTACCTCTGGTGAAAATTCAAGGTTCTTCCTTACTTAAACCAAATTGTTTTGTGTTTCAGTAGATTCTAGTGTACGTTTACTCGGTGTATAAGTGTGTTATCCTGATCCCGGGCGCGACAGCGACAGCAGCAGCATCAGTAGCGGCAGCAGAAGCACCCACCATTAGCAGTAGCGGCGGACACGTCTCCGTTCGAAGGGATATATTAAAATTTTTGTTGTCTCCAGACGCTCGGTCGATTGTTGTGAGCAAGAGTTGTCTCAATATTTTAAGCCCAAAGCCAGTAGTTTAGCTAATTATAATCTACACACGTTCGGTTTGGCTACGGCCAGCGTAGCGATAACGATACTCGATAGAGGTGTTCACCCGTGGATGTTGAACAGTTCCCGTTGAACGAAATAGATGAAATGCATTTAAAAATCAAATTTGTTACCAGTGATGTATGGGACAGTGATCCCGGTGTTGATCTAGCGGACATAACGCTCGAGCTGGGCGAGATCGATTACGGTAGGCAACTAGATCCACGCTTCGAGCAGGCGCCGGTCCATCTTTCCAAACGCTTTCTCAAAAGTTTACCTCCAGTCGAACCACTGTCCAGTGCGCAGCGCACTTCCGCAGCCACTGGTACGACGGGCGATGATGGACGTGCACTATCACCACTATCGCGCCCCTTCCCAAACCCGAAGGCAAACCAGCATGTGCACACATTCCCGCGGATGACTCCTCGGTTGCATGCCCTGGAGGACGACGATGATTCGAACCGTACGCCAAAGCACAAGTTTTTTCGCAACTACAGCTTCGACTTTCTAAAGCAAAAGCAGCTGAAGACAAAGATTGCATCGGCAGTGGAAAAGAAGCACATTTTTTCGATCGTTGGCCACTACCCGGCGTTGCGGAAGGCACTCAAGACACGCCACTGGCTGGAGAAGCAAACGTTCCGAAGTGCGCTGCTGCGTGAGCTCTCGCATCATGCACTGCTGCAGAAGGCATCCAACGGAAACGAGTACGAGGAAGCGCTTGTCTCCAAGTACCTGAAGCCTTACCTGCCGTACTTTATCTGGCAGCACCGGAACATGCGTGATTGCAAACAGGATCGCTTCTACGCGCCTTACCGCAGCCGAATTCACTACGAGCGACCGTACGACTTTGCTGTGAAGGAGAACTTAATCCGATTGATCAATGCTTCCCACTGGCACCAGGAGGAAGGTTTCGCCGAGCTGGACTATCCGCGTACGTATCTGCTCGATACGGAGGACATCATTACCAAGTTCCAGGAGGATTACCAGCTAACGATTGTGAGCAGCTTTCTGCACCACATGTCCAAACACTTGGAGCACTCGTTCGACGACGACGGCACACTGCCTACGGATGTACTAACGATAGCGATGAACTATCTGCGGTACTACCTGGGCTGCGCACAGCACGAGGATATCGATCACGAGGAGTTTTGCGAACCGTTGCTGACGCCCGAGAACCGGCACGAGATGGAACAGATACTGGCGGGTGAGGCGCAGTTCGGGAGTATCCCGGGGTACGAGGTGCTGTCGTTGGTGGCGCAAGTGAAAAAGTTGGTGCACGAAGCGGCCAAGATTTTCCCGGACATGAAGATCGATGGGATACGGAACATGTGGATCCTGAAGCCGGGAAATCGGTGTCGCGGCCTAGGGATAATGATCTTCAACGACGACCGCAAACTGTTGGAGCACGTAGACAGCAATCCGGATGTGAAGTACGTTGCACAGAAGTATATCGGTAAGTTGAACCTACCTTCTTTTACAATTGACCTGTGTTGATGTTGCTGTTATTTGAGACATCTAGCCACATTTGGTTTCCATATTTTGTTTGCTGACTTATGCTTTTTTATCACTAAAACCGTCATTAATGTTATCAAGCGATGTAACTGACTGTAGTGCGACAGTGTAGAATGCGATAAAAACTAGCTCCTATTACAGCACGGGTGTAGCACCCCAAACCAGGGCGTCACGGATTGATCAAAAGGAATTTCGTCGTCGTTGACCCGCTTTAACTAGTCTTTTCAAAGAATTTCCCGCCCCCATTCATTTCCTAATTGCTTTCCGTTAGCTTCCGTCCCATTCTGGTATGTTACCGGGTGGATAGGAAAAGCAACTTGAACTGATTTCATTACCTGATTATCCTTATTTTCCTGGTGAGGGAGAGCTAATTCGCTATCCCGCTTAAGCAATAGTTGTTTTCCTTCAATCGATCATGGATGGGGTCAATTTGGAAACGAGCTTTGCTTTAGCTCGGCTCCCTGTTGTCGCTACACAAACGTGGAGCAGTGGTAAGGGAAGCCACAGGACCCAACATAAAGGCATCGTAATTCCTGTCTTTGTTACATGAAATCGACTAAATAAGAGTCCCGTTTTGGAATCCTAGTTTTAAGCGTTTCAGCGACCTGTTACGGGTTGCATGTGTACTCTAGTGGGATTAAATATAGGGGCACTTATACTCTGTCATGATGTCTGGGTATTTTGCTTGATTATTATTAGTTTTAAAATTATGCTATTCCGTTTTTTTATTCTATGGCAATTATATGAAAATTTCTGGTAATTAAAAAAAATGAACAAACCAAACGGCCAGCCGTTATTCTAAATTTTATTATCATCATATTAACAAATAAGTTAAAACGAATATAAATAATCTGACACTGTACCATGTTTATGAGGTCTTCTATAACAGTAATTCCGGCCTTTTCCGGGGGAGAAATAGATCAATTTTTCTTTTAAGTTTCAACGACATACTAAAGAGTTGTCCGGATAGCTTTTTGGTGAGTTCTATTTAACTTGCATTGAGATATTTGAGCTCCTGCCTACTCAAAAAGTTTAAAGTTTCCCCAAGTCAAAGATATTCCTTCAATATTCTTCAAAATATGTATTCAAAGTCTATTCAGCAATTATTAACGCTTTTTTAGAAGCATTCTATCTCTGGCTTTTTGTGGCTTGTGATTTTCAATGTAGCTGGATAATCAATCCAAATTCTCTACTCAAACTACGTGTCGCGACGGACGAAGCTGGCACTGTACATAACATGCATAGCCCCAGTTCTTACATACGCGTCTGAGATATGGACTCTGACGAACTCTAGAGACTGTGAAACTGACGAAACCCTCTTAGTCGCGTTCGAGAGGAAGGATGTTTGACCCCGTATGCGTGGAAGGACAATGAAGGAGTCGCTACAATGACGAGCTCTACGAGCTGTACGATGATCTCACCAGCGAATTAGACTCTGCAGGCTACGGTGGGCTGCTCAAGTTAAGCAAATGACACCGGACGACTCAGCCCGTAAAGTCCCTTTAGGCCGTCCGCACGAGGAGGCGCTGTAGGCCCAAACTGAGCTGGAGTGATGGTGTTGATGCGTCGATGTGAAGAACTGATTATCCAACTACGGGGAACCAATAAGTCTTGTAAGCTATTAGATGTCTGACATGAGCACACGCTGCCTGTTAAGATATGAAAGAGAAGAATTCTTCTCCTAAACTTATTTCCCCTAGTGTATTTGATTTGATGAGGATGACCTCATCGCTAAACATCGAACGGTTTAATTGAATGATTTATGTTTTATTATCGATTAGTAAAGATGAGTATTCCTATTTTTTCTAAAAAGCTCTACAATTATGTACTTATTCTATGACCGGACCTGGCATTAAAATAGAAGAATTCCTTCTACTTGTGCAAAAAACTAAAAAATCCGCAATTGATGGGATGTATCATAAAAAATTCTCACAATTATCTCATACCACCCTGAGTAGGTACGATAAACCGCTTTGCACAAAACATCAGACGTGTTCGTCGGGTGAAAAAGGGTGGGTGAGAAAGGGGGTAGAGGGTGAAGAAAGTAAAACGGGGCCACCACTAACACACTACACTTTGCATTCCCAAACACTGCCTTGGTAACGGATCAGTTCGCATAATGTTGGCGCACACACAGACACACACACCAAGAACAACGGTTGATAGGGGGAGTTGTATGCAAAATAGAAGGCTCGATATTTTGCCTTCCCACTTGGAAACGCTTTCTTTCGCCCACGCAAAGCAAGATAATGCGATAATGTCAAACGGCTACAGCACAACAACAATAACAAGGGAACGGTTGCTGATAATTGTACATCTATTGCTTTTTTGCACTATGCCGCCCTGTGACTCGCAACTGCTTTGAATGCCGGTGCATTCCATTTTGACCTCGCACTTTAGATTTATTTTTGTGATTGTTGAAGGTGAAAAGGGGGAAAATAAGTGCATTTGCCCTTGATACGCGATGAATGAGGTGTTGGCGGAAGACGTTCAATTAGTGAGCGATTTCTTAATGGACGCATGCAAGCGCTGAATAACGTGCATGTTGTTTGCTAAAATTCAAAAAAGGATAATTGAAGCGGTATTGGACCAATGAAATGCGTTCTCAACGAGTCTTCCACAAGGAGTGCAGTTTAAACGAGTTCTTGGCAAAATTGGGATGCATATAAAGGAAATCCTCTGTCGGCTTTAATTTAGGTTATTTAGCTGACTTATCGGCAGGGAAAGATCCCCATAGCAGAGCATGGAACGAGTTCTTCTTCTCCTTCGTTGGCGCTACAAGCTCAAAAGGTCTCGGCCTGCCTATCCGGTTTTCAGTGCCTTGATTTTACTCGTAGCAAGGTAGTCATCCCTGCGTACGGAGAGGCGGTCGGGATGGAATTTAAACCCAGGTCCTGCCGTGTGAAGACCGGCGCCGCTGTAGTCTCGGCCACCGGCGAACGATCCAAAACTTGTCCATGGAATTAGTTCTACCATGCGACAATTCCATTCATATGGAATGCTAGTGGCCCCTCTTCCAGCCATATGTTGCGACAGGTGTTTCAAACAAGCGCCTTCCTAAGGGCTGGTATGGAACGGAAACATTCACCCACATTTCGTGTTTCATGCGGTTTTGTTTGGGTGCTAACACCCACCGCGTTGGTGTGTTACCGCAGTGTCCTTTCAGCCGCAAGGTGTGAGACGGCAATGCACATCTGTCGATGCCTGTACCGCCATAAATGGGAGCATAACAGCGCAGCCACATGAAAATGCAACCGAAACAATCGCTTTCGACACTTGGGCGGAAATTGAATACTTTTCAATAACTAGGCCATTTCGGGACGGTGTGGTATCGTTGTTTAGTATCGAAACCTTCGCAAGACCCCTAGCATGCAAGCAGGTCAGGGATGGTAGTAGTAAGCAGCAGTGGTACCACCCCCCCCCCCTCCCACTCGTTCCCAGATACCACCCTGAATTGCGATAGTAAAATCCAATCCAAACAGAGTAAGTAAAGACGGGGAAGAAGTTACGCTTAAGCTTGTCCTGTCTTACCTGCTGCTTTTCCTGCAGGCGGACACCACTTCCCGAGACATTTCCAGGTGAAGGTCGCCTGTTCGATCCAACAGGTACTCTCTGGGCAAAGTAAACCAACAAAGGGGATACGCGCGTTGTTGCTGTTTGTGTGCGATCCTCCATAAAAGCTTTAGCATAAAACTTCTCCCGCGGCGTATGAGTTTTAATGCAAGAGTTCATATTTTATGGCGAAAGCTTGCTTTCCTACTCCATTGTCTTTACATGGTGTATGGTGTTGCAAAATGGAAGCGCGATTTCTTGGGGTTGATTGGATAATTGGCCTCATTTCTCGGACGGAAGGATGAGCCCGGGGCGTTTAGCACCGAAGCTTTTGATTGAACTTAACCAACTTTGGAACATCAACAGCAGTGGCTAGAATTGCAAATGAGGCCATTCGTAACGCTGCTTGCTGTGGAAAGCGCTGTGTTCCAACTTTAGATAGTGATCTGTGTAGCGTGCAGGTTGGAATTCATTTTGAAGCATGATTATGTAGTCGTTTTCTGGTAGCACCTGTTAATTTAAAACTATTCTTAATGAAGAAATTACGATACGAATCTAAATAAAATCGATTGATTTTCATGATGATTCTGTACTCTAGCGATTCACTTAGTTGCCCATAGCTCTTTACATCATGACTTTTAGGAACAGGCCCGCTAAATATTACAGTTTTAAAATTTATTTTGAGGGATATTTATTCAGTCTAGGTATCGCCTGGTAGCTTTATCGTTGTTAATCCTGAATCCTAAGTTGAAGAAATTCTCGATCGAGAGGAACATGTTCAGCAGACTTGTTGACATTGCCACATGTGTGGAATTTCAATGGAAGAGCAGCTACAATGAAGAACTCTATGATCCCCGAGTGAAATAGATTCTCAGGCTCTGGTGGGCTAGTCATGTCTTGAAAATTGCACTAGAGGATCTAGCGCGTATTTATTTTTTTAAGATCGTCCACATGGCAGAGAAGCTGTGGCTCTGATATGCAGTGATGCGCGTTTGTGTATCCGCTAGAAAAGCCAGGATATTGGATGGGCATTCGCCGGCATCGCCCTGAACGATAGCGAAGCGGTCATAAGTTTAATTAGTAAACCAGAGCTACGGTGACGAATATCTTAGACATGATGTACATTCATATCCAATACTCGCTATCCGTATTTGAGATGTAGTCCACAATGACCGCAAATAAGCACAGAATTAGACGGAAAAGCGAACCATTGATACAAGAGTCTCTCAACTCCTTGAAGTAGCGACAAATTATTTTTGGTTTCCAAACCATTAATAGAGGACTGTTATCTGATCATGCTGTAACTAAAAAATTGATGTATGAAACATGGAAGGGCTAGGGATAAAATCCCACCCGGACTGTACGTGGTATCATTTAGTACAGTGAGCCATTAGATGGTAGGCATGAGCACGGAGGTGTTTAAGTAAAAGAGCAGTTATTATCTTCACAGCCATCGAAAGATAATCTAGTTTTTTTTAATGCAAATGTTATTATAATTGTTACCCTTTATTACGTCTTTGATTATGAAGGCCGTTATTTATTTTCAAGTATTGCTGAATGCATAATTACCTCGTTACAGGAAGAGGTATGTTTCTTCAAACCCACACTCACACACACGCGCAAAACTGCCGTTTTTCAGTAGCAAAACAAGATTATTCCACCATAATCTGCTTCCGAGATTCGTTGCTTGTTGCTTATTTTCAGAACGTCCATTGTTGATACATTGCACCAAGTTCGACATTCGTCAGTACTTTCTCATCACCTACACGAACAATGTGCTCAAGGTGTGGATGTACAAAAACTGCTATTTACGGTTCAGCTCGCGCATGTTCAATCTGGACGACTTCAGTGAGTCTATCCATCTGACGAACTACTCCATCCAGAAGAACTACGCCAGGGAGGTCCGTGAAGGGGCGGACGCCCTGCCCACCAGTAACATGTGGTCGCTCAAACGCTTCCAGGAGCATCTCCAGTCGCTAGACAAGGGTTTCTACTGGGAGCGAAAGATTTACCCGGACATGAAGAAGAACATCCTCGCGATCGTCTGCGCCAGCCTCGACGGGATGAAGATGGAGCGCAACATGTTTGAGCTGTACGGGGCTGATTTCATGGTGACGGAAAACTTTCGCACGATGCTCATCGAGATCAACACCAGCCCGGACCTGTCGTCCTCCACCGACGTAACGTCCGTCATTTGTCCAGCCGTACAGGAAGATCTTGTTAAAGGTATTAAAGAAATGTGAAGCTTGGATGTCACATCGTGTCTAATCCCGAGTCGTTCGTATGTGTTTTTGTTGTTGTTTCCAGTTGTTATAGACAATACGAAGGATAAAAGGGCCGGTACGGGTCAGTTCGAGTTGATTCATTCGCTAGAAATACCGCGCGTTGCACCGTACGGCTACGGATTAACCGTCGATGGACGCTCGATGCAATCGAAACATCGCTCCAAAAGCCCTTTATCGCCCATCAACACTTCGACAGGGCCAACCGTCTCTTCCACTGCCACATCTACACCGAAGCGAGTACCGGCGGCACCAGCAGTAGCAGCAACGTCAACAGCCACCATATCGACCGGAGTTAATAGCGGAGGTACGAAATATGCTCGCTACACTGCCAGTAGCTCGGAATCCTCAAGCCGAGGAAGTAAGTCATCGCTCACGAGCGTAATTTTGGATCGGCCTCGTACGACGCTGAAGTAAGCGAGCGAACGAGCGCGCGCGCCCCTGCCTTTTTGTGCTGCCACGATCGATGGGTCCCGGGTTGGTCCCATTCCCGCGTTTTTCTTTTTAGCAAAATAGTTAATGAAACCAAAAACCAACGGAAAACTGTATACTTTCGTATGACATAGCTATATTTCGAAATACATTTTATGTCGTTATCAGAATGTTAATGTTTTGTTTTCGCCTTTCGCGTTTTCTAATCCGCTTAAGATAATGAGCCCGGATAGTGCCTTAATTGTTGGGTAGCGGCGGCATCGGGTGGAATGTGTCCCATTTCCACCGTGAGTTCGTACGTACGAGGAATCAGCAACAGCAATTTACTAACTTTAAAACGATACCACATCACGCGCGTTATGTCGGTTCGTTCGCTTTTGCCTTACTGCCCTTTTACGAAGCTTTCGGTATCTGCAGTGGTGGTAGCATGACACGGCGTAATGATAATTAGAAATAATTAGGCAAAACTTACACCGTTCCATAATGCAACACAGGCTCCAGGAAAAGCGTTCTCTTCCGCGGAAGCGGCTGCCCGCAGAGCCCACCCAGTGTTATAGTTTTCAAAAATGGCAAGGATGGCGACATTGATGCTCGCTTTCACTGAACGGGCCCAGTCAGTTTGTCGATAACCGTAAACTACTGTTGCTAAGGTGGAAGGAAAGGAGCCGCAGCCACTATCAGTCAATCTGCCGCGACGATTTGAGGTCGCATTCAGCGTGAGCGATATCCCTACCGAGCCAGCACCAACAACAGCCGACCGTACGGCATTACGTATAGACAAAGTTTTCGGAAGTAGTTGTCGAAAGTTTGGTGAGGTAAATTAACTTCCTGAAGCGGAATTGGAGCAACCGCGACCAACTTACAGTGTGCTGGTGGTGCATAGTCAAAGCTGTGCGGGTAATGGGCGAAAGCTTTCTGGGTAAGGTAACCGTTTAGGCGGTCTAAAAATACGTTTTGCCTAGCATCGTGTAGTTTGATAATTTCGGCACCAAGTTCGTTGGCCTTAAATATTGCGATGTTTCAAAAAAAAAACGGGGGGTTGTTGTTTACATTGACCGCAAATATCCTTTTTACTGTATGTGTTCTTGATCATTTTGCCGCTACTCAATGAGGGCATGTCAAGTGGGTTAATTACTTCCAAAGAGGCGTTATGAACTTCGAAATGTTTCTATTCTTGTGAAGCGCGTTAATTGTTTACGGTGTGTAGAGTTAAGTTAAGTTAACATTCATTTGTACATCAGTAATTTAATCAAACAAGTTTAGTTAAGAACACGATGCCATTATGTTCGATATCTAGGGCACGATTTTCACCCCATTCTTCGGATCATCGGATGACAACTACATCACATCCGACGAAGGTCATAGGATAGTATTGAAGATCAACGCGGCGAAGACAAAATACCTGTTTGTGGGAGACTCTGAGCGTGACAAATCCCGCCTCGGAAGCACAGTATCAGTTGAAGGTGCCGATCTCGTGGTAGAGAAGTTCCGCTACATTGAGAATCATACCTCCTTTGGGTTCCACAAACTTCTGCGATCCAGAAGACTCTAGTAACACACGAAATGCACGATATATCGCTCATAATAATACGCCTGGATACGTCTATTAATCCTCTACGGACACGAGGACACTAATGAACTTTCCATTTTCGAGGGGCGCGTACCATGAACTATCTTTGGCAGTATGTGCAAGCAGGGCGTGTGGAGAAGGAGAATGAACCTCGAACTAGCTGAGTTGTTTGTCCTCAGCCGCCAAAACCGAGAGGATTCGATACCCTACCGGAAAGGTACTTCTCAGCGACCCGTTCGGCACGAGGTGTAGAGGAGCACAGCGGACTCGTTGGCTGGTACAGATGGTGTCCAAACTGTCAGAAATTGGATGCATCCATTGCTTGAGGAATGTAGTCCTGAGAGGATTAGCGATCTGTCCATGTCTTATAAACATTGTCTACCCAGGCCAAGAAGTAGAAGGAGACCTTTGCCACAAAGTAAATCTTTCGACGCATGGAACTCTTGTTAGTATGATATCTTTTATGTTTGTTTTATATATTTTCAAACGGACTTATATTTATAACATCGAACTTTTTAACGTATACAATTCACGCCAATAAAACATCAAACGCACGGATGCAGCACATACATTGAATCAGGCAGAGATAACCGCTTGGACGCTAGGACGAATCTGATTACTCAATCTCTCACTAGGACGCTCACGCTCGTTCGCTGACCTCTCGGTAGAACGCACTCACACATCAACCGGTGACCGTTGCATGTCACCGGTGAGTTCCCGTGACAGATCTACCGAGCCAGATTGGACCATAACAATATCTCTAGCGTATTTCAGGGATGTGTGGATAATAATGAACAAGTCTCACCAAAAACAAGCTCTATGAAGTGTACGATGTGCAGTTTACTATTGTGCAGCTAGTTTTACGACCAAGGCCCGGACGGACTCTGTCATGAGAATGGCGCCGGACGACCGTGATGACGAGCATGAGGTCAGTTCTTTCAAAATCGTAAACCCGTAAAGGCACAATGTTTTAGTAAATGAAGGGAAACCCTTACTCCGATGTTTATTACTTGACTCAAGGTTATCGTCATTATGTTTTTCACTGCTCCGATACCTCCATAATGCGCGTCATTATTGCCTTGCAAAGAATTGCGAACGATTCGACAGAGATTTTTTTTTTAGCAAACTTTCCTCGTTGAAAGGTTTGATTTAGAATAACACTCATTTGTCTTGCAGAGAGAAACCGGGTTACAAAAAGAAACGAGACACACATCATCAATTGGAAAATGTATTGCTGTTCCAAATTTAGGGTTCCTTCAAGTCAAAGGTTTAATGATGGATTATTGCAGAAACTAAATTGAGAAATGCAAACATAAAAACAATTAACAAATGTACAATCAATGTTGGTAGAGCAGCTACACGGAGCTGCCTGCAAATACGCAAGCAACCCTGAGTGCCGAGCGATGGAAAAGAGAGTTTCTTACGTTTTCTACACAACTAGTTACAACAACATGGCAACAAAGACCGATCGATCCGATAAGAGATAAAAAAAGATCATGACGGGCTCAAAGATTTTAAAACCCGTCCGATCGCATCCAAAAAGATCGTTTACAAAATGGAAGAAACCACAAAACCGCGATACGCGATCCACTTAATATCTTATCTATATCTGCACTTTCAACCATTGTGTGTGAAACGGTGTGCACTGCATGTTGTTCAAACCAGAACCAGAACCCGTTTGTTATTTGGTAGCAAACAAATAACAAATAAAAAAACCAACTACGCATAAACCCCGAAAATGATATCGCTTTTTTCCCATTGCAAAAGTGTGTGACTGAGCGAAGGATCTTACATGCGCACACCACACCTCCACCAATACTGACCAGCGGGTGGGCTTCTGAGTAGCAAAGAAAGAACACCGTCTGGCTGCGTGATAAACATACACCTTGTAAGCCAATTTAGGCAGACGTAGTACAGTGCATCGATATGTCACACCAGGAGTGAAGCAGATTGCATTAGTGATTCCTTTCCAAACAAGGAACAGTACGTTACAGTCCGCGCGGGAAATGGTAGCTAACGCTACCACTACTTATGCTAGGTTGAAGGATTGCCTAATAGGGTTGCTTTCAAAGACATCCTAGTAAATTCTTACATCCTACTGCTTACATGGATGATGGATGCACATGAAAAGTGAACGAGAGAACGTAGAGCGCCATACAAACAGAAAGGAAGGGAGGAAGGATGGAGCATGGTTGGCGTTTCGTTTCCGTTCCCAGCACCCCACCGCAGCATATGATGGATGATGGTTAGACACTATCCATTGCCGCCACGGCGCAATCGAAACACTTTACGCTGTTGCCACCCTATTTACGACACACCCGGTTTCAGCGAGAACGAAAGCTTTGGTCTCGAATTGTTCTTGCCCAGGATCATCTTCTGTTCCTCTTTGATGCGTTTCTCTTGCTCTTTGCGCATCTTTTGGCGCTCTTCGTCCATCTTTCTTTGCTCTTCAATAATCGCAAGACGATCTTCGGCCTGAAAGAAAATATGTACATATATATAAGTAATTTACTAATGCACACAAATTCACTTCATACTTACCAACTTGCGCTGGGCCTCCTCTATTTTGCGATTATTCTCAGCGAGAATATTCTCGAGTTCCTGGCGCTTTTTAAGCTCTTCCTCCTATAAGAACGGAAAACACGATTAGAACTACCGTCAAGGGTATCGGGACACTGCACCCGGGCGCGTCGGGCTTGCACACCCGGGTGCGCATATCCGACTACACCGACGCCGTCAAAAACGTCAAGGAAGGTTGGTGGTGGTTGTGCGACAAGAGAACGAAAGATTGCCTTTGAGAGCCATTTGTTTTTGTTCAGTGAAAGCCTCGTTCTTTTTCTTCACTCCAGTCGACGGTGAACCGGCACGAACCGACTGTGCACCACCAGTCGGGAAGATGAACAGGCGACCAGCAGTGTTTGGGTTGGTGCGAACGGGAAGAAGTAGGATGATTAGGATACAAACGATCGGCAACACATAGGTCGCGGATTCCGCGATTATCGTCCTCGCCATCACACGTTGCCGTTTTGTTCGGCACTACAGTATAGTGCCCGGCCGCTGGCCGAGTTCGATTGGAAACAGAACTTAAGTATCACAGCTTACAACGTACGGAACAAAAACAAAACATCTTCATCAATTTCATCGGTCTATTCATGCTTTTGTGGCGCGTGTGCATGGTCTATATCTTGGTATGATTCACAATCCGGTCTTAAATTATAGCACATCGCTTCGCCTGCCACGCACGGCGTACATGTGCCCGTGTAGGAATGCAGATCTCACGGAACCCATCTCTCGTACCATTTCCAGGGTTAAAGTTTCACTGCGCTCTTTAAGCATCTAATACAGCAAATAACATAAACATCTTAACTGTTCTATTGTGCAGAGAAACCAACAGTAACATAAACTTACATAGACGCAATATTCATTAGTAGTAACAACTCAATCAACAAGTTTTTTAAGTTTGCATCCGGCACCATCAGCACTAAACAGTCACACATCCAACCAAATACAAGTTCAATTATCGGCCTTGCTGCTCCTTCCGTATCCAGTCAGTCTATTCATGGAGATTTTTCTTTTTGCATCAAAAAGTGTATATAAAACGCTATATAAACCTGCTATTCGTTAAAGCTAAAACACACATTGGTTGTGGGTCACTCGGCGCGCCCCATGAGTGTCCCATCGGACTTAACTATCGCGCGCGGTGAGTAAAATTGATAATGAAAATCGTAACATGAACGCTCTTCGATTGTATTTTTTTGGTTTTGTTTTGGTTTGTTTTTTTAACTTACGCACTTGCATGGCCCCTGTTGCTTCTGATTCCTTGGCATCGTTCACCATCCTGTTAAAGCTCTTCTTTTTCTCCTTCACCTTCAAATCAAGACTCTTTGTAATTTTTTGTTTGTTTGTTTGTTTGACAACCTGCTCCGGGGCATAATTCCTGTGGTTCGATCAAGTCGGGCGGAACACGGATGTACAGCAACATTGGGTGTGGGGTATGCAGTAAGAGGGGGAAGGGATTTTCCTTTTCTTTTTTTGTTTTGTTCACCAAAACTGGCATTTTGTTCACATGCACGATCTGCACACCGATCGCGATGGATAACTGCTAGACCATGGAAATTGTATTTTCCGAAGAAAATTAAAGATCGCTCCGTTGCGAAACGCTATCCCAAACAATATGAAACCCTTCCAATCGTTCACCGATGGCAAGTTCGAACGATGATTGGAGGAGGAAATTATTTGTTTTTCTTTTGCGAAAATGTAAACGAGAAATCCATTATAAGCGAACTAGTTTGAAAAACTAAAGAGAGAAATCGGGGTTAAAAACTTGTGTTATTAAAGATAGAGAAATGTAAATTCAAAACAAAATAAGCGATAACATTGATTTGCCGGATCATGGCAAAGTTGAAGCTGACGTCCTGTAGGGTTTTTGGGGGAACAAAAGTAAAGTGGTTCAAAATCAAATCTGGTTGTGTTCCAGCACGGAGAGGCCACGGAGGCCGGTCAAGCTAGGTAATGTTTGGACGAGGGCTTGGCAAATGAATGCCAGCTAAAAATGAAGTGAAAACAATTACATCAAGAACGGGGCCACCAACACACGTGGAAGAATGTACGGTGGGGGGTACGGGAAATCGGTTCCACCATTCTTCGGTGCCCATTCTTCACACAAAGCTTCACACGATAGCGGTTATCGTAAAGAAAGAAACATGTCCGGTAGGATCTTATGAAGCGAATGCTTACCTCACGCCGCCGTTCCTCCTCCCGTGCCTGCTCCCTTCGCTTTTCCAGCTCGAGCATCATCTCCTGTTCCATCTGCTTTTTGGCGGCTTCAACGCGCCGCTGCACCTCCATCTCGATTTCGTCTTTTCGCTTTTCTAGCTCCTCCTCGACACGCTTCTTCACTAGCAGCTCTATCCGTTTGGCTGCTTCCTCTTCGATCATCTGAAACAGAGCCGTGCATCACACAAAGATCTTTTCCAAAGATTTCCAGTCGTGTTACCTTTTGTTCAGCTTCCTTCTGCCTTCTCTGGCGTTCCATCTCGGCCAAACGTTCGACCTCGGTTAGCTTCCGGCTGCGGGAGCTCTTTTTGTGGTGATGCCGGGACCCACTGTTCGATCCATCGCTGCTGCTGTCGGAGGATTCGGATAGCGATCGTTTTCTGCGTACAGACCACACCACCACAATCATCGTCGCACATACACAACAGAGCAAAGGGAGGTGGTGGTAGAGTGGATGGTTCACGGTTCCCAAAAGCGGAACCGCAGTGGGGGAGAGGCCGGAATTAATCGGGTACAGAAAAGAGAAAGAAAAATAACCGAAACAATCCATTAGTACAGTGAAGCTGAGTTCAAGCATTTCCTTTTTAGGCGGATATGGGCACATGTGTTGGTATGTTTATGTATGTATATATATAGACAGGACTACGGAAAACACTTATTCTTAGCAGATGAGCTTCAACAACATAAAGAAAAAACAGAGAGTATTAACTTAAGCTAGGATAACAAACCGATTTCTGTATACGCTAGACCATTTTCTAGCCGGCAGAGACGTTCGCTCATGTGCTGCTGGCCAAATCGACGATATCATTCGTATCACACTCCAGAATCACATCGGACTGACCATCTTTTCGTTCACTTCTCTCATCACAACGCTCGGGAAACTGGCCGCGGACATTGTGCGCGTAGTTGTGATTGGTTTGTAATCTATGTACAACATTTCTTCCGCGTTATAATGTGCTTGTTTCAATAACTACATACGCTTGATGGAGGAGAAGGTTTGGAATTCAACTACGTTCATTATCCTCGGGACGGTGAACGTTTCGTTGGGGCCCGGGCGTGTTATCTTCTTCATCATCCTACAGTTACTTATGCGTTCCGGCAGCAGCTCCTGCAATATCGGAGGGGTACACACACCGTTGCTCTGCAGTCGTCGGATGGACGGTGGGTAACAATGCTCTGGATGGTCGGGATAGGTGTGAATGAGTTATGACCTGCGGAATAGAACGAAAAATCGATTCCCGGGCGGGATGGATTTTTCGTTCCGTTTTTGGAAGAAGCGGCTCTATTCTGGTTGGAGGGTGCAGTTTTTTTTTAAATGTGTGTTCGTCGGCACGGAAGATTGCCAGGCTGGGCAACATAATAGTAGCCGGATTAAAACGATCGGCACACGGATGAGGGTAGTAGCATGGTAGAAGCAGTCATGGGATGAAGAAGAAGATGAAGTAGAAGGAAAGGTGGTGCATCTTCAGGTGGTAGAGCGAAGGATAAGAAAGTACGGTTCGGGAACGCGACTGGATTGGAAGCGTCGCGCAATCTGGAACACAATCAAGCGTATCGCGGCCACCGGCCACTCTCTGGACGGACGGACACTGTTTCCGCACGGCAATATTACCTGGATTTCGAGCTGCGCTCTCTGTATTTATCGTAACTGCTGCGGTGATGATGGGACGAGGACGAGCGAGATTTGCTCCTCTTGCGGTGCTTGCTTTTGTGCTTTTTGGGTGACCGGCTGCGGGATCTCGAGCGACCCATGTTTGGAAGAACGAAACTTGGCCGGTGCTGTTAGCGGATAATACCGCAAAAATTGATCAAAAATCGATTTTACGACTCGAAATACGATGCGAAAAATGTACACACACCCAAAGCTTTCTTCAGCTTCATGAAAATGAGCCAGAACGAGGTTGGGCAAAACCGCACTTGACATTTCTAGAAGGGGCATTTTTGACAGCTGTTGTTTTCAAGCGCTTTGTTGGTGTGTGTGTGCGCGTGTGTGCGATTTGTTTTCGTTGTTAGACGGGTACATTTAAAAAAAATCCTATTTTTGTTACCTATCTTAAGTATTAATACATAAATCAGTTAACTATAAAGTACAGACATTCAACATGTACCTGGAATATTTTATTATTTGAATGCAACGGCAAAAAAAGGCAGTGCGCCAAAAACCAACCGAAATGTTAAACAACAGCCCTCTGGTGGATTTTCCGACAAACACTCTTTTCGCCCATTTTCGCCCGATTTGTCGGAACGCATTTGATTGAGCCGTTGAGAAAGCAAACAAGATTGTTTTCGTCTTTATTTTTTTATTGTGAAGGCCATATTGTCAGCTCGGTGCTCGGATGCAAAAATGCTTCTGCTATGTATTTTATTTAGCATTAAAATACTTAAAAATCAATCAATGATGAACCGAACATTTTCTGGTGTTTTTCTTAAAAATATATTGTATATTTGTCTCGAGTAAATATAATTTTGAAAAATATGAAGGAATAGTGATTTTACAGGTGATCTTCCACACAGTAGGATCCCGTATGCAGGGCTTCTATGAGTAAAACTTAGTCATGAATGGCAGAATGGAAGGTCAAGACCTTTCATGGTTCTAATACCCACTAAAAGTGAAATATATTGTGATGGTTTTACCACCCGTGGCTAGGTCAGATTGCAAGACTAAGTTAGAAAATAAACACACCGAAAGTCAACGACTTCTTTAGGCAATGAGTGCCATTTCTGGTTTACTAGACTCGCTACGGGTTCTAGGTCCTCACTAGGGGAGGGACGGGTCCAGATGGGATTTGAAGCCCGGTCTTGTCGTGTAGACCTACGCATCTAACGCCTCTACCACCGGACCATCCATCTAAAAGAAGGAGTAAGTCATTCATTGCGTCCCACGCAAACATATTTAACACAGAGATATTGTACAAGGAACGATATTATAACGGGTAACATTATTTGATCCAATTAGTATTACTTCATATAGTTTAATTAGTAATATTATTCGCCCATGAGGCCCATCGGGGCGGCCCGGAGCTAGATGCGACAGCGGCGCCCGTCCTGACACGACAGGACGGGGGTTCAAGTCTCATCTGGACCGTTTCCCTCATAGTGAGGACTGACTATCCAACTACGCAGTGCGCCTAGTAAGCCTAAAATGGCATAACCTAAGAAGTCGTTATGCCAAAAAAGAAGAAGAAAACTATTCGCCCATAATTCGAAACAGGCTCATTGCTGTGTTCTTTCGCAGAGGATTTAAATAACTTTACCGTGATATTCACTTAACTTGAAAAATTGGATTTGAAAAAAAAAAACACATTGCACACGATTTACTTGAGAATTGGACGTCCAACTACGATAATGACGAGACTGTCCATCTGAACGCTGGTTATTTATTTAAAAAAATATTGGGAGAACAATGATCATTTCCATCCCCTTATTAAGTTAACAAATGAATAATATTACAAAAATAACAAGCTTGACCTTTTAATTTTTCTTCACCAAACATTATTACGTGGCCTTTAATCTGGTGCAAGAAAAAAGCATTAAAATTAATTTTAAACTACAACCCACCCAACTATGGCAGGAGCGAAACGGATATCGCGGAAAACAACAACACCGAAAAAATGGAATAAAATAAACGAACACAACAGTTGGATGATTTTCCAAATCACTATCATCAGTCGTCGTGCTGGATAGTTTCTAATTCGAATCAATGATCGAAAAGCCCACCCCCTCGGTCCGTGGCGGGAGGCCGGAACGGGCGCGATTGGATATCGATCTAGTGAAATTTCTTACCAATCAAACGCCACACGGACCCTCATCCCTCCCCCCCCCCCTCTTTCTCTCCCCCTTTCTTCCGAACAATGCTCGCGGGCGTCCTTGCGCAGCGACCAACTCCGACGGTGTACCACAAAGCTTCGTCCGTATGCGCAACAGTTTGAGGTTGTGGCCGGCAGTAATTAATAGATGAGGTAGTGCTTTTCTGCCCTAATCCCGCTGTCAAATTTTCTTGTTGCCGCTTCGTCTCATCACTAACCAAGCTGTTTTCCTTTTATCATTCCCCATCTAATTCCCGTGGTCCCTGCCGTCGACGTGGTGTGGCTAGCCCGCTGCTTCTTCGCCGTGTAAACGAATTTGCCGGATCTTTGGCGCGCTTTGGCGGTCTGGGGCTCGCGATCACATATCGCGATCGGCGATCATCGGCATGGGGTTTTTGATGCGATAATTTCAATTTGTCGGTACCGCAAACCGATTGTAAAGGTGGAGAAAATGATGCTTAGCAGGGCCGCCAAGCGAGAGGGCTCCAGGCTCTTTCATGCTGACCGGGAACCCCAAGACGCACCGAATTAATTGGAAGGTGTGATGCTTAACACCACGCTTCGCGCGTTCGCCTGTACACCGAGGACAGTCGTCCAGGTCGTGTCTTTTCGGCGTTTGAACAGATTTTGTAGTGATAGTAATTAAATCAATGTGTTTGGCAGGGGTTAGTTAGTAGCTTAATTCCTTTATTTTAAAACCACTCATCACTATTATACGTACCAGAAGGATATATATTGAACTAATGGGCTTAACATAGAAACATCACAACGAGTAGTTCAACCGAACTTAAAACAAGCCTTCAAAAAGCAGAGGAAACTTACACAAGTTTTTCGGTTACGGTGACATAGGCGCCGATTTTCACACGGCAGGACTGGCGATCGAATTCCATCCGGTTTGGATGAATGGCTGGATACCTTTCCGCACACAGGACTGATTATGCAGCTCCGGGTATAAAGCAAGTCAAGGAAAACCAGAAATGGCAGGTTGATCTCGTGATATTACACTTTAAAAAATTAGCAAAGAAATCAAATGATATCATCGCACCAAAAAAGCATGGTAACGCGAGCTAGAATGAGCAGCAGATCGCGGGCACGAAGTCGACGGCTAGGGACTCAGTGGTTTAAGTGGAATAATTGACATGGAGCGTCAATATAGTTCGACAATATCTTAGCAATGAAAATTGCTTGCGCCTATGACTAACATACTTCTTGGCCATGAACACCAAGCATGGGGCAGCGAATGGCATCCGATGTTCTGATGGCAATGAGAGTAAACTTTTTCTCGACGCTTACAATTCCTTGTTAGGCGGTAGCATTAGCTGACTCTCAAATCTCACTGGCATATTCGAGTATTGACAACCCAACAGCAATATAGGGCCTTCAAACAGATAGGGCCCCGAAATCGGCAGACATACGACATATCAGACCTATAATTTTTCGCGTTTTAGCCACCGTAACGTTGTCCGTGAAAGATATGCATAACCAAGAAAAATCGCTAAATATCTTTTAAAAGCTTTATTTTTTATATAAAGGAGCAAAACCAAATGGGAGTCCATTATAAACTTAATAAAAAGCCTCCAAAGGATTTGAGTCCCACCTTCACGTTCCATTTTTTTTGGGAAGAATATGGCCAATTATTTTTATATTTTTATTCGTAAAAGGACAGTTGTATTTATTCAAGACCGCTGATGTACTAATTTTATCTTCAACAATGAACAAAGATATATGTGATAAAAGTGATAAGACTCGTCTTTTTGTTTTACCGATCGGGATGATTTACAGTTCAGTTAAAATTTGTGCATTTGTAATAAATAAAAGGATCCAAAACAGTAATGAAGACAACTTCCAAAAATTTTCATAAATATCGAATGCCAAATCGAACGTAATCAATTGTCAGCAAAAGAATACCAGATAGGCGTTCAGTGCATCGTGCATCTGTTGCGCTTGCCAAGAGGTTGTACACGTTACCCTAATGCACTCGATCGTCTTCCATTGCTGCGCATCTGTACCGGTGATTCATGGTTGATTTTTACATACTGCCCCCGCTGACGATAGTGTCATGCGAATCGAATCAATCCACCTGTTTCGGCCGGGGAAGCGACCCACCAGATTGACTTCACTTGCCTGCCGAGGTCGAACCGGAATCCAAGGGAAAGGTAGGTTCCGATCGGCCCAAACGTCTTGCGCCAGCGGGAAGCCCACCACCAGGCGGGAAATGATGATGAACGAAGAAAAAAAGCTTCGCAAAATCCTTGAACACACTCAGGATAAGCGTACGGGGCGGAAAGGGAAGGGCGGGTTCGTGACAAAGTAAGTAAACCACCCGTTGCGGGGAGGGAAACGCGCCTCAACCGAACCCGAACAGACATCCAACTGTTTGTCACGTTGAATTAATACCCACGGCGAAGGTGATAAATTATGCCCCGAAACTCGACGTGTGGTTTGTTTCCATCATCGTCGTGTTCCCGTGTTGGCCGGGCGAGCCGAAAGATCCACTCCAGCAAGTTGTTTCGTGCATGGAAAGTGGCCACCGGTGTGCCACGCAGCTTACTCACCGTACGCGGAGCAGTACTGAACAAAACAAAACAAAACCTCCCCAAATACAGAAAAAAATACACTAAAAAATCGTCAAAAGTACGCTAAAGATGTAGAAAGCACTTCCTGAAAATGGGAAGGCACGTTCACGAGAAGGTGGCAGGAGACTTTCAAACTGTCGTAAGGCGCCGGATGATGTTTGGTGCTTAGGCCACCCCTAGGACACCCGTACACACAACCACATCCAAAGGGCCAATTTGTAGACTAACCTTACGCGACTACATCTTCCGGTATGGATCCATCATACCGGCCGGAAATAAGGGTTAGTGTAGTGTGTACACCTCTTCTCAGCGAGAAGAATCGTCGCTTTAGGTCGTCAGGATCATGATGGGGGGTGGTGAGTTTAGTTTAGGAGCAGCGCCGGGATTTTGTGCATCATCAAGCAACAAAGAAACTTTCACTCTGCACATCCGATACACGGGCAAGGTACACAGTGTGGGAAATAGTTATATGTGTGTTAGGAGGGAAGGTAGTTGAATGCTTTATAACGTGCTTTTATTCCATTGTACATAATTTAAGTAGTTTCTATTTTACAATAATTTATTTTTAATATATTTCTACATTACATTATTTAATTGATCAACCTTCTAAACAACCAGCGTAATCTGTTCCATCATATTAATCGTGATTCTGTTAGTCGTTCGGCGCTGTTGTAATACTTTAATAAAAAGCGAATAATTATTTTATCAACCAGATGAAAAGTTAAGAAAGACAAAAATATTATCGACACCAATTCTTAAAATATGACTGTCTGATTACTTTTAACCTCAAAAATTTGTAATTATAATTTTTTATTTAAAATAGACTAACGGAATTTTGGTTCTTGAAATACGAACTAAACATCATAAATGATTTTTTTTGCATATTACATCAGCTTGTTTTTATGATTATTGTAACATATTTTTTCTTATTAAATGATTTCAATTTCCAATTTTTCTCGTTGAAAAGTATATATTAATACGAATTCGATTTGCTAGCATATTCGAAAAAATTTTTGTTCGTTTATTCGTTGCATTATCTGGCATAATATTGCAGTGATTGTCATAATAAGTGTCTTAGACCGTTTCTAACTTTTTTATTGATTATGGTTATATAAACCACTATCTAAAGTAGATCTAAATTGAATATCTCATAAAAGGAAAACCTATTGGGTTGTCATTCTTCTTCTTGGGCCAGAATAAACTACAGAATAGTTTTTTGTTGTTGTTGATTGACGCAAAATAGTTTTTCCTTTCTTAAAATGGAAGCGGCAGTCGCTTTGATACTGTTAGATATACTCGTTATGGGTTGACTACACGTAATATAAATATCTTGGTACACTTTTCATGGCTTTGGATCATTCGTTCTTTTGCAATATTCTGCCAAGGTGAAATCTATACGATCAGTTACATTGGAACATTATACAAGCCATAAATAAACAGCAACAGTATAAAAGCATAGCCAAAAGACCTCCCCTTAACTATCTCTGAGTTGATTCATCAGTACATGCAAATTCACCTCAATCCTTAGACCCCATCTTTTGTGTAACCAAAGAAGGCCGCTTAACCTTCAACAAATATAAAGACTTTAACAACATGTAATTAAAATTTCATTAGACACTAATTTATTACAACTGGACTAATAATTAGGATACTAATAAAATAAAATAGTATTGTGTCGAATTATGATTTCGTTCTTGCATTACAATTTCTACCAGCACTGTAGCACGTTTATGCAGTGTGATAATTTCGCCGGTTCTAAAGCTTCTCTGCAAGCGAATAGTTCCCGGGGCGTTACTCAGGGAGGTGCATCTCGTGCACGTTTGCGGTAGCAGGGTGGGTTATAAATTTGAAACCTTACACTTTTACTGCTGCTGCTGTTGGCCCGATCGCTGATGCTTCTTTCCCTGATATTGCGGTGGCTGCCGTAAAGCGATGCATCATTTCCGAACCATCCGTTTGTACGGATCTTCCCTGGGGTTGGGGTTCGAGCGAACTGTCGGCTGTGGTGGGTGTTCGGGTGGTGGTGGGTTAAGATGCGATATGCCACCTTGGAATTAACCGATCTGTTATGATCCAGTGTGCATGTAAACACAATGAATAGTAGATTGAGGTGCGCGATGTAAACCCATTCGAGTACGCACCTTGGGACTGAAGTTTTACGCGAATTATGATGCACGTTTTGAAAAATAAAAATAAAACGAGCAGATTACTCATAAACACGTGTAACTGGATACTTTACGAAGGAACACTTTTTTCTTATTGCCGAAAAAAGAAGAACAAAACATCGAAACACTTTTCGATTATAACATACAAATTGACAATTTTAAGGAGAAAGTTTTTCCTATAACTTAAGCAGCGTAGAAGTAAAATGCATGACAGTATTTTTCCATTAATTTATATTTAAATTTTTCTAGCATTTTCATCTATTTCCAAGCTTGTAAATCGTAATGGTTTTGTTCTATGGACGACCTTTTTCAAATTTAAACTACAAACCAGCTAAGAAAAAATCAATTCAAAATCCCACCACTCAAATTGGTCGTCCGACGGAAAGTAATGGATTGTTGTATTAATAACACCACAGTAAATTCGTATAAAATTGATATCGGTAACGCCCTTAGTTTTTTGGAGAAAATAATACATCACACGAACCCAGAAAAAAACAATGGAACATACATCAGGCGTACCCCGAACGGATATGGATTACTCCATTCTCTTAGTTAAGGGTAAGATATTAAAAAATAGTCGAACCGACATCCCACACGCACCTCGTGCATGAATTTCGCCACGAATTTTCGCTTTGACGGAGAGCCTTTGTGGACGGAAATGGGACAGAAAATTGTGGCAAAGGTTGTTATTTATTTTTGCTCACCCAGCCTGAGGTTTTTTTTTTATCGTATTCCTGATACTCGTTACGCACGCCCTCGGAGGATCGTACCGTGCGAACAGTAATGGAGTGTGTGTGTGTGGTTTATGTATATTTTATATTCGTTTTTTTCGGATGGTTTTTTTTACGCGCTGAGCGCGTTGAGCCGTCCTTTGTTTTCCGCGGGGCAAAAAACAAATCATATAAAGATGTAATAAAACCGATAACATCCGCTATATTAATGGTGTCCATTTTATTATGAATGAGCTAAATTCAGTAGCGTGATCGTGATGTGCTTCTTCTTCTTCTTTTGCATCCTCCTTCTCGTGCGGCCGCTGGTGGCACTGGGTTGGTTTATGTGTGCGGCAGTTTGCATGATGGTAATGTCGGTGGACATAATGTGCAATGTTTACATAGAGTTTGAATAAAATTATCAAGTTCCGTTTCATTGGAGAACAATACAAAAATATGTCTCGGATTTAAATTTATGTAGCGAAAGTAGTTAGCAAAAAGTAGATTAATTTGAACGATTTTTCTTTCAACATCTCTGTGCCTTAAAGATCAATCTTACTTCCCGTTTCACGTTTTGAGTCATATATTTAAAGTACAGATCACATTTTAAAGCATTAGCAATGGATATGGAGTAGATATGATCCAAATAGAGGAACTGTTTATGCAGACTTATTTATATTTATTTATTTATTTATTTATTCATTTAAATTTGTCTGCTACCTGGCTTCACAAAGATGAGTGAACCTAGCCTAATAGCTAATAAATTACACAATATTACCAACAAAAAAACCTAAAAAAGAAAAGACTACCGAAAGCTCAAAACTGGAGAGGAATAAAGGAAAGAAGGAGAGAAGGAGCGAACAGAAAAAAAAACACTAAGAGACATGAAGAGAGGATACAACACGAGACCGGAAGGAGTTTAAGGAGGTATTAAAATCGATTAAACCATCTGAAACAAGAGAGGAGTGTGGCATCAAAACAATACAAAGAATGACGCGTTTGTAAAGATAAATGATCGCGTGGACGGAGGGAGCGGGAAGGAGCATAAACAAGACAAGGGAAAGCAGATCCACAGCATTTGTAGACCCTCGAAGCATGGCGCCAACGAAACAAGCCTGAGCAATGTGGCGTCTCAGATTTAAGGAATCTAGTCCAAGGAGTCGATTCCGAGTTTCGTAGGGAGGTAATGATCGATTGCCGATTGCCATCGATTCGTCTGAGTGCAACTCTTGTAAAATATTTTTGCAAGCTCTCTATACGGTTGCAACCCTCAGAAGTACATGGGCTCCAAAAAACGCAGGCATACTCTAAATTAGAGCGTACCAAGCTACAATAGAGTGTGCGCAAACAAATTGGATCCCTGAAATCTACCCATAAACAAAGGATGAAACCAAGTGTACTCGCGTTGGCTTTTATTTATTCGAGTTTTATTACTTCTTTAACTGCTATAAACTTTACAACAGCTCCTCGCTTATGCAGAAAGTTCAAATCTTCTACTGGGGAATAAAATTCGGCTATCCAACAGTCAGTTGCAGGGCTGACTACTATGCTACGGGTGGTAGAATCAAGTCACAGAAAGCCGGAAATGGCAGGCCGAGACCTCTCGAGGTTGTAGTGCCAAGAAAGAAGAAGAAGATCCAACAGTCCTATATGCAGATTCAAAGAATCAGTCAGAAGAATCGTATAGATAAGATGGGCATTGTCGCCCCAAACTTACGGAACTTGTGGGTGCTCATCGATCGAACAGACTCCCAACATTAGAAACTGCTAACGGATTTTTTTTTTGGGTAAACCTGCATCGGTTAATAAATCCATTCGATTAAAACTTCTATTTCGATCGGTTTGAGGTCACAAAATGGCGAAGCAACTTTTCGTTATGATACATTCTCTCTTTTATTGGCCTTACAACCTCTTGGAGGGTCATGCTTGCCATTTGTGGCTTACTAGACTTAATGATACCATGTAATTGGATAATCAGTCCTTGCTACGGAGGATTGGTCCGGGTGTGATTTGAGCCCCGGTCCTGCTGTATGAAGATCAGCGCCGTCAAGATTCAGAAAGAGCTAAAAGTATGAGTTCAAATGTATTTAGTACATCTATTGCTAAAATACCAGCAAACAGCCGCTGGCAAAGGAGTGACAATATTTTTTAAGAACGCTTCGTGGGTGCTAGAATCGAGAATTTTCCCATGGAGGTATGTGAGGTAATTCAATTTTTATTGCCAACCGAAGTGAGTGTATTTTTCTTAAGCCATTACTATAAAATTTTATTTTATTAATAAAATTTCTACTTAGTTTATTAAAATTGTTGTATTAAAATACTACCTCTAGAAATTCACCCTTGCACTTCATTTTTATCCACAATTTTAATACACAACAATACTGTCCAAAATTTTATCCCGCCCAGGTCCCACAGTTCCCACCATGGCAGTTCAAAGCTCACTCGCTCGCGGAAAGCTTGCAGCCAACACGGTAAGCAAATGTGTTTTATGAGCGGTATTTATTTTCAATTTTTGATACTCACCCACCGATAGTCAGTCGCCGTAAAGAACGCGTCACCCAACAAAGAGGAAGAGGGTTGTTGGGACAGACAAAATTTAATATGCCACTGCAGTGGCCACGGCCACCTATCGAAACAATCGCGACGTATTGCGTTACGAGGTGTGTATTTTGTTTCAAAATCACGGTTAAAAATCAATCAGGCAATCTTTTTTTTCAACAGTCTACTGACAGTTATCTACAGCAAAGCTTGTTGTCGAATGTAAATATAAACCATTTTTAGCAAACAAGCTAAGTGAAATAAAAAAAAATCATAGAATGAGTTTTCCACAACCTACAACCTTACGGACCACCGCATGGAATAGCCACTTCGACACGAGCAACAAGCACGTGCCGAGCACGTTGCGTGTCCTGCGTCCTGCGATGCAACAGTTGTTCTCGGAAATTAGTACCTTCTGTTTGCCCCTCGGGAGGGTGGAACGGACCATACGGACCTGACGGACCCGGTCATCCGAATGTTCATTTGAAACCCATCATTATCTTTCGGACACAAGGTGGAAACAAAAACACGGACAACGCAAACTGTTTGACGATGTCCGAAAATTAAATACATTTCCCTTGAAGGGCTCCATCGTAATGGGAAGATTTTATGACTTGTGAAAAGGAAAGGTTGTAAAAGAGAGCTCAGCATAATGTGAGCACTTTCAAGATCACCCAAAATCTCTAGCCTTACGAGTTATATAGCAATTACCAAACAGGACTAGATTTACTGCATACGGGTGACTTTTTGGTCTTTTTAATAGTACAACAAGATAGATATAGGTGAAGATCCCATACGAAGCAGTTTCCTACCAATTTAACATTGTGGAGCGTACAACAAAGTTAAACTTTTTTCGCATAATTGTATCCTATTAAGCGGGGCACCAGTTTTTGTTGCTGCATATGCCACCAAATTATCAAATATGAAGAATAACTTGCAGTTCCAAAATGTAAACAAGATTACCCCCCCATTCGGTTCTAAATTAGCTTCAAATTACCAAAACTCCTTCTGCATCTTCAACGTCTCACGCGTATACACTCCACACTGGGCAACATTTTCAAGAAGCGAACGTGAGACAAAAACGCTTTTTTCTCATTCCCGTTTGGAGGAGCAAAGAAAAAAACCTAATTAGTTCGCGAAAACAGAAACACGAAATCGCTAAACTATCTCGGAACATGTTCGGGGAGTGAATTTTCTCACATTTCAAACGGCACGCCTTACGCGCCTTCGAAGCTATTATTTTTTGCTCTGTGATCGTAGAGGATTATCTACATTGTTGCGCCGGTACGGCTTATACCGATACTTAGAAGTGATCGTCTAATGCTCTGCTAGAAGGTAACCTCAGCCAGCGGGCTGACTACGATTGACATCAATAAATTGATCATTTTTATGATCATCGGTCGATCGCAGTGATCAAAAACACCGTCGGTGGCGTGAACGCTACCGCAGCATTGTAGAGGAGGCAACGAGTGGGCAAAACCTTGCGGTTGAAAGCGAATCCGGTAGCTCACGGTAGCGTGTTGAAACTTACGTGCGGGCACAGGCGGCAAATTAAAGTGAAATATGAAGATTCGATCGCTGGTTTCCGTGGCATGCTACCGGATGTACGCCTCGGGGTAGCATCGATGCGGTGGATGCGATCCAGAAAGGATGCGATGGGTGCGTGCGGCGTCTGCGGCGATGCCTTCGGTGAGAATTTCGGGAGTAGCATCTGTGGTTTGGGTGCTCCCCGAGCGAAGAACATCAGCTGTCCGATTCGTGTTACATGCCGCCGCATAATAAAAGCGAAAATGGCTACTCCACTGACGTACCGCACACGTTTCGAAGTTCGTTTGCAGGCGCAGGACCTCGTGAGCGATCATCCCGGACGCCCAGAACCATATGGCGAGCCAGAGAGTTCGTGGAAATGCGCGCCGCGTGTGCGTTTCCTCCGGCCGAATTTCTGTTTTGTTTTCTCATCTGGCGTCTTGGGTAATGATGAGAATCACACTCATTAGCTGCGAAAGGAAACGCGTTCGGCGTCGCGGCAATAATCAGCTGCACTTGCAACATTCGCATACATGCTTTCGTCAATGTGCAGCATCATGAACTATGCGCTCATGGGCGGCGTTGGGGTCTAATCTTCATGGCTACGCCAAATGCATGTCCGGGATATGTCTGTGTATGTATGATTGACTTAATTTCAACCCGCTTCGTGACTACACAATGATAGACATTTTGTACAACAATTGTTGATATTTTTCACATTTGCCAATATGCCACAGGTTACGACGGGAACATGGTACGGGACACGAAATGAGTTACAATAATGAACTGCTTGTTTGGGGTACATTTAGAAGGAAGCAATCGCATCCAGAAGTCGTGAATATCGTAACCTAAGGTTAGCATTTTTCAAAGCTAATCATTCATGAACCAGCAGAGGAAAACATTTATTCGAGAGCGTGGAATACAACACAAAAATGCATAAGCTACATAGTCTCTCTCACACTTTTTTCAAATCGAAAAACGTATACAATCGTACAATGAAAGATAAATTGTAACTCGAAACCAAAGACACATCTGAGCCATTTGACACATTTGATCATCAACACATTTGATCATCAATACGGTTGTTCTAGCGATAAGTACACCGACATTGCACTAGTGTTGGGATATTGGGGCTATGGATGATTCGAAGATTCTCTAGAAAGATTCCAATCAGATTGAATCCTATTTATATTGAGACTCGATCCATTTAGGATTCGGTTGTTTTGTATTAGATTGGGCATATTCCATCGATAAGGATTTGATTAGGATTCGCTAAGGATTCGAAAGGGATGCGATAAGGACTCTAAAATAACTGAGTTTGGTTTGAGGCTCTCCTATGTAGCAGAAGATTATCAAAGGATCGAGCGTGGGGCACAGATCCTCGGGATGGAGATTAACGAGGCAAAAACCAAAATGATGATGACATCACCAGCGGGCCTGCTAACAAACACTGATTTACGCATGGGTGATGTACAGAAGGGTGACCGCACCTTCGAAGTCGTCCAAAACTTCACCTATCTGGGGTCAAAAGTCAGCACCGACAACAACATTGATGTTGAGTTATGCGCAAGGGTGCTGGCTGCCAAACGGTCATACTACAGCCTGAGGAAACTCCTCTACTCTAAATACCTGTCGCGACGGACGAAGCTGGGACTGTACAGAACATTTACAGTCCCAGTACTCACATACTGTCATACATACTGATTTTTGGCCCCGTATGTGGGGAAGGACAATGCAGGAGCAGCTACAATGACGAGCTCTACGAGCTGTACGATGATCTCACCATTGTGCAGCGCATTAGACTCGCCAGGCTCCGGTGGGCTGATCACGTCATGAGAATGACACCGGACGACCCAGCCCGTAAAGTCCTTTTAGGCCGTCCACACGGACAGAGGAGGCGTGGAAGACCCAAATTGAGAGGGAGTGATGGAGTTGATGCGTCCGCCTCAACACTAGTGGTTGTAGCGCCTGATAAGAAGAAGAAGTCCTTGAGTAAACGCCACGACCCTAACACATTTTCAGGTGCTGCTACATCGTTCGTCACGAATAAAGAGAAAATAATATTAAGGACGATGGTACAATGTTGCTTCACGTAAAATTCCGTGTACTGTTATTCACCCTCGATGTCATGCTGCTAGAACATCGGTATTCTAGCAATTAAATACTGATTAAGAGAAAAAAAACCCATGTCAAGAAAATGGCGCTTCTTCACTACACACAGACGCTTTTCCACATTCCCATGAGCTATGGGATCATCAAAAGCTTCAGCACCTGTCCGTTTGGAGTTGATGTCTTCATTAGCGTTTCGCGGTATGTTGATGAGGCTCAGAAACCGATGAGCGTAAGAAAACGAGCAGGAGGGCAAAAAAAACCTCCATAGCTATGCTCGAAAATCGATTGAAAACTCTAAGCTGCTGGGTGGGGAGTGTTGAAAAAACCGCTCAACCCGCGCGCGTTGACGCCTTTTCGGTAGCCGGTGTCCGGACCATTATAACGACAGAAGCGATACACCGTAGAGGTAGTAGAGATAGTCAGATAGGCGAAACAAAATCCGAAACGTTACGCTCTAATGATGGCAGCAATTAAGCAAACGTAAACGTTAATTGCAATTAACATTTCATTGCGACCGTTGCGACGCGATTCTGGGTGAAGAGGCTTTTTCTTCTTCTTCTTTTTTGCGCCGTTTGTAGAATGGATGTTGCTACTGTGGAGTGCGAGCGAAAGTTCTGCCACAGTGAAGCAAGCCATGTTTAACAGTTTATCGTAAACGAGTTGTTTTGTATTCGCTCTTTTTCATAACAACAAACCAACTACAGTGATCGGTTCTTTGTATGTACGCTATAGAATGCTTTACTTGTGAATGATCTTGCAAGTTGATTTGATTTAAAATACCTTGAGACAAATGCAGTTGAGCAAGTGATAAATGATGGCTTCCTTGCCTTAGCTGCATTGTGCACTATTTAATGAGAAGTGTTTATGATAAATTGTTGAATGGATGTTAGAACATAAAGAAAAACGCATTGAGAACATAAGGCAGGACAGTAAAGCGTTCTATATAATTTTGTAAGCAACTCCCATTTTTTCCCTTCAAATTTTTATTATAATGTTTGCAACATTTATGTTTATATTTTTTATAGATTGTTTTTCTCACCTTGCGCCTCCGGCCCATGTAAATCATTCTACGCTGTGACTTGTTTAGAGTGAATGTCCCCATAAATAAGGCTCGCCAACTACCGCCGTTACTCATCGCACCTTCATTCCAGCCGCAGCAAACGGCACAGCATGCAACCACAGCCCGCTCAACCTGGCAACAGCTCCACATTTAACCGGTCAAGCGATCGGGAATGACAAATGTGGGAAATTTGTCGCATGCCTTTAGCCGATCGTCGTACCCGTACCCCCGCTCCCTTCGATCCCATCCCATCGATCCTTTCCGGTGTCGTCCGGATTCGTTATAGCGCTCGCTACGTAGTTGGGACGAACACGTATCGGCTGAGCATTAATATTAATCGACTGGCAAATGAGCCTTTACACCTGTTTTAATAAAGACATAATTTTCTCCACCGACCCGAACCCGCCGGCCAGGGAAAGCCGTCTTAGGGGTTAGGGTGATAATCCTTAGGCGATGAGAAATCGAGAGCACTTGGTATCCAGTTTCGCCTCGTACCGCTTCGTACGGTGGAGAGTGACTCCTCCGGCCCGATCATTAGGCTTAATTTGCCTAAACGCATACTTAGCTGGTAGCATACAGAGGGGGTATCTGTGGCTTTTTTTTGGTTTGTGCTTCGTTTTGTCCGCAACCTCTTTTCTTGTTGAAATTGAGGAGTTTTTTTCGGGTTTTGTTTTTCGGTTTTGTTTCAGACCGTAACCACCTTGTCGGTGGTAGGAAAAAATGTAGCGAGCTCACAAAATCTCCGGTCGGATCAATCGCCTCCGGGCGAGCCACCATAAAATACACAAAATTATTAAGTTTTTCCTCAGCTTCGACAAAACGCTTGGTCTCAAGTAATAGCCACGAGACGGGATGGGACCTTTCTTTCACTAAGAGACAATGTAAGAGAACGTTAGACGAAAAAAAGTGATTCGCTTCTGTAACGGTGGAATTTTGTTTGATTTCTTCATTCTCGTTCGTTCGAACCACTTGAGCAGAGGTAAACGATGGGATTCTTTTTTCCCTTCCTCCCATTTTTATCTGTGCTAAGAACCACCCGTCTAAGAGGTACGCGCGGCGTCGAACGATCTGTACCGAAAGATCGAAAGACTTGAACGCTGGTTGGCTGGCACGTGGAAATCAATAATTCACCGTTCAAAGCAGGCAGGCGCGCGCTTTGTTCCGGTGGCAATGAATAAAAAATCGACCCCCGAACCGTGTGTACACATTTAAGCATGTGAATTTATATGGCACCTGCAGCGCCGGCAACAATGAGCCGCTCTGTACTGCATGATTTGTTACGTCAATTTTGCGCTCAGCATAATGTCGCACGATGAGTAGCAGAAAGTCTTATCGTTTTCTTATGCATACATAATGCAAAGGGGGAGGGGGATGTTTTATGAATTAAGCCGTTACAAAAACGTATAAAAGAAAGAAAATACCGGGTAGCAATAGGAATTAAATAACAAGCCAGTTAATAGGAATGAAAGAAATGCATAGTAAGAAAAGGTGGTTATGACTAGCAGGTATGTAAGGCAGTGCATCAATTGTGCTTTGATTATTAAATAGCATAAGTAAATACGAAATGTGTTCAGTTCAGATAAAATTGGTGCTGGTAACCTTGTGACCATAATATTAATAAATAACAGTGGCACCAGCCAAAAAGAAAAGCGGTTCAAGAATTTTCTTTAACCTGCTTTTTAAGTCATTTCTAAAACCACTTTATTGACTGGATCGTCCGGTACCATCCTCATGACATGATTAGCCCCCCAGAGCTTGGATAATTAAATTTGCTGTAAACTAGTTGGGCCGTTTTACAGCTCGTCGAGTTCGTCATTGTAGTATCTCCTGTATTGTCCTTCTACTCATACGGGATCAACATCCATCCTGAGTATATTTCTGTTGGAAAAGGTTTTGGTGCATGTCTCTAAATGCATTGTACAGTCACAGCTTCGTCCGACTCAATTATCAAGAGCTATGTCGATGGCGGCTCTACCTCAGCTTGCGCCAAACACTTCTATTTCAAAATCTACATCGTTGGGGGCGCTGACTTTCTACGTCAAATAAGTAAAGTTTACAACGACTCCAAATCGTCTATCTGTCGTATAACGATGCATGTCCATGAGGGTGGGCCGCTAAAGATTATTATTTCTTTTTCCCTTTATTAAGGAATTCAGCGGACGTGGGTGAATGACATGAATGTGTTAAATTTATCTTAATTACTAAAAAACACACTCACGAAATGAGGACTTAGAAACATTCATATCGAAAAATTGGGACACTTCATTGAACGCCATACACATAACATTTACAGGATCGCTTTGGCCGAAGTTTGTCTGATAGCGTGAAACATGTAACAGCTAGCGTGGTGTGAGGGATCGTTTTGGTGCCGAAAATTTAAGTGAACTCAATAAATAAGGAGCATCAATCGAATTGTCCACCAGCTACAGACAGACACTGGGACATTTCACGGCGAACAGACAATGGTTGGATTCCTAGCAGTAAGCATCCAACTTCGAAAGATGGACGAATGTCTCCGTCTCTCCAAGGGAGTAGCCTAATTGCATATCACTTTAATTTGTGTTGTATTGTTTCAATACGCGCAGACCATATTTCGGCAGAGGGGCTCCAGAATATATTGACATACTCAAGGACAGATCGAGCTATGGAGCAGTACAGGATTATAATGGTTACAGGGTCGTGAAATTCACTGGTTATCCGATGAATAAGAACTAGTAATCGGTTCGCTCTGGAGACCACTGATTCGATTTGAGGACAAAACCTAAGACGGCTATCAAGTTTCTCATACAGTAGGTCCGTTCCAGTGTCTGGTTGTCAATTGTGTAGTCAAAAATATTATAATTTCTAGCTCAGACAAACGAAATTACACGACATTTATCGACACACAGGAACAACATATTTCTATGACCCCATGTACTAAAGATATTAAGGGCTAGTTGCAATCTTCGACAGTCATTTACATCAGTCACTGCGGCGTATAGTTTCACATCAACAGCAAACAGTAATACCTCATGGTTGGACAATAGTATACCGATATCGTTCACATAAAGCAGGAATAAGAGAGGTCCCAAATTACTGCCTTGTGGGACTCCTGATGTGCACGGGATACTACGGGACAATCTGTCGGTCAGCTTAAGCGGAATGTGATGCGCAACATTTTAGCTTTCGCCTCGTTTATTTCCAACCCGAGGTTTGATGTGGATTTTTCGATTCTTTGATAAGCTTCTGCTACTTAAGGAAGCCTCAAATAAAAAATGTATATGCCATCAGTAAATTTCAGGATCTATCGTGGCCTATAGAAGATGATCCCTGAAGTATCCATCTCCGAGTCATAGCTGATCGTCTCTAGCGCCTGACCGAAGAAAAAGCAGACAAGGTTTTCCCACTAGCGCAGCGGCCCTATGAGCTTTGTTAACGAGCTTTGTTACAATCCTGGAAAGCTTAGCCGAGATCCCAAGTCCTGGAGCTCCTTGTGTCGCATTGTATCATGCATATGTATATTTTTAATTCGATTATTATGAGGCTTTACAACACCACAGAAGCTGCAAAGTAGTAGTGTGTCAGGGGGATGTATCCGATACGTAGGCTGGAATAGACTCGTTGGATTTGGCTGGCATCGGAATCATGCAAAGGTGCGGTTTAGTATTTTTATAAAAATCTGCATGGTCCTGCCATCCACATATTGACTTACTATACTTAATGATACCACGTAGTTGAACAGTCAGTCCTCACTACGTGGGAATGATCCAAATAGGACTTGATCCTCACTTCTGCATCTAAAATTTAAATGAATGCTATGCCTTTTCAGTGGAATGGCTACTTGTGATATGATTGCAATTCATACAATTTCGAACATCTTAAACCGGTTCTTAAGTAGTTCTTTATTGGTGAATCTCCATAACGGACCAAAAATCCTGGAGTTCAATTTAGGTGTTTATTACTAGTGTAAACAATCAATTAGCTATCATCAAAGATAGAAACAAACAACCCAAAGAACTAGCAAATATGCCATAAACCAACCGTTCGCTAAAGGCTATACCTTAAAGGGTGCTTCACTTTACAGCTACACCATTTATGGAGCCACATTGTTTCAATATGGTGCCATGATTTGATTGATCCTCGATCGAGACGTGACTTCCGTACCACGCATGCTAGTAACCTGAAAAATGTGTCTTACATGCTTCTCTCGCTCGGTATCGATCAATCATTGTATGTGTGTGGCGGGTGGTGAGCTTTGTTCCTTCACTAATTACTTCACGGTAGCTTTAGGGCATTAGCAGCATTCCTTTCCAGCTATGTTTTTTTTTCGCCTATCGTCTTCAGTTAAGTTAGTATGTAACACCTTTGACGGATCCGCTAGCAAAGTGCCCCACAGTCATTAAACCACGGCGCATAAGAATATTATAATTAAACGATCTAATGGTTCGTGTTTGATCTGATCACTTTGGTGGGGAATAATAATAGAAGCACAACAAAAAAGCGGGAACTAAAGAGCATATAATTGGAATCCAAAACCCCACACACACACACACACACACACACGAGCAAGATAATGGACATGCAAAGAGGAGATGCATAGCGGGTCCTTCTTTGCCATCATCCACCATCATCGAACGTTCTAAACTGATGCTCGGTCCCCAAAAAGTGCAATAATGGACCGGAAGCAATCGAAGCCGAACGGTTGGTAGAATAAGTGCGGCAATTATAGCACCGAACACCACCGACTTGACTCCACGTTTGACCGCAACCTGGAGCAGTCGATTTAACACACTCCACCGAAAAGGAAATGCAACCATAACGGACGGCTTTTTTTATTGTGTGCTTGTTGGTTCCTTGCGCTACAAATTGCGTTGGCAGGGTAAAATCTACACTATCGGGCGGGGGTTTTTATTTCTGCCAATTCATTCGTTATGATGAATTATGAGGAATTTAGCCGGCTTTTTAATATCCATGCGGCACAGTGAGATCTTAGCTGTTGGTCCTCCTATAAATTAGACTAAAGCTACTAAAGGTTTCAGTTGATTTTTATCACAACTTTAATACTTTTGGTGTAATTAACACTACACGACGCACCAATATGTTAATGTTATAGCAAGAAACTCCGAAACGCCAAGCTTATGCTAGCAGCAAACCACCCCAGCATTCATGGAATGAAGGTGAACTTGGGTACCTTATTTGTTGCGAAATGCGTCTTCGGTTCAGCACCGGTGGCAGCCATCAATCAACATCATCGATTTCGTGCATTCAAAAACCACAAACCGCACGCTGCCGAAGCGACCACCGCACGGAAGAACAAGAAGTCTAGCCATACATCCGCAAACCCGTCCACCGGGCGACGGAACGTCCCGGCAGGGTGATTCTTGCGGTGGGCGCAAAAGGGTGGGCCGGGCTGGAAGCACGACGGTGGGCATTAATGTGCGCTGCACTCATTAGCTGCAACACCAGAACCACCGGCAGGCACTGCTGCACTGTTAATCGCGGGTGATTGTGATTGCAGCGTTTTATACATCATCAATCGAACATCCGTTGCAGTTACGCCAATCAACCGCGCGCGAGAACCAATCCGTGCGGCCAACAATGGGCCACTGCCACTTTGGGCAGGAGGTGTCCTAGGACCAGGGGGGGACCATGGGGGGAAGGCAGGCGGCAAGGATTCAAACTTGGCGTGTCTGCATCGCGAGAGTCCTGCGTCCTCCGGGCCTCGACAGATACATCGAACGCTAATATTGGGTCATTATTTTTTGGTTCCATTGAACGTTTGATTTAAATTTAATTACACCGAAACGGCCGACGAATACTCCGGCCTGTGACTGGCCCGCCCGACCTGTGGCGGTTAATGATGGCGTAGCTACCATTTCCGCCGTTTCACCTTTTCCGGCATTTCGGCTACGGTCGCCTTCGATTGCATTCGCAAATTTGCTGCTGGTGATGTTGCTGCCGAGCGCTGATGAGGTGCTAATTGAATTCCATCGCATGAGCGACCGTTGTTAATGTTGTGAACTTATGTGCGAGCGCGTTTATGTGCACTTTTCCTGCCAGATTCTGTTTTTGCTTCTTTGTTTTCGTTACAGACGATCGTGCCCGGTGTTGGGAGCAACGTTGAGTAATGTGCGTAACAGTGTTATTTTATTAATTTTGTTTTAAAGCATCATTAATTCGAGGATTTCAATTAAAGAGCTATTTTCATTTCAATTACTTTTACTTTTTTCTTGCATAATACATAAAATAAGGCATTACGAATTTTTTTTTCTTGAAGTTCTTTACGTGCAGTTTCAGTTATTTGCCAGTGATGTGATCTTTTCGATAGCGATAGATGTAACAGTCTTTTTTTGCTGGACAGTTTCAGATCATAGTCAGCATGAGCGATAAAATTATCGTAGCCAAAGGTCAATCAGCAGTTGGCCACTGTCGCCTGCAGGGTGTGATAGAATTTCGACCACATCCCATACCGGTGTAGGCGCCCTACTATCCCATAATGCGCCGGCACGTATCGTCGAAGCCCCACGCCAAAGCGAACCGTGTGCGTGTGTGTCGAACCGTGGCGACAACTTTACTCCAGCTTCCGCTCTCCACCCCCCTTTCCACACGCACGCACCCAACATCCGGTGACTTATGTTTCGTGCGTAATAAATATTTAAAACCAAAAATCACTTTTAACAACTCCCATAAATCTGGTGAATCGAATTAAATTACCACGGGGCAGAAAAGCCTATACGGTTTACTGGCATCGGACTTGGATTCGGATGGTCTGGCAACGGCAAACCACTTCTGCCGTGCAGATTTCCGATGAGGCCCGGGAATCGTAGATTCGTTTTCGTGAAACCCATGGGAAAACGTGCACGAACGACACAGGAAGAAATCCAACAGCAGAGAGAGCGAGAGAGCAAGAGAGAAACAATCCGTATCCCACACTTTGAAGTGCTTCGATGGTGAAGGAAAATGATTCGGTTCGTATGAAGGGTCTCCCGGTTCGAACCCTCGCACCGAAACTATGCAGCAGCAAGCGAGTTTTCTCTCACCGAAATCCGGGGCCGGAAAACACCGCAAAAACCTCCTACACAATTACGGCCAATCGGTCGAACCGGGGCTGGGGGCTGGCTGTCGGGAAAAAGGGACCGACAACCCAAGCCCGGAAAAAGGGGTTACCTATGGCCGATGATCCACCTCCGATGATAGTGTCGTCGTCGTCGTAGTCACGGCGTTGTCGTGGTTGCCGGGGCGCAGTCGGGCGATCAAGAAAAAAACCGTTCGAAGGGTGCATAAATTTAAAACACTTTCACACATTCATTAATAACCGACCCCTTTTTACAAACGCCGAGAGTGGGTTACTCGGGGTTAACGGGGAGGAAAAAATACGCACGATAAAATATAGTTGTCCTTCCGATTACGCTTGCTATGCTGGATGTTCATGGGTTCGGGGGCTCCCTCGCTCTCGAGGGACACAACATTGGTTGTGGCAATTTAACACGGTGAAACCGAAGGAGTGTTTGAATTCGTGTCAATCCCGACGACAGACCCGATTTTACCGAGAAACGCCGGCACACCGACATCGGTCCATGTAGGTGCGAGACGGCAAACAACATGAAGTGCTAAGTTGCGACTGGTTAACTTAGTTTTTTTCCCCCGAATGGTTTAGATCAAAGCAGTGGTTGACTCTGTGGTGTGGAGGGTGCTTACGAATTTGGCGAGGCATATTCTTTACCGAGACGCGATTAGAGAGCAGAGGAGGGCGTTGGGCCAACGAAAGTAATCTGTTTGCATTGCAAGAGGATTAAAGCGTTTTAGTGGTGTTGGTTGCAGGGATTTTTCAAATACGACTCACTAAACGGTGCACTCTACCCTTGAACGGGGGAAAAGCCCATCGTAGCACAACTAAGATGCAATGGCTCGATAGACGTCAAAATGATTGATGAGTAATGTATCATGCTAAACAAGGTATCAGCATTTAAATTTTGGGAATAAATTCATCTTGGCTGTTAGCATTAAAGATGCATGATGCGGCTATTAAAGGACATTATCTTTGTTATTGATGTTGATTAAAATATAATCGGTTTTTTATCAATCCTACATGTAACTGAAGTAATACACTATAACGGTTTCGTAAAAACCCTCATCCTAAACCGTTTTTATTTTTCTTCCTTTGCCTGAAGACCTATTTAGTCTGCCTGCCTTTTCTGGTTTACTAGACTATAGATACCTGTGGGATAGTATCGTAAAGTGGGATACTCATTCCTCATTACTAGGGACATTGCTTGGAACTTATCCGAAGCAGTCTTGAAAGAAACATATACCAGTTTTTTAAACTCGTTTGCACTGCATCTTGCAATAGATCCTCCTGCCCGGCTTGAGGCTTGCGCACAAAAATCTATTGCTCTCCGCTGAGGTCTTTTGGGAGTTGGTTGCGCCTAACAGTTGTGCTATCTATAAGCACATACACGATTGGAAGTTATATCGAAAGAATATTCTTCTTCTTCCCTGGCACTATACAACCTCGAGAGGTCTCGGCCTGCCATTTCTGGCTTTCTGTGACTTGATTTTACCCGTAGCAAAGCTGTTAGCCCTGCGTACGGGGAGGCGGTCTGCATGAGATTTGAACTCCGGTTCTGCCGTGTGAAGACCGGCGCCGTTATCCCCAGGAGTAGCGAATAGGAGTTCTTAAAAGAACCTGTATCCTTTAAGAACAACACATTCTTAAATATTTAGAAAGAAAAAAGAACAACACATTGAGAAAGTACTCTTAGATTATTGCGCGATTCAGCAGCAACCTATTGGGGTTTCGAATAGAATTGTACATCTTGTCGTGAAATTCTGAATAATTTAGACACATCCTCTGGATACAACTTGGTGAAAGGACCTCGCTTTTTCTGGTTAATTTCTACTGTCTAAAAAATCTAACCAGTTGTACCCAGTTGTCAGCATTTTTCTTGCTATTCCCAACTTCTTTGCTTTAAGATATAACTAAAAGCATGGCAATACGGTCAGGCCGTTCTTGATGAATAAAAATGAAAACCTAACAGTATAAACAAATCGTCAAATTCAGTTCTACTGTTTTGGCCACAACATGTGGCAACGCAATATTGCATGTCATATTTGTCTGTATGTAAAATAGTGCATGCATGATAAGAAGATAAACGAGAAGCGGCCACTTAGGATATAGGTAGGCCTTCTTCTTGTTCCTGCTTGTAACCTGGAGAGATTCTAGAGATTCGATCTTGTACTGTTCGATATTTGTCTTATTGTTTACTCATTGCTGGTTGATAAATTTAATTACAAGACTGAACTGAAGCTACATGATCTATATTTTGATTTATTAAGTTCAACTCCAACATCATTAGTCAGCAATAAATAGTATTGTTATTTTAGTTTAAAATAAATTACTTATTTATCATGAGCTACACCTGTGTTCGGTCTTGGCCTGTTGTAGAAGTCCTAGATACTGGTTACGATCTAAAGCAGTCGTTTTCATTGCAGTCATTGCAGCAAGCCCTCAATTGTCCTTCCATACACATGACTGGCTCAAAAATGTTCCTCAGCTTTTTCGTATCGAACGCTGCTAATAGAGTCTATGTTGCAGAGGCTTCATGTATGGATTTGAATACTGGGACTACAAAGACTCTATACAGTCCCGGCTTCGTCCGACGGAACAGGTGTTTTGAATGGAGGAGTTTGTTCCGGTTGTAGTTCGTTACTTGTTACCTATCTTGGTTTTTCATTTCGTTAATCTCCAACTTGAGTCGCTTACTTGATCCTTTGCTAAACTTCTGCTGTATAGGAGCATCTTAAACCAATTCAACCAATCTCTAAGTGAAAGACTGATAAAATTTGTCTACGTAGCACAGAACATAGTTCTGCTTTCGAGATCAGTACACTTTTAATTTATGTTTTCCTCGCAGTAATACATCAAGACATACGTATTTAGCATCGCTTTCATTGTTCGCCCTTCCTTTAAAATGAAGAATCGCACCGTAGCACTAGAATACATTTGATTCCTTTGCCATAGCGGCCGGTGTGCGAATCATTTCTAACCCACCCGACAAACGGTACCGAACACATCAGGCAACGTCAACAGTGCCAAATGAAAATTAATCTTCATCACTTAATCATTATAGCACTTCCATCAACCGCCAGCCAGCTACGCCATTTTTCTCACCTTCCCCGCTTTACCCATCAGTCCAGCTCTTCTTGCCCGGACTTGCCACCAGAAGAAGGTGGCTAAAGAGAAACCTTCTTGAAAGGAGTATACTTTTTTCCTCACTAAATTATAAATAACTTAATTTTGCCCGGTTCTTCCTAGTCGCGCCACCGCCACCGAGTCCATTGCACACACACACACACCTTATTGACCCTTTCACTCGAAAACCCGTGGCTGCGGCCATCGTATCATTACACGTCGACCGGGCACAAGGTACGCAGGTGATTATAAATTGCATCTAATTAACGTGATCATCAATTACGGACCACGGGGTGCTGCCGAAGGGTGCTGCCCTTTCCGCAACCCGGTCTAGTATAACTACTGTTCGTCACTGGGTTTGTGATTCGCTTTGATACGTACCGCCATCCAGGCGACCCATTTTGTACCGTCAGGCTCTGGACACCCTGTTCCATCCATTCCATTCGTTCCCAGGGATATGTCATCGTACTGAGCTTGCGCTGAAATTACTCTGACGACTCCTTGCATACATTTGAGCTTTTTTGTTGTAGCAAAATGCATCTGTTAATTACAAAAATAGTAAAGTTCAGTTCTCCGACAGGGTTCAAAACCGCAGACACAAAACTAAAGGGAATGAAACATAAAGCAACAAAAAAGGAATAAAGTCGATCTCCTTTGTTGTGGAATGTAAATCTGTTTGTCAAAATAGTGAAAAAGCATGCAAAACACGGGCTATGCTTTTAACTGTCAACCCCACAACGCACAAACAAAATAAAACCGATCAAAACACCTGATTCCAGGCTGCGTTTAACATTCACCCAACCGCAAACAAAAAATCAAAATTAAATATAGAAAGAAAAATCCCACCAAACCAAAAACAAAAAAACACAGCTCTTTGCAAAAGCGCAGCTCACAGCGGCAGAAGGAAAAGTTGGTTTTTGCTCGATCGACTACTATTGATACAATCGGATCGGTTTTTAATAGCAACGGATTAACGGAATATTTTAATGGTGCATCATAAAGCATTCTCGGGAAAGCCTTTTTTATGCTGCTGTTCACTGTCTGCTGCAACACACAATCACAACAAGTTAAAACACTTTTCTATTGCGACGCGTCGTCTCCGCATTTTGTTTTGGCGTGGCACACAAGCTTATGATAAATATTTCAGAAATTTGTCCCACATCATTTAGCGTTCGACAAAAACAACGCACTCTTTATTGGGCGGCTGATAAAAAGCTGCCTTTTGTGCCCTTACATTTGGGGCTCGAGGGTTGGGATGTATGGGACAGCAAAAAACAGAGTCTCGCGATATGAGTTTGCACGGCAAATAGGATTGATTTGGACGAATCGAACGGTATTTTTGATCGAATTTTTCCATACCTTTAACCGAGAATGGTGTGGATTGTGCGTGTTTTTTTTTTGAATTCAAAATCCACCAATACACACAACAAGCTGGAGGTGAAAAATTGAGAAATTATATTAAGCTACCCGCGCTTGGGAGCCCTCTGGAGGCGCAAGAACCACCGATCGAAAGCCTAACATTAAATGTGATCAAAATTAATCCTAAGGAGGGTAAAGCGATACACCCTCCCCCTCCCCCTAGATACACAGGAGAATAGGGCAACAGTGGTAAAAAAGCACCCCGAAAAAGGCTATGAATAATTAATCGAACAACCTAGGGGCCGCTTATTAAGACAGCTAGTTTTGGCTTGACAGGTTATTAATTCGTTGGGTGAAAGCTTGCACGATCGGTTGGGCCAGTGGGTGCGTTTTTTTTTTCGCGGAACGAGACAGTCTGTTTTGCGTGATGTTTTTTTTCTTCTTGAATTGAGCTGAAGAAAAGGAGAGAGAGAAAGAGATTTGTACCCAATAATGTCCCGAAAACGACCTTGCCTTAGAGCAAGCGCCATCAAGCAACTATCGTCAGCAAGCTGCGTGCCACTGTTGATCGGGACCCGTTGTCGGGTGGTTTTTAATTTGTTTGCGAACATTCTATCGATAGTCGCGAGATGAACAAATTTATAAACATGAGCCATTTCGAGGCATCGAGGGTGCTTTTTTTTGCTTTCGCTCTGCCAGCCGCATCAAGCACGTCCCAATCTGCCGTCCAAAAATCACCGTCGAGTTGCTTATTGATTGAGATATTAGAGATGTTTTGATGATCGCACTCCATCGATAAAATCGATAAAATACGACAAACGGTAGTTTAGCTCTTGTGGCCGGTAACGGTAACGCGAAGACCCGGTATTGACCCGGCTGGACAGAGAGTCGCGCGATCCTGTCCCAATCCGGGTGCAGCCAGAAGTCATTTACATGTCGTAAAAATCAAAATCACTTGCTAGCGTTCGACGCTTTGCTTCGCCACATGGGAATTATTATGGTTCGATTCTTGTCCATCGTTGTCGCCGTCGTCGTGGGTTTTTCCCCCAAACTCACTAAACCACAACATTCGATTCACTAGATTGTTTTCACCAGTGTGTGTGTGCCTAGCACAGAAAGTATGTTCAATGGGTGAAAAACTCCACTGATTTCTGGCGCGACGGCGAAATGAAATGACATTCCGTGCGAACCAGTTTCACTGGAGATATTGTTTACGGTTGTTTCCGTAAAACCATCTGTAAGCAATAAAATTTAAAATAATTTGCAATTATTAATAGCTTCCACACTGGAAAAGAATCCCGGATTTAAGATCTGCAAGCGCATAAATATTCATCTGACGTATGATTTTATGAAGAAACATCAAAATCAAGCTGTAAAAAACTGATTTACAACCATTTGTTCACTAGCATATTCAGCTGTAAATCAATCAGATGGGAAGATTTAACGCTATTTTCTTGTAAGAAAATGGTTTTTTGGGGTGTTTGGGACTTTTTCAGATTTCAATAACAACAGTTCTTTCACATTTGATAGTACGGATTTCACATTTGATAGTATACACACAATAATACGGATTCGTATGGAACGTTGCGGTCATCAACACTTGGGTTGGAAATTGTTTTTTTTAACTACTTAATATTGCTGTAGATGGGCATGTTTTATAAAACGTTTGTAACAAAAACATCATGACCAGCGATCGATCGATCGATCGGTGAACGTATCAAAATCTTTCTGATCACGACTGTCCAGGTGACCGAGATGATTATGGGACTGCTGAAGGATTCCACAAATCCAGAAGTTTAAGGAGATTCTCGATGCAAAACGACGGATCAAGTACGTGGCCCACTTGATCAGTTGAAACTTTGGACAGTTGGAAAGAATATCCTTACTGACATGTTGGAGAATTGAGGCCTTACCGTGGGTAAGGGGAACACTTAAAGCTCTTGGAAGAAATCGAACACCAGTGTAAACCAGTCTGCCAATGCTCTTTGACTAGAAAGATAACATATGCTCTCTATACCCTGCTCCAACGCAATTCGTCCACGGCGTACAGAACGGTAACATGTCTCTCGAAATATCATACGCTTTGGGAAGATGGGTAGTATGGCAAAACTGAGCGGAAGCGGATAGCTAGCATCTGTTCTACATTCTTGGGGTGGCTGGCGGTTCTTGTTGTCCTACCGTTTTATAAAAACCTTAGACACCTGGGCCTCTTCATAGATTCATAGGCCCTCCGACGACAGAAGGAACCCCCTCTTGAGGGTGAGAGGCAAGCCATTCTCAATGCCATTGCAATGAACTGTAACCAAACATTTTACTCTACAGGCACGAATCTTAGACTATGCTTCCAGAGGACGCCAATAAACTCGCCGTTTTCGAGGTACTAAGGACTATCTTTGGCGATGTGTACGAGCAGGGACTGTTTAGATGGAAAATGAACAACAAGCTAGCTGAGCTATTTAGCGACGCGGATATTTTAACGGTGGCCAAAGCCGGTGGGAATGGAAGGCTCGGGCACGTGATGAGGATGCCGAGCTCCGTAGCGATCCGTTCAGCAAGAGTTGTAGAGCAGCACAACGAGCTAATTGACTGAATAAGGAGGAGTCTAACTGAACAGAACAAGATTATGAGGTGTAAAGTTGGACTCTATGGTTTTTGGTGAGTTGATATTATTCTTCGATTCATATTATACTTTCATATTTATTAATAATGCTCACAAAGTTTAATGATTTATTTGCGTGTGATTCTTTGTGGTAAAAAATGAATAAAAATTGTTTGTGATAAAATATGTTTAAGATGTATACCAGCTGTGCAGCAGGAAATCAACTAAATTACTATTTTTACCCCATCTTCTTCTTTCTTGGCTTAACGACCTCTTAAGTCATACTTGTCATTTCTGGTTTACCAGACTTATTGATACCGCATAGGTGGATAGTCAGTCCTCACTACGGAGGAATGGCCTATATGAGACCATGTGACCGTGTGATGCCGTGTGAAGACAGGCACTCGTTTTGCATCTACCACCGGGCTGTCCCTCGATATTATGCACGATATTGTAAGTGAAATAGCACTCTAATTATAATACATAAGCAAAATACATGAGGTTCGCTTAGAGAACGACTTCTTACAAAGCGTACCATCTCGTTTTCTTCTGAGAGAGTGGAATTATTAGTAATCGTTGTTACGTGCCGGTGAATCCATACAACCATTTCGTGATTGTTCTCCATTGAAAAGAGATCTTAATGCCATGACGAATGTCATGATCATTGCCTTTGAAGCTCCTATGGGCACACACACACACCCAGAACATTCACCTATTAGTCACCGATGTGTTGTAAAGCAGCGTTTTACTTCTCCTGCAAAGACCGGCAAATATTTGGGATCGCATGGTTCCCACTAACCGCATACAAATGCTACTATCTAGCCACGCTACAGTTGCGAGCCGCTAGAGCTGGTACAAAAAAAGAGGAAAAAGTTAATGCCATCTTCCGAATTCGCCAGCCCGCAACAAATGCCTTCGATCCTGGCGACCGGCACGTGCACAACCGTGAATCCAATCAGGTTAATTAGTTTATTAGAATACGGAGCGAAATAATTGGCCTGCCAGAATACACGAGAAACCACGGATTTACCGCTTCCCGGAGTACTCCGGCACAAGTGACGCTTGAAGGAAGATGCCGTGCTTCATATGTTGGCGTGCCGTTACCTGCGTTGGCGCAGAAAATGATCCTTTATGCGCGTTGGTGGTACCACCATCATCATATCGGTCGCAACGGTAACCGAGCATAAACAGTTTATGCCTCGCTTGGTCCACCACCACCACCACCAACCCAACCACAAAAAAGGGCTTAAGGTTTCTAAGTCACTCAATCGTTAGCAGCACTTTGCGGCTTACCTGTATTCACGTTTTATGTGCGGGAAGTTTTCTTTTAAACTTGCAGGCAAATGGAAATGGTAGCAGCACGAGGCTAAAATGCCAAATTGCTGATTTAATTCGGTCCAAGGGAAAACACTCACCAAAAGTATAATCTTTTATTGACAGTGTTTTTCGCGACGGGAGGGAATTATGAGCAATTAAGCCGTACTCTGATTGGCGCAGAGCAGCATTAGACTCGTAATTCAGAAACGTTGGACACGTTGTGATGGGTGTACTGGATATACTGGATACTTCCTGATACGTGCTCATAAATATTACTTACACCTTTTGGTTGCTTGAACCTTCTTGAAATCAATTTGAGAAGAATTTATTTAGGATGTTCATCTTTATTTTGCTACAAGCCACTGTTTTGATATTACGCCTATGTCACTATGAAATATCAACATATATAGTCATCTCAGTAAGATCTCTTCTCCATATCCCAACACGTATCACGGCCAGAATGATCCTCTTCTCAACGCGCCAGTAGCATTTACCAACTCTCAGTATCTACTTGATTATCATGTCCCTTTATCAACTTTTCGTCCCTGTCTTCATGCTTGCTTTTCCGAATCTTATCCTTAATATAAATTTTTAAAATACATTTTTAAGCATTTTAGGCAGATTTTTGTGAGTAGCAAATTTAAAAATATATCCGATTTTCAAACCCCTGTTTTCAATGCTTTTACTAGCTATAATCAATCCAACATTTCGCGTAAGCATCCTCAACATCTTAATTTTTTACATAAATTCTTTTACGCTCAAAAATGACCAAATCATTGAATAAGAATAATATGAGCTAAATAAAGTAAAATAAAAAAAACATGTATTAAAATAACAGAGTGAACTGGGTTAAAGCTGAAGAAAGCAAAACGATCGTTTTCCAAAAATCTTAAACTTTATTTTACAAAAACGTCGGTCGGTTGAAAATTGACACCATAACATCTATTTAACTATTTTAAAAATGGGTGGTCTTATCCTATGGTCCATCACCGTATATTACAACAGCCTACCGCAGATAAATTTATGCTGAATAAGGTCATATCCATCAGAAACGACCACGTATTAATGATGGTTTGCTTATTTCTATTTATTACACGTACAGAGAGAAGGTGATTTAGGCATGGAGTACGTTAATTTTGCAATTGCATCTCCAGTGCGAAGGTTACCAATAAAAGAGCAGTAAACTCATAGAAACTATTCGCAAATACGAGAGTATGTGCATCGGTGTGGGCTGCCATAAACTAAATAGCCAAATAATTGATGGCGACGAAGAGCGAAGTGAAAATTGCACAGATTTGTCATGTGTATTTTATTAGCATTCGCTAAACATTCGAAGGTTTCAATGTTGAAAATGTCATAAAAGTGTGCCTTTCCAATTTAACTTTCCAACTTGAAAAGAAACGATGAATTGAATAAACCCTCGCTGTAATAAACTAAACCGACAGCGATTACAATTACGAAAACAATCTTTTCTCCACTTTTCCTTGATTCCGGAAAGGCATACCATGAACGCTTCCTCTTCTTCCGTGGCACTACAACCTCAAAAGGTCTCGGCCTGCCATTTCTGGCTTTGTGTGACTTAATTTTACCAGTAGTAAAGTAGTCAACCTTACGTGCGGGGAGCCGGTCTGAATGAGATTTCAACCCCGGCCCTGCCGTGTGAAGACCGGTGGACCGCGACCGGGCCACCCCGACCATGAACGCTAAGTTTAAATATTTTGGTTAGCGTTTACCCTTTTTTTAAGCTATCAGTTCTATTCCAAAAAACAAATCGTAAATATATATTGTAACACATCAGTGCTTCACCCTTCTTATGACAAAAAAAAACTTTCTCAAAAAATTAAGTGTAATCCTTATCCTACGCCAAAATCGATTAGTGCTCCTCCCATTACCTTCCATTTCCTAAGAAAACCGAAAAAAAACCTCGGTCGAATCCTAGAACAAAGGAAGGATTGTTTAGATTTTTCGAAACGTTCCTCATGATCGAGACTGAATGGCGGCGGCATTGAACAAACGGTTGGTCCGAAAAGTGAAGAGGACGAAAGAAGTACAGCAACAGGGGGGAAAAAACGAAAAGGAAAATATTCCAAAGCAGACTTTACGTCGCGCACTCCGAATCAGGCCACGGGCAAACATGTGCACAGGATACACCGAGGTGCATAAATCCCTGCTTCACATGTCCTTGGCCTGTGCGAGGCCCCGGCTCGCTAGCCGACCCACACACACACGCACACACTCCGACGTATCTTCATCTTAGGAAATCTCATTCATCATCATCAGCAGCAGCAGCAGCAACACCAGGTTGAGCATAGGCCGGAATGGTTGATGCCACATACATGACTGAGCATGAGTTTTCGAATACCCCAGTGTGCACGGTGCATGTGCGTCCTCACGCATATGCCTACAGGATACGCGTAAGCCGAACAGAACGAGGTGGAATAATTCCTCCGAAAAAAAAAATCTCTTCACATATCCGGGGCACCACGATACGATACCTGGGACAGGCGGTGGAAGAAAAAAAAACAAGCAATCTACACATGCACCAGGAAAAAAATAGGCCAAATCCGCTTAAGTTATTCCCAAATGCAAACTGAACTAATTTGGATATCTAAATTCAGCACCGCTCCTACGTACCCGAAGCGATTTCGGTTAATTCGCTACGGGCCGAAACGTTGCAACCGAGTTCTAGGCTGCCCTATGCTTCCCCGCATTTCGGTGGCTGATGATGCCGGCGTAGCTCAAGAGATGGTTCAAGCGATGGCATGCTGAAGCTTAGGTGATGAATGCACAATGGCTTGAAGAAGGATGCGGGCGAGGGTGCACTTCCTTGTTTTATAGCTGCTGAAGGGTGGAAAACGTGTTGAGCTTTTCTTTGCTCGGAATAGGTGTATCGATTTTTGGGTTTAAGGAAAAAAAAGTATAATATAGAATCCCGTATGCCGTATTGTGAAGATGTGATCTATATCGTAACCGGAAAACTGCTCGACTTTGCCAAAGAATTCGGAATCATCTTTTGATTCTTTTTCTCTGCCTATTGGTATGCAATATGTAGTATTCTTCTGTAGTACTTTCTTATGCAGTGCCAGTTATTCGGAAGTCGCTTTTCCAGGCGAGATCTAAAGAAGCTTACCATCAAAACGCTGTCTGGTGGGAGTGATAATCAAACGTGACTTGGACAACAGACGAAAAAAGGGAAACAGTACGCATAAGCAGCATCAAGAAAGGAGCAATCAAGCTCACACCACAGCGCTGTCCTTGTGATACTAGGGAATCTGTCGGTTCCAAACATGCTACGTGTTGGTGACGCACCAATAAGCTGACTCTCGCAAACTGAAATAAATAAAGGTAAACACATCAATCGTGCAAAACAATCAATTGAACGATCGAATGAAAATGTAAACAATCAACCGAAAATCCGATTAAAAAATGATGCATTCTGACCAACGCCGGTTCGGTTCACCGAAGTTGGAGGTAATTTTCCGGTGTTCAAAAATGTTATGTCGGGGACATTCTCCAATCTCCATCTTGAACAAACGCTACACCTGAAACGACTGGGCACCGAACTCATTCAAGATAAGATGCAACCGTCTAGTGAGAGGTTTGGTTTAGTTTTGTTTTTGGTTTGCATTTTTCTTTCTCTTGTGTGTAGAATTAATAGCGGCGAGAGATCTCCATTGGACCGATCATGCACTTCCATCGTGTATGATCTTCGAATGTTCTTATATTATATGTGAAGAAAAGAACTTATTCTTGAAGCGGCTACGGTTATTTGAACAGCGGAGCCACATTTCGAATCTCAATAAGACCATCCCCATGTATAAAGGACTGCAAAGGATTTCATAATGCATCCAGCTAATTATTTCATAAAGTCAAGAAAGATGGAAACTGCAGACGAAGACCACTTGGGTTTGCCGTATCAAAGAAGAAGAGATACGACAATTTAATGAATGAATGTTGAAATATCTGATTACAAAAGGGCAGTGAACAAAAGGTATGCTGCTAGTAAATTCATTACACACATTACTTCATTCCGATTTTGCAACTCAATCAAGAGAAAAATAATCGTTTTATACAACCTTCCGGTTCAAGAATACACTAATCGTCTTCTCAATCTCGATGAGTTCCAGTTAGGAGCGATTTAGAACATTTACAGTCCCAGTTCTCAAATCCACATGTGCGGCTTTTTTGACATGGATGTTGCCCAATATTAAAGAACTCCTATCAGCTGCGTAAGGAAGATTTTTAGAAAGATTTGGATGAACAATGGAGAAGTCATTACAATAACCCGCTCTACGACGATCTTACCTGCAAACTAGGCTAACCAGGCTTGAGTGGGCTGGTCATGTTATGACCCCGGCCCCGGCCGACCTAGCCCATAAAGTCTTTTATGCTAGATCAAGCAAAGAAAAATTATCTAATATCAAGTCAACGACTTCTGCAACTGTAATTTGTCCAACTTGTAATACAAAAAAGTATATTTCGATTGCTTGTTATTAAGACGACCGTGTGACTCTGTAAAGTACGTTCTAAAAATCTAATGAAATGAAATGTTAAAACTATGTAAATTGAAGCTAACAGTTTTACAACCAAGCTAAGTTCGAATTGTAACAAATCAATTGGACATAATCGTTTCTGCACTAAACGGAACAAACAATATAAAAACCCATGTAAGTTCTCGTCCATTACGCAAGCTCGATGTCACCTATCGTCAGATTGTATTTCCTTGCATTCAATCGTTAACACACACTCTCGCTGGATTATGTGAGCTTAATTTTTAAACCTCACAAACAACCGATCCCATTCGGTGTTACCCTGCCAACGAGTAGTAGTTAACGCGAACGCGCGCGCGCGCCGCAAGTTTTATCCATATCTGCCGCCCCTGCTAAAGCTTACCCACGGATAGCTTGCGGTGTGATTTGGTTCCGATACTGATTGCTTAATTTATTCCTGCTCACCCGCCAAATAAAACGATCTTACTAATGCTTAGATAAATCGATTTGCAGCTCAGCAATCGGTCACCGATGAAGATATCGAATTTTAATGATCGCCGTTACTAAGTTTGGTTGTCGACGGTGCCAAACGCTCCGAAACGCCGGTCCGTTTGTGCCGCCGCCATAAATCACATTGCCGATTTTTTTTTTTACTTCGTTTGGCCCGTCGCCCGTCTCTCACTCGTTCGTGCCTGTGCGACCGCGGCTGTTGTCGGATGCGACGTAAATCTCTTTCAGCAGCGTGGGACCATTTGATGCTAATCTACGTTTAATGATCGTATCGTGGAGAGCAGCGGAAATAAAGCGAGCGATAAAAGTCACCCAGAGGGAGCTGTGGGAGGGAGAGGTAGGAGGGGGGGAGGAGGGGGGGAGGAGGAAAAAAGAAACAATAACAACCATGTTTTCGATACCCCACTGATGGTGGTTGAGGGAAATGACACTTGTCCGGAACGTTTGATGAGGTAAAATTGTGTGCGCGTAGGATAGCGAGCTGGATCAATTTATTTGCCCATCCATTTGTGTCTAACGAGCATGTTTACCTTTGAATTGGGATTTGTTTTCGTATTACTCATCCCACAATTGGCAGGGTGTTTTGTTTTTACTAGTTGATAATAATAGAACATGTCATTAACATAGTTTCAAATTTCAAAAATAGTGACCATCAAGCTAATATTTTTAAGTTTTCATCTGACCTCTTCAATAATCTGCAAGATCTACATTTATCCACACTCTACCTTCAATTTTCATCTGCATCAACTGCCAGTTCATGTAACACGCATACCCACACACGCCGTTATTGCAAACGATCGGAATCTGTTCCCCACTTGAAGTGCAGGTCTGCAGTTTTTCTCTCGAAATAAATATCATGCTCACATTATTGACAACTTAATCACAATAATTACATAAATGCTGGCGCGGTTCACGATCACCCTTTCTTTTAATTTACCTACCCGGCCCCACCAACCGGTGCTCCTCCCTCTTCCCTCAACCCATTCCAATGGACGGGGACGTTAACTGCTTCACTAAATGCCCACCCACCCACCCAACCAGACCATAAACTGGGGAGGAAGATTATTTCCCCTTTTTACAATTCTTTTCCACTCTGCTGAGCAACGCTTTTCTTTCGTCAATCCAATGGATCCACTTCCAGCACTGCGCTTCCCGCACTTCGCTCGTTTAAGTCTTTCGTTTCGGTTGCACGGTTTAACGGCAACCCTTCCTTCACTCACGACGCTAGACGACGCTACGCGTTTCCCTGGTGTGCCGAGCGCGAGCGGGCTTATTTGCCGCCATATTATTACCAGCTTTGATATGACATTATGCCTATTCATCGTGATCACGTCGATAGTCCGATACGGTCGCGCAATGTACCGCGCCGGTAATCGGGTTTGCGCGCAGGAATCGATTTCAGCGACACGGAATCTGCAGCATCCACTCCGGCGATGCCTGTGTCCCGTTGTCGGCGTTGACGTGTGGTTCAGCGCTGATGTTATCCTTGGAATGCGTATGGACGCTAGTCTCACGTTTTTGAGATTGTTTGGATTGGAGGTAGAAATTCCAATCATGTGCCACGCGATCGTGCACCACAGGCAATCGCCGGTCGTGTTTGCTAGCCAGCCAGGTTTGCTATACATTGATAACATCAGAAGATGCCTTCAAATCTGATTTCAACATGTCACAAACAGGACAAATCGCTGCTATTCATACCCACTTACAGTGCTGGTATATCGATCAACAGGTTTTGAACTGTCGACCTCGTGATCTTGTTTGATAAATTCCATCACACGCCAACAGCGATCGGTCAGAATTATAACAGCTTTATTCTTACATGAATCGCGCACGACATCAACAGGTCTCTTTCTGTGGACCCCAGTTGTCTCGTTCGTAGTAGACCAGATAAGCTATTAAGGCTTAAACATGGATGACGTATCTTTTGTATATTTATTCCTCCAGGATCGCCGACTTTTAAATGTGTCTTCTCCATTGATATTAGGAAGGCTTACTGGTCAATAAATTACCTCATTCACATGTAATACAGTTCCAAGAGATTTCATTTTTTTTTCCTTACAAAAATATTCTCTCACGTTGTTTTAATGTTGCTCTCTCGCTCGATTAAAGGTGTTCGAATGTGTGTTTACCATCAAATTCTACGATCAAAGCAAATGTTTTCAAACGGACTATAATACTGATTGATGAGACTACGTCTCTCATACAGTTCCTTCACTTTGAGCCGGATATGAGTGAACAATTTATACATTCTTCGCTGGCAAAAGTATTCACTTAAACTCCCCAAAGGACATCTTTTCCTAAAGGATGAATTGGAATTTTTAGATCCCCGGTGCAGGACACCTTGACAGAGAACATAATGTTGCCCTCTTGGGATATCGTTAAATTAATTGATATACAGAATTACGATGTTCATCGTGTATCGAGAGTTACCCGTTGAGTGCTGGATAAAATGTCCTCCGAACGGATACGTGACACACACACACACCAACACCATCAGCCAGCACACAACATTATCGCCCAGCGTGATCTTTGCTGACATAAAGCTTCACACACTACCGGGATTGGTGGTGTCCATCGGGAAACATTCCAAACGTCCGGATGGATCATCAAACAGATCCGAAACCGACAGACATAGACTGGCAAGCCAAAATCATCTAAATCGTACACCTTTGAAAGCTAATAAGTTCCATCATTTATTACAAGTTACGCTGCCCGAGCCGTCATTAATCACCGGGACCGTGATGCTGCTGGCTGGTATTGATGTGGTGCGCGATGCTATGCGGTCCGTTTTCTTAGGATGTGTTTTTTTTTCTTTCTCATCCTTGCTTGCTGCTGCTCCCTTGATTTGTTTGATGGTTTGCATCAGCTCTGGACCGTGCCGTTCGCAGGCAGAAGGAATGGTTGGGAAGATTCATCAATATGGCCGAACCGAGAGTCACCGGTTTTGGGCAATATTGTGTGCAGAGAATGTCCAGAGGATGCTCGGTGTTCGATTTGATTCACATTTTCCTACCGTTTTGTATTGGAATACTGGCCGATGAACACTAGTGGCGTGAAATTCTTCTTCAAAAACACTGTAATCTTACTAGAGAATGACAAAAACACATCGACATGTGCGCGTGTTCCAATATTTATTCTGAGGGGTTTGTTTGCCCGCACCACCGGTAAAACATCATCATGAGATACGGTTTGGCGGAAGATTGCTGCAAACGGTGACGAAGCGTTTTTCTTCTCGACTTTTGCAATATCCTGATGATCGGCTTCTTCCCTGCCTTGGTGACTGGATTTTAAATGGCAGGTACACGTATGATGCTGAATTTTCCGTCCGCCTGGCAATGGCCTTCTACACACATGTGAAGCGGGTATTGGACAAGATAATAGTACGGCAAAATGTAGCCGTCAATGTGTGACCCTTGTGTTAGCAGTGCCGCTTTGCATGCCAATGAGAAAGAACTCCCAAATTCGTTATTTAAAGGGAAAAAATACGACTGGACTACTGCAAGCTAATATACGCATACTTAACCCCTCACAATATCCTGCATGGTGCAACGATTTCAGTGGACGGCTCCACTAACGGCCCCCTCTACCAGGGCTGTCGAGCAATGATGTCTCGCAGTGAGTGTAATATAAATAAGAAACCGTATACCTCAATTAGCACGTACTACGTGCAGGGTTGATGATGTCGTTCACGTCTGATAGAGAAGCACAGATACTACCACTACCACCGCAAAGCGCGTCAACGCCGATCCGAGACGAGACGGTCTGTTCAAGACGAGCACTTTTACGACCTTCACGCTACGGTATGAAATGTATCCGGTGACATTTTGACTGTGCTCAGAATAGAATATGGTACGATTCTGCTCACCACTTATCACCACCTAGCGTGTCGATGGGTTATGTATTTATTCTCCATTACTTAGGTGTTGGAATGTGCTATATTAATTGTGGGACATTTCAGGGAAGACTCACGTAAGCCATTTTTTGGTGATGTAAAGTATGCACGGAAAGTTTTCCCAAAGTCATGCTTAGCTATAAAAGCATAAGGACTTCGTTTTTTTTTTTGTAAAAAGGGTAAAAACGCCACCATTTCAAAACGCACTTCAAGCTTTGGAGGCACAGCATTGGAGTTTTGATGTGCTTGATGATATGTTATTCTGGTGCCTTTAGTGACGAAAAAAGTGTCAACGAAAATGGCAAAAAATCGCATACGCACAGCTTAACCCACCGGCACCCTTGTAAACATGACGACCAACAGCAATATTGTGAACAATATTATGTTTTTATGTTACTGTCGCTTGCTTGCGAGGGTTACCTTCATGCAATCCTGCCTGGCAGCGATAGCGACAACAACGCACTCACTGCATAACGATACCTACAACACCGCCCACCATCGCACCATCAGCAGCAGCAGCAGGCAAGCAGTGCTTGTCAATTAAATTAATACACCATGTTAACAACAAGCCTTCTCAAACCGTGCGGGGCCGTGACACCGCTCTCTGCAGCGGGTGAAAGATCCACCGCTGGTTGCCACGACCGTCACGAACCACCCTAACAAGCAAGCACAACAACCATCCGTCATCGGAAGATTCGTCCCCGGACGGATGCCTGGAGCGGCCAGTGCGTAATATTGTTCGTATCGAAAATATAATTTGTCAAAATGACCCGAAGTGATTTGTAAACATTGTTTCGATATTACTTTTCCCTCCCGTTCCGGTGGGCCTGTGTCATACTGATTTTTTTTTTGCTGACATACCCACTGCGAATCTCGCGTGCAACGTGATACTGGGAAACCGATTGGTGGTCGGACAATCCCGGGGTTGGATCATCCGCCCCCCCCCCCCTCCCCCCTCGCTCGGCTGAACGTAAAAACATCTCCCAGTCCTTCGTTGGCTTTGGTACAGTGAGTGCCAAGGGCATGAAGATGTGGCCGGTGGTGACATGACGGCAGTAGGCTCAATTGCAACTCATCCGAGTCTTCACACTTTCGGGTTGTGGAGGAGCGGATAGAGGGTCCATCTTTATGCGGGGGGAGGGGGAGAATGTTTGCACCGGTGTCGTATTACACACACACACACACACACACACACCGATGTCACCGTTGCGTGACGTCAGACCCATTACATGCCGAGCCGTGATTGTGGCCGCTCTCAAGTGTGCATTAGAGCGTGCGAGTTCTGCGACTCTGTGAGAGTGTTTGTCCGTGGAGGATGGAGTGTTGCCTGGGAGTGAGTTGGGGTGGGTTGGTTGGTTGTGGTTGTTTCTGCAACATTTTATTTCTTAGTTTTGAAAAGTTATAATTGAGAATGGTCCTGATTGTTGCAATCATAATTTAGTGGAATTTTTCAACTGGATAAGGGAATTTTGTAGTTCTTTTGTTGAAGTTTGCAATCATACTGTGGAATTCATTTGGAAGAAAAAGAAATAACTCGGTTGTGGAACTCTGCAATTAGGTCCGGAGGCCGAAGCGATAACGTTCTTTACACAACAGAACCGGAGTTCAAATCCCATCCAGACTGTTTCCCCTTACGTAGGATTGACTGTCTTGCTACAGGTAAAATCAGGTCGCATAAATCTGGAAATGGCAGGCCGAGATCTCTCGAGGATCTCGCGATGACTAAGAAGAAGACGTAATCCACAGGTTACTTATTACATAAGTAATTCAAAAACTCCACAGACACGTTGCCAATTTGTCCTAGCTGAATCAAATACTCAATTGAATGGTTGCAACTTTGCATTACTGGATCGAGTGCTTTAAAAGTTCTATTAGCTATTAGCGGGGCCCGGTGGTTGAGGCGACTACAGCACCGGTCTTTATACGGCAGAGCTCAAAACAACTCCGCTTTTCTGCTAGGTACAGTCACTAGTGGCACTAGTAGTCATCAGATAAACTAGTTAGAAATAATTATAACATCATTGCACCAACAAAATGCTGGGAGTCATGCAAGATGAGGTCCAATATTTCGGTTGACAATGTTGTATTTAGTGTAATAGAAAAGAGCAAGTGCTAATTGCTGATGTGGATCATACAAAAGCAATGATTAGTTTACCCCCTTTGACACAAACTCAGCTCAGCGAAATGTAACCAATTAAAAGATGTGCGTTGTTAAGTACGTTTAACTATAATGATCGTAAAAGCAGGCAAAACATAGTATGTAACGTACAACTCCAACCCACGATAGCACCGAACGAAAACAAACCACAATGTTTCGTTCAACATTTTCCCAATTCCTCGTATACCCCAATTTCACATCTCATAAATCGTTAGCGCTCGCGATGCCGAGATGAAGATCTTCAAGGTGCGAAGATGTGATAGCGGTTCCGTGATTAGTTTAGCAGTCGGCTTGAAAATGAAATGAAATCTTTCGGTCGGCTCTTTTGTAAAGAGTTTTGCGCCCCAAAGTCAGCCAGCGTTCCGGACGCTTCCTTCATTCGAGGTCCCCCAAGCGCAAGTTCAGCTCTAGACTGCTCGACGTCTACGGCACCAAACCGTTTCCGTCGATCGGCGATCAACATTCAAAGCTGTGCCGGCGACTAGCGACTAGGGAACATTAACAGAAAAAAGTGAAGGAGCAAAGCATCGTTCTACAAACGATCGAACTGAGTGATCTATCTTACGGTTCAGATCTTCGTTTATCTTCACACCATTCCCGACACCTCGAAGGCCTCCACTCCCAACCTCTCACGGTTTCCCGACGCGGATGCCGCTAGTTATGGTCGTTTTGCGCATAAGTAAACATTTTTCCCGTTCCCTCCAGTACACACGGTTCCCCACTGCAGTCCCGAGATCGTGTACCGTAGCCTCGTCAGCAAACGCATAATTCATGTTCGGTTTTACATCTTCCCTTGCACAGACACACACCTAATCTCCCAACAATTGCCGCCCAAAAGTCTTGCCTAAACAGACAAAAAATCGAAATCTTCATCGTCACTGTCATCTTCCGCCGTTCGAAGGAGCGATCAGCATAAGGCGGGGAGGGAAAAAGTTCACCCAACGCTGACCGGCCAGAATCTTTGCCGTAGTAGTACGGAGAGAGAGAGAGCGGAAAAAATCATCATACACCAAGCTTGAACTGGCGCAAGAAGCCACACAAAAAGGTGAAGAAGGTCTGAAGCATCACGGTGCTGGCGAAACAACACCTCACTTTTACAACCATCCAGCAGCAGCAGCAGCAGCAGCAGCAGCAGCAGAAGCGGCAACGCCACCACCAACACGTTCCATTCTCACCTTCAACCCCGGGCCGGGAAGATTCGAGCAAAGGAACTGAGGACTGATGTCGTCGCAAACACCGTTCTTGAGTTCTTCCCGCGTCGACGCGATCGATTCGGCCCGAATAACTTTTTACGACGATGATGATGATGATGATGTTGGTACCTGAAGATCGTAAAATAAATCGTCCATGTTCGAATCCTTCATGGTAGCGTTCGACGCGAGACGGGCAAAGACGCACATCGCCGAGGATGACTTTCGGGAATGAGTGTCCGCGTACTTTTACCCATCATTTCGCTCTAGGAACATCTTCCCGGTTGACCCCAGCACTTGATCCTCACACCACATGATCATGCCCGAGTGGATACGGGGGGGCCAAGGGGCACAGCACACATTTCCTCTCCTCTCTCCGCATGGCAATATCTTACCATCTACGGCTCGTCCCGAAACCATCGTTCCGTTCTGGCGGTTCCAGTTCTGACGTGGATTTTACGTCGGAATTTAGCCTAAAGTGTTATTAATTACGATGATTGAGAAATATTTGTGATTTATCTCGCGACTAGCCGTTCACTGTTCGCGGTCCCACTCACTCGGTCGTCATGCTCGCTGGCATGCTTTAAAGGTGTTACAGAGAGCATGATCGTTCCTCGTGTCTGCATTACTCAGTAGCTTGGCACGAACGGAATGCGTTTGGGTGTTATTGAAATTGGGGGAGCTCGTTTTCAATTTACTTAATAGTTCTTCAACCAAATGGCATCTCGGTTATGATGAATCCTTCCAAATATTTCAGCATTGCAGGTTTGCAGATACTAGATAAGTTCGAAAAGTACTGAGGACACTACTAGCAGTCGTAGCTTCTTACCAAACACCACTCTCGAATATAAATAATGAAATGCATTTAAAATTCGTAAATCTTTTTTTTAGCATCCGCACACACCTACTTACCACAATTCCGTGAACGACTTTGCATGCAAATTATCACAGATGACCCCGGTAAGCGAGGATGCATTCTTCATAGTTTGCATAGTGCCATTCGAAGCACGAAACTCATCGAAACCGACAAGATCAGCCGCAACGATGATCTTTTGCACTGCCGGGCAGCATCCAGCAGGCAAGCATCATATGCACACACACACAATCGACCACAGCATCACATGTCTTCCACGAAGCAACGCCCGGGCCCTGGGAAGCGTTCCTTTGTTTCCTCGGCTCAAAGATTCAATTGTTTGCTGCTTACCGGCGCGGGCTCACATTTTTCATCTTCAAGTTGCTCCGTTTCGGGTTGCTTAAATAACCCATAAAATCCTAATGAGGTGCCGCCGGCAGCTCTCGCATGTGAGTTGTGTGTGTATGTGGGAGGTTCGGTAGTCCTCGCCTCGGTGCCCCGTCCTCTGGCGCACCCGCCCATCCCTCCGCCGTCATTAGCGCGGTGTGATTACCGTAATCCATGAATGGGACGTTGAAGGATGATTTTCTAATGTGGGTTTATGGATTATTGTAATTTATTTTTATCTCAACATACGCTCCCGTGTGTAGGGCGGTGTGTCGGGTTGCACACCGCATGGGTGGATTTTCTCGAGAAGTGTTTCGGAGCGATTTGGTGCGCGGCGGGTGGATGGTTTTTGCAAAATGAATAGAAGGCTTTATATAGAAAAAAAGAAGCTTTTGAGCTGTTCTGGTGGATTAGGGGTGGTTTTTGCTTTTTTTATGCATATTGGCGAGTGAAGTTTTCGAAAAACTGTCCCTGTGTGGAGTGGAATTTTTGAACAGAGTAGTCAGAACTTTTACGTACGGGAACGCGGATAATACATGTTGTGTTTTAAAACCATTTTAATTAGAGTTATTTGTAGAAGCTTTACTAAGAATGTATTGAACAAAGCATGTAGAAAATTGTTCAATTTTTAAATTAATTGGTAGCATTTCTCTTTCTCTCTCTCTTCTAGGCCTAACGACCTCTCATAGGTCATACCTGCCATTTCTGGATTACTATAGACTTAATGATACTACGTAGTTGGATAGTCAGTCCTGGGGGAATGGGGGAACGATCCGGATGAGATTTGAACCCCGGTCCTGCCGTATGAAGACCGTACCACTTAGACATGTGATTACGATCCATAATTAGTTAATAATTTAAAAATCATAGCATTATCGTCAATTTTTACGTTAGAATCTTTCTAACATAACATAACAAACATAAGAAATCTCTTAACTTGTCGTTTCTTCGTGGCTGTTTGAACCCCGTTGCAAAACCGAAACCACAAACCACAGAACAAAACCAAAAACTGCCCCTATTGTTATTCTCCGTGAACAAGATGTCCTCTCTATTATTTCTTTCGTCTCTTCCCACCATTTGCCCGTTGTTTGAAGTGCAGCGAAGATTACAAAAATCGTATCAATTAAATTGATTTAGCTAATTAAGCACCGGCGCAGGATCGTGGTGGTGGTGGCGGTTATTTGCCACCCGGCCAACCGAATACACATCCACCAACACCAAACACAAAACACACCCCGTTGCATCGACGTGCAGCAGCAAACCGCGCATCCGCACGGAACAGAAGAAATGTGCGGTGGTGTTCGCCACACTCGGGACCACATTGCAACCGCAACGCAATCAATTATGGCTTCCTTTCATTATCTAGCTGTCCATCACGGACAGCTTTCCCGCCAGCATATCAAAGCCAGCCCGAAGATATCAAAGCTCAGTGATCAAAACCGCCGAGAATACCCGGAAGAGTCGTCGCATGGCAGGGTTTGGAGCAAAGGGCTCCGGTGTGCATTAAGGTCATTTGTTTGTCAGGCGAAAGACAACGTCTCAGTCGAATCTTAGGCTCGGTTAGAGAAAAAACAAACGGGAAAGAAGCAGTAGAGGACTTTCCAAACAAATTTCGAATCGAATGCGCGTTAAAGGCAGCACGTTGTTGACTAATTTTTGGATGATAAAACCACAATTTCTGAGGTTATGTTGTCAATGTTATAAACTAATTTTTGAAGATTTCTCGCAGATGGTCGCCAATACCAGTATCGAAACAATTGGCCACACAAGACACATAATTTCACCTGCTCTACCAGGCTGCTCTTTCACCGTTTCGTACAAAACCCAAATAACTGTGCTCAACCTGTTTCCTGGTAAAATGACCCACAGCGAAGATTATTTGACCTCCGGCATTAGCTCCTTACCTCCAGGACTAACCTTTCTCCAGCACACAAGGTCTTCCGCGTTCGAAGAATAGATGCAATTTTCTTCGGCGCATGAAAATGCACCACAGATCAAACAAATGTTGTCTCACCTTCTTTGAGATTGCTGCCAGCCCGGGCTGCAATCCAGTTGGCCGACCGTAAACGATGCGTTTGCACTTCCGATAAGTTGCCGTGTAATTGGCTATCGATTTGCCCACACTCCATATGGCAGATAGGTGAGAGACGGTAGTCGAAAATCGTGTAGGTAACAAAATTAAAGCTAACCGGGGAAAAGGACTGAAATTACGAAAACTTTTCAATGTTTTGACACGGTTCGATACAGAAGCTGTATGATTATAAGGGCCAGCAGTTTCTGTTCCACCTTCTGAAGTATCGGAAATACAAAATTAAGGGAATTAATTGTATCGTATTAGTGCCGGGCAGTAGGTACTACAATTCGAAGCTTTCAAGGATATAATTGCTGGCGTTGATGTGAGGTTCAAAGCAAAGATCCGCCAGCGCATGAGATGTGATTAAAACAGTCAAATTATTTCTGTCATAATATTGAGATTAAAGTAAAAGTTATAATGTTGTCGGCCACCATACAATAATGATGAAGTGGAAGACGATCAGTCGGAATGACTGAGTTGAAGATGATCAGACGGAAAATATTTAACTTATTTTACATCTGATTTAAATTTTTAGAATGTAACAAATTGATCCCTGTCATCGAACATTAACACAAAACCCGCGTCATTTACACAAACAAACCAAACATTCCTGTAGTGTTTTTTGCGTTCGGCCCAAACATCTGCACCAGTAGACAACTAAAACAGACGGAACACATATCACCTGGCTGGCTGTGCGGACGGTTACACGAACAAGAAATAGTCAATCAAAGCTGAAACATAAGCAAAACATGCACTGCGATCGCTTGCGATCACCGAAGACGCCAAGTGGAACAAAAACAAAACGAACAACATCGCCACGAACCCAACCAACAGCAAGAGCGCAACAGCGCGACGCAAAAAAAACCCGCTGAAAGTAATTTTCTCTCAATCAACATCACAAATTAAAATGAGAAATACCATTAATTTTGTCACGCTTAAATAAACTAATATGTCGGCCCCGGTGAGGGCTGGCGAAACGAAGCTGGCTATGGGGATAGGTACGGCTGAGGTTGATGATGAGGATGGAAAAGGCCCGTTGCTAAACTGGGCAATGTGAGGAGAGTGCTGATGATAAAACGACGACCGACTGCCGCAAGCATGTGTGCTGTAAACTTTCTGTTAGTTGGCGCTGGAAGTTGGATACACAAAGTTTATGGCACTTTATGGGATGCCGCTGGCCTTAGCTGGCTATAAAATGTTATGGAAGTAACTTTTGGTGGTCCCTAAGTTATAAAACACATTGGGCAAAGTTTTCTTGATGAGCCGTTACTCTTCGCTAGCTTTTCTCTTAAAGTGCCAAGTAATGTCATCGAGTAGGTAAAATAAAGTGCGCAATTCTTTTAATTGTGCCCCACAAAAATCGTTTCAACCATGCGCATATGTCAGTTTGGATCATTAATAAAAATGAATTGCTTTCCATGAAAAATGATCCGCAAATTAATCGAAATGTTGATGGTTAAAAGGAATGTTCATGGTGATGCATAAAATGTTGCATCGGCAGATTGGATGCAATTTTACGGCCTGTGAAGATCGACGGAACGCAACACCACGAGTGGTGGTGCGGCGAGCATGGTTTAGGTGCGATTTGTCTTTGATGTTATGTTTCTTTAATCTATTCCTATCAGTTAATTACGTCCGTTCTTACCGGTAGGAAACACCCAATGTAATCCCAACTTAGTGCAGTGGTTTGACTGCTTCAAAGATATACTCCCTACCGAAGATTCCAAAGATGGCGCTCATGCTAAAGACTGAAGCATGGGTCTGAATAGCAGCAAGACACACGTAAAACAGGCAATTTTTTTCGTACCCATCCCGAAGGATCCCGTTGCTTCACCGACGGCCAGTACGAGCCTTGGACACTCGCTCATGTGTCCGGGACTCGACGTATTCCACTTTTGATAGGTTACGGTTGAGATTGTCCAATCAAGGAGACGTATCCCAGACCCAGCCCAAAGGGAAACGAAGCAGAAAAAACACCTTCTCACATACACACACACACAGGCCAACGTTCAACCCTAAAACGCCAAAACCAGTTCAGAAGGGGGCGCAACGAAATGCCGGGAATGATTGTGCGAGGTGGAAAACCGATTTCTGCACCGACTGCTGGCTGGCTGGCGGGGCTCGATAAGACTAGCAAACAGGGGTAAACACATACTTGCCCCGCTTTCCTGCCCCCCACACCGATGCCGCTGCCCAGGGCTCTGTCCACCGACGAGTTCACCCCGTGCGGCGATGCCATGGTGAACAAATCAAACATCGACTCGAAGTGCTTTGATGGTTTATGTTGAGCCTGTTTTATACGCTGTGTAATATTGATTAAATAATGATTACACGTGAAATAATTATTGGAAATGACTTGTCTCTTTTTCCACGACGTGACTGAAACCCGGCGTTCGTTTATCGAACCGTGCACAGCTACTTCCAAACCCCCGGGTCGCTCTCCTGCGCCTTTTTCTCCTCTGCTAGTTAGCCGCCCATCGGGAGCACGGGTTGATCGATGCGGCCCGGTTTCTTCCCATTTCTTCGTAGATCATTTCTTAATTTTCAAGTCCGCGTCAGTACACACCTCTTTCTCACACTTTCCCATTGCTTGCCCAGGTTTTCTGCTTGCCATGCAGGATCATGAAAAGGCCGCCGAGTCAAGTCGAAGCGTCAACCGGAGCATTCCGGACGGTTCCGAATGAAATCACGGCGCTGGTGCGAGCGGCCGTGGTCAATATCTTGTACATTTCGCCATGCAGCGTCATCATTACCGGTATCAACCGAATCATGCAGCAACACAACTGGGTCTTGCTTGGGCTGAGCACGAACACAAAGTCAAATGCGTGTTCCATGTGAAAATCTTACATTATCCTGCCTGGCATTGTCAGGTTGTTTTAAATTTATGTTATTCTATTTAAATCCAAATAGAGTAGTATCATTATATAAAATAAAAACAAACAGTCATTTACTTAGACTGTAGACTGTAGAACGGAAAAGTATTAATAAGACGATTTTGTTTCACACATCCTCAGAGCACCAAAAAATGTTAAAAACTTTTCCCAACGATCGCATGTTTCGTCATACCGTCGAGCCAAGTTGTGTGCAGTTCTCATCCGTGCGACGGCTAAGTTAAATAAAAAACTGTCGGATCTTATTATTTTTAGATTATCACCCATCCAACACGCCCAGGCGGCAACGTTTTTGACAGCATCCTCCCAGGCTGGCTGGCTGTCCGAATTCTGTGGTTTTTGTCCATAAGCGCTGACTCATCATCTAAATCCTATGAGCGGTTCGGCTAGCGGCTCACCGGTCTCACCATCAAAGCCAGCCTGGCGTAGGTTACTCAGGTACAACCGATCGTAACTAGGGCGCGAACGATCGCACCACCGGAGCGTGCTGTAAAGGCGCTCGCGATCGGGGATTTTTTTTTTAGTGTTAATGTCCGTTAAATGCACTGCCGTTGCATGTAGTTTTTTTTCGGTTGGGTGAGATGGTTGAATATTTTTTAAAGTTTATGTAGTCTTATTTGAAATTGAGTTCCGAAATAAAACAAATATTTGTTTTAGCAATGCTTTTAGTTTTGCCTTTGAAACCAGCTGATACTGTTACGTTGTACGCTGCTTGAAACTTTAAATCCGTGCATCAACCACACCCAGCTCCAGAACAGCTTTCACACCCATCGTGCACGATGGCATTGTAACCGCAACAACTCATCAACCGGAACACTGCACCTGTGCAAATACAGAAACATAATGCAACATCATTGCTTCCCCAAGTACATACGCAAGGGGACGGGCCAATAACGTCCATTAGGAATAGCCGTGTCCGTAAAAGATTTTATCTAACACTCCTGTTACTCGCTTTTACAATTATAAATAATCGAAGCTTTAATCAATCGGCAGTTTCTTCAAACAGTTACACAGGTGAGACAGTAATTTCAGTGCGTAAACAGAAGCGTAAATAGCAATTACAGGCTCCATCCATTTGGTTGTTCTGTAATGCGTTATTTACTTTCCTGTTCATGCTTAAGATTAGATCACAAGTTTGTTTTTAATCCAATATAAATTGCTGCAAGAGACTTGTTTCAAAGGACTTGCGAAACAAAAAATGTTCATGTTTTTAAATGATATTTTTAGCTGAGAGCATGTACCGAACGGCGCTTACTTAATAGTCTGACACGCAGGCGGCATAAAAATTCTAATGAGAATGCTCCGCTTCCATACTTCCGGTTTTGTTTTCAAACAGGGAAGTGAAGGGTCAGCATTGATGCGTTGCACGATCTGAACCGTCATTCCATCACTTCATCTCTACCGCATGTTCGTCGATCACGAACACCGCCTCAAACGGTACAGTGACAGGTATTTGGCAAGAGATTTTTTCCGGTTTAAAAATGCATGCAGCTCCAGCGGGCAAGCCTCTGGATGAGGCTTGTGTAGGCTCCATACAGCACTCTCGCCAGTACGGTCAGACCAACCCCAAAAACCGTACCGAAAACACCCTACCTGCCAGGTCGTTCCACAGCGTAGCTTGACATTTAATTTTCCGCTCGGGCTTCGGGTGTGTGTTATTTTTTCATAAACTCTTCCGCTACACCGAAGTGGTAACGCAGACCACTTCCGTTTCGGAAACATCGCATCAGTCAAACGACCTCTACCGAATTTGTTCTATTGGAACAACCAGTTGGTGCTTGGATGGGGATCGGATTGAGTCTTTTTTTTTAATTATCGTCCCACACAAATAACAGTCCCACCACCTTTTTTTTTTGTGTACCACTCAGTTGCAAATCAGATGCTAATTAAACATCATTACCGAGTACGGTACGACTCGGTTCGGTTTTGTTTTGGTGTTGTGTTACGATTCTTTTTTAATGGTTTTTTTTTCTGCCATCGCTTTGTTTTGCCTTCCGGAAAAATCAATGTAATTTTGTATGATAATCGCCGGATGGATATTATGCAACATCGCATGCTTAATATAGTTTTTATTACGGATACAAGCGATCAATCGGATAGCAAACCAGGCAACCACTCTAAATTGCACGCATTTGCTGCATCTAAAGTGCATATTAGTTAGAGTGATTGACGGGTAGATACAGGAGAACGCTAAATGGATCATTTAGAAAGGGTTGTAAATTACTGCGATAGTATCCACAAATGAAGACGACTTGATTGCATAATTGGTTAGTGCATCACGTTGATGAGCAGATAATGGGTATTATTTTCCAGGAGCTCTCAGTGCCGCAAGCCCTTTTCCCGTGCGATATAGAAGTTTAGTTGGATATAGTTTTTAGTTGGAACGTGATTTGGAAATCCCTCATGAATTCTGTCTTGGCCACAATGAGTTCACCTATTAAAAGTGAACATCGATACTCAGCAGAAAAGCAAAAATTGTGACGCATAACATTCAAACTAACGGTTTGATGAACAGCTTCAATACTTCCGCCTTTTTGCCGTACATCCGAAACATCTTTGCATACACACGGCACGCAGCAGAATATTTTGTCACGAACTCATGCCCACAAACCACCGCGTGAAGCATTCAACCAAGCGCGACGGCGCACGGTAGGAGAGTTCATGAGCACAAAAACTCAACCACCCATCGGAACTGTGAAGCATAGGAGGAGTCTCGCACAACCGGAAGACCGGAATTACCATCAAACGCGACCACCGAAATCTCACCCGACCCGGGAAGCAAAAACTGGGACGCCCTCGCCATGCATGCAGAATGCGTGGCCGCGTAGATGTGATCAGTTGTCCCGAAATCCGGTTGTCTCCCTCGGTCCGGTCCGGTTCATTTCCATTAGCCCGCTGGATGGAAGCACGGTTGAACTGCGGTCATGATATTCGCATTTTAAGTCCACATTACTGTAACTGTGCCCTTTGCGCGAACCCGGTCGTCAATCAGTGCATTTAATAAGAGACTAGTACGTCACCGACCTACCGATCGGATATGAAAACCCGACATACGGTGTTGTAATAAAGTTTTTCGGATGGTAGAATATATTTTACATGTGGCTTGTAGATATGCAGTTTGAAAAGGCATTAGGAGTAAATTACCCCATGACTCGGTGTTTAAGAAAACTTCACACAAAACCCTGCATTTAGCCAAAGCGACGAATCCTCATAGAAACCTCATAATGACGCACTATGACGCTAGTGACGCAGGCTAATGTGTAATAATGTTCAAACGGAGGAGACGAAGGAGACGACCGCCCTCAAAACAAACGCGACACACGTCAGCGGCAGATTTAGAACGGAACTGTGGCGGTGATCGCGCAAGTCATACGCCGGTCACACTCCGCTAATGTTTCCGCAACACGGAACCGGAAGGTTCCATCAGTTAAATGCCCATTTACGAAGACACCGAACGTACACCCGGGAACGGCACCCACGCACTTGGTGCCCCCACAACGTTCGAAGGACGAACCCGGCCAGCAGTAGCCGGAAAGGAAGGAAGGAACAAAAAAGAATTAAGCCATGTTGTAATGAAAATTTTGTTCTTTCTGCTCTATTTTGGGTGGCACATTGGCGTGGGACCGTAATTGAAGTGATTTTGACTGGCTGACTGGCTGACTGGCTGGCTGGCTTGAAAGTAACCATCCAAAATTAGCAACACCAGCTATCACCGGTGCGTTAACTAAAATTAGTAGAACCGGGCTCGTGCAAGGTGTCCCGGGAAGGGTGTGTACCTTTTGCACACCGGAACGGAAGGATACACAAGCTCCATCAGGTTGCACCGAACATCATTTGCCTGGGCAGCTGGGGATGTGGTTGTGGCGCGATTGGTCGCAAAGCGTGGCAGAATCGGATCGAAAGTAATCAGCAGTAAAAGCTTTTCAGCGATGGAAACGTGCCGTGCACACGTGAGGTGATTGATACGTTCGAAATGATGTTCACTTTTATGACCGGCCGGTCGGTTGATTGAAATAGCTGTTTCCCCGTTGCCTGCGCATGGAAGTTGTATAGCTACAATTTCATTTATAAAATAGATATACGGGAATTGAATGAGGAGACTACCCAGGGCTTCGCAAGGTGTGACCGAGCTGGTGATGAGTGCAAATACATTTGCTCAATTAAACTTGCTGATGTGAAGCGCATTTGGCAATAAAAAATAGACTTTTACACGGAATTTAAATAACCGCTCAACGTTTTACCGCGTTTTAAAACATGCGTTCATAGTAGAATTAGTTTAAATCTCTAAAACTTAGAAAATCAGTTGTCAGAAATGTACCGTTTGACTTTACCAACTTTCCAAGCCGTGACCTGTCCAGTGCATTGTTTGGGAGATGTAAGGTGGTATACGGACAACTCAGCGCACTAACAACCAGAACAATATATTTAGTGAAGACATGCACCTGATCTGAACCACATTATAATAAATTTAAGTCTAGGCATTTTTTTATTCGTATAAGACGGCTTGGCCTTATTGCTTATATACTAAATTACAACACGAATAAAATTCACGATGGTTTGGAGACATTTCCTTCTCAAAGCCGCGAAAGTGCACCTTATCCCGGGTCAGTTTGGCTGGTCTAGACATTTATCATGAACTAAGAATTAATTATAGGACAAGGATAACGTAAACACGTTCCTCTACGATAATAAACGACTACTACAACTAAGCCACGTAATGAACAGGATAAGTTTCGATAAAACGCAAAAACGGATGTCTAACGTTTAGTTAGATAATATTTATGAGAGTTCAGGCAAATGCATATTAGGTCAAATAGCACATACTGAAATCACGTACGCAATTATTGCGCGATAACACAGAACAGAAAATTACATCGACGGAAATCACAAGAAGCTATAGCATAGCGTTCCATCCGGTAATCAAAGAAAAAAAAACAAAAATTAAGTTCAAGTCCAATCCAGGAAAATTAAGTTCAACAATGATATAGGCTCAGTGGCGGAACAAGCAAGGAGCGAAAGGAGCGGCAGCTCAGTGCCTCATGGGCTAGGGGGGCCTCGTCGGCTAGGAAAATCCAGTTGTTTCCCTCTAATATCACAATGAGAGGGGCCTCTAATGCCATTCGGCTCGGGGCCCCCAAATATCTTGACCCACCACTGTATAGACCAAGAGTTGTAAAGTCTGAAATAGAAAGTCGAAATAAAGTGAAATAAATAAATTATCCTAATTGGTAATTACGAAGCGAAGAAGAGAATTTGGTAAGATTTATCACATTATGTTACAGTAGTTAAGTAGTACGTGTAGTAATAGTAAGTATTTATATTTAGATATTGGATAATGTGGTTAATAAAATCTCTCTCTCCCTCTCTCTCTCTTCTTGGCCTAATGATCTCTTAAGGTCATGCCTGCCATTTCTAGCTTGCAAAACTTCAAGAAACCACGCAGTTGGATAGCCAATCCTCACTACGGGGGAACGGTCCGGATGGTCCTGTCGTATATAGACCATTGGTTAATACACAATTTTGAATTTTAAAGATGCATAAGCGGTTTCAACTTGTCTTGCCTTTTCTCGCAGGATTTAACGACAAGCCTCACTGTACGATTCTTCAAGTTTAGTTTTGCCCAGGTGGTAAACCCAAAACCCACCAACAGAAAACCCACCAACAAGTTTAAAACAGGATTTTGATCCTACACTTATACCTAATTTTTACAACATACACTTAATAACAGCTAATACTACATAGCCTATCTAAGTTGTTTTGACTTGGATATATTAAGACATAGACATTTTGTTTAGACTATTACTTAATAATAGCAATGTTTTAACTCTTCCTCACTAGAAGTTTAACTAAATAAATGTCCTGGATTTTGTTTATATGTTGGATTATAAATATAATTTTGGACTACATTGGACAGAGGAAAGTAATTAAGAAGACTTAAGTCCTTTTCAAAAAAATTATCTAGTTATGCACCACATTTAAGTCCTGCAATGTTTTTCCAGGAATTACAGTACATCATGATAACGCTGTACCTCTCCAAAAAAAGGTCAGTTACGCCTCATCGCGCCTAAAATGAGAATTTGGCCTCGTGGAAAATAGCAAAAAGGTCATGTCCTCACATCCATCCCGTTCCAATCGAGCTACACAACAAGGTTAATTTGCCGCCATGAAACAATGCGATGTGATTGCAACTGCTGAACCAAAGAAATGGCCTGAGTTCAGGTCCCATCCCATCAATGTATTAATTCTATGTGTTTTTTTAGTTCGTTCCTCACTCAAATTGGACCCCTATCACTGTGCTGGGTCACACATTCGCTTTCCGCTTTGTTTCAACGGCTCCGAATACTCCAGATTGCACCGAAGGAAAGGGGCAGATTGACTAATTTAACGACATGCCGCTCGGGTACATTGTCTTGTAATCCAATTTCGATTAATTTAGCGAACCGAATCTGTGACACTTTCGCTCCGACCATCGGAGCTTGTTAAACCAGCAAAGTAGCTTCCGATCGGGACTATTATAGGGTAGATTTTGCTGGGTTTTTGTCTTGTTCGTTGCATTCAGTGCCAACTAATGATTGTCCCATCAGGCAAGGGGCAAGATTGTTGAAATTTCCTCCAATTAATCAAGCGCACCCGGTTCGAGAGGTATGCCACTTTTTTAGGGGTTCGTTGCTTGCTACCAGTTCAAACTGAATTATCCGTTAAAGTCATTCCGATTCCGGTGAAAGGAATGGGAGTTGAGAGAGAGAGACCGATAAAAAGCACCCTGTAACGGCGAAGATTGACGAGATTGCCGCAGGAACTCTGGAACACATTGTAAATAAACTTATTAAATCAATCAATTTTAGAAGTCAATTGTTTTCCATCACTTCCGTTCCATGTCAATATGTACTACCGATTCCCTTATCGTTCGCGTTCCGAAGAGACGCAACATTTTTGTGAGTACCACTAGCGGGTGCCGCTTGAGGAGCTAGTACCCGTGGGAATTCTGCTCCAACCCTAGCAAATGGTGGCCCCGGCGTACACGGTAAAGCACATTTCGGACAGCATGTAAAACGGACAGCTTGTGAGTACATATTTTGCTTCGGGATATCGATAAGCAAATAAATTATGCATGCATCTTGATAAAGCCCGAATCGCTTGCCGTTGTCCCGGCCGGCTACTGGAGGCGGAAGGTAGCGTAAGCGAAAGAAAATGGAAATAAAAAATGCATGGCACACACACACACACAAAACACAGCCCATGAAGCATTAGGCAACCCGGAACCAAAGCGAGCGCGTGTTTACCTTTGGGGTATAGCTTTTACCCCTCAACAATTTCATGGCGTGTGAATTGTTTGTACATACTTGCTTATTGTGTCCTTTTGTCGGCTTCACAGACACAATTCCCGAACACATTCGTCGTGCATTAGCGGTGTAAGGGGGTCAGTCCGGAAAGGAAAGGCGGTGTGCAACCGTGTTGCACTTAAGCCCTTGAAACCGTTTTATTGAGCTTGCAACTGGAAAGATGATGCTTGCTAGCGCATTTAGAGCAACAATTTTAACTGTTAAGAGAGATGCAAGGACATCATCGTAGAGTGTACCTGAAAACTCGGCAACAAGTTATTATCCATATCGACGCAAAGTCAAAGTGATCTTAGGCAATTGAGAGACCGTAGACATCCTTTCTACCCCTGCCAGACATACCAGTTCTTGGATGCTGTTTTTTTTCTTGTACCTTCAACCAACAATAACGCCACGATGCGCTGTTAGCTTGGATCATTGAAAAAAGGAGGAACACCAATGCAATTATACGGCACTGCAAGGAAGGATTAAGTTCTGCCGAGATTAAGATATCGATGTCAGCAGCGATCGTAAGACGAAGAGATTAAAAATATTCATAACAAACATTCATAAGCAGCCGCTTTCACTCGATCGGTTTTTTTTACGTTCTATGTGTACGGCATAGAAAAGGATTTTGTGAGATATTTCACGGTTTGCGTTTCCTGCTTCTATCCCATTGTCAGTGTAACGTAACTTCCATTTGCTCGATTTATTCTTTTCACATATCATACCGTGAGGAGACGTTTCCAAGATTTCTAGTACCAGTTTTTAGCGATAATTATGTTTCTGATTTGATGGATTTGTCGGATCAATTAAGTTTCCGGCGTTCCTTTATATCTTTCAACACGAACAAGGAGAAAGCAACCAACGCTATGCATGGGCTGAAAACAAATACGTACAACACGCAGCAATGAGATCTCTTTCCTGTGCGATCGGAAATTAAGGTAATGTGATACTCTGCCAGCGTTACGGGGGGAAATTGATCGTGGTTCGAAGTTGTAGCATAGCGTTCGGAACCGAGCTTGACGACCGCAAACGTGAGAAAATGTTTGGATGGAAATGTTCAGCTTAGAACGGGATCAGGAAATTGTTCCTACGCGATGACTAACTATTGTAACATGAGATCATAATAACAGCATATTATACAGTAAACTGTTCTAAACAGTGCGCAATAGTTCGGGAAACTTAAAAGCAGAAGAAATTGCAAAATAATTTGTTTCATTTATTTATTGGTCTAAATAAAGACATCTAGCTTAACACTGGCTACATAACAATTCTATTCTAGCATGACTAGAAAGCACGAATAAAAAAAGAACAACTTCACAGAAAACAAAACCCTAAATGGAAACAAAAAACCAGCATTCTGGAATTCTTTCATCTAAATATGTACTCCGCAAGAATAACTTAAGAGTATTAATAAGACTGTTGAGATTGGACCCTACCGTTTTTAAAATTGGATAATGAGAACCAAATTCGATCGATCTAAATCCAGTAATTCAATAAGTGATAATCGTCTTGATCCTGGAAGCCTGGGAGGCTAGAGTTTATTTGCTCAAGAATTTACGGGGCATCAATGAATCCACTGATTAGTTTATGAAGAATAAGGCACTGAGCCGTCGTTCACCTATGCTGAAGGGATTCCGGCCCAAATAACAGACCCAGTCCAATAGATAAAATATTGTTGTGAGAGTCCTTAAACTGTCTGCCTAAACACGAAATAAAACCCATCAGGTCCTTTACCGATCTTCACAGGGCAGTACCGGGGTTCAAATCCAACCCAGAACGCCTCCTCGTACGCAGAGCTGACAACTTTTCTATGGGCAAAATCAAGTCACAGAAAGCTGGAAATGGCTTCAAGTCACAGAAAGCTGGAAAAATTTGAAACGTTTTCGAAATTGTTAACTTGTGATGTTCTTGAAGATTCAACCTACAGTTCAATGCACCTAAAAGAAAATCGAATAGTATTGGTGACCTTTTTCTTGGAACTTTTTCACAAAACAGACAAGAAGCTACACGCACAATTTTTGAGAAGTACACAGTCAGCAATGTGATCTATATCTTAAAATCTTCAGCATACAGCAGCCTACACCAGTCCGGAAGCGCGTGGAAAAGATAATTAATAAAAATGACAAACAGCAGAGGTCCGAAACTGCTCCCTAGTGGTATCCCAGATGTCTTGAACAAGCATGCACAAAACGATGTGTTTATGCCAAATACACTTCACAAAAATGCAATCTACAAATTAATTTCTGATGAACACCCGCTCATCCATCAAACAAGCGATTATTAAACCCAAATCGTAATCACATCAGTGCACACTCTCGCAAATAATTAAGCGAGCCACTAATTAAACACTTCAATTATGCAACTAACAACAATACAATCTGGGACGACTTTTAGTTCCGCCGGCTGCGACTACTAACCCTAACCAAGGGGCTTTTGTACTATAAAAACATTAAATGATGCCTTGAAAATCAATCCGCCTGACAGAGTCGCTCTGCAAGCGTGCGTTCGTAGCGCAGATGGCTGGAAAATTAACTTTTACGGGATTGTTTCGGTGAACTTCATTATTAGATCGGCCCAAATGAGGCGGGTATAGGTAGGACCGTGTGCAATCCCAGTGGCAAATTACGGTGTTTCGCGCGCTCAAGGGATGCTGCCCTGCTGCGGAGCGCATGGTTTTGCACATGATTGACTGCTTTTGGGAAAGAAATCAAGGACGATGCCATTACGCCCATGATTAATCAACCATGAAAGTCAAGTACGTGAGGGAGTACGGAGCGTGCTTTTAATCATCAAAACACCTGGATACAGGGTACGAGGCCATCCCGGGCCTGGCTTGTGCCGATTTGTTGTTCAGCAAGGAAGCATAATTTTCTGACCTTTGGTACATTCGCAAGCTGATCAACTGCTTGCAAGATTGTTCCAAGTAATCAGCACTATTGGATATTGTAGATTAAATGGGTATGTTTGAAAGAGTAAACACACATTATTTTAAAACTCAACTCAAATTGCATTCTTCCAAAAAACAAAAATATAAAATTTAAGGTATTTCCCTATTTTGTTCATATGGCGAACACATAATCGACAATCTAACATCGTGCTGCAGCAGTGACAGCTCATCATCACCTTGCATTTCTCAACCCTAGTCGCCTACAGTTTAATTTAATTTTCCTACGGTTATCGTTTCGATTGCGAAAGGCAATCAAGCCATCAGCTTCGGACCTGGACCTTGGCCCTTTGGATGGAAGTTTTCCACCACACAAGACACTGCATACAAAGCGATGGTGAAGAAAGCATCAACATGGGGATGCAAACAGCGCGACACCTAGCCAGCAGATTGCTGATGAAACGAACGAAATGACACACATTTTGCCGATAGAAAAAGTGAACGTTCGATCTCAACCTGGCGGCTGGATGCAATTTTATTCATGAGCAGTGAACGGTGCATGCCCATCCTCTATCACTGCATTATTGCACCTTTCTAATTAATTTATTCGACCTGCGGTGGGTACGGGTGTACATTTCGTTATAAAGCATCCTCATATAAAAATGGATGGTTGGATAAAATAAAATCATTATTGACCATAAGAGAGGGCCAAATGTTGCCGAAGATAATCCAATATCTGCAACTTCATTGATAGGCCGTTTGGATGAAACATGAAAAATGGCCATATGCACGTATGACAGCGGGTTCATTAGCTTCAAATATCGGCGACATGTGACGGGCCGAAAGCCGAATCTTCGAAAAAACCGCGAACTACGAACGATGTCACGGTACCGAGCTGTACTGCATTAATTAATCATCGAAAAAGAGTGCACACACACGGGGCAAACAATAAAATCGCACCGTGTCCGCGTGAGCCCGGCATCATCACCAGAATTGGTTTTCGGTACAACTGCCCTGACACACGGTTCTTTTTTTGTTCCTTCTCTCACCGTCAGCATCCACCCGGCGCCACCGTTTGTTGCACGACGATGCATCGCGATGGAATCGCTGGTCTTGTGCCGAAATAATTTACGACGTACATTCCCCCGTGGGCCCCGTCCTCCTCCTCACTGCTTACCGTTACCGTACATCATCAACATCATCACATCACACCACCGTGCGACTGTTGTTCATAAATCTTCTAATGAAGCATTGCGCTTCCGCCCGGCCGTTGCGACGTGCGCACATCACAGTTCATCTACCCGCTCGCGCACCGAACATTTGCGCACCGTCACCGTGGACGCGTGGAGGTCTCCGCTTTGCCAATGTCCTTCCGATTAATCTACGCGAAAACATGGAAAGCCGCCGTCGCCGACGCTTCTATGACGGCGAGAAAAAAGGTGGCCTTTGGCGGGCCTTTGTCACATTTCAACGTCGCGCAAGTAATGACGACACTGGTATGGGAATAGTGATAGATAGGCCTAGCATATGTGTATGGGTCACTGTGTGTTTGAGCCTGCGTGTGTGTGCAAGGAAAAAAAAGCCGCCAATACCGTAAAATTCCACCCCTTGCAATCAGAACACGCTGAAATCCCTTCCCGTGTCGATCCCGGCAAGCGATGCTGAGACGAGTGTTAGTGGAAATTGAATTTGATTTATAGAGAACGCTCGTACTCGTACCGTGGACCGGTATGACACGGGGAACTACTCGAGCAGCATTTGTACAGATACCAAACCCCTGACACGACCTCCCGGCAAGGCCGGTTCAACGAGGATGATGATGATGATGATGATGCTTGTGACACCGATAGGTATGTGTAACGTCGCGTGTAGTCGCTGCAGTTCCATGGATTCGCGATCGATTCCTGTTCTTCCTATGCTCGGTGACATAACCGCTGGGACTGGTTTGGACGGGTTTCACCCCAGATCTTGTACCTCAGCGCCTGCTTACCCAACCAGTAATTAGCCACCGTAGATTGGTAGTTCATAGAAGAGTCTTTACAATAATAAGACCGACAGACATTAGGAATGCTATCTGAGTGATAACGATCATATTGGCGAAATGCATACAGTCACTTACACTAAATAAATATTTAATAACATAAATCGAAGAGTCGCAAAAAATTATCACAATGAAGATTATTTCTTCTTCTTTGGCTCAACAACATCAATATGTCTTGGCGTGCCATTACTAACATCCTTAATTTAATTTACTCTGAGCTGGATGGTCCTGCGTCCTGCCGAGGTCCTAATATACTGTAGTCTTAATTTTGTCCTAAACATACAAGGCACATCGTTGATTCTATGACAACTTAAGTTTCCAATATCATCTAACCTTTTATATGGTCAAACATTTTTTTGCCTTCGATTCGACCAAGAAAATCAAAATATTTCTTATGATTTCAACCTAAATATGACTGAAACAAGTTCCAAGTGAAGTGACCAAGTGTTTGATTCGACCATAAACAGTCTTGATTGCATGCGTCGTCCCATTCGTCGTCTCCGCTCTACCCCATCATTTCGTCCTACCAGCCAATTCTTGCTCAGTTAAGGCATCCGGCCGTCTACCGACGGCCAGAAGCCGGGTGCGTTTTTTTTCATTATTATTATTATTTTCGTCAGGACACGGTTCCATCGTTAATCACCCTGGAACCGATGGGTTTCGTGGAACAGGGACAACTGCACGTGTATGCGCCGGTTTGGGAGTGTAGCGAGAAAGAGGGACCGGAAAACTCCTGACAGTTCTGTCACTTTCCATACCAGGTGTCACGGTTTGATGTTATTTTTTTGTGTGTGTTGTTGCCGTTATTATCCTTGTGGACGTAGCGTGGCCTTCGTCACGTCCCACCACCAACCGCCTAGCACATCGAGAATGAACGATTTCAAGGATTTTCTTCCATGAAGAACAATCTGGCACACCTTTGCCTCACGGAACACACGGTGGTGCTTGGCGCAGCAGCTTTGGAATCTCTGTCCGGGATTTCTTGTGTTTTTTTTTACGTTTCATCTTCTACGTTCAACCTCCTCCCTCCACACGTGTGTTATCCTTCGGTACCTCTTTTACGCTCCGACTCAGAGCCCAAGGACTCTCAAAGGCTCAGAGAGCTCACACGCACAGCGATACTTCAATCGGCCGTGTAGGGCTCGGGATTCGGTTTTTTTTTGCTCTTGTGCTTCCATATTTCACCTTGTCCCATTCGCATGTCCTTGCCTATCGCTCTTTGTCCCAGATCGGCGATATTTCGCCCATATCCTGCCATCGCTCGTTTCATGTTTCGTGATCGAGGGAAACGATGGAAACCCCCGGCCGAAGCGGATGCACTTCCCGCTGTGCGGATCAATTCACCGTTCAATACCGTCGAATGCCACCACGTACACCGGTCAGGATTGGGAGACAGCGCTTGAACCTTAGCCCAGCGAGGGCGAAATGTCTGCCAAGGGTTTGCCGCCAACGCACTGGCCAAAAATGACGTACATTGTGCGGTTGCCTTAGGGCATATGCGGATCATATTCGCGATGCGCAATATTCGTCGCTTTCGATTATCTATATAAACAGAAATACTGTATTTAATGTTAACTAAGATGGACAAGGATCAATGTCGCTATATTCTTTGCTAGTAAAAACAAACCAATTAAAAAAAAACCTTAAACCTATTGTTGTGCGAGGAAAATTAATACATTTTTGTTGTTGCCTCCGATTTCTCACAACGCTTTAAAAGATAAGAAAACAAACGCACAAATCAAAACACAAAATGTCTTGGCAGTTGCGGCAGATCTACATCGGTACCACAACATCAATAGAGCAGCAGCAAACGGTTTCCCGAATGTTATATCTATTTTTGCCTTTGACAAACCATTATGAGTTTACCCTTCGTTCCAATTATGATGTCGAACCCTTCGACTCCAACGGGGACCGGGCAAAGCTAATGATATTTTTATCTCCACCATCACTTTCAACCAAAAACCTACTGAGCATGTTTGACACGAACGCAAAAAAAACCACAAGCACCACCACCACCACCCTTCCCTCAGACGAATCGTCAATTTTTATTGAAGTATTCCGACTTCTCGGTCGCACGGCGGTTACCACTCCTCCCTGGTGCAGCAGGAAATCCTGCGGAGTAATCATAAGCGTACGACCACGATGACATCGATGGTTAAAAACTAGATCCTTTTTATTACGCTAGATCTCGCCGCATGCACCCAACAGCGGCAGCAGCAGCATATGGATGGGAACATAATTTTATAGCCGCATATGCAAACAAACCATTTTGAAAGAAGTTCGGTTTTTGTCTGCCAGTCCGGTGTGTATCCCGGAGGCAGGCAACCACAGATGAGAGGGCTGTGGTTGAATTATTTTCGATAATTTTCAGACTGTACCTCTTATCGGCTCATGCCGATCGGACATTCAAACCACCGGTGGAATAATATCAGTTTCACAGGATTGGCTAGTTACAAGCAAGGACAGTTTTAGGGTCGTACAATCGCTTACAGGCATCACTTGTAATTGTAGAGATTTTATAATTATGATTGCCCTCCGTGGTTCATCCCAGGTTCTTTCTGAGGAATTATTTTCAAGGGTCGGGTCTAGGGCTTTAAAATCAGTTCATCAAAACAAAATCACTGATATGAAGCTTTAAATCACTGCTGTGCTCAGTCAAACATTAGTATTAGTTTCAACTGGTTAGTGGAATAGTAAAATCGTGTTGTAAAAAGTTGCAAATATTCAATGGAGTTTTACATTCAGTTAGGGGAAATTTGAAACACAGCTATGAAATTTTGCTATTAGTTGTGGACTAAGGAAGCGATACTTTAAACAACATTTACCACAACTTTTCGCATAAATTCAGTTCAAATCGACATGTTCTTTTATGAATTTAAAAAAAAATGGAACGATGTCAATAAAAAAAAATAAATTTGGCAATTTTAGAGTTTAACAGCATTGAACCAAACGTTCGGCAGAAATTCCATAGCCAATTGCAAAGTTCTACAACCGAAAGGCAAATTTAACCTCACTGAATGTAATCATCCTTAGTATGATTGCCATATTCAACCATCGACTTTAAATATTCCACCGAATTATTCAAATTTTCCAATATGTGATAGAAACCCCTGCATTGGCTTTCAATTTATAACTTACAATAAATGAAACGATAAGCTTTTCTACACAGTAACAACTAATTTGTACAACTTTCCTTCTGGTTTCCGTGGAAAGGATACTCCGTGCAGAATTCCACCGAACCGCTTGCCTAATATTGATGGCTTTCCTTGTCGATAAATTCCTATCCTAACAGATCGATTTCACATCGCTCGCTCGCAATATGTATTGAAATCCCACAAAATACACACTGCTCCAAATCTTTGTCCAGTGCTTATCCCAAAAGGAATCAAAATGCCGCTGCACTCTGGATGCAGCGATTTGCCCGAGCGCTACACAACCGACCGACCGGGCGTAAGGAAAACTGTTTACAGAAGCAAAATAACGATATGAAATATTCACAACTTGGCAGGACCGATGATGTGCAGCCAGTGATATGGAATCCATCACCCGAGCAGCGTTCCGTGCGCGCTGCACCAGCGACTGGCGAACCCCGATCCCCGAGGGAAATGTAAACAGTCCAGCACATCTGCACTCGAGGTGCGGACCGCACGTACTGCGGGAAGGTTTCTTATAAGCGGCTTTTCTCGACGGTGGTGGAACCTCTCCACAGCACTAACCTCAGCTAAACAGATGCAAAGTGCAGCCATGCCACCGTCCAGAACCTGTCACATCGTGTCGCTGGTTTGCCGCTTTTCGCCTAGCATGAGACCACACCGGAGGATCTTCAAATATTGCTTTCCCGATCTGCGGTATCATTTTAGCACGGTGTCCTCCTGCCATCGTACCCTCCCACGCCCACTCGTCCATAAAAGACGACCGTTGTCCGATAGAGAGTTGCGTACAAACAGCAATCAGTTCTGTACCATGTGCCATGCACCCAGCGCGTCGGTGTGGATGCATCTTGAGCGTCACTAGTGAAGATACCACGAGGTATTAGGGACAGCAAATCAGCAAACATCGTTGACGAACACACACGCCAAGGTGGTCGGATTTTCGTGCGGAAAGAAATAGCAGACAGGGGGCAGCCATGCATCGTCGTAAAACGCCGGAGAGGATTTCGGTGAACGTGAGTGTCGATGAGAGCTTCACCGGGCCACCTGCGTTATATCCAAGGGAAATAATGTCAATTTTCGCAGCACACACGATGTTGTGCGCAGTTCTGGAGGCCACAATTTTGGAATTTTTTTTATAAATCAGTATGTATGTTTGGTAAAATTTTAATTAATTCAAAGCAAGAAAACTGCCCCAGTAGCTTTGGCCTTAGACAAGCAACCGACGTTGTATTTTCCTTGTAATACGAATAAAAAATAATAATTTAAGTTCAGATTTGTATTTTTTAAACCGTTGCTTTAAAGCATTGCTCAATGTGCACAAGACCGGCAAGCACCACGCTGATGACAACATTTTTATTTACTCAAATCCTCCAAAGTTCATAGAGGTGACAAACCGTCAAGCAGCTCCGGAGCTACACTCCACGTGAACATGTCACCTAGCGCGACAGGCGGCACCATCTTACTTCTGCTGGAAAGCGTGAAGCACAGCGCACCCAAACACCTTGCACGTTCGTCAAACTCGAAAAAATGGCCGAGAGCCAGCGCACTGCACGTCTTTGACAGGCTATTAATATTTATTACGGCAAACATATCCTCTTCAGCCGTAGCCACTTGGCCCCAGCATCAGCAGCTCCCAGCAGGACAGATTTGCACTTTTCTGCGTGCAAGGTAAGGTGATGCATTTGGAACAAGGAAATGGCAACATACTCTCTAACTACTCGTCAATTGCCACAGGCAACAAATGCGTTGGTGGCTAGCACCAGGAATGCTGCGTGTTTCAGTTATATCACCGGGAATTGGGATGAAAAATTAAATCTGTTTACTCATTTGTATACACAATTTCTGAAGGAACGTTTTTACATTTTCCAACATTTTGGAACAACAAACATTTTAAAGTTAAGTATAATTTATTTATTATACTGCTGTCAATACAGCCCGGAAGGCCTGTCAGTTCATCATACACTGCAGGCGCAGCCCTCGGACAGGTGCAATCAGTAGCCGGATCAAGACCACTGATAGCCCCCGCCTGACCACTGATTGCATCCGTCATCTATTAGCATAATTCCAAAATAATGACAACGAAATGGCTATTGGAAATCGATTCAATTAAGTAAATTACCATTAGCCATCGTTAGAACTAATCGGTAAAATCTGTACCCGCGATTTGACGGCACGCGGCCTACATGGCGAGTGCGTGTCTGCGTGTGTGAGCGGTCCCACCAACCCCAAACAGTGCCCCACAAAATCAGGTCACCATCAACGATTCATCAAACGCCGCGTACGTTATTACAAGCCACCTTCTTCTACCGGAACACGGTCCGGTATATCGGGGTGTACCGGAACATGGCGCGGATGCACTAACTCGGCTCATATCTTGCGTCTAATTTATCGACCGAATTAAACACAAAACAATGGCAATAAAATAAATCTGCCAATCGACAATATGGATGGTACAACGCACCGGGCCGGACTGTGCATCCTAGGGCGAATTATGGGCCAACCCATGTTGGACATGGCACGGTCCAACGATACTGGCAGGTGATGAAGGTTTTGAATACTGTCTGCGACACGGTGGTTGTGGGTCAGGATTATTTGTTGGGGATATAATTCTACAGTCACATCTGTTCCTAGCTGAGTTTGGGAATACTTTTCCTAGCAAAATGGATAATTATTATTTGCAAAATTGACTTGAGAAACATTTTGTGTGCTTCGTTTTAAAGGAACAAACAAAGTTAAAAGTTGTCCACCGAACGCAGGATTTGAGGCTCACTGTTTCTAAATGGCTAACATCCTGCCCGACGCTAGGTAGCTCTGAAACAGAGTAAACATTGAGGTTATAAATGGCTACCACATGAACCGGTGCTGACCCTCATATCCTCTCGCTTTGGTCCGGGGCGCAATGCGATGCGCGCCAATGGTCCGCAGAAGAAAAAGGCCCCAACATTCCCGAGCATACAGCAGACGTTGCAGGCCCGCCTTTTGACCAGCCAGTACTGCCGAATCGGTCCGGGCACAGTACAAACGACCGACCGATTTGATACCGACCACGCACGGATGTGTACCGGTAAAAATGACCATCACCAACACCACCAGCACGGCACGCACGATCCCATGGCCGCTCGTATGAGTCGCTGAAAGCGGAAAGCCGTGCCAGCAGCAGCAGCAGCAGCAATTTGACGATTCTTATCGGGCAAGATTATAAATTTGCGGCAAACAAATAAACGAGCACGGCAGCACAATCAATTCCCATTACGGTCGTAATTGTGACCATTAAATTATTGCGATATTAAAACATGATAAATACCTCGTGTCCGTTTGCATGCCCGTCCGTTACCTTCCCACACATTAGATGTGGATGGATGTGGTGCGACATCCAACTCGAGCACACAGGAAATGAGTCTCTGTCCATACCCCCTAAATGACCGCAGCACGTGTAAGGGAAGCGTACTCCGGCGGTCCTAAGCACTGGATATGTAGGACATTTGCTTGCTTTCTGCACTGACACACACACTCACACGCACACAGGTGTGAAAAATGGTTAATTTTAGCCAAACAGGAAACCACCTGGTTGTAAAAGATTGTTTACCATCCTTTAAACGATACACTTCAGGGACCATTTCCTCAACTAATTTCCATTTCCAAACGCTCGCTGCGCTGATGGAACCCTCGTTACCCCCGGGGAGGGTTGGATTTGAGGAGTGCAATAAAAAGACAACATCACCTGACTCTAATCCCTAACGCCTGAGGGAACACGGATACCCATTCAGGACCACCGGGCTCGGCATTGCTTTACCCTTCCCTGTCCTGCTATTGTTTTCCTTTTAACCCCAAATTGAAAACAAAAATGCCAGCAAACTCTAATCCACAGCCAACTGCTGATCAATGGTATGTTCCTGCTTAGTCGAAATCCACCGGCAACTATCTTTTCTGGTCCATGGTCCATTTTGGCGACGAATCGACCAAATTTGGCGCACTTGCAACGTTTGCCGTTTTTTTTTTCTCCTATCGTTACACCAGACAATCTAGAACGCTTCAGATTTTGGTCCACCTTTTCTGTGGGATTTCTTAAATCTGCGCAGATTGCTAAGAACTCAGCTACCCCGCTCGTCCCGGGTGAAGGCTGCTGCAATTTCGCTGGAAAATAATCATTCCTGGCGAGTTGTTTTTTTTTTTTCTTCTGTCTTCTGTTTTTCTTTCCCCGAGCTAGTCATCCTTTTGCCTTTGGCATGTTATTTTTCCCTCATTTTTTTCCTTTCGATGCCGCAGCCACATGGGTTTCCACATTGCCGGGGCCAACATTTTGCAACCGGTCCTTAAGGAATATCCTAGCGGTAGCGATTTAAAGGATAGAAAGAAAACATTGCTACTGTAATTTTCCACTCGACTGGTTAAATACAAACCCCGTCCGGATCCGGGCAATCCAGGGATCGGGTTGACAAGGAGCGGATAATCATGGCGACGTGCACGTGAGTTCGTGGCGTGCCTCCACATACGAACGGCTTGCTCCTGTGCTATTCTTGGGCTGGTGCTACAGGGTACAGAGACGGTAGAAAAAACAACACATTTGACGAACGTGTTACGCCACTGCTTGATGAGCGCCTTGCTAAGGATGGAGTTTGCCTTTTTTTCCAATTCAATTTTTTAAGGACGTGCGAACTTTTACCCTCCCGTTTTTTGCAAGTTGGCACAAACGGACAGCTAGAAAAAGGCATATAGAGCGTAACGAACACACATCGCAGATTCAATGTGAACGTCTATAGTCTATTGACGTCAATACAAGCCATCAATATACCGTCTATCTGAACAGAGATATTGGTTTTGAATTAGAATTGACTTATCTATTACCAGTTCTTAATATTAAACACAACAAATCTATATTCCAAAGCGTGAGCTAGGTAAAATTAGTGGCCGGTTGTAAGAACCATTATGAGCTAATGTAAACACCATCTACCTGTCTGTTCTGCCTAATTTATTAGATTCCATCCCACTTTAAGCACCTGCCGAGGATGGCCCCAAACCCAAAGCAAACTATTTGGTGAGAAACTGACGCCTCTTTTTCGAAACTTATAGACCGTTGCAACAACGTTAATAAAATGTGCTTCAGGTGCAACGAGTGCGCCAAGCCATACTCCGTACAGTACAAAGCAATTGCTTAACAAGGGTCATAACAGTGGCGCAAACACGCACACCGAAAGGCGTGTAAAAGGCTATTAGAAGTTTTGGCACCTGTACTACACCGTTTGCCCTTCGAAATTGTACCTTGGCCCGCACGAGAACAAGTACGCTTAGAATGAAAGGGTCAAAACTTTGTGGTACCGTCATCACCGTGGGTGCCTTTATCGAGTGTGTGTGTGTGTGTTTACCGATACTTAGCGGTCGCACGAATCCTCCATAAAATTCTTTACCCTTCCAAGGTGTTAATCGGAATCGGAATCGGTTCTAAAGGACTTAGGTGCACGCCTTCTACTGATAAAACTGGTTCATCTGTATCTACCCGAGGATTACACGCGATAAACACTTCGAGCAAGTTCGTAAGTTCGGCGGGTACAGCAACTTGCTAGTGGAGGTTGGCTAGGGATGAGCCACTCGTCCCGTATGGCTCCTATGGACCGGGGCAATAACAATTTAAGATAGCTGGGAACGAAATGGAAAGCAGAACGGCCACCACCGGAGTGGAGGGATGAACTGTAAACGAACAGTGCCCAACAATTGACCCCGTAATGATGATTATTCAGATTTGGCAAACACATAACACCCTAAGATGATTAGGATTATCGATGGATTCGGTTGACCTGCCGGGCCGGTCTGTCGGGTGGAAAGATCAGATCGATCAACATGACTGCGCTCGCTACGGCTGCTTCAGCTTCGGCTTTCCGCATCTCATATGTGTTTATGTCCTATGGTTAAACTGCCCAAGGCAGGTAGTTTTGTGGAGGTTCTAGCCATTAGAGCGCATGGACTGTGCATTTTATTTAGAAAACGTAAGATAGGTTTTGGTTTAATGAATTAGCCAAATTCACTGACACCAATCACTAGAAACATTAGTCCTAGTACCCTCATATCGGTCACATACAGAGTCATTTAGATTTTTTTCAGTCATATACAGTCGATGCTCAGTGATACATATACATCAGAGAGGTTCAACAAATGTACTCGCTAACGGACCAAAACGATGATGCGCTTTTTTCTGGCTTTCCAGCATTACCGATGAGCGGCTTAGGATGTCTTAGAACGATATGTGCCCGAACCTAAATCGCTCTACAGTTTCCAGCCATTCCATGCGGTGCTAGCATTCCTGCTCCCTTCCATCATCCTAATGATTCTCGGCATGTCGAAGTGACAAGGTTTCGACGGGAAATATGTCTTAAAAGAACCATCAATCAGCTCCGCGCAGGTATGAAAAGTGCGCACAGTGAGAGATGGTTCGCTTTCGGGCCGACCACACCTGCTAGCTAGGCTTCGTTACCATGCTGAGCGCGACCGGCCGGCCCTTGCAAACGCTCGCACAGACCCATGGGCACCGTCAGAAGCCCGGCCGTCCGACACCATGTCTGCAGCGCTTGATACGAAAACCACCATAACCGCACCGCAACCAGTGCCGCACTGTCTGGTAGGGCTCGGGACCGCGAATACCCTCCTGGACGTATTCCCAACGGAATTCCGTACATTCCGCACCCTGTAGGCCTCGGGGCGCGATAGGATGGCTCATCAGCTTCACCATCGGCTCCTATCGGGTACGGTGCTGTGGTATGCACGCTGACACTCCAGCAACGAGAGAGGGTCCATAAGGGCTCTAGTCCTTTCTCACCACTTACTCGAGGACCGCTGAGCCAAGAGCTTCGTGTCTCAACCGTAAGGTGGCGCGGCTCGGTCGAGATACTCTTGCCCCGAACGGACGAGCTGATGATTTCAGCGTCGCATCGGTGGGAGGTTTTTTTTTCTTTCGGAACAGTACCGGGCACCACAGCAATACACCACAAGTATCTACTAACGGCACCACCATCACACACGCATGCCATAAATTATGTTAATTGATTTTCATTTGAATTAATCGTGCGCCTACTTCCAGATTTCGGATTGGTTTGCTCTTTTCCATCTCCGTTTTTTTTTTGTTGTACCTCTAAATGATGATTTGAAGATTTGACACGATGCAGTCATCTAGGTAGCAATCCACGGAAGACAACACTGACCGAAACGCTCGAACTCGCCGCCCGCTTGCGTGGATGAGCGTTTTCGGTGCGCGGGAAAAATATATCATTCATGAAATTTTCAACACTCGTGACACAAGTGGCTTATGTTAGCTACCGGAATCTACCGGACACCCTGAAGCAATCGGGATGGGGGGGGGGGTGTGAAGCCTAGCGCTTCACACGGTTCATCGCTTCTTCGTTTGCGTATTTAAATTACGCGAAATTTAAACAACACTTCAAAGCCTTCAAATGCCCTCGAGTGCGTTGGATTTCGTCGACTGCGCCCGTTCACACAAGTGGCTATATATATTTATTTTTTACCAAAGTATGCGCCACAAGTGTAGGGCCACCGCGCTGCCAGTGAGGCTGGCTGCTAGTGAGAAAATGATGATGGTACATAAGTACGCGCTTGAGCTGCACGAATTGATACGGCTGAGACTTATTGCTTTGACCTTCTTTTCTTAAATAGTTACGAACGAGTCTCAAAGCTCAATCATCATTGTGTAATAGCGCGATTCAGAATTAGAAGCGATTTTTTCGAATATCTAAGATTTTCCTCATTTAAACTAAAAGTCACATAGCAACAGCAGCCTACTGTACGTTATTAATATCTATTTAAATTTAAATAATTTGTAAACCCTTGTACAAAATGGCTTCCTAGACTTAATAATGATCACGCAGTTTAATCGTCAGTTCTCAAACGATAGAGGAATGGCCTGGATGGGATTCGAAGCTTGGTCCTACCGTATTAAAACTGGTGGCGCAATCACCTTGCCTCCGGAACACCTCTTAGTCCCAAAGTAAACTAATTAATTTAAAAATCGCCTACAAATGTTACAAATACCTCTATGAATTATTGAGGTAATTGAAATATAGTAAACAAAAATCAAAATATGGTAAAACAATCATAATCTTAAAGTTGTTAAAAGGATTTGTTCAATTTTACCTGAAATTAACTTAATGGTTTAATGAAAGTAACTTAATGGAGCTTTATACTCTGCTTGCAACAACTTCAATCAAATATTTTCATTCGATAAAAACAATTACTGCATGCGCATCCAGCTAACTCTAATTTTACTACGGGATTTTGTTCAGCACGCCAGCAGAGTTTTACGTTCTTTCTCCTTCCCCAAGTTCTTTTAATGTTCGGCATATGTCGACAATAGAATTTGCACCGACTGGTAATCTCATCAATCGTGGTCCTTGCTTGCGCACAGCTAGGGGAAATTCAATTATCTGTATTTAATCAACTTCTAGTTGGTAATTAATTGCTTTCTGATTTTTATTATCTTTTCACGGGACGGTAGTTGATGGTAGGTAGTACGTTACATTAATCACGCCACCGTTTTGCTCGCAATGGATAGTTTCAACAACGTCTTTAGTTTTAGGTAATAATTATATGTCAGGTAGGTATATTTATCGAATAATTTATTTATAATCTTTTAATATTGAAAGAATGTTTTAAATTTAATAATAAATATATTTGGGAGAAGAATTATTTGTAATAGAAATAAATGCTTGTCATTCAGCAAACACATGTTCTTGTCCTTCTGCTAGCGATCCGTCATTCGGTTATTCGTACATTACAAAAATATCAATTACAGTCCAGAATTATTTCTCCGTCCGTTTGTTTGAGCCCCAGCCCAACCAACCCTTATCATCCGGAGCTTGTACACCATCCGGAGAATCCGGAGAAATATTCGATTACGCAGTGCCCGACTGCCCGACACTGGGATGCATGGTCAGGTCAGCCGGAAGGAATCCTTGCACAGGCACCATGCTTGCTTGCTTGCTTGCTTGCTCTGTCCCTGCATTTCACGGTTATTTAATTATCGACTGAAAGGTGCCGCACTGTGCCGCTGTCCGTTTTGCATCAATCTTTTGATGGGCTTTTTTTCTCTCTCTCAATTTGGCTTAACTGCTAACCGAATCCGCATCCGTAACGAACCGAGAATGAAAATTAAGGCAACCGAGCGTAAATTTTCACACAGGTATCGTCATGAACGTTCGCCATTTCGATGCAGTAAGTAGAACGCAAACATAAAACATGGATGAAATACATGGACGAACTTTTCAAGCTTCCACAAATTCTTTTATATTATATTTGCTATTTATATATTGTATGTTTAAACTTAGAAAAATAGAGCATATGCTATTTAAAAAATGTCCTTTCCAAACACAAAATCTGCTTCGCCCATATTTCAAGTGATATTAGAAATCTTCTTAAGTAATTGAAATACAAACATTCCTCTAGAAATCGCACACCTGCCATCGATTTGCCAATTACACCACGGCCAGATTACTTGGAAGAGACAGTGCAATATCGTCTCTCTTCGTTTCGTTAATCAGGAACCGGTACGTCGTTCCATCATTCCCGTTTGGCAGCTATAAGCATCAGGGCAAGTTTTGAGCAAGGTAACTTACCAGCAGCAAGTCAAAAACACCTTGGTAACCTTCGTCCCTGTCCCAAATGGGACGCACCGGGCGAGAACTGAAAGGTGCCGAAACAACCGGTGCCGGTGAATCTCCTGCCAGGCCTCTCCTGCAAGTTCGAAGAAGGTGTACGGACTCTCCACTCGCTGTACGCGAGGGGTCCATAGCAACCCCGCCAGGATCCGAACCATCCAGGCAATCCGATGCAGAGGATGGTTCGCCTGCTGGGTATTTGGTTTATGGTCGCATTCCCGGCGATCGGCCCACAAACGTGAGAAGAGAGGGGAAGGTGGCACAGGGCAAGATTCACTTCATTCACGGGCACCGAAACACTGGTGGGCCGGGACGTCGAAAAAGAGAGACAACATGGAGTCGGAAATCGCCTGGAATGTGATTTTCGGAACAGACATAGCGTCGCAAAGAATCGACCGAGGGACCGAACGGACGCTGGGCCCGCACACTGCACGGAGACGCACGGATGCAAAAGGTTTCTGGTGATCTGTCGAGGTTTGCCGGAAAAAGTGAAGCAAGGTGTGATAATTTATCGTTTTTGAGATTCTTCAGCTGTGCCCTCCCATGGATGGATTCCGCCGTGCTTGCTCGCTCCTGCCCCTGCCTGCTCAACCGTTCTCGCTGCCGGCGGCATTGATGGTCGGCAATGGTCCACCTTCGATTGGGATGGGACGGATTTTCGTATTTATCTCTTCTCGGTGTTAGGCCATTTGGTCAAGATGGATAGGTTGCTAACCCAGATACATACATACGTACGCTTTGCCTCGGCTCGTATGTAAACCGGCGAGTAAATGGTAGACTAACGGGAGCCCGAACGTATTAGGACCGCCAACGACCTGGGCAGGGTGAGGTAAAGGACCCAAAATTAATCTATAACAACGCCATCGATCAAAATGTATTGATGGATTGAAAGATTTCTTCCAACGCTTGCTTTCCTTTTTCGATACTGTTTTCAACGGTTAATCCGACAGAGGCGTTACATAAGTAAGTCGTCGAAAAGAAGGTTCTGAGATCGTCGAGGCGAGTACTGTTCGTAAATGGTCAAGTGATTTTTTTATTATAAATGTTTAATTTTACCAGCAAGTAATAGACAATTGGAGTAGTTGTCAGATTCTAAAGCTTATCCTAATACATTCCCCTGCTGCTATCAACGCTTCATTAATCGGACAACACAACAAATTGAACCTTGTTCAGTACGCTACGTACTCAATCTACAACTCCTGTATGAAATCCGTATGAAATATTACGAAATTTTGTGATCACAATCCGTTTCACCCGCACGTCGGCAGCACCTTATGGCCTTCTGCGAAAGGCGATCAAACAAATCAAACAGCGTGCCAGCGCGTGTGACCTACAGTATTTCAATCTGACGGTGCACTCTTTTTTAGCTAGTGATCCCGAACTCATTACTTTCGGTTCGTAAAACTCGTATTTCACGCCACAAACTGTTGCTTATTGCGTCTGGCTCGCGAAGAACCGAGCGGTGTAAGCGGTGTGGTGGATTCAGATTTCAGGCGCCCAGCGACACACTCTGCGCCCGGAAATACTTTACGAGCGGATGGCGTGAATTTGGCGAATGAATATTATTACGTCCTCCTGTGCTGGATGGCGTATCTTGCAGCAGCGTGAACCAAGCTCGAAATGGGTGCCCGATTATTAAGATACAAACTTTGATTGCAAATTTAAAAGAAAAAAAGCACAAAAAAGTAACAAACAATTCATTCAGTGTTGAAAGAGTTGAATATTCAGTTTAGCATAGCGTTGTATAACTTGTGACTTAATTTTTACTTTACTCTCAGTTTGGGATCATTTTTTATGATACAAGCTTATCTTGCTTATCTATCTACTGTTTCACTAGATTCTTCTTCTAAATTTTGCCAGTGTCACAATATTTAAATCTTTCGATAAAGTGTCGATTTTTTTGAGATAGTGGAGAAGTTGTAAGCACGAACAACGTGGTATCAAATCTCAACTGGATCGTCTCCACGTTTATACCACCCAGCTGCGAGCTAATCGGGGCAAGGCCACTTCTTGAGATTGTAAGTTGACAGTAAAGAAGTATTGAAATGAGGGAGTAAAATACAATATTTGTAGGAAACAGTAGCTCTGCTGTTGTGGAAGCACATTTATTCAACACCATTTACCACAACGGAATCAGAACGGTTTATACAAATTCGATACATAATCTTCATCACATAGCCAGAAACAGAAGTCATCTGTACAAGGGACTTTTCCAAAATCACTTACCACAACTTAGTAACAATGAGAAAATTGGTGTCCAAAATTTGGCCTCCGTATTTTGTGCAGAGTATTAGACATAAAATTCATGCTCAGGTTTAGGATCATACTTATCCTCCCGAAAGCCGAATCGAAGTGATAAGGCAAACATAACAAAATCTTAAAGTTAGTCAATCTTGCAAGGCTGACTACACGTTATGCATTACATTCTGTTGGCCAATTTTATCCCTCGCAGGGAGTATAGTTCTCTTCCGTCTTCGAATTTAGTTGCCCTGCACGGCTACGACAATCAAATTATCACTTGGCTGCCCACGGCTATGGGGCATACATAATACTCGCCACTTATCATTAAACCGGTGGCAAAAATAACACTTTCCGTAACATCTTGCACCCTGCAACACAAAGCAACAATGAATCAACACAGATTCGGGCGGGCAGCAGCGGCAACCGATGCCACAGCTTCTGTGGTAGTCGTTTTCGATATAAATTATTTCGCGCCCCACACTGCACGTGATGGTAAGAAAACCCAGCGATAAAATACCCACACGAACAAAACTAACAGATAGTGAAATAAAGCGAGAGAGAGAGAGAGAGAGGGAAAGAAGCGTGTAAGATGCATTTGGGAAAAAGCACAACTGATCAACCGTGATGGGACGAAGTGTAAAATCTTCCTAACACCTAACGAGAGTATCGCGGTGATTAATAAATATGACCCATTGAACCAGTCCGCTCGTATTTTCCACGGTTCTTCCCCGAAGGTGCCGCACACCGGTGCCGGCATGCTGATCAAGAAAAATTTATGATCGAAATCGAAACAGTGGGGGGGAATTGATTTTTTTTATTTGGCTTCCTTCCGCTGTTCCTACGAGGTCAAAAAAACCGGCCACAACACAGAGAGCAGCTCACAAAAAGCGCCGAAAGTTTTGGTGGGCTTTTTTGAATTTGGTGAGCATAGTTTTTACGAAGCTTGTAATCAAACACGGGAGCAAAGCAACACATGGTTAGCGGATGCAAATTCAAAGAACTTGAGCGATCTTTAGGGTGATCGATTGTATTAGAAAAACCTATAAAAGGTTTATAGTTAAGCAGCTCATTTGACTAAGTTAAATACCGTCCAAATACTATTTTTAATCAAAAAAAAATAGCACCAAGAGGTCAAATCTTTGATTTCATAATAGCAATATCTCGTCAGAAATTGTATTTTTCCCACGTTCATTCAGACCGTGGATGCTTCCGTTTGCCCTGCCGTAAGGAAAAGAGACTATCTCTTTGTAAACCATTGCTAACCAAACACCGAGCCGAACGAAAAACAACAAATCGTATCGAAAGTGCTCTTAAACACGCAACATTCATCAAATATTGCCCCACCGAAGTTTACCACCCAAATGTTGCACTCTTGGACCTGTGTATAGACCACACATCGCGACCGGGGTCCGGAAATCGATTGGAGTCAGCTCCCAAACTGCTGGAACTTCAGCACCCGGCATGTATGAATGAAATGCCATCCTACTTCCTTCACAGTGCCATCCCCACAACGCTTGAAAGCTCCCATTTTTTGCTGCGTCATTTGGAAAAACACGGCCCCTGCCTGTTCCGGGAAACAAACAGTTGCTAGCCCGCAGTACTTTACGGTAGCAACTTTAACACCTTACCAGCATCAGTACGCGAAGCTGCTCGCGTACAATCGAATAGGTGTGAATTCTGCCACCGGAGAAGCCATAAAAGTAAATTAATCCAAAACGAGCTCCCACAAACAACAACACCGTGCTCATTACGGTCGCTCGCAGGCTCACGATACTTCCATCCAGTTCCATAAGCTAGGCAAGCAAAACAAGAGCCCTTAGGCTCCATTTCTTCAATGAAATGGTGTGCACCACCCGTACGCGATGGGATCGAATGAAATCTTCTGCCTCTTGCCCATTTCTATGATTCCCTTCATTATGGGCAGGAAAGGTGTGAAAGATAAAATTGAATTTATGTGTAAATAAACATATAATAAACATAAATAAACAAATTTAAATTATGTTCCCGGCTACGGCCGTAGAATGCTCGCTTACAGCTGGCGCAGCACAAGTGCGCAAGCATCAAACCGTACGTGTGGGCTGTTTATGCTAATTATCTACCACCAGGCACCTGAGGCCGAAGGGTATTCTTGCCGTGCTGCTGCAAGCACATGGGCACATGCGATTGACCAACCGATCAAACGGTAGGAGGCCTACAGGGGGAAAAACCCTCCGCAAAGCTTTCTTCACACACAATAGAACGGCCTGAAACATGCGTGGAACTGGCGAAGAAGTAGAATGAAAAGGTCCGCCTTGTAATAGAATTATGAGTGAGAAATCGATTGATCGACCAATTAAAATTATGTTTCCTTCCGATTAATGCCAAAACTTTACATCAGATCGACCGCGCGCCCAAAGCGAAAAGGTAAGCAACTGTTTGTCACTAAACTTGTGGATGTCTTCCCTGCTTTTTGTGACCGACCCAGGGAAGCACCTCAGGCTGGAGGAAACCTGGCTGTGGACCTTCGTCAACGTATCTTTCTCGCTGCAACAAACGCAGATGCTAGCCAAAGTTTCTGTCTTCTCATCCTGCGTCGAACACGGAGTTCAATTCTAATTTATTGGCTTTGTCCCGTTCCTTCAGGGCACAGATCGCGCCTGGACGGGTTTCTCTCCATCTATTGTGCTCGTCTTGAACACTCACTCACGGACACGGACAGACAGAGTGTCGCGTTTAATGGAAGCTGCCTCACTACCTGCCATTTCGGTGTGAAATCGTAAGGCTCAACATAGAATATAACCGGTGTCGGTCTTGACATAAAGTCAAGCACAGGTACCTTTGTAGAAAGCTGTGCATCGTAATGTAGTGCAAGAAAAAAACTGGCCTTCGATGGCACAGTAGGACATCCGGTGCAAAATATGGTGTCCTTATTTGAGCACTTGTGTACATTTACGACCTTGGGACCATTGCAGCAACAGTTAAGGTAGACATGTAGGTAACCTTAACTTATGCTGCCATTGATTGTTATTGCAGCTATTCTGTGACAATTCCATCGGGACAGTTAGCATGATTATGAATTTATTGCTGGTATAGTGCGAAAGAATGAAAACCCATCCGAACGTCTTCAAATCAATATAACATACATAAGGGATTCACTTCATTCAGATTTAATTATACCAAAGACTTGACTCACACGCTTTTATTTCATTCTAATCTAACCACCAGCTTTAAATCTCAATGAAAACGTGGCCTTCCAAATGTCATTTATTAAAGGAGCAACGCCACAAATCCACATCGCTTTTCCACTGCACACATTAAATTCAACAGTCCGTCGACGGTTCGTTTCATTTCCACACATTACATTGCTATTCCTCTCATCATTTCCTGCTCGTCATCTCGTACCGATTGAATGATTATTTGAGTTTCGGGCACAGCAAAAATCAATAACATCCTCCAGCTCCCCCTCCCAAGGACTCCCCTGTTCCGTTGGGCAATCGGGACCATATTGATCGGAAGGCCGGAAGACTCTGAAGGAAAGCAAATTATGCGATATGATGAAGAACGAAATATTCACCATCATCATCATCATCATCATCATGGTCGTCGTTGCGCCGCCGCCGCCGCCGCCAGCAAGTTGTGTCGATTTGCAAAGCATGAATAATTCCGGACATATTTGTCATATATCGACAAACGGACGTCGCTGGGACGGAAATGAACGCCAGCAAGTCTGCTACAGCTGGATCAGAACAGCGGTACGTGTGTGTGTGTGCTGCAAACCTGGGTCAGGATTCAAGAGATCCAATACACGATGACTTCTGCCAGACGAAATGAAATGTTTGATGGGACGGCTCAGAATGTATGTACGATGGATATTTTAAATGGCTGCTCACTCTGAAGCCAAAGAAGCATATCAAAAATTCATATGACGAAGAAATGTGCCCAAGATGTTCCCACTCTCTCGCTCTCGTTAGCGAGCGCTGTACAATGTCTAGCCAGGATGGAAAAGTCTTTTGCCTCTGGTTTGAATTTTAATCAGCCAATTATGATGCACCGAGCATCTAGACGACGTACAACGATGGGACAGCAGGCGGAAGTGGTGGGTGTGTGGAAATTCCCATCGCTTCGTCGGTTTCTTGATTATGACACACGGACCGTCTCTGGAGGCAAATCCTGGTCCAGGATGCGACCAAATCGCTAACGAATGACTGAACCACATCTTCATACATCGGTAGGCACAATTTTGTTTGCTCTTTCGCTCCAACAACTGCCCTTCAAAGTCAGAGTTGTATCTATGGGCCAGCTGGTTGAAGGTGACCATAGGTTTCAAGCTATCGTTTTAACATGATTTAAATTATTTATCAAATTGCATGGGTCAATACTAAATATTTGTTGATCGGTTAAAGATGCTTACAAATAGATTGCTCCAGTGTGAGTCTAGCTCACTAGCTCACAAACGCAACCAGGCGTCTCCATTTTATAATTTTAATTGTAACGAAGCTGTTTCATTGGCGATCCATTATTAGAAAGCATATTAAGGCAATCCATAATTTTGTGGAAATATTTCTATGAAAACTTCTTATTAAAGCCAATAGTTTTAACATGGTTCCTCCAAGAACGTGTACCAAAACTTTACTGCCGAGTTAAGGTTGATATGGAGAGAATGATCCAATAAAACGCGGTACCGTAATGGCGTTGCCCGCCTAAGGTCAACAGTCTCGTTGCGGAAAGTTTGCAGCAAAACAGCACAGCATCATGTTGCCCAAACGAACCATAAATGAATCAAGCTTTGCACTTTTATGAACACTCAACGCAATGAACTGAATCACGTTCTACAGACCATGGCAAACGTAACGAAAAGGGGTTTCCATAGGCATCGTTGGAGAGTGATTACTACCAAGTTGCAATAACGTACGCTACAGGTAATTTTTGCTGATGAAATAGGGTATCGTTTATAATTTAAAACTTTAAATTATACGGAGGTAATAAAATTGTATCCCACATTGAATGCTTTTTTTTACTAACAAGATTTAAGTTAAAAAAGTTTTATTCAACGCACCAGGGTTATTGTGAACCACGAGTTAGCCGTCACTGTACTCCAACTTCATACCATACGGTTAAACGTACGTGGAATCTATGCCCCAGCTTCATCGACGTCAGGGACTATTGGTTGCTATCGTGCCAGCAAGACGCATACCGTGGTCAACAGTAGCAGCATATCGTAATCCGACGCATAGCTTTACCGTAACGTCGTCTCCTTCCCATTGTACCGTTATACCTTATGGAACAATTTCGCCGTCCAAACCAGTGTGCCGCGCTCGAGTGCTGGACGGCAGCGAACAACCACCACCAACCCAAAACCGAAGCAAACGCACACACCTCCAAATCCTTCACAGATTCGTTCGCTCGCATCGAACCGTACCGAAATGTGCAAATAAGCGCAAGACTGGCTGCCAGACCAACCGTCCAGCGATCCGACCAACCGGTTCGAGGGTCATCCGGTTGCACTTATTGCTACACAGTAGAGAGCAGACCGTCCATTTTGTTTACCGACCGCATCCCACCCACCTTCCCACCCAGCACACGTATCTGTCGTGAGGGGGGCCTGTTTTCGCCTGACTTGCTACTCAACACTCGCCGAACGCGCTCCGATATGGGCGAAAATTTCATCTACTCGACCGTAAGTGAGCATATACATGGAGCAAGAGTAACGCACCCTCACTATCAATACACAGCGACAGACATGTGTTCTACCACTACCACTGGGCCGCCCTCCCTCACTCACTCGCTCGACCACCATCTCTTGGCCACCTAGCATGAATTCTATAATTGTGCTCTTGTGCGCAGTAGCAAACATTTCACATTCAACAAAATCACGTTTTGCATACAGGCCCCCCTCTGGCTATCCATTCCATCCAGCTTCTGCTCTTCACAGATGCGCTCCCCCCTCAAGTCCACTGGACCACCGACCGACCAGTCCTTGACCGCCTCCGTGAGAGTTCATGGGCTCGAGATGGGAGGCAACACGCCCCACCCGAACGGTCCCCCGACCATTCGAACGCTAGCGCATCATCATGCAAATGTTGCTCCGGTCAGATTTTTGTTTTGCATTTTCCATTTTCCACCCTTTTTCTCCGTGTCGGCACCGTGCTTCCAGTGGGGCTGCATCGATTGCCACTGATTTGCATTCACTGCACGTACTTTGATCTGATTCTTTGGTCAGTTAATTTTACAACCCTTCCGAGCGAAGAGCAATGTTGGGCACTGCAACCGTGCACAACTAGCTGTTTGCTACGTCCACTTACCATCTTTGACGGTCAAACGAGCGACTGTGCAAGGGCAACGGCGAAATTTGCCTTTTGAAAAGTTCGATAGGTAAAATAGTGTTTACACAAATCCAGGTTTTACTAATCTTAGAATGCGCAGATTAAGCGAAACTAAAGCACTGAATAGTAGTGCAATAAAATGAAGTGAAGTTTTCTTCTCTTAATTTGGCTCTACAGCTTATGAAAGTCTTGGTCTATCAGTACTGGCTTTTTTGAATTGATAAAACCCGTTACTGGATAGTAAGTTCTGGATAGCGAGTCCTTACGGGATTCAACACCTGATCCTGCCTTGAATTGACTGGCCTTTTGTGTTATCTTCTTCCTTGGCACTACAACCTCGAGAGGTCTCGGCCGGCCAATTTCTGGATTTTTGTGACTTGATTTTGCCCGTAGCAAAGTAGTCAGCCCTGCGTACGGGGAGGCGGTCTGAATGGGACTAGAACCCCGGTCCTGTCGTGTGAAAACCTTGTTAAAATGTGGATAATTTTGCATACGTCAACAAATTGGTTCTTTTTGGCATTTTGGAGTCTTTCAATAGTTTTTTTATAATGCATTTTTTGTGGGTTTTTTTATTAATCTAATACAGTCGGTCGATAATTTTTCAATAGACTCAAAACTGTGATAGAAAACTAAGTTGTTGCTAATACTTCAACCATTTTATACACTAGACGTACCGAAGATAACAGATGGATGATCGTTATTCCATCCTGAGCCACTAGATTTTAATCCATATGATTTGCAGTTAGTTCCAACCATTAAAAGATTCCTGTACAAATTTGATAGCTCAAAGTATTTTGAGCTAAGCAATTTTAGTTATATATTTTTTTACTCGTATTTTTAATAAACTATTAACGAAATTCCAGCGTTTCTATTTAAACACCACCTTTTGGGAATGTTACCCAGACTCAACCTCGGATTTTTCTATTTCAAAGATTCAATAGAATGCTCACTAGAAATAAATCACCAAACCATAGGCCTAATTGGAGGCTTTTGACAAATCGTACTCTTTACAAATAGAATATCGGGAAGTTAAATTATCGCTATAACTGCTATTACAATTTCAAATGAAGCTCTTATAAGTAAAAGCATTAATTTTTTTGCAAAATAAGAAACACAACTTTTTCACAGTTAGGTCAAAAACGTATCTACCCAACTGTTAAATATCGAAAGCAATTTTTTTAATACGCATTAGACGTTCTCAACTTATACTGTTTTTGAGCATTTCAGTTTTATTCAGATGGGATTTTATATTAGGTGAAACTGTTAGCTATTTTATATATTATATACTTCAAATATTGAGTTAAAGGTTTTGAAATTTTCTGTGCGATATAAGGTACTTCTCTCCTAATTTTATATGATTTTTTGCGTAAATGACGTTTTACTGTTACAGTGCTTAAACATCAATCCAAAATCGCCTCACATCCAAAATATATAAAATTAAGGAAAAAAAGTTATTTTTAACTCATCCACTCAATTTTCCAGCTGTCTCAACGCAGATTTTAATTTAAAGTACGCTATACACATATCACACATCACACCACCGATGACATCGGTTATCCATTCATAGCCATATAATTGATTGGCATGTTGATTAGGACAGATAATGAAAAATATAATTAAAATAATTAAAAATATTGCATTGATGTTGCGGCGCTGCTGTTACCTAGCTCAATCGATGTGCTATCAATTAAAAATACCACAAGTACGCGCTAATTGTTGAGCAGCAGCAGCAGCACTACTATTGAATCTTTTTCTCCCATTTTTCCATCTCACCCCTAAGCCCCGTACACACATATACAGTTGCATACATGCAGCTGCTGCATGAGTATTAAAACTTTTGATTATCCTGCACAGTTACATAGCAACAGTTCATTAGTATAGCGCTCCAACGGGGGATCACCATACGTCAGTACGTCACCCGCGTATGGCGGGAAGTGAAAACTTTAATGACGTACAAAAAAAACCCCAGCAAACTTAAATCGGGTACGTATTTCACCAAGTCAAAAGTCATTATTTGTACTTTCCACAACCGGTTGAAAGCGTTATGACATAAGGATACAACCACCAACAGCAACAAGCACTGAAAAAAAAGCGCACAGATTCACATGTTCATTATGTGAAAAGCTATTGGGGGACGACTTCAGCTTCAGGACACAGGAACGAATTGCAAACTAGTTTTAACACATTTTGGCTCCACCCGAACGAACGAAGGAACGGGTTTTTATTCCCTTATCACATACACACCTGGCGCGTATGTCGAAGTTCGTTGAAATAATTACTTTTATAAAACTTTCCAACACCGACTAGCGCCAGGACGTCAGTGGCTGAGAAGGATGAGTGCACTGAGGTACGGGGTAAGGATTAAGTTTGTTTTTAACTTTTTTTCCGTACTCGGAAAGAATATTGAATTCTATGGCGTACAACGAACGAGGAAAAAAGGTTAGGTTTGGCTTGGAAAACAGTGAGAGAAATCTTTTAAATGTCCCGGAAAGTACAAAAACGCCTTATCGAAATGTCCTACACAGTATTAATCATTTCGAAGTATGAAATCCTGATGAAAAAAGGTCTTCGAAAGCGATCATTTGATTTTTTATTCCGTTGTGATGAATGTGTCATTCACCCATCGTAAAATTTTCAAGTGTGCATATGAGTTGGTTGTGCCGAACAAACTCAAATGTAAATTATATTTCTGACTTTTTCGATCCGTAAAACCTTGTCGTTTTTTTCACCCCACACTGCCACACCACACTTCCAGAGCATTTCAAATTAAAGTTTTCCGTATGCTCCACACCGTTCACTGCCAGAAAAAAAAGAAAGTTTCCACCAACATTAGGCTTCCCACAAAAACATGCAAATCAACACGAGCGCAAAAACAGGACCAAACTGGTGCATTGGGAGGGGGGATGTGGGGGAGGAGAGTAAAAGTCGAACCTCAAAATGAGACATTGTGGCAGTGTCGACTACTGCACTTCACACCATAACTTCCGGAACATGCCGGTAAAATTGTGCAAAAGGCACCGGCGGGGGGGGACACAAGTAATTCCCCTTTCAGGCCACAGCGCTCATGCCACAATGCCTATGCCCTCATCATGTGCTGAACCATACAGAACAACAGAGCTGAAGCTGGGATGTCAGCTAGTTATGTACAACGAGGACCAGCTGTTGGTTGCAGGAGCTGTTGTTGGTGGCGAAGGTAAAGCGCAATGCAATTAAAACTTTGCTCTCATCCCGGGCCGGTTTGAAAGCGTCAAGGGTGTGAAAATCGGAGGAAACTCGGCGGTCTCCACTACCGTATGCAGCCAACCGGACACAACCGTCGTCCGTCCGCACTTTCTGGACCGACTTCTGGGGGTCGTTCTACGGTGAGCGAATGTTAAACCCGGTTGCGCAGAAGTCAACTGATGCATAATTTGTGTTATCAGTGCAATTTAAATATTAAACATTAACGTAACGCCCAACATTTTGATGGATAAAATATGAGGAGTAAATTATTCGATTAATCTCATAGCATTTATTTGATGATAATTAGAAGCAAATAAATTATTATTTGGTTGCTATCACATGCAACAAATAAGGAGCGAAAGGCTTTCTGAAACCTACAGATGAGTCCTCCATTAATTGTTTCGGCATCAAGGCTAATACCTTACGGGTTTTCACCAAGACCGGTAATACTTGCTTCTACCTGGAACTTTGCTGTGTACCAGCGAAACACAACACAAACATTTCTTCCTAATTCCATAAGGATCTAGCAGCGAATTTTAAAAAAAGTCCCACTCCCAAGAATGAGCAACTGAAGTCTCATCGGGCGGCGAATGTCGCCTTCTTTCAAATGACTTCCTCAAAAACTTTCCGTTTCGTCCAACGCGCTGCTTATGGTGCGAGTTAAGGGAATGCGAATACGTCCAGGAAGAAGGATCTCCTGCGAAGGGGACGGTAAGGAGGACAGGCAGTTGGACGATTTAATTAAATTATGTTCATCTCCACTCAGTTCTCCATACTCCCCACGAAACCATTCCGGTAGCGCACGGCTACACATCTTGGCACTGGAAAGCCAAGGTTTTTATTGCGTTATTCATTCTAGCACCCCCTCCCCCCCCTCCCCCCCACGAGTCTAACCCGAGGCCTGCCAAATCTCGACCCTACGCGGCATAACTTCATGAGTTTGACATTGGGAATGGTGCGTTCTTAGCAAGACGATTGCTGCTTGTCCATCTTCCAATCAATCTGACAGCAACGTCCGCTGCGAGAAGATTTGCAGGTATGCAGTCGAGTTTATCCTATTTCTCCATTCGGTTAAGCGACTCAGTTTTAGCATACACACACACTCAAAACACCTCTTGTTGCAGGGATCTTTACACGCTCAACTCTAAAGGTACGGTAAAAAACGAAAACGGAAAACGATGGCGAAAGATTTGTTCATTTTCAATTTGTTTCGTTAACAAAAAAAAACATGGACGCACGAGAAATATGATCGTACTACTCGGCCCGAGGTTTTCTTTTGTTGCAGACACCTACAGGACTCAGATGGTTTTGGGTTGTTTGCAAACTGAGTTTGCCAGCTGTTAGGTTGCGCTAGAGAACGTTCGCCTTCTCCATGCGTATTATTTAATTAGCAGGTAGCTAGCCCACAGTTAAGAAAAAAATCGATGGAAGCAAAATTATTCAAAAATATAAACATTGGACACGTTCGAGCTCAGCTCCAGGGTTTGGAAAAGAATATGTCTCCAAACCACTTGAAAGTATACTATATTTTGTAACTTAATTTTAAGCAATTCGCAAAGCCATTTCTAATGAATTAAAAATATATATGAACGGTGGGCATGTACAGCTGCTTTACTAGAAAATAGTAGCTTTAATGAGTAATTTGATTGACTACTGTTTAAGATATATGTACGACAAAATCCGTGACCAAATCCCATCCAGACCGTCTCCCCGTACGCTGGACTGACGAGCAAAATCCAGTCACAGAATGCTAGAAATGGCAGACCATTCAAAGATGTAATGCCAAAGAAGAAAAGAAGACTGTTTCAGGTCATACCTCATGTGCAAGATGCAAGAGTATCGCTTTTATCATTACAAATTATTTATCCTGGCCGAAATGAAAGATAGTAAATATTGATTCCAATTTGATCTACATCAAAAGATGCCCAACCGAGCTCACCCGGGATAAGGTGCCCTTTCACTTTGTAAATTGTGAATTGTACTTATATTTGTAATTTAGCTTTAAGCAATACGGCCAGGCCGTTCTTTATGAAAAAAAAAGATGCCCAACGTCGGATTGCCGGTTTAAATTTCGTTTGGACCAGGACTGGCTGACTGGACTCGACAGGACCCTTTCACGGGGTCCTGAAGTTCTGTCCCCTGAATACGTCCCATTTTAAACCCAAATTCTTCAGGACACGTACATGAAATAATCCAATACTAACCACCATTATTATCACTTTAACAAATCACGCTACAAAAATTGGTGCGCCAAAGAACCACCGAACTTAAAGCACAACTTAAAGAATTGTGTGTGAAATTACCAACATGTCGGAAACGTCACTCGATGGGAGCCGACTGACGTGCCGAGGTATACACGCCATTTAAACAAGAAAGCATAAGAGCGAAAAAACGTAAAAACCGGTGTTGTGGCGCATGTGCACCAGTCTACCAACCAACCGTTAGCATCCGTCTCCATCCGGGAGTTGGATAGCAGCAGCAGCAGCAGCAGATGGTGGTGGTGGTGGGGCATTAGTATGAGAAGAGGCGAGCTGTGGTGAGCGCACTCTCACGACGTTTCTTGTCCCAACTTTAACAGGTGCTTTCACACAGCTTTTCCGATTGGATGCTGTATGTTGCGACAAGATGAAAGAAAGTATAGTCATATCAAAATCACCTATCGAACACCCATCCATCCGCCTATCGGGCTTCGTGTGTCTCCTGTGACTCCTGTACACAGGGAGGATGTGGACACATTAAATTCCAATTAAATTATTGCACCCTTCCCGAAAATGCTTCAAATCACATCCTAATTTGCTCCATGCCTTTCGCTGCAGCAAACTTAGCCACTTAGCCACACCGAGAACAAAGCACCTCGACGACGACAAATACACATCCATTCTTTATAAATCATATTTTACGGTATAGCTTTCAACGGCCGAAGCCCTTCCGACTGCATCGTATTTTTTTTTTTTTGTTCACCCTGCTGGGGTGCTTTCGTTTTTAGCTTATCCCCGGACCTGAACAAGAAATGAAGATATTATCATAATTCAGCTAAATTAGTCACAGCAACAAATTTCATCCCTATTAACCATCCACCCGACTAAGCGGCTTTTTTTCCGCCTGCGGCCTTTCGGGTACGCTTTCTGGCGCACACGAGCCGTTTAGCAGCTTTAAATTACACTCAGCAAACAAAGTAACAAGTCCACGGTGACGTGGGGAAGAAGAAGAAAAAACTACAGGCTCACAAAACGCATAACCCAGCCAAATTGGTGCATAGCAGCATATGCTTGCTAATACCTCTGCGCGATGGGATTTTACTTTAAAACGTTGATAGAGACATTGTAGAGAATTTACTGGATGTGATATCGTGATTGTAGAGCGATAGATGTAACACGTCTGGTTTCTTTGCGAGTGTGAATTCAATTGTCCTTTATTCTTATGCATTAATTAGAGTTCATTACAAATTCATCATGATTCATTTCTACCCTATAAACATTTTCGTAATTCGAACATTCCGGCCACCAAGAATGAAATTCTTTAGAGTAATTAATAAACAAACGTGTTCGAATTATTATTCAGGTGAGGTAGTAGGTAACAATGCTAGTCGTGCTGTCGGTCGCACGATGTACTTGTCAGGTGCCGTTCGTAAAGTGACGACACGGATGACGTCGTCCTTGCCGGGATGGAGTTTAACAATGCGCCCCTTTGGCCACTCGGTGGGATGAGCATTATCTTCTCGTATAAGGACTAACTGATTTTCTTTAAGCTCAACTACTGACCTGCTACCGAACGACGATCGTGCTTGTAATTGTTGTGTATATTCCCTTTGCCATCGTTGCCAAATAGATCGTACATAGCGTTGCACTAACTGATACTCGTTTAAACGATTAGACGCAATGTTAGTGTAATCAATATCGGGAACAGATTGCATGTTACCTCCGATGAGGAAATGGCCTGGTGTGAGCACTTCAAGATCACACGGATCTTCTGACATTGGAACTAAGGGTCGCGAGTTTAAACAGGATTCGATCTGTGTTAACAATGTAAGCATATTTTCGTAGGTTATACTTGTTGTCCCTATGGTTCGCAGTAAATGATGTTTCGCTGACTTGACCGCTGCTTCCCAGAGCCCGCCGAAGTGGGGAGCTCGCGGTGGTATGAAACGCCATATCATGCCGTTCTCCGCACACCAATTGAAGATGGATTTACGATCTTCCTCATTCTGCTTCAGCATTTTGTAGATACGATGTAGTTCATTTGCTGCTCCTTTAAACGTTGTAGCGTTATCTGAGTGCAGCTCCTTCACCATTCCTCTGCGTGCTACGAAGCGACGAAGTGCTGATAGAAATGCGGTTGTTGTCAAATCGCTCACCAATTCAATATGTACAGCTCTGGTTGAGAAACAGACGAAAATTGCAATATACGCCTTGCTTGGACCGCGATTCCGAACATTTGATTTGATGAATAATGGCCCACAGTAGTCAACGCCGCAAACGGAGAATGCTCTGGTTGGGGTCACTCTTGACTCCGGTAGATCTGCAACACTTTGTTGGATTAATGTTGGTTTGGCCTTGAAGCATTGAAGACAGCGATGGTAGATTGATTTCACTAGACTTCTTCTTCCTATCACCCAAAATCGTTGTCGGAGCGTTGCTAGCAAAAGTTGCGGTCCGGCATGTAATAACCGGAGGTGATATGCTGTTGCTAAGAGAACTGCCATAGGATGGGCGGCAGTTAGCACGATGGGATGTTTAACCGAATGCGATGCTGTCATGTTGCCTAGCCGGCCACCAACCCGAAGCACTCCTGTTTCGTCCAAATATGGTCTCAGCCACTTCAGTCTTGATGCTCGGGATACCTGTCTTCCTGTTGTTAAGGCGTGGATTTCGTCGTCGAACGTATCTTGTTGGGCGAGTTTACATAGGGCGATTTCGGCTTGATGAAGATCTTCAGTTGTGATGGTTGCTTGGACGATATCTGTATCAGCTACATCTCGTTTGTTTTCGGCACGACACCCCTTTGGATGTTGTGAAGAATATGCCTTGGTTCTCAGGCACCGCACGTATTTGAATATGTATGCTACCACACGGCGAAGTTTGTGGTAACTTGAATACCTAGCGAAGAGTGTGTTGGAGAAGGCTCGTGCGATAGTGGTGCAAGTGATGGGTTGAGCAGCCTTCCGCTCTTCATCTGCTAATTCACCTTCATCGTTAGACGGAATAAACGTTGGCCAATTGCTTTCATTTTGTGCCAACCAATGTGGCCCGTTCCACCACCGGTGTCGATTGATCAGATCCTCAGCTTTTACACCACGTGAGATATCGTCTGCAGGATTGTCCCTTCCAGGGACGTGCTTCCAGCTCATACCGTCGGTGTCCCGTTGAATCTGTGCAACACGATTAGCCACGAACGGTTTCCAGCGACTCGGCAGTGATTGCAACCAGTATAGTACCGTGGTGGAATCAGTCCAGAAATACACCTTGATGTTGAATCTCGTTGCGTTGATGATCTTCTTGTAGAGTTGTGTGGCTAACCTTGCGGCACAAAGTTCCAATCTTGCTATTGAATGCGTATTTGTCAACGATACGACTTTAGATTTTGCCGTTATTAGTTGTACTGAAACATACTCCTTCGTTTCTGCACGAATGTACCCGCATGTTCCATAAGCTGACTGTGATGCGTCTGCAAACATGTGTAGTTGAACGCTACGTGCTTGCACCAGTGAGACGAATCGAGGTACTCGGACCTCTCGCAATCGGAATATTCCTTGATGGTATTGATTCCACTCCTCCTGAAGCTGTGGTGGCAGCTTGCTATCCCAATCTAACGCCGTTCCGTTCCTCTTCAGAGTCCATAGACGTTGCATAAACATTTTTGAAATGATTATGGTGGGCCCCAGTAGCCCGAGTGGATCGAAGATCTTCGCGATGAATGATAATGCTTGGCGCTTGGTTAACGACATTGGTGGAGGTGGTAAATCTACTTGAAACCGAAATGCGTCGTTTTTTGGTTCCCAAACCAAGCCTAATGTTGAGACGGAGTGATCTTCTAGCTCGTGAACGGATTGTATTGCTATATTTTCTGCAGGAATGCCTTCTAATGCTTCTGGACAGTTTGATACCCATTTTCTAAGCACCATTCCTGCTGAATTCAGCATTGCAGTTATCTGAGTTACCTTTTTTACCACATCTGCGATATTGCTTGCTCCAGATAGAAGATCATCGACATAGAAATCGTGCAGAACAGGATCGACCGCATCAGGAAAGCTCTGCTGATGATCACGTGCAATTTGTTGAAGTGTTCTGGTGGCTAAAAAGGGTGCTGATGCTGTACCATACGTTACTGTAGCCAGTTCATAAGTAGAGATTGGGTCTGTGGTGGATTTTCTGTATCGTATGCGTAGCAAACTTCGATCTTCGGGGTGATGTAGTATTTGGCGATACATTTTTTCGATATCAGCGGCTATAGCTATGGCATGTGTACGGAATCTCAGGATGATGGAAAACAGATCTTCTTGGACAATCGGGCCTACTAGTAATGTGTCATTGAGGGAGTAGCCGGACGAGGTCTTGCATGATGCATCAAACACTACCCTAACCTTGGTAGTGGTACTGGAATCTTTGACGACCGCGTGGTGCGGTATGTAACAATGTTCGATTGTATCATCTACAGGCTCGGCAAGCTTCTTCATGTGACCGAGGTTTTCGTATGCTTCCATGAATGCACTGTAAGCTTTCGCCATTTCAGGATTGGATCTCAATCGACGTTCTACGCTCAGCAAGCGCCGATCCGCAATTTCTCGTGAAGCACCCAGGGTTGCACCGTTAGTAAAATTTCGGGGGAGTCTGACCACGTACCTGCCCGAAGGTTCTCGATTTACTGTTGATGTGTAGTATTCCTCACAGTAATTTTCCTGTACTGAGAATGCTGGTCCGTCATCAACAGTTTCTAGCTCCCAAAAACGTTGTATCATGGCTTCGAGTGGTTCTGATACGATGGCGGCACTCAATAACGCAGTCTTATTGGATGGTGTTTTCTTGTGCGTTGCATTTCCGGCAACCACCCAGCCAAACGGTGTTTCCATAAGCCATGGTTTGCCTGGACCAAGTGCTCGTTTGCGGCCTGTATGCAGTTCCCAGAAGGCCTCCCCACCAATTACAACATCGATCTGGCTTGGAGTGTGGTAATTTGGATCAGCCAGTGTAACGTCAGGAACCTGCCATGAAGAAACATCAATTGGAGCCGAAGGAATGTCTGATGTGGGTGCCCTTAAAATAAAGAATTCCATTTTAGTGCTGAATTCTTGATTTTGAGATTCAATAGTAGCCACGATAGAGTTTTTAACTTGCTGTACTGCTTGCCCAATGCCAGTGATGACGATGTTGACCCTTTTCTGCGGCGTTTGCAGACGTTTAGCCAATGACTCCGTGATGAAGTTTGAAGTAGATCCGGAGTCTAGCAGCGCTCGTGCTTTGATTTGCTGGCCATGGTCGTCTACAATGGTGATTATGGCGGTTTCTAGTAATACCATGTCGCCTTCCTGGACCTCATCTGATTGTGCTGACATGATGATTTTTGCCGGAAAATTCGGTTGACCGAAAGGTGTGGTTGTTGGTGCTGGTGATGTAATATGCAGCAGTGTATGGTGACGCGCGTTGCAAAACCGACACGAATATTTTGAATTGCACTCAGGAACCTGATGATCCATTGACAGGCAGTTGAAACACAACCGCAGCTTTGCCACGATGTCCCGACGATCCTTCACCGACTTTCTATCGAATGCTGGGCACGTGCGCAGTGGGTGTCGGTCCGAGCAACCCAATGAACACGATGTTGGTTTCACTGCGACTGTCTTCTCACGCCCTGTGGTCACAGCATAGGATTGCGAACGACGATGTGATGGGGATGATGTAGTTCCTTTGACCACGGCACTCGACTTGTGTTTCACCCCGGCCACCGTGATCGCAACCAGCTCCTTGCTCCTTTCCAGGTTGAGTGTTGATCGTAGAATGCGAACTCTGTCCTGTAAAAAACTGATTAGTTCCGAATACTTATCTTGAGGCGACGTTGACGAGTGTCGTTCCCAAGCCAATAGTGATTCGGAGTCCAGTTTTAAGAACAGGATGTTTATCAGCGGCACGTCCCAAGAATCCACGGGTTGATCCAGTTTCCGAAGTCCATTCACGTTTCTCGTGAATTCGTCCACGAGTGAGGCCAGGTCATCCACGTTGGTTCCGTCCACCGATGGAAGGAAATGTAGTCTCCGGTAGTACTCGCGACACAACATGCGTTTGTTGTCGTATCGTTTCAGTAGCATCTTCCACGTTACGGCATAGTTGTCAGCCGTCAACGATGTGTGCTCGAACGGCCGAGCAGCATCACCTTTCAAGGTACCGAGCAAGTACTGCAGCTTCATGATCGGTGGGATTTCGGGCGAAGAATCGATCATAGCAACAAATCGATCTCTGAAAGTCAACCACTTTGTATCATCACCGTCGAAAGTCGGTAGCTCGACTTTGGGAAGACGAATGTTCACTGTGCTTGAGCTGTTTAGAGCTGCGGTGCTCGAAAGCAGCAATGAATTGTTCACTGTATGGTTCTCCATTGGTTTATGTTTGAGGAAGAAACCACGCAACTTTCTGTAACGTTCGTCCATATCACACCTATCGTTGATGCACGCTTCAATAGTATCTTCTTTGTCATCTAGTTCCTCTAGTTTCCCGATCGCGTTTATGAAACTATTATGATGTGAGTCCAACTGTTCTAGGCATGTGGACAACTCATCGACTTGATTTTCATCGTACCTCAACATAAAATCCTCTAATCGCGCAATATATGCTTCGGATTGCCTTTTCTTCAACAGAACATTTTTAATTTTTTTGTCCATAGTGAAATATGAAATATTTCGCACTCGATACGCACTGAAAGCTTTGTTGTATGCAAAATTGTACGCAAGTCCAAGTACGCGATTCACTTAGCACGGTTGCAGTAGTAACAACACCTTTACTTTATAAGATGGTGGTGAGATGACGCTATGAAATTGGCGCGCGATGGTGATGAGGTTGTCGACCGAAGCTTGGATAAAGCGACGCTTCCACTAACACAATTATCGAACTATAAAGCGGATGAGAAGGACGATTGTTCACGGAAGTCTGCGTTGACGGAACGCGGTTCACTTTCACACGCAAGCACGGATGACACAAAAACACACTAGTAATCGGCTGGCAGGAAGGTCCGTGATAATGATTGTTCACAATATTGTTCTATCACTGAGCACAGCACTAACGATGTACGAAAGTTACACTCACACGCATATACATACATGCACACTCCGTGGGAATGTTTCGATCTCTTGATGCAGAGTGACCACACACGGATGTTGAAACGAACAGACGCGATGATTCGAAAGGAATTCACGATGGATGGGTATCGTGAATTTTACAGTAGAGTAGGATACTCAATGTTCGTGCCCTTGATAGCGGGGCGATGATTGTACTACACCGTAAGCCTAGTACAACCGGAACTGGCTTGCACAAAACTGGATGAGAATTGGTAACACGTAGTGCCCTAATTCACTATTGTACAAGGATACAAGTCACGACACACGATCCGGTTCGAAGGACCAAAATGTAGAGATTTTACTGGATGTGATATCGTGATTGTAGAGCGATAGATGTAACACGTCTGGTTTCTTTGCGAGTGTGAATTCAATTGTCCTTTATTCTTATGCATTAATTAGAGTTCATTACAAATTCATCATGATTCATTTCTACCCTATAAACATTTTCGTAATTCGAACAGACATGTTAGTCTAAACCGTAACATCCTGCTCGGCACTCGGCACGTACAGCACGCCATTTATCTTTTTAATTTTCTTCAGATTAGGTGTATATCTAGAGGCCCTCGCCTAACAGCCGGCTAAACACAAAATCCACAGACGAAAAAATCCATATCGAAGCGTGTCGAACTTAATCTATGCAAAGCACGTGAAGAGGAGAGATGAGTTCGGTGTTGTTGGCGCTCGTTTATTAACTTCCCTTTTTCCTATTGCAACGAACGGATCTGGAGTAGCGTTTCCAATCCGCTCTCCAGGCCCCATCGCTTGTTGTGGTGCACAGATGAAACATGATTTTCAATCGTCTCAAATCTCGGTCGCAGATGTCACAAACAGGTGTCTTACCAGCAGACCGCCACCAGATGCCAGACCGAAAACCTAATCGAGAGCAGACAACCAGTTCCTCCCCAGGGCAAACGTGCGATGGAGTTGATGTTAAACAAATGAAGACATTTTCTCCTAAAACGGTATCGCCTATAACGCTGCCTTGTATCGGAGTCAGTTTTTATCGAAATAATCATCATCAGCATCGCCGAAAGTCACCCGGTGCACGATGTTGCTCGCTTACGCGTTTTGTTTCATCCACTAATGAAGTGCTGACGATCCTCGATCATCGTGCGCGGCAGAAGAGAGCTCACCGGGATTACCGTGTGAGGCCCTGTGTCGTGTGAACGATGATCGGCTGAAGATGGGATAAGGTTCTTCTCCTTTCTCTCCGACGGTGCTCCACTTTTGTTGCGCTCCTGCTCTTGCGGGTGTATGATTAAGGCGTCCGAACGGCTTGGTCAGCTGGAAGGAAATGGAAGCGGGAGGCCGCCCTGGTCTTACATTGGCCGCTTGATTTGATTACGTTTATGGGTCTCGAATGGAAATCAGAACCTACCATCGGACCATTTCGGAGTCCTTCAGTCCTGGGCAGACCGACCGGTGGACGGAGACATGGAGCAACCGAACCACATGAACACGAACACGCTAACTCGATGATTATCATAATTTTTGTTTAATTTTACGAGCGCTTTCTGAGCTTCACGAAAAGAGATGAACAAAAAATAAAAAGAAAAAGAAAATACAAATCTCTCAATATCCACGCGCTGCTGCTGGCGATGATGGCGGCGATGATGGCGGCGATGATGGGTGCTCGTTGTGCCAGGCGGTGCAAGCGCAAGACCGTCCATATCGCCTGTGGCGCGCCAATCGTCGCTCATTTAAAACGGTTTAACATTAATAAGCAATACTAACCCAATCTTCACACATTCGTTTGGGAAGGTAAAAACAAGGTGGTGGTGGTGGCCGATGGAAATGGAACGAAAGAGAAAAACAATCGGAATCCTCTGCCCGAAAATGAATGCCTCCGGTTTTATTCCCGGAACCGTATGGGTCCCGAAAGTGGATCGGAATTTTACGTCAAGTGCCGTTACACGCGGCCAATCTAGCGCAGAATTGGAATGCAATAAAAATCGCTTTATTTTCATTCCAGCTGAACAATTCGTTCCAGTGCGACGAGTTCTTCCGGCCGATAGAACATTGATTGGAAGGGTTCGTCGCTTACCAGAATAGTCTCTTTATTATTGAATACAAATTAAATTAAAAACAACGCAAATAATATCAATTATAATGGAGAATTAGCACAAAAAAAAACAAATTTAACAATTATAAATTGTGCTCACGTGTGTGTAATTAATTTAAACACCGGTGCTGAATGCAGGGACTTTTTCTATGGGAATTAGACACATTTAAACACGCCCCTACCCCCACAGAAGAACAAACATACCGGTATTTAAATTATTATCTTTTCCATAAAAGCAATTATGTGGCGTAAGCACGTGAAAAGCGGCATTAGAGCAATGGGTATAGACAAGAAAAACTAGTGGCACCCAGCATTTAACACTCCCGCCGGACAGCAAAAAACAAGGAAATTGTGGAAAAGAGAACCTCACACCTCATGATTATTATTATCGCTATCAAACGATCGCACTCGCACCTGAACGCACAAAATCATGATGTTTTGGACCGGCCGCGTACTCCGCTGCTGGCAGGCAGGCAATGGGACTGGGGTTGGTTCCGACGGCGGAATGTTACGGCTTCATTTTATGATCCATTTTTTCCACACTCACACGCATGTTCAGTGTAGAACTAGAAGAAGTAGCCAATAATTAATTGCTGTCCACGTTTGCCAGCCGCTTTACCTGCGCACCCCGAACCGTCCCCGCAAGGGAAACTGTTTGTCACGATCAATTCCGGCGAGGGGGAAAATTCGAAATGTGTGGCCTCTCTCTCGTCATTTGCTCCGTTTTCGTTTGCCAGAAGCAAACGAGTAGCTGAACTGGAATTGCTCGCATTCCGGCGTGCCCTTGCCCCGGACACTTTTCACCGACGGCAGACGAAACAATTTTCCGCGAATTCTCGGAAGGTGTTGGAAGGAAACCAAACCGTTCGGCCCTTAGATGGGAGGTTAAGAGAGGCAAAAGATATGAAGGCTGGAAATTATTTTGGATGATTTCACAGAAAACGAAAGCCGGGTGGTGCCCTGGGGTTTTTTTGGTTCCTATCGGCCAAGTAGTTGCTTTTTTTTGTTGGTCCCAAAAGGCATTCGGTAGTTCAGGGTAGCATTATTTTTGTGTCAGCCCTCACACAGCGGGTAGGAGGATGAAGTGGGCGATAGCGGAGCATTGACTATTAAACGCACTTTAAGGAACTGTATCAGCTGCAAAACGATCGTCCTCTTGGATGCTTCTCACTTGGGCCATTACGTTATTGCACAAGTTTAACACAGTCCATCACTTGGTAATCACATTGGTAGTTTTAGACCACTTGCAAGAATCTTCAAAACCGGGGTTCGAATCATATGTTATAAAAAAATGTCCGCAAGCACACTAATAAACACTATTCGGAAAAATATTGGCTAAACGAAGAAGGGTTTAAAAACGAGAAAAGGATCTTACCATTTAAGTTGTTAAACAACCATCCCCCCGCAACAGAAGTTTCTTCTCAACTGACAAATATACCCCCCCAGAAACAGTTACGAACGCACTGCACAATAATAAAAAAAAAACAAGTTTTTCTAATTTTTCACCTTTTTAGTAGCATTGTTTTCTGTTAACATTGGAAATTTGCAGATTCATACATGTTTGTCGTTTCTGTACTTTTCCCTCTCTTTCTTCATTGTGTGTGTGTGTCGCTTATTACATTTGTTCCGATTTTGTATACATGTCTTTTGCTTTAATATTTCATCCGTCTCCACACTGCTTGTGGTACACAACATATAGCTCGCGCAATTTTACTTCGACGGTTAAATAGCGGACCACTATCTTATTATCGTTTACCAGGGGACACGGCTGTTATAGAGAGACAGAGAGAGATAGGGTGTGTGTGTGTGTGTGAGAGGGACGCTGTTTCAACCATTTACAGTGCATCTTATAGTTTTGTTCATTGGTTTTTACTGTGAATTTTAATTCTTTTCTATTTTAACTCTAATCCTCTGGTTGGAATTTTGTTTGTTTGATACTTCCGTTTCGTTTCCTGGTTCTGTACATATGTAACTTGACTAACGATCCATCATTCGTGCTCATGTACTAAAATTCGCATTCTAATATTCTCTCCTCTAACATAAACCGAAGGACTGCTGCAGAAGTAAAGAAGGAGTCAACAAAGGAGTTAATGATGCGCCAGAAAGCTGATAGATAATGGGTCAAAGTAAATAGACATGAAAATTGAGAAGATACAATCAACTAACTGGGTACGGTTTTTATTTTTTTCAAATTCATGTAGAGTTGAGATGAATAAAAGTGTTCAAGAAAATTTGTTTCATTGAGTATGTATGAAGTTTGTTTAGTTCGAAAAAAAAAACGAAAAGACAAAGGCATTGGAATCATAAGTTCGAAGGGCCCTAATCCATTAACCAATGATGTAAATTAAATTCATTCTTAATTCATCGCAGTACAAATCCTCTGTAGTCTTACTATAAGAAAATAATAATTATATTAGATGCCGTAGTACACAGTAAACATAGAGATTGCTTTCTTTTTACATAAAAACTCTTTCCACACATGCAAGCAAGGGTGGTCGAATTAGCGAATGAGAACTGAAACCCTACCCCGCTGGGTTCTTTACACACTCATGCCTATTTACGAATTGTTCATATTGTTGAGTCCTCATTTTTGTTTCTTCCACAGTCCTACTAACAGCAGCTCGGAGGCCAATTTAAAGAAAAGTATTCTAAAAACTAATAGTTATTCACAAATGCGGGTCCGCCGTATGTTACATCTCACTTGCCCCTACAAAGGGTAAGCTCTCTCGAATGGAGTGTTGTGTGTTGCTATGATTCTCACTAACGATATCGATAATTTATCGACAGTAATATTCATATTAGATCTGATTTACGACAAGACTCGCAAACTACAGCCTGTACAGTTACACTCTCCACGGTTAAACTAAACAATAGTATATGAAAAGGAAAATAAAGATCAACACAAAATAAAATATCACACATTACACGTAAACACGTCCTACTTTTGCGCGCTCAACTTTGTCGTCTATGGTGTCGATCGTCCCTGCGACCGACTCATGTAACTTCGGTTCGTGTTTTGCTTTAGAATCGCTCCGCTACCCGCTTGCTCTAAACCTCCTCTCGCATCGACACTGTCGCCAGGTTTGGACCACGGTTTAACGTCCAACAAGATGGAGTGTGACGTTTTACAAACACCTCGTCACTAGCGAGCGGTGTGTTGGAAACGAGATGCAAACGATTCATTTCCGATTTAAAGAGCTCAACTCACTCTAGTAGCAGACACAATTCTGGTATTGCGTTTAATATTTACACAGGTCCTTGAGTGAGCTGTTTCAAGGGATCTCCTCTTCGATGCAAAAGAACCACCACTACTCCTCCCTGAATGATTGCCTCGCTAAATTGTCACTCTTCTATCGCAACTCTATTACTTTTGCTACACCACCCATTTCTTCTCGTGGACAGCGGCAGCAGCATCAAAGCATCAGTAAAAAATCTTCGGCGATGGATTCCTCATACCCTTCTACAGTGCCGATATATCCATCGGCAAAGGTCGATGATGGTGATGATGGTAAGGTATGTCTGCTGCCGTGGGATGCTGTTGCAGATGATGGTGATGATTCGAGACAGCGGCCACGGCTGCCGCTGCAGCAGCAGCCGTTCTTGCCGTCAGCGTGAGGCTGGCCGAAGATGATGATGAGATCGATCGATCGTTCGATCGCAGAACACTGCTATCACTACCACCACCACTCATCGATCCACCACCACTCTCAAGCGGAACGCCCGTTCCCGCTTCTTCGCCATCATTCGCACCAGCCAACGCCGTGGCGGCTGTTACGGAATGGACCAACCCTGTCACACTTTCTATACCTCCACTAAGACAATAGTTTCCGACGGCACTGTTCGCGGTAGTACCCGCCACTGAAATAAATCCAGTGGAATCCTCACGATCGGCACAATTATTACTCTCAGTCACACAATCGATCAAACCGGCACCACCGCCACCACTAGTGAAACTACCCAGCAGAGCTGCAGCAGCAGCCGCATGATGATGATAATCGTGATGGTGATGATGATGATGGTACAGATGATGGTGATGCGGTGACGGTGCCATGTGCATTCCATGATGGTACGAATGGTGTGGATCTTCTTCAGAATCAACTGATAGCAGCGATGATTGCACGTCGCTTCCATTTGGCAATGAAAATCCGAGACCAGGTGTGACGGCACTGATAAGCGCAACGTGCGAGTGAGGCGAAGAGCTCATAAGTCCGCCGCCTAGAGAACCGGAGGCAGTCGTCGCATTGCTTGAACCATTTCCAGCTAGAACCATACCGCCGCTGCTGCTATTACAGTTGCCGATCACCGTAGCTGACGATGCACCCGAATGGTGGCGGTACGCAGACAAGGGAGACGCACACAGCGGAGGTAATCGATCGAAGGAATGATGATGAAGATGACCGCTTCCAAATAAGGTTGCGCCTACCGCAGCACCCAGCGTAGACTCGCCTGCTGGGGAATCGGCGCTACCATGATCGGTTGCTGCCCCGGAAGCTCCACCCGTTCCTACAGCGGTGTTACTGCTGGAATTGCTGTTATTCCTGGAATTGCTACTGCACGGAGGCGTCGCCGTTGCTGCTGCAGTGGATCCTGTAGAGCCCACCGCATGGTGGTTTGTGCTCGATGTCGAAGTGGCAGTAAGAGTTGGCGATGTTGACACCACTGCTTTTGAAACTCGAAGTTGCTGCTGCTGCTGCTGTTGGTGGTGATGATGCTGATGATGGTGAACCAAGAGGTCCGTCGCGGTTGCAGCCAACTCTCACATGTGTGAGATTGGTGCCATGGATCGCAGAACCTGCTGCTGCTGTTGTTGCTGTTGGACCTGCTGTTGTTGCTGGTGCTGCTGGAGGTGCTGGTGCTGCGATTGAAGATCGGGCGATACGCTGGCGTTATGCTGATGGTAATGTTGCATTAGGTGATTGCGATGGTGCTGCTGCAGATCCGCTCCGCCCGTTTGCTGCATATCCGGCACGTGGTACATGTTGATCAAATGGCTCAGATCGGCGGCCGCCGACTGCTGCTGATGCCCACCGCCAACTATGTATTCTCGCTTCATCGTTAGATTGTTATTGGTGGCTGACGCGATCGGGCTAGGCGAGACTGGTTCCGATTTCACGCTCGAATCACTGGGACTGTGGCTTTGGCAGGAAAGTGCGCTTCCGGGTTGGTGGTTTAGTCCGTACGGTGAACCGGGCTGCTGCTGGATTGTCGTACTGTACGGCGAGCCGGGCTGCTGCAGGCCACCACCGCTACCTCCGTAGGGTGACGTTTGACCACCGGATACGGTGCTTCCGCCGCCACCACTTCCGCCACCGTACATACCCCCGTAGCCGGCATTCATGTAGCTGTTCAAGGATCCAGCTGACGTACCGGAGGCGGCTGCTGCTGCCGCCATCTGACCCATGTCGTACCGGTGATGGTGGTGGTAATTGCTCATGTAGTGCTGCTGCGATTGGTAAGCCGCCGCCGACGACGGATCGTGCATCATCGTGTATCCATTCGGCATGTAGCCATTTGGAGGCATCTGGTGGTACATATCACGGTTCGCTGCGGCTGCGGCCGCTGCTGCCGCTGCCGCCGCCGCCTGCTGCGCGGCCAACGTGGTGGACGATGCGCTACCGCGCATCCCACTACTCTCGGTCGTTTGGCCACCACCGAGCAGCGATCCCACACCGAGCGGATACTTTTCCTTCGCCTTAGTCAAAGTCTTCGTCTTCCGGCGCGGCCGGTATTTATAATCCGGGTGTTCCTTCATATGCACCGCTCGGAGCCGCTTCGCCTCATCAATAAACGGGCGCTTCTCCGTCTCCGACAGGTCCTTCCACTGAGCGCCGAGTCGTTTGGAGATCTCTGAATTGTGCATCTTAGGATTATCCGAAGCCATCTTCCTGCGCTGACCACGAGACCACACCATGAACGCGTTCATCGGACGCTTCACGCGATCCGCATTCTGCTGCGCCGCCTTACTGGTGTTGTTATTGTTGTGATTCACACCCAACAGCCCTCCGGAACTGTGATGATGGTGATGGTGACCACCGCCACCTCCCCCACTTGCCGTGATGTGATGCTGGCCGGTGGAACCCATTCCCGTCGGCGAACTGTGCTGCGAGTGTCCTTGCCCGCCAACGAGACCGGTCGGACTGAGTCCGGAAACCGGTTGCTGCAGAGGACTCCCGTATCCGCTGCTGTTGTTGTTGTTACTGCTGCTGCTACTGTTGTTGCTACTCAGCCCGTGGCTCATATGATGCTGCTGATGACCACCACCAAGCAGATGGTGCTGCTGGGCAGCCGATGTCTGATGGGATGAAAGTTGCGATTGACCGATGTTCATCATGCTCAGCGATCCCAGTGCTCCGTATGGCGAAGTACTGTGGCCGTGCAGAGAGGACGGGTGGTGCGGGGGCATCGTGGCATGCAGAATACCACCCCCTTTCATATCGGATTCCATGGTCAACATAATGTCGCTCTTCTTGACGTCACCGTCGTCGTCCTTCTGCTCGTTGTCGTCCTTTTCGATAATGGTGACAGTGCCGCCTGACGAACTCGCGATCGCCTGTCCCGTGACGCTAACGGTATTGTAGAGTCCACCGTGTCTGTCGACGAGCAGCAATCGAAATGTATCTCAAATTAAGTTGTATTCCTTTGCCGAAAAATTATTCCAATTCACCGATAAAACACTCTCACACACCCATCGAGACTCGAGACCAGTTAAAAGCAACCCACACGTTACGAAACGGCAGGGTAATATTTGACACCTTCGCCCCTGCTTTTATCACGGAGCAATGCCTTTATCGTTTTGCTCATACGACATTTAGCAATACACTAAGCATCCAACATCACTATAAACACACGCTTCTTTCCCAATTAGCACGCCCGTTAGTGGCGATCGAACCCATTCAGATCTTCAAACGGAATGCCACACTAAACATCGTGAGCTAACAATCCTTCGATCTTAGATCGCGGGGATTTGTCCTTTATCAGGACAAACAGTATCTTTCGCCAGCACGAATGAAAACTCTTGGCAGCTCTTCAATTATTCAAACACTTCACATTTTTCACACACAACCTTACGTGACGAGTGTGTGTGTGTGTGTGTGTTGATCGAGAAGGGAATAGCTATGTTTATTCCCTCTTCACAAGCGCATGAACACAGAAACAAATGTAAAGACACACTAGGCACGGGAGGAGGTTGTACTTGTTAATTGTGGGCTCGTCGATCTAACCAATAATTTGTGCAGCAAGATCATTCGTCTTCAAGATCACTGTTGATCATGCCCTTCATTGCACCACTAAGAACAAATTGCGCAGGTACGGACACTTTTGATCCTGAAACAATCCGGACTTTTCTGTTGTACAGCGCGTGCCGTAAGTTCACTGATTGCACTACTGTTTTGCTTAAAAGCACGAGAAGCTTAGAGACCCTACTAACTGCACAGATCTGCGGTTCATTTCATTTCACACAACTTTCGATAGTCTTCTAAAACACCAAACTGGCACTCGATCGAATAGTATTTCTGCTCTAAAGCTACTTCTTTTGCGCGGAAGCCGTGGGTTCGAACGAGCACGTCAATACATTGCCGCGGAACCAATAATGTGTACAGGCGCGATACCCATCCACCGGGGACCGTACGCGAGAGAATTACGACACACTTGCGAACAGAGCACCTTTCCGTTTTACTATGAGGGCTCGTTCACGGCGAATCTCGTACCGAACCCCAAACGGTCGGTAGGTAGCGAAAGCCAGTGTGTATACATGTAGTTGTTGTGCCGCACACAAGCGCAACTCCCGGCAGGGCAACCAACCGAGGCGTGCTGTCACGCTGGAACCCACACATCCACACGCCGAGATATGGATGGAACTGGACCGGACTTTCCACAGGCGGCAGCCACAGTCAGCCACAGGCCAGCCAGGTCACAAGGGTTCTTCAGGTTGCGAGTAGGATAGGCCTCTTCGAGTATGCTTCTTACTCTGCATCTCGGGCCCGGAGGTACGCAGGACGCTGCGGAGGAAAGGATAGCGGAGCACCAAATCGGGCTTCGGGCTGCCTATGCAGCGTCGTGTGTCTCGTAGAATCCCCCCCTCCATCAATCCTACCGAGCGTACGGGACCAATCAGAGCGAGAGATCTCCGGTGGTCCACACCGAACCAATACACCAACACATTCCTATCGGGCCTATGCTACACAGCATAAACATTAAACAAAGTGTGTGTGTGAAGCAGCATAATCATCTACCCTCTCGGTCACACTAAGGGTGTCCGCAGCCCGACAGCTGCACAATGCGGCACAGGTAAGTTTGGTTTTCATAGATGCATCATCTCGCTCTCTCCCTCCCTATATGCCTCTCTCTTTCTTTTCGTTCTCTCGCTTTAGCTCTTCGACCGGATCTTCACCCAAGCCATGCCAGACAATCTGGCTGCGACGGGGTAGCAAGGCATGCTAAGAAAAATAGAAAAAAGCTACGCAAAGAGGCGTGGCTAAATGTCTGGTGGACATGTTTATGGTTGCAGCGTTAGGGGTTGCTGCAACGTTGCCAAGTTTCACACGCATAGCGCGACGATGTTGCTATAAAAATAGATAGCTGAGAAGGGAACGTTCCATGGGGCAGAATGTCAGAGCGGGACACATTACTGTAATCTCACTTTCACAGGCGGCTTTTGCGGGATCTGCTACGTGTTTTGCTATAAAATAGCATCATACGCCTAGGCAGAGCATAGTAATTCACCACGCATCCTTTCGTTTTCCCTGTGTGGATTGGATTGTGTATCCTTGCCCCTAACGCACATTTCCGAGGATTCAGACAATTTTCCACAGGCTGGTCACTCTCGACAGTGAGAGCGAGTTTCGCACACACGCAGCAGAGACCGCGTCGTAACCTTTTCCTTGCGTTCGAGGTTGGCAGCAGCATTGATCGAACAGTGAAATATTGGTTCCGAGACGCCGCAACCCGCAATGCTGCTCTCCTCGGTGCTGCTCCGCTTCTTCTCATCGAATCTTTTTCATTCATTGATTTCTTGCTCTTGACAATAAAAAAAGTCTACGAGGGAATTTGATGCTAGGTTGGTGAACACCATTCAAAAGACGAAGCCCAAAAACAACCAGAAGCATCCACCACACACAATAAAGCTTTCGGTGGGAGTCACACATAAAAATCAATCTACTTATTGCAACAAAACATTCCTACGGCTTTTTTTATCGATTAGGCTGAGTGGGACTGATAGCAATGGCGGTAATAGTAGCTATAACATGAGTCATTTTCAAGACCTACTCTGGATAGAATTGATGATTCTACTTACATAAAAAAGTATTTTAGTATATTACTACTATTAGTTTTACAGCATGACTAAATGGATAATTGAACCGTATATGGTTAAACGTTATTGTCTCATAATAACTTACAATTAATTTCAATAATAACATTAAATTATTTCAGTTGCAGCCTTCACAAGGGCTGCATATTGCAGGGCTTCATCTGATTTACACACAGCACCATGTTGCTCATCAGCAGGTCGATGATGCATCCAGCAGTAACTGACAACGGTGTGTCCTAGAAATATAACAAAACCGTAAAATGCGACACAACCAAACGTAGGCCACGAGATGATGGTGTTTGCAATACGACGTTCTGCACTGTAAGCAGTGCAACTGATCGTGTAATCCTGTTTACCCAAATATACACACCGCCGGGAAAGAAAACGGAAGGGACAGACAGGATCACGTGCAACAGTAGCAAAGTGAAGTATGGCTTCGCTCCGCAGAGACAAACAAACAGACACACACACACACATCTTACCTTCCCCTCTCTCGTCGTACGTATAGTTTTTGGTGGTTATTGTTGATTGTGTACACCACCAAAAATGTCCTTCCATGTGAAAATGAGAATGAGAAGTATCAACAGGCACAACTGAAACAAAGCCCGCAAAACAAAAACACTTTCACACAACTTCCCTTTTAGCGAGGTGGGTTGTGGGTTGAAGCATTGGAACGCCGAAAACGCTCGAGGAGCTTGGCGAATTGCTATTACAACAAAAAAAATCTCTATAACCTTATAGAACGAAGTTGGATGCTGGAGAGAGCAGTAAACGTGCGACTGATCGAGTTTGCTAGTGCTTTACATCAATTTAAAAAGACGAAATGTGTACAAAAATGTGGAGTTTAAGAGCAAAGCAAAATTCATAGCTACTTGTTCGTTGCTCATAAAGTAAGACCTCATATATCCAAAGACATGTTGTCCTGTTGAACATCCATTGCGTTCCTCCGTTCAAACCACATGATTTCACTTCTCTTTCTTTTAATAATAGCTGATCATCTTTGTCCTCCACAACTATATGCTACCGCCGGTAGTGCAAACATTACTTCCAATGAAGCACTTGAACTGCGTTTTACACTCGCTTCCTTTTTTCTGTATCGCCGTTTGCTTCAATCAAAGTGAGGGCTTGCCAGGGTTCTGGCTGGTTAGGATGAATGCACAAACACGACCACCCAATCAACTCGCCAAGTTCCTTACTGGCGGCAGAAAACCATGTCACCTTTTTTCTCTCACCTAGGGTGCAACTTGAAAGTGTAACAGTGCATTAGTTCGGGGAACACAACCGTGTGCTTGCTTAGCCCTTGGTAGGTACATGTTCAAATCATCGCAGTGGTTAGACTTGGCCACAATGTTTGCGTTGATGTGCATAAAGGTAGGTAAACATTCATATTACACGGATTTTTATTCGATTTGAGCATTCATTCAATTATTTATAAAAAAGTGTTATTTTTTGTATTCATATAGAACGGCCTGGCCTTTTTGCTGGTGGGATAAATGTTTCTCATTATGAAATGAATTGTAGGAAAATGATACGCTTCGATCATTTTCAGTATAACGATGAGGAATAATTATCACATTGCATATAATGGAATAATGATCACATGGCTGAAGCAACAAACCCGTCAATGTTACCAAATTGATATAAAATTTAAAAAAACGTGACGATTCTAACAAGAAATGTAAAAAAGAATTTTAAGAAATAAAGAGAAAATTAAAATGAAGGAAAGAAAGCCCTCAACATAAGAAAAAATATATTTTTGAATTGATTGAAGCAATAGTGCAATTGTTTTTTTTTAGTAAAAATGGTACGAACATTACTACACAATACATACAATATGAAATATCTTGAATTGCTCCAAAATTTACTTCAACAAGTGCATATAAATCTTCTTCTTCTTGCTTGGCACTACAAGCTCGGGACGTCTCGGCCTGCCATTTCTGTGACAGCCTGACTTTCTGTGACTTAATTTCACCGATAATAAATGAATAACTGAATATAAATACTTGCAATAAATAACATAATGAACAAAAAGACTGAAATGGCACACAGCGTACGAGAACTTATTACAACATCTTCTCTTATATCTCGTTTAACGTCCGTCGCATGGTTTCATACATAGACACAAACTTATTTAAATATCAGTAGCTGCTATCTGTACTGTTTTTTTGGCTTTCTTATTACAAATGACACGTGCATGTAACCATAATTGGTTTCACATATAACAATAAGCAGCAGAGACAACCAACACTTCCATCCGCTTGTTAAGATTGTTACACAACCCTCTGTACGAACTGTGGATCTTTCATTCGTTCCAGTACCGAAGACTTCACATAATCAACGGATAAAGTACACTGCTGAAACATTCATTTTTCTTGTTTTTAAGAAAGCATGCCCGGAACAGGATAAAGTACTTTCCATTAATAAAAAAATAAATCGTCCCAATTTTACACAATTTCATAGGTTAATTAACTCAATGCAAAGTCAATACTGTACTAACAATTGCAACTGTCAACCAACCATAATAAGTCTGGTTGGTTGGTAATCCGACTGTTTCTTTCATATTTTAAAATCCGTTACATAAAACATGTCAGCATTTTATAACGACATATAAGCACAATTGATATTGCAATTGCAATTGGAGTTCAAATCCCATATTGGCCGTTCCCCAATAGTTAGTCTGACTATGCGGTATCAAGAAATTTTCTTCTTTTTCTTGTTCCTTGGTACTACAAACTCGAAAGGTCTCGGCCTGCCATTTTTGGCTTCCTGTGACATAATTTTACCCTTAGGAAAGTAGTCAACCCTGCGTACGGGGAGGCGGTCTGGATTGGATTTGAATCCCGATCCTGGCGTGTGAAGATCCTCGCCGCTGTCGCCTCTGCCACTGGACCGCACCAAAAAGTCTAGTAAGTTAGAAATGACAGGCATGATTTAAGAGGTTGTAGATCAAGAAAGAACAAAATGATAAGCGTAATTGCATAATCATATCATATTATCTAAACAATAAATGTCGTTATAATCTTTTTCTGATATAACCGAGCATACTCGGGACAAGGCTAAATATCAGGAAGGAAATGCCTTGGTAATTTCTTTGTAATTTCCTTTTGTTTTTGACATTTGTATTTCATCAGCACATGCGGTGCTGACAATACGGCTTCAAGCCGTCATAATAAATAAATAAATAAATAAAATCTTTTTCTGATATATATGACTATAAAACAGTCTTTGAGAGTAAAATTATCAAACATATTTAGTTTTTTTAGCAATTGCAAACCAATTATAATCACCACATTCATAACAAAAGAGTACAAATGTTAATTGATGTCATATTACAATGGTTACTGTAGCAACACGGCCAGGCCATCCTTCCTGACTTAATACAAAAATGTGCGTTGTGTTCAACATTGTCATAATTACAATGAGGTAAGGTCTCCTTCATCAATAAAATTAAATACACACTGCATTCAATAATGATAGGCATGCTTGTTTTAAAATCACACGATGAATCTATCAATAATAGTCAAGTTTTAAAGGAATTGGCAGATCTTATTAATCTCGATTTCGCACAATTTTTATTTTAGTACGGTATGTCCGAGCTCACCCGGGAGGATAAGGTGCCCTTTCACAGTTTGGAAAAGGAAAAGTCTCTAAACCAACTTGAATTGTACTCTTAATAGTAACTTAGTTTTAAGCCCGATCCTGTATAGGATTGCCACACAATACAAAAAAGAAGAATTAATATTTGCAAGTTTTCAGTAAATCTTTGAGTTTTATGAGTATGTGAAGTAACAGTACCGCTATTCCATAGAACAATAGCTTGCCTTCATTCCGTATCACACCAGTAAGGTACATAAAATCAGCCGGACATGCCCTAAAGATTTCCATGTAGATTTATCATATAACCAGAAGCTACTTAACACGCAAAACTCAATTTCTCACGCTCGTCTAGAAAGCACATAAATAATACTGTGTGTTAATTCGACATGAGGGCAATGCGGGGCCGCAGGCTCTCGGCTGTACTCCTCCGGTACTCAATCTTGCTGGGCTTTTTAACGGATTCCCTAATCGTAATACCTCCCCGGTTTTTGCCACGCTAACTAGCTATTAGTGCCAAACTCGGAACGAACCTCCACCATTTTTTTCCTTCGTGTCTCCAATGACCCTCTGCTGCACGCCCACATCAGTCACAGCATAGGAGAAAAAAAAAAAACAAATGAGCCTTTGCTCACCCCAGTAGCTTTTCCCTTTTACAAGCATACCTCCTCCGAAACAAATCATTATAAAATAGGCCCCCGGCAAACAAACGCAAGCCACTGGACTTTAATAGATGCCCTGTGCCACAGTGAATCGCGCAAGACTGGTACCGGCCAGCAAACAGGGCACTAAGAAAAGAAAAGTCTAAGAGAAAAAAAACCATAGCTACAGTCATTAAACGGGAGACCATTACCAGCGGACGCAGTCATGACGTTGACCGCGGCTTCAAGCCCCAACTGAGCCGAAAATGTTCCTTCGGTTGGTCTTGATATTTCGTTTGTCCTTCGTTTTTCTTCTTGCCATCAAAAGCACGAGCTTTCTGTCAGCGTGCCTTCCCGTCCTTCGACTCTCACCTTAACCGTTCCCCCCTCGAGCACGTTTGCTGCCGGTGTAAACTGGAATGTCTTGATAAAATAAAGAAAGCTTGCCATAATGAAAATTATTAAAAAAGCAAGTGAATAAAATAAAAGAAACGACGACGAAATCTGCTCAACTGAAAGCGTCTGCCTAGTTTAACCACCGTTGCCAAAAAAAAAAAAAAGAAACGGGAATCCGGCGGACAGCATTATAACACTGCCGGTAGCATAATTTTCATAACAAGAGCACACCACCACAAAACCGAGAAAGGAGGAGAAAAAACAATATGAAAGAAATATAAATATGGTTGAAAATAAGAAGTAAAAAAACAACAACCGTCCACCCATCCATCCATCCATCCACTCACTGCGGAACCGTCAACGGAAGCAACGAAGGCAGAGGCGTGCGACCAAGTAAAACAAGAGCGTGCACATCCAGCAGCGTTTCCACAAGAAACTGACCAGATGCCCAGCCAAATGTCTGCCGGAAGGCAGATACAAACATCACTCGTAACTTGGACAGACAACAGAGGCAAGAGCTTACAGCAGCACACTGTACAAAAAAAATCATAATAACTTAACTTCAATCCGTTTGGTCTTAAATGGAGATATTATATTAAGTAGTTAGTTAATTACCGAACGTAATTGCCAGAAGTTAATTCGTCCATTCTACAAAAACATACATTTTATAATGTTTGTCCTATCACAACGGCGACCACACAAATGCCACTACCGGAATACGTAAACCCTTTTTTATTGTTTTAGAAAGCCAAACTTAACCCGATATTCAAATTTTACACAATAAAATGCCAACTCAATATATATTTTTCGCAATTCAAAACACTCCACCGTAACACTAATTAATGAACTATGCTTCCTAGAATTGTAACACTGCTGCGGGTCACCCGCAGAGCACTATGAGCAGCAGAAGTCTGGAAGATTAATGAAAAATGGCTTCACATTTTCTCACACCCCATATGATCATTCTGCGAGCGGAGCTTGGCTTTCTAATGGACCACTAAAAGAAATTTGTAAAAAAAAGACGTCTTCCTTTCGCGTAGAAAAGAAGGCTTGAAGGCCTGTGGGCCAACCGAGCACCATCGACCCCGGCTCATATGCCGGCCTGCTAGTGGGACGGAGCCAGCCAGGGCCCTCAAAGTACGAATGAAAAATTATCATGTTCGGTTAATTACGTTGATTGATTAATTAGTATTTTAAATTGCTTCGACGCTATTACCACGCTTCTAGCTACATTTCATTTGCGTCTGTGGTCTCTCTTTCTCTTCAGGTACCGACGAATATCCGAATTATATCGAATGATATAATATATCAGTTAGGTAAGTAAGCGAAGAAGGAACAATTGAAGGTCCGGTGGTTTAGATGACAAAACCTAACATCATTTGCGCATAAAAATGCAGGAAAAAGTTTGCTATATCCAGAAAAAAGAACATACTCTGCCCACTGGAGCAAGTCTTTACGATGCCTAGCAGTGGGTAAATGATCCCACTTAATGCAGAGACTGAAGAATGAAGTACATAAAAATCGACAGCTAATCGACGAAGGGAATGAAAAAAAATCCTCTTTCGAAACTATTTTAGTAGATATTGAATTGATTTTAGCACAATTTATTGGTGCACATAAAATTCATGAGCAATAATCTGAATTGTGTGGTTCATAAATTGGAAACCGCCTCTAAACAAGTATAACATTTCTGCTGCCGTATACTAAATGCCATTAGAATTTAATTTGTCACAAGAGATAAAACCCAGTGAGAACATAAAATGATAAATAAAATATAATTTCCGATTACAGTAAAAAAATATTTAAAAAATAAACTTTTATACACTGACAAAATTCTATAGGTATTCAGCGATGACTGCTGCTACATAAATAGCAGAAGATTCAAGAAATATAAAGAAATACGAAGCTTAAAGAACGTGCAAATGCATGCACCGGACAGGGGTCTATCTTCTTAACGAAGCTGAAAGAGTTAAGATACCGTCAGAGCACGAGGACACGAGGGTGTAGCATGCTAAACTAGCAGGCAAAATGTCCACGTGATAAATGCGTTAACGTCAAGGCCCATTTCTCACTCCGATTGCCATCAACCAGAGACATCAACTACTTCGAACCGCCGCCGCTGTATGGGAAGATCGGCGAATTGTGTTACAAACCACCGTAATAGCATCGCGCATTGCTGGAATATGATTATTTCACCCACCCAGATACCGTACTGATGGTATGATGGTTGATGGCAGGGCCACAACGTACACTTCGAATCTTTATGTAGACCGACCGGCCTTTTCCACGTTTCCAAGTAAAGATGATGACTACTTTAAAAAAGATCATTTGTTTGTCACAATCTACGTCCACCACTCTGCTATGCGACGTCAGCGGCATACCTTGTCGATCGGTCATAGAAAGAAGAAAATGTACAGCGTTGGTGGTTCCCAACAAACACGCTGAAGAAATATGTTGATTAGCGTTTTAGGGCTGCAGTATGTACGAGATTCATTGAATCCAATCCCGCAGGGCTCACACTCCCGTGAAGTTAATTAGCCTGCTGCCGCTGTTACCTACTAACTTCCGGACCTTTGTCTTGCGTGTTTGTAGGCCCAGGCAGCGCATGTGGAATGTGGGATAAAACAGCATCTTTTTACTAACCGCACACCTTCTTAACCACCGCTTTCGCAGACCACACTACTGGTCGTGACATATAACCGTCAATTTATCATTAACATCACGATGTACCGTGCGATAGGATTGTGCTTCTGGAAATCGTAATATTTGGCAGGCTCATCCATATTTGCGTTTTGAGTATGGTTTTTGTGACCATTAAATCGTTGATTTGTTAATTTTGTTTTGTGCTAAGTATGACCTACAAATCTGTATAGTTGACGTATTCGCAAAGTGAATATGCTAAATGTCCTCTTAGGTTATCTTTGCCATTCCTATACACATTGTGAATCTTCGTCGTTTCCATGACCACAATCTCTTCTCGAAGCGATCAACGAGGCAAGCTCCGATGGTTTTAAGTTACACCATCAGCCATCAGCTACCAGGGGATCTTAAGAGGGACTCACAAAACTTACGGTGGCACAGAATTATCTCGTACCAAAAATCAATGTCCATCGGTAAATAAAAAGCAGTGAGGATCACGAATTTCGTTAAACCGTTGTGCGATAAATCTTTTTCGAGTGAATAATCAAATTACATGTGGGTTTTATTTCAGAGGGAGACTGGCTGCAGACTGATCGCGGAACGTGTATCCTCTGAAGGCTTGAAGGTATGCCATGTGGGAAAATCGTTTACTGAACTGATAACTTCATGACGATATCGATTTTACTCAATCGCTCTCTTGAGAAATGAAGCATTGGCAAGGTTGAAGTATTGATATAATGAAAATTTAGTGTCTGAGCGTGTGTATTGCCAAAAATTTAGATGAATATTCGTTTTTTTAAATTACAACCTCAGATCTGGCATTTTTAACTGTCTATATGTTTAATTTAGCCTTAGATGGTCAGCTATTCATGCGAACTGTGGACCATGGATCTGAAATTGATGTGGGCCCTCATATTCCTCTGTATTTCGATCAGCTACTGAGACAAACTAAAGTTTACGGAACCATTTCTTCAACGAGAACCATGGACAAAGCCAGGTGTAAGTTTTAAATAGCCATAATATCAAACTGGTACAATGGAACAATCCTCTCCAACAACACTGACCTACTGCAACGTTTCTTAGTGGTGCTTGCGAATAGCAAAGGTCGTACTGTTTGTGGGAAAGCAGCAGGGATCCGACTGAAATGCATACAGTTTTGTTATTGTTTTGTCTCTTTTTGCACATGTGAAATACGCTCCCTGTATCGTTTCTTTGCCAATGCACAAGGGGCCTCATTCTTTGCGTACCACCATTCATCGATGAGTTTATGTTGGCAAATAGCTAACTTTACGGTCCGCTTGTGTAAACAAACAAATACACAAACCAGCCACAATAATACGATGGAAGGCCTAGAATTCATTCATCGACTTGCGGCGGCGGCTACTGCTGTAATCCGCCACTGTCCGATCCAAAGCTTTTTGTTCAGCAGGTGTGATACTCATTCAAAGCCGTGTTTAGGTTCAATGTTCCAGTGCCTCCGTTCATCCATTCATTCATTCGGTCCATTCTTTGTCGACGGTAATAGACGACCACCACCATGCAAAGCTGTAATGTTTGCGTTTTTCAAAAAGGGCCCATCATCGACAACATTCGCGGCTGCTCGTCTCATCATCACCATCATCATCATCAACACCAACTTCCCAAGAGCAATTGAAGAGTTCTTCCAACTCCCTTTTCTTTCTACCCTCCCTACCTCCTCCGTGCACATTCATTCAGAAAATCCGTTCGGCATGGCGATGAAACGATCGATAAAGTCAACAATCGGCTTGTGCCGGCTACTACTCCTCGTACTGTCGCGCATATGCTACTCATAGACACAGTTCCGGTGAAAGAAGCGATCGATCTCTTCAAAGCACCGCGAAGGAACCGTTGTGATGATCGAAGGTTAATCTAACAAAAAAAAAAGACTCATACTATTTTTGGACCCTCATTGGTACAACAACTGACGATTTTGCGTGGAGAGTGCTTTATATCGGTGTTAAAAATGGGAACCTCATGTAAAGATAATACAAAAAAGTTTTACATACCTTAGCAGAGCCAGCTTTTGGAACAACATGCTTGAGTAGAACATTTGTTCATTGTTGAAAGTAACGGTGGTGTTTTCTTCCACAACAGTCGTGGCATTTACAGGCGACGGTGAGGGTTGCTGCAGTTGGTATCGCAGCAGGGTCTCCAGAATGTCATCTTCATCGATATCGTCCATTCTCAATAACCTTACTAGGGCTTGAGTCCTCGAAAATTTACGTAACCAACATTCGCGGGACAACCAGTCTTATTTGGCTCTTTTGCTATGTGTTGCCCGACTGGTTTCAATAAGTTCTGAAAGAATGCAAAAAGAACACAAAATAGCTGATATAAATATGTTTGCCTCAGACTAGTGGGCAGTGGGGGATTATGCAACTTGGAGACCTTAAGTGGCAACCATACAAATGTTTGGTATCCGGCGGAGCGAGAGGTGCAATAGGACCCCGAGTAGACATTGAGGTCCTCGATGTCCCTTTCAAGAGGTCCCAAATACGCGGTTACTAATACGAGCCCCCTTCTATACCGCTTTTAATAAGCAGCTGGTACGTGGTTCTTTGACCGACAACTCTGACCATCGGTTAATACGCCACTGCTTGTAGGCATAAGTGAAGTTTTTTGAGGTTATCTTATGGAAGAGATTGTTGCACTACACTCTCATCGTTTTAAATAAACTTTCGATCTGGATGTAGTGCGTTGTGGAACTTGCTAAAGCAGAAGTACAAACTAAACTTATTAAGAATCTCGGATCATCTTCGATCATCATGCGTGAAACCCCACGAAGCACCAATATTAGAGGCTTATCTGAGACTGCGTGTCAAACCTAGAAAAATCTGCCAAACAGAATGGTTGAGATGAATGATCTAAGACGATTTCATGAATCAACCGAGAGTAATGCCAATTATTGGAGATACTTCACATTATTATATTTTTCAATTAGTAAACTCGCACTAAAGTTCATGCTACTCCATCATCTACAAATAATTTGGACAGTGAAACGGTAGCTGTACAAATCTTATCAACCCACTCAGAAACACGTGATATTGTTAAGATCCACACACAAACCACGATCTCTGTCCTAGATTAACAGAAACAAATCTAAACAATGCACATAACAATATATCGTGCTACAACGTGGAACACAGATTATAAAGTTATCGAACATTTAGATCAAGGATACCTTTTGATGATGCACCTGCAGCAATCACGCGATATTTAAAATGGCTCAGTTGGGAAAACAATCGGCTTCCCTTCTCAATCGCACTTTGCAAACAAAAGAAAGTTGACCTTTCCAACAGCGAACAAACAATGTGACATTTCCTTCTGGTTATTTTTAGCACGTGCTTTGTTTGACACTTCGCTATATCCCCTTTTTCGGCGATCAATCAATATAACCACCAAGGTCAATATAGGTAAGGTGCGTTTTTTTACTACTCTACTATACATTTAAATCACACCGTTGATCACTAGGAGTAGTTTATAAACTAGTTTATGAAAACCTGAAATTCATATTGGATTCACCCATTCCGTGCTAAAATATAACTGCAATAACAACACATTTTGTGCAATCATGATGACACATTTCGATCCGACAGGGAAATGCTGTATGCTGTCAGTTTTTCATCCTCTTTCAGCTGACTGCAGTGGCAGGGCCATCCAGTAGCGTTTGTTTTCTTGTGTTTATGTTTGATCATAAACGACCGGGTATCGTGCGTAATTCATAAACAATAAGTTTCTTGCAGTGATTTAAAGTGAAGTGTTCCGTACTGCGTGATCGTGAAAATGCACGATAATAGATTAGTAATTCGATCGGTAATCGGGTTTTGTTAGTTTTTTAGACTGTTAGATTGTTAGTAAATCCATTACCCGAATGTGTACGATAGTGCCGAAAATTGGTGAATTACATTGTCTGTGTGCGCAAATATGGTAAATCCTGCAGAATGTTGTTGAGGTAAGTTAAATAGTTTTGCCCTTTTTTTTATTCCCTTATTTCCTTGCGTTCTTCCGCTTCGAGGTGTTTAACCGCTGCAAAGATCATCCCGATCGAGCGCTCTTCCCTGCCAATCCGATATCCCGGCATGTCTAGCGGTCGCGTATGTCCTATTACTGCCTCCACAACTCTATGTAGAAGGCCCAAAAGGCCTTGCGTTCTGTGTCGTCCTGCACATTTCCCATGAGGCTGTGCAATAGTAAGATACGGGACCAAATATATTCAGTAATGTTTTGGATGACTTAAAGGCACGATCACCTGTTTGTGCATCGCTAGAAAGTATTTATTAGCCGAGCCGAGCCGAGCTTTGGTATACTGGAGCTACGTAGGATCGCCTCCTGTAGCGGGTTTAATGGTATTTACATATTACCTTCTTCCCGACCAGCGGATATGGTTTGGTATGGGCCTCAATTTTCATTACGGTTATGGCCTCCAATAGGATCAATTCGCTACTGAGTGCCTCAAGCGAAATATATCAATACCATGAACGCATACCAGCGTTTGAATCTGCATTGGAAATGGTCTCCAAAGTTATGACCTCCCTATCAGATATGACGTCAGATTGACGAAAAGTCAGACTAACTCAGCTCCCTGGCGTAGTAAGAAAGTCATGTTAAAAACATTTTCATAAATGCATGTAATTCTCCAGCAAAGAAGTGATTAAGTTCTTTATACAACACGTTTGTTATATGTTTGTTAGATGTCCAAATGCAGGTACTTTATGGTTTTTTATTTGATGGAGTAAGAGACTAAACTGTGTTAACGTTATCTTTCTTTTAAACAAGATGCTGGTAAGTGTTTAGTGTCTACTAGCACAAAGAAAGTTCATCAAGTTGGTCCACCATTCCTGGATCGACAAACGCATAGATTTAACTGATTGGGTGATTGGGCGGGCAGGATGGGACCAGCCGTAAAAAAAGGAAAGAAATAAAACCAACGTCAGCGTTAATTTAATCAGCGGCGATGAGACTATTTTCGCATTGTTGCAAGAAGCTGATCGGGGCGGAACGCTCGCACACAATCAACAGCCGTTGCAGCAACAAACAAAGATGGATTGAAAATGGCAGAGCGCAAAACCAAATGAAATCCGGCATAGTAGATATCGCGCCGTGGACGAATGGCGATGTAGTTTGGTGTTTGGCGTGGAGAAGAGCGTAAGCGATACCAATTTTCCAATTATTTGTCACGTTCAGTCACGGACTAAATTCAGCCAACGAACCCGGTCCAAGACATCAGAAGGCGAGCGCGGAGAACAACGTAACATCCTGCGAAAGATTCGGAATTGGCGAGTTATGTGTGAGACGAGATTGGTGAGAAAAGATTTTGCAGCATTTGCACATTTCCTTATGCTGGTCACACGAGCACCAATATATCTTGGCAAGAAGGAACTAAATGCCCATCCCAATCATGAGTGATGTGGATTGGGTAAACTGAATGAATTGGAGAATCGCCGTAACAAATTTTTGCTGCTCGCATTCAGCTCGAAGAAGCAGTTACGGGAATTACCAAAGGTGGGTTTTATTGGCCACGGCCCTACTGCTTGGTTTTGTTTTATTGAGTGCTTTTACTCTTTGCATGTCAAAACTATGATTTGACTTAATCTGATACGTTATCATGTATACAACCGACCTTAAAGCTGCATCTTTATTTAATTTAAAAAATGAAACTACACATACAAAACATACTAATTGAACAGTTGTATAATATGATCATGCTACGCTATCAAGTAATGTTTTCGCTTCAAGTGAAAAAAGGCTTTGTTAAAACACCGAATTTTAGCATCTGAACAAAAATTGATTTGGATAACTTTTAAAAATCACTTGCATGAATCATGATATGTGTCGCAAAGCCGGGATGTACAGAATTTCTTCGCGAAGTATCATACAAAAATCAGTGTACTGATACCCAATTTCCCTTTGAGTTATACATATTTTACGAGAAAAGGGAAGGAAAGTTTACATTTTTCATTCACCTTTTTCTATGGGATCGAAACCTTCTTTGTCCTGCGGTGGAAACACTATAGAGGGTTATTTAATATCGTTTTTATCATTATGATTACCAGCGTACTTTCCTGTACCCTTGATTTTTCATCGCTAAATGTGCACATGTGCCAGCGCAACGGTTTACGTGCATGCAAGTAGATGGTTTTATTCGATGCTCTGGTTTACGACGTGCTTTTGATTTTCAAACCGCTTTTCTGTGTCATAAATTTTTAGCCATTTTATGGTTTATTACTTTACGAGTTTACACACGGTCCTGGGAACGTATAATATCGATCGTAAATAGAAACACGTTAGCATATGAGAAGCTCTTGATGTAACTATTAGTTTCCTGTATCTCTTTACAGCGATGACAAAGTCGCTCGAAGGATCGCGATGCATCCAGGTCTTTTTTTTCGTTTAAAGCTACTGTTTTCCAATGAATTTTATTTGCATTATATGGAAACCAAAATTTCTGATATGTATGTTGCTTGTCTATCTTTAAAGCAACCTTTTATTACTTTAAAGGACAGGTATCAGAAAATCGCGTGACACTTTATCAACTTCGCTCAATGATGCTCATTCAACGTACCGGGTGTAGATCATCTTAAGCCAATCATACCAAACATCCGGTGGTATTCAAAGGCATGTATAGCCATTTGCACGGTTTCAAAGTTGTTTTTTCGGTCATGTTTTGAGGAGATTTTGTGACATTCAATGAAAAGCTTCCAACAATCATTCAAGGCCTGCGTTTGCTTTTGTGCACCTTTTTGTTCGTTGAGTTTTTTTCATTATGTGAACTATTTTCTCGTAAATTACGGTATCCTGCGGTGGGCTCGAATGGAAGAAAATTGAGACAATCAATGATGTATGGGTTTCACTACTCTGCCGTTTATGTTCCTTTGCAATCGCTTTTTCACGGAAGGTATAAAAAAGATTTCAGTTAAAAGGTTTCCTGGTCCTCTCTGCTGGCCTCCCACCGACGACTTGAGCTATCCTCTCAATGGTTATGCACCTTCTTCGAAATAAGCTCGTGCACTTTCGAATGTGTGGAGGAAAAGTTAGCCGAAACGGATTTTTTTCAATGAATTTCATTCATCAGTACCAGTGCAAGCATCTTCAAAAAACCGTAACATGCGATAATTTTAATTGACCATGATCCAGTGTCACTTTTGTTGAATATTTCTGGGTGGGTTTTTGTGTATTTTAAAAAAATACAAAGTTGACTTGATGTGTTCTTTGTTGTACTTCTATTTGATTCTTATTTTGTACTGTAACTCGTGATGGTTTTGATTTTGGGTTCCTATCGGATTATGGGAGGTAAATCAAAACAAAATCACATAAATACACAAATATTAACATAAGAAAAACGTAAGTAAACCAACCAACTATATAAGAGCAATTGCATCGGTACTAACCCCATTTTCCTGGACTTTTCCGAATCAGCTTACTGACACCATTATATACTTGCCACTCATATTGCATGTTTTCTGATTTGCTGTTGGTCACACAAGCTCACCCCTCTTATACGTTCCCCGTCAATAATGCCGGAGTAAATTGTTTGCGAAACACCGCCAAAACGACCACCCTCTCCCCGCCCTAAAGCGAGCGGCTCTAGGGAGCGATATGATGATGGTGGTGGTGGTGGTGGTGGCGCAGTGGTGCAAATTCATGTTGATGACGGTACTGGTAGGTTGATTGGTAGTGCCTGAAGGACCGTAATCATGGCGCAATTAATTTCCCTGCGCTTAATTACATGTTCCGGACCCTGGCGATGGTCCTGCCTTCGATCGGTTGACAACTTGTTACGGTTGATTGCATTGTGGTGTTCCGCACACTATCCCAATCCCAGCCGCCGTCGTAGGTCTTCTGCAAGATAAATGCAAGGACCAGTCTTTGAAAAAGGGTGTGTTTTATGCCGTACTCCCATGTGTCCTCCGATACGCTGCCGCCGAATCAATTGAATGAAAGATCCTCCTGGTGCTGCCTGCTGCTGTTTTGGATATAAAAATTCATCTCGTGCAGTTTCTTCTGACAGCATCAAACAAGATTGGATGCTGCAAACATCAGTTGGCTAACGATACACAATTAGAAAAAAGAATCTTTAATAGGGAAAATATATTCATTCAGCTTCTATCGATGCTTTTAGAATGATTATAAAATGGTGCTCAAACCTGAAAAAATCTTAGGAGAGTTATTGTAGTTACATCTCTTTGCTTCACTTTATCATCGAGTGTAAGCCCAGCAGTACCTACGCGCAATCTTACCCCTCAACATGTAATAACGACAACAAAGCCTGTGTTTAGGATCGTTGAGTAATCATGTTTGGTAAGAGAAAAAATTAAAGCACACACAATGCACGCTTGATTGACACGTTACGCCCCCGAAAAGGTTTCGGATTCGATTTGAAGGAGAGCAATTTTCATATCCCTAGCCCTTCCGAAGATACGGTCGGGCTTATTCTGTCCCAATGGAATGGAATGCTAAGTGGGGAAATGGGTTATGGTACAATATGAAAACAAAAGCATCTGAGCTGCCTGCCAAGAAGTAAAAGAACCTAGAAGATGTTTTATCAAATTGCATATATTATATTATCAGCCCTGCAAAACACGATGACTCTAATATTGGAATTATAATAATTATTTGGAGCTTTAATAACTTTGTTTAAATGATGAGAGATAATGTTCACCCACTTTAAACCAAATACGACTAAATTGGATGCTGATCTTTAATTCGATCGCATCCCTACTAACGATTGAGAGAGGAGCTGGCAAAGGATACGTTCATGCTGCCTGAAGCACGGCAAAGTTCGAAAACCGGCGATGAAAACTGAAGACTTCAAAAAAGCAGCCATCTTAAGGCCGAATCTTGGCAAGACACCATGACGCTGTGTGAAATATCCGAGTATCTGGGACAGGGACCCATCCGCCCGCCGACCTGCAAGTTTATCGAGGCAAAAAGAAAATCTCGACATCGCAATGAAAGCCCTTCAGGATCAGCGTCTTTCGTGTCTCCTGCTCTCTCTCTCTCCCTCTCTCTCTGTCTCTCTCTTTCTCTCTCTCTCTCTGTACCACCTTGCCGTTCATGCGCTCAGGATATGCAGTATTTTTTACGGCTTTTCGTTCCCGTATTTCGTTTTGTGGATGGCTCTTGTGAAAAGATTGTTTTCCTAGTTTCCAGTGCACGGTGTGTCCCGTACCCTGTGAACTATCCCTATTGCTACCTTGCCGGTTCTCGGCTGCGTCTCGATGATCGCCGATTCCACGTTCCACGTAAACGTTGTCCGCTTCCTCTCACGCATCACCAAGGATCGGTACACGCCGCAAGCCAGCGTGTACGTACTGTACGTGGGAGCGGGTGGCGACGATGGTAGCAATTATTTGAAACCTAATATTTCCAAGAACATAGGCTTCCTTTTGTGCAAGATTTCTGCGTGCACTGCTACACCGGTGCGTTTTTTCTCCTTTGATTTCCAAGAACCCTTTTTAAAGGTCCTTTTTGTGGTCCCTTTTCCTTCTTGCATATTCTCTATCACTCGGTCGTACCGATCAGTGGGCTGTGAGTTTGTTGATTTGCCTCGAGCAAAACCCTTATGCGAAGGAGGAGGCATATCCTTGTGACAAAAAAAAAAGCGGAATCACGGAAATGACAAGAAGAATCGATAGAAATGAAAAAAAATGAGCAGTACAGCACCGCTTGTCAAATAGATATCGATCTGTATCTTCGTGTTGCGGCTTGGGAAAAGCAAAATTTTTGCTGTAGCAAAAACTGACATTGTGAGAGCCAAAGACAAATTAACTGAAGGGCATTAAAATAGTCCTTTACGTTTTACGCAAATAAGCATAAACCAGGCTTAGGCGAGAGTTAAAAGATGAGCAAAAATAGAGTAAGTGTATGGAATCAATGTATCACTTCTCAACAGGCATTAGCAATAGAACACTGAAGAATGTAAGAAATTTTAAGGAAACAACACGCAGACTGCTTGGCAGCAACGTGCTTCTTCCCAACATAATTCAACACGAACGTAGCACGGCCGCAGAGGAACGAAAGATGAATTATTACTTCCCGCTTACTCACGAGACCGACCTATCCATCTGACGAAGGACGGTTTTAACACTTTTCCTCGCACGCACTGGGCTAGGCGACAGGGCCAACGAAAAAGGGTTTCTTTGGCTTATTTTCGTTTTCCTGTCCCTACCCGATGGACTCTGGTGCAAATTAATCATGTTACAAAAACGTTACGCTTACATTAATGATGGCTGAAAGTGTCAAAACTGACTCGACATCGCACCGCAGCTTGGCAGGCGCGCTTTGATTAGCTCCAGTCAGGCAAAATTCCCCCTCGAATGTACGGCAATGGCCTATAATGTGGTTACGGACTGTCTGCGGTTGTGGTCTGATCCGTTTCTAACATGTTCGCATTGCGTTACTTGCTATCATTAAATTTGAATTTTCACACCTCCAGTCCATCCTACCTCACAGCTTCCCCGCAGCATAGGTGTAAGCAGGTTAGGAGTCTGTTTGAAAGCTGTTTGGTTCTTGAGCAAGAAAAAAACAGCCTGCATCAGGTTCTTTGCGCTTCCTTAATCCATATTAATGAGTTGGTTTCGTCTTTTTTACTCTCGGTACATATTTTTTACGCCCTTAAACTGTGCCCCGACAGGTAACATTTTACTAAGCAAAGCCGTGTACCGTGGCAAAATGCACTGCCCGTTTGCTCTCAGTCTATGTGTCATTCGAGGTGATGGCAAAGACAAACTATTAATCACTCGCCAACAATGGTCACCTCAGTGCGGACAACCCGCTGTGGCAGTGTGCCGCGGGTGCAGAGGTCTTTGACAGCCGGCCAGGAAGTAGTCTCGAATTCGAATTCTACATTTGTTTGCGCCCCACGTAATGGGATCAGCTATGAGGGATCACTGCTTACGCCAATGATGATGTATGAGCTATTTATCCTTCGTGAGGTGCATTGCGTGGAAAGCATCCAGTATGGGACCACATTCTAACACTACCTCTTGATGAACCAATAACGAGTGTAACAATTCTCATTTTAAACAACGTATGTGCTAAATCAATCATATTTCGTAGAGATTCCTAAAATTCCTAGCTGAACGCGTCGTCATGAAATTAGTTGCACGACAGCAGCACGACTGGTATTTAATTGCATTTTTTGTCGTGGCAACCCCTGGACGTAATCACACCTGACATACGCCACCTAATCGAAAGCCGAGCGAGCATGCGAGCTGTAATAAAACCTTATTATCCTGTTGCCAATTCCAGCGAGAACACCCGGAGTGAGATACATTCCACGTCACGCCACGACATCCGACATTGTGACTTCATCGGGTGAACTACGCGACACAAGAAACAAAAAATGCTTATAGCGATTCGAATATTAGAGAAGATAAATTCCTATTTCCCTTTGGGATTCAATTTCAATATGGAGCCGTGTTGCACAGCTGGAGTTATGTCGAGTTGTTCCGGATCAGCTTAGTGCTGATGAACAACAACACCTTTGACGAAGCGGACGAGGGCGATGCGGTGCTTGATTCAATTGTGTTGGTTGCTTGGAATTTTTCCTATTTCACGTCACTGTCAAACCAAATCAAAGTCGATTAAGTACGTTCTGTTATAATCTCTATATCGTTATATCTTAGTACATGTTAATTTTGTCCTGCTAGCTTTTGGCCAAAGTTTTTTTTTGAATCTATTTTTTCCATTGCTATGACCGCCACTTACTCGTGTCCATCCTAATGAGAATGTTGAAAAAAGATGTGAAAAATATTTTAACTCTTTTGATGAGTCATATTTATTGCATACCATACCGTTCTAGCGGGATTTCCCATGATTTTCTCAATTTATCATTCACTTACAGGCCGATCGAACCTTCTACCAGTCAGTTTATGCGTTGTGGTACAAATTCTACAACAACCTGTCAACCATCGGCCCAATTCGCCCCCGCTGGGAAGCAAAAGACTGTTCCTTTTTCCATATGGCTCATTACGGATTATCGGATTTGCGCACGTTTTTAGGGTTCGTAAGCCGAAATGGAATTGAGTTTTTACACCTCCGCCTCGCTTGGTCTTTGCGGTACACCGGCAAAAGACCTTCGAACAACCTACTCAGAGACATGGAAGGTAGTCGGTTATTTCATTAAGAGGATTTATTTAATGATAAAAGAAGAACTGGAGAGTTAAAGGTGGAAGGTAATGGCAAAACATAGGACACTCTGCGCTTCGTTCAAACCACAGTACGGGGTCAGGCTCGGGGTCCAGTTGACAGTGGGTGGAGTGCCGAGTTGTGTTGATTTTAATTAGTCACGGGAGCTGGCTTACGGTCAATCGTAACAACTGCAAACGCTTTGCTAACGGCTCTAACACGTAATCATGGTTATCGATAATTGGGTGCCAAATAAATTAGAACCCGGGCCGATGTCATTGATGTTGAACGATTTTTCAACCAGAATGTTGGGCGAAAGTGTAGCTGATGGGATTTTAGTGAATATTTGCTATATAATTGCAATCATGAAAAAACTAATCTATAAGCTTACGGTAGTACATGTTAATTCCTGGTAAAATAATTATAATATATCCTTTTGATCATGGTTCTATTTTTTATGCAAATTTTTAGATTGATCCCGTTTCAGCGCAATATACAAAGATTAAAAATGATCGAGTCCGTCAATACTCGTTTAACAATGTTGAAAATAGGCCTCATTCCGCTTTGTTGCTCCATGTGATATTTTCTAAAATATTAATACATTTTTGCAGTATCCCACACAACATATTTTGTAACGCTTAATCATGCTGTGACGAATCTATGTCCAAACTGAATACGCCCTAAACAAGCATTGATGAGGGGTTGCGCTAAATGGTAACCTAATAAAAACAAGCAAAAACAAACACGAACCTGCTGAAATAACCTTCTGGCCGATAATTGAATTTTGAAAATGCGAACCATATTGTGACAATCATCTTAAAGTTTATGCCATCCCGTATGCAAGGCGAAAAAAATATATTAGCCACCCCAACCCTTCGGGGCAGTTGAGCCCAGACCCTTTGCGTCCTTTACGTGAGGGTGCGGACTGCCTGAATAGCTGGCGTCATCGAATGCTTCAATGTATGGGATCCGCCACCGAAAACATATTTTCTTCGATTTTTATAGTCGAAACCCGTGGCCTGGTCTGAAGCAGCGCGGACGAATCAACGCTGATGATGGTGCTAAATGGCCCTTGGCGATGGAGGGTTTACGAAACCGATGAAGGTACCGGCAGCAGGCACTCACGGCTGTGATAATTGAATAATAAATTAGAACAATCCCGCGCGACGGCGCGTACAACCATGGGCACGCGACGACAGTGCGGCGATGAACTTGCGTGTGCCACAGATTCGGTCGCCGGAAAACTTCTTGCTGTACGTATCCGTAGGTTGATTTGAAAACCCGTTGATTTGAAACATGTAGTTTTATATGTAAACTTCAAGCAGTACGAAAACCAAACTCGCAATGGGAAGTTGTGAATTTTCCCCGAGGGCATTTCCTGCATTGGCCATGGCAAATGAATCCCGGATCGAGGTGGTTGGTTTTTCGGGCATTATCACCGACGCACTGTCGAACGCCGGCGTTTTGGAGGGGTCGACCGACCGACCGACGTCGATGCGTTTCACCCCTCGTAAACTTTGCACAATCCAGTTGCGGGAGTCATCAAAAAGTCACTAGGGACCACATCAGCGCCATCACCATCATCATCATCATCGTCAACAACAACATCCAGTGTCTTCCTGCTGGAACACTCAATCTCCTGCGCCCAGAGTCACGGTGAAGGGAAACCGAATCCCAAATCCGGAGGGTGCTAAAAGTTATACTTGATCTGATTTAAGTGAAAATTTATTGCATAAATTATTTATTGAATTATCTTCGCCGTAGAGACGTGTTTGTGCAGCAAGCGATGTGCCGAAAGCCAGGACAGGAGCTGTCCCATACGCGCAACGTTCGGAATATTCAAACGAATCGAGGGATTGGGAAATCTTCCCTTTTCAGATGCAACGGGTTCTTCACAGTCTTATGGCGTGAGAACCACGATGATCCCCGGATGTTGATTGAGTTGTTTTCACTGCTTGTTCAAGATGTTTGAGTGTTTATTTTCCTAATTAAATCAAAGATCTGCAAACAACATATGCCAGTGGCACGTAACTCGACGACGTTTTGTTATGTCGCAGATTGTTTCGGTAGCGTGCAAGGCCGGTAGTCAAACATAACGTTATGCGGCCAATTCCAAACTGATGGACTGTGTTCGGACGAGTGGTGTATACAATTCGCTCAGTTTGCTTTCCGTCCGACTGGTTACTTGTTTACCAAATTGATGTCGTCACCCTGTCTCTAAACCCTGACACGGCAGTATGGGTACTATTTCAAGGTAGGTTATAGTAGAAAAAACAACGCTTTGACAAACCTTGGATACAAGAACTTTCCTGAGTATTTATTGCAGGTGATTGAATATTTATCACTTTGTCGTGTTTGCATCGGACGGCCCCAGGGAACTGCAATTTTAGTAAAACTGTTGATCGTATCGCCGGAACCGATGGGATTATGTCATTGGGAGCTCACTATTTGCATAGAATCGGACCTGTTTTGTCAGCTCGGCTAAGGTGTTCAACTGACCTGTATTCATTCGACTCTAGCGCTGAAGATTTATTTACAGCTATCTAGTCAATCACTATAAAACGCTCTCGTAATGCAAGATTCTTGAGGTAAGAAAGTACCAGATAAAATCATGGTGGTCTTACCTCGAGGACTAATTCACACTAGGTGCCTGCTTTAATTTATTTGCACTGATATTTGCAAATATTTTTCATATTCAATTTAGACAATGTAACCGTTTGTAATATTAACGTAAAAACAATCAAAACTTAATTGTTTGCACACAATTGTTATGCTCTTATTGGTTTTAATCCTTTTGTAAGATTAGTAAAACAATTGTCTTGATACGTAAAATAATTCGCAACTGTTGTTACAAAATGTCCACATTTTACATAACACTTTTACCTCTTGCGCGACATCCATTCATAGTGTTGAGTAAGCGGAACGTTTCATAATCGATCAGGATTCGATGGAAGCGTTACTCTGTAAAATCTGCACGCAAATGGTCCGAGGGATTAGAATGTATAGAATGTGCTGCATTCGTCCCCCCCTCCCCCCACACCCAAACGTATGTACGTATAATCACACTGCGATGAGCTGCGGCCTCGGCATCACCGTCTCCACAGGCTTAGCTCTAGACGTCATCATAGATGTCACCAACATCGGCTCCACCAGCATCCTCGTCGCATCGATTCGGCGCAGGTCGTTTGACATATTTTCAACCACATCCATCGCTCACGAGGCAGACCCGTCGAAAAGTGACAAGGGTTGGTTAAATCGTATGAACCGCCTCCCGCTGCCCGGTTTGCCGTCATTCTTCTTCCCCCGTTACTGCCGGATCTTCTGCCGGCCGGAGAAAACCTTTTCCTGTGAATTGAGGATTGAAAATTAAGTCCATCCGTGTTCGAACTTCGATAAACGGATTACTTCCCATCCAATCAAACTGAAATTTCCAAATCCCCAAAATGACTGCCGTTGATGAATGTTGGCGCCTCGTGCCACCCCCTTTCTGAAGGATGTGCACCTCGCGTCAGATAATTCTTAACAGACTGCTATTGGCTACCGGTTGAACGAACCGGGGCTCTGTACCTAGCTCACCGCTTGCTAGCTGCTTCTACCGGTGGACTTTTGCTGTATCGAGTGTAACGCCGTGTCAAGGATTCCCGGCGTAGGAATGGTTGCGTGCCATACGATGCGATAGACCATACGATGATGGTGCTCGAGTGTGTACATACGTACACAGCCAGGATTTGTGTTTGGAGTACGTGAGTACCATTGGAATGGAATTCATCGTAACAAAGTGACCGATGAGTGTCTCTCGATAGAAATACGCTTTAACTGGTAGCCATTGATGTAATGTCCATGTTGTAGAGTTTGTTGCGGTGCTTTTGGGATAGAGGCACGATGTGGCCATATGTACGGTTAGATTCTAAATCAATTGCATTTGCGATCCGTATCTCGATGCTATCCACGCTTTTCGTTCTAGCGATTTGTCCTTAATAAGCCTTCTAAGCAAATTTATTTAAAATTAGGATAAAATGTATCATTTGTCTCAAAACCAGTGTCACATTTTTCATGTTAAGCCATCGTTTGTCTGCTTCGGACTGTAAAATATAATAACATCACCTTACAGATTGTGCTTGAGCTAGTCGAAACAAAACACTTACCTTCTCAAACATATTAGACGAAATTTCCACAACCAACAGCACCGGACCAGGGCAGGTATAGTGAAGCATGCCATTTTTATGTCGAAAAGTCAGAAAAACTCGTCATTGCCATAAATCATTTAATTTTCGCTTTTCTTAAAAACTTTCCAAGTGGCAGCTGGAGAAAGGCTACGAAAGTCGGTGCGTAAAACTTCTGCCGGTGTTATGAAAACCTTTGCCGTGGGTGTGGGCGCACCGTTGTATCGTTCATCTTTAGCCGTAGTGAATGGAAAAAGTTGGTCTTCTGGCGGCAAACTGTCTTGTGGCAAAACAGTACAACGCGCTCGGAAGGGTTTTAATGTGATATTCGTAAGTTTTCCACACACACACACACACACATATGACCGCTTGCGATCGATGGCATTGAAGCACAACTGCACACATGAACACATTGTGAAGATTGGATGGTAGTGCAGTATTGTTTTTCAACCAACAGGGAACACAACTTAAATCTGACGGCAGTTTGGGCTGATGGGTTTTAGGTATTGCGTAATTTAAAAATCTTTAGCTCCTTGGGTAGATTGCGTATCGAAAGATTGAATTTGTTGGTCAAATTTTGAATTTTGAAAATCTGAGTCTCGAATAATGAAACTTTTAAGACAATTCCAGTTCCATGTGTTCATAAAAGGCTATGGCAAACATTCTCATTTTAAAGTTTCTCTAAAGTTGTTCACGAACAGAGCGGTCCCTGGAAATTGACCCTAAACTGACCACATTTTATAGAAGATGTCTAAAAGCTGGACACCTTTTCTCGTATCCTTTAGTTGGGTTATTTCTCTATCTTCTAAACTAAAAATGAGCTCAGTTTTGGTTGGACGTGAGAACAGCATAGCCAAGACTTTGCAGCAGAAGGACAAACCCTTCATAATCCTCTAACCACCAGTCAACACAAATCATAACACTAGCTCGGTGTTAAGGACATAGAACCAGAAGATAAAGAAATGTACAATCATTTATCCTAATGATTAATAGTTTAATTAGTATGATCTACATCGCTTCAGTAATAGAACATGAAGTTTGGGTTTATTTTATCCTCATAATCTATCGTACTTCTACTTTGGTGTTTAATAAAACCCGGTAAATTGTAAATTATTGAAAACGAAAACTTTTTAAGTCTTAATTATTTTTTTTTCGATTTGTTATACCCGCAAAGTTATTTAGACGAGTGCCTATTACCAAGGCATTAGAGTTATATGTAATTTTAATTGTGGAGCTTGATATAATAGCATTCGCCTACGGTTCTCGCCCCTCGTGTAGTAAAATCAGAGTCCCGCCAAACAAGGAAACCCATAAATAACAGGAAGCAACTATTAAAAATCCACCATTTTTTACAGTTTCACTGTGACCGTCAACGCCAGACATTGGACACTTTTATGACGCTGCGCCGGGGGTATGGCCGCCTTCCGTTAAAATTCTAAACATGCTACAAATAATCCTCAGCCCTGAGTGGATGGAATGTGCCATTCTACGGCCATCTTGCACAGCGGGCGGCAGCATAATGTTGCTGTTAGGCTGACGATGATGTTTAGGATGAGCCGCAGCGCTCCAGCGCGTTTCTGTGTAGCGCTCTGAAAAGCCCAAAGACAAAAGCCAATGGAGTGTGTGTTTATGCTGTCTGGGCAAGCGGCTTTCTTTGCGTTCCTTCCGCGGCGAATTTTCATACGCACCCTTATCGTGCGCTTGCCACTACTCCGTGCGATGGTCCTGCTCCTTCACTCCGGCACAAACACACTCACCACTCGCACACGGTCTGCCTCGCCCGCAGTAAAAATGGGCAGAATTTATGCGAAAAAATTAATTGCACTCATATGCAGCACTCGGGTGCTGGTTGGATAATCAGTTTCCCGGTGGTGTCTGCTGCTGCTGCTGTGGATGTTCCCGCCACCAACCAGCAAAATACAGCGTAAAGGAAACGATTCGTCGATTCGAATACCACCCGCAACGAGGCCCTGTGTACGGACGGGGACAAAACACAGTTTATTCAGCGACATTTGCTCAATGCAGTATGGAGGAAGATCGCTGTCCACGACAGGCGCCAACTGTCGCGCGCATTTTAAAATCAAAACACTACATCACACTCGCGCGCAGTGGAAGACAAGCCATTAACCGTTTTTTGTTCCTTAACTCTTGAATGGCAAATGCGCTTGTTGATGTGTTGCATCCTTACACTACACTACATTGCGATGAAGTTTCTTAGTTTTAGTTTTATTTGTGCATTGCATAGTTTACAATATGTAGTTAGCATTTTGTTTTACAACGGTCTAAATAGAATGTGATAAATTTGATATTTAAAAATTGGTGAAGCTTCACCGGACCTGGCTTCTCCTCGGAAGGTTAAAGGTTCCAAAATAAACATCACAGCCGGGGTTGCATCTCACACCACTACTGCCCATGGTGTAGCAAAGGCGTATGAAACGATCTGCTGGAACCTGGATGGCTGGAGCTGGTGCTCGCATTTGGATGATTATGTGGAATGAATGAGTGCATTTAATTACTTTACCCCGTCATGCCCATACCTGCAGAAGTGCGAACCACCCCGGTTCGGCCCACCGTGAATGGGTAAACTTAATGAGAAAAATGAAAATAAATATGATACAAAAAGTATATTCACGTAAACAAAACATTCTATTTTGTTTCGTTCTATCCACGAGCGCTCTTTTCACAAGCCTCCCGTGTGCTCGTCAACCGTTTAGTGACATCCAAATGTGTGCCCCTTTCCGGAGTGCGGGCCCATACGTGCATAATGAAATAAAAATATTAAATGTAGTACCTGTACATCGCGCGCGTATGCACCGAAGAAGCTGTTCATATATTTGCGGCATTCGAGTGTGTTGAGTAAAAACGCGGGCTAAAGTTCTGCAACAAGCCGGTCTTGTTCTATGCTTCTCCCGAAAAGATGGCATTCATCAATTTTCCACATCCCGCGAGTCCTAACGAGATGGGTGTAAAAGCACATAAATTACTTCTAATTATGGAGCGTAAGCGAACTTTGACATGCACCCGTGTGTGTGTGCCCTGCCGTGGATCTTCACGGGGAAGAACTTATCCTGGACTCACTGTTCCAATTGGAGTCAGGGTTGTTGTTTGTATGTATTGCAGCGCATTGCAAGTATGAAGTGAACTGAATAAAAATTGCTACACTTTACCCGGTAAACAGAACATGAGTATAGTAAGAAAAAAAACTACGTTTACATGTTTCGCCAAACAGGTTGCATCCAGCGGGAACTTCAACCACAAGAATGGGATGATATATTTTGCTTCAAGATATACTTGTTGTGCCGATTGGACAGAACAGTGCAGTATGAATGTTGCGCAGCTAACGACAACACAAGCACGTAAAATCCATCAAAACTGAGCGGTTGTGAAGAGCAGGTGCAGTAAAGAGCAAAATTAATGAGATCTTATTTTCACCCCCTTCTCTGTTACTTAGCGCAAGGTTGCACCGTGCAGTACTTAGACATCTTTGAAAAGAATTCGTCCTGGGCCACTACAAAGATCACTCATCAAGATCGCGGTGAAGATCGTGGCACAGGTTACATTGTACGGTACGTCAAGTTGAAGTGACGATAACAATTTTTACGCGGGTTAGCAGCTGCAACTATGCAGTTTGAGAGCTTATTTGCCGGCTAACGTACGTGCGCGTATCTTCGGTTGGGATTCAGCAGTTAGTTACTTGGGTAACTTCAAATAGTTCTATAGGAAGGCTTTTATAAGACCGGTATGACCTTATCTTGTGGTTTGCCCCACAAGAAGTTATAACTTGTGCGGATGTAGTTGAATGTTCAATATTATGCTTGCCCTCTTTTGGAACAATTGGATAGTACAAACTAACAAATTAAAATGTGTTCAAGAAATAATCAACAACCCTTGTCGTTGTTAGTTTGCAACAATTAAAAGTAACAGAACATAATTTAGTATTAAGTGCCAGTAATTTCTCTTCAACTATCACCGCAACAATGACCGTCCGGAACATAATGTCTACTTTTCTCGATGATTGTGATTTGCATGAAGCAGCACTGTGGTTAGTAAAACCAGCAGCCTCCCAAAAGGTGGTTTCCGTCAGGGTTGCTAGAAGGAGCGAACCTTCATCATCGCTATGACACGGCACACTGAAATGCACAGAGAGTACGTACGGTAGGAATTAATCTGTTGTGCTAAAGGTGTGATGTAGAATTAATGCTCACCGCTTTTCATCCAAATCTTCTCGGTACGGTACGGCTAGTGCAATTATCATAATCACCACTTCATGTTACGCCGACTGCGTCCGAGGAGTTGTGGCAGCATTCCGATACAGCTCAGCTGCCCGACAGTGCAGAGGGCGACGACGGCAACAATCGACGGTCCTCGGTCGGTTGGTAGACGGATGGTTAAGTGGGTGATAATAATGTAATCGGAAAACAGAGACTGAAAAGGTGCACTGACGGAGGAGGAATCCTTTTTCCGATTACGTCTAATGCGGCTGTAAAGGAAATCAATTGCTAATTGTACAGTGATTAGTTGATGAGCCGGCCGAAATGGTTTGAAAGGAAAAAATGTTTCTAAAAGGTGGCAACAGTTGATGCAGAAAAGGACGGGATTTTTTTCGAATTTAGTTTAAAATGATTTTTATATTCATTTTCATAACAATTGTCTCAGTTATGATACAAATTATTAATAGTGTAGTAAATCGCAATTTATAATTGATTGAAACACCAGGCTTCGTCGTAATGCAGCACTTTGGGAGTAACATTCTTGCATAAGCTAATTTTCCACGCTTGACTAATGGATATGAATTTTAATTTTGCACGTCATCTCCACCATTGTCCTCGACTGATATGCAACATTTTTTTTTGCAAGAGCCGTTGCTTCCACTGATCGGCATTTTGTAGCGTTCTTGCATTGTATCGTCGCTCGGCCAAACATGTGCCATCGTTCCGAAGGGCCCCTAGCAGAGAACATTCTCTGTCGAGTTTTCGCCGGGACAAACTCCCTAGTCTGCAGCCCAAAAAAAGTGAATCCCCGAAAAATAAAACACCAACCCAAGAGAAAAGTGTGCCACAGCAAGAACCCAACCCAGCAAGAAGATGGCAACGATGACGAGGATTCTTAAAAATTATTTTGAGAAAATATTTTCCATATTAGGCGCTTAATTCATCACGGGAAAAGCCCACGACGCACTATCAATCATATTTCCCATCATCATCTTCGACCTTTCCGAATGGCCCGGGACAAGCAGTCGGGAGTGAAATCATTAGGGAAGAAGGATTGAGGGGCGATGCGATTCGATATATTTGCGAGCCTGTGTGTCCGGAGAGCGTTTAAATGCTGGTGGCCCGAGGACCCGATGCTCGGTGCAGTGGTGCCTCCACATCAAGGTTGATGACACTGTCATAGTCATGCTGTGTTAGTTATTGATTTACGAAAATTAATTCACGCAAAATGATAAGTGAAATTGTTTTCCGTCCCGCTGCTTAATGGGGGGCCTGTCATTTTTGATGAACAACAACAACATGATGATCTCCATGTGCTGGATAACGGAGGGCTTGTAACAAAGTTGAAAATTTAATTCATACTTTACGGTTTCGTTAGTACTTGCTAGTAATTTGAATTAACCAATACTATTTACCATCTACAGTTTCCAATCGTAATTTTTGTTGTTGTAAGTTTTAAATGAAACAGTTTTCTCGAGCAAAATGTTTCACTTTCCATTTCGGGGAAAGAGTAATTTCTGCTATCGTCACCACTTGATATTTGTGCTTAAGTTTACCCTCCGGTGTGGGGAAACTGTTCGCGCGCAAACCTTAACAGCAGATGGAAGTGGTGGCTTTTGGCAAACTTTTTTATTATTATTAATAATAATAATGTCACCTCGCAGAAGCGACGGCGAGGGAAACTTTTAATGAGATTTTATTTGTTTTCAATTAAATGTTTTATCAACCCCTGGGCCCATCCTGGTTCCCATCGTGAAATGCTGATGCTGGAAGGAAGCAAAGCAGCTGACAAACAAACAAAGAAAAAGGAGAGAAAAAATTACGCACACAGAAACAACGATGGCTTGCTAAAATTTTCTTGTGCAATTTAACGAGTTTTCTTCTTTTCTCTTTCTCTCTCTCGCTCTCTCTCTCTCTCCACCACTAAGACGCGCTTTTAAGCGGCGAGTTTAATCGAACGTCAATCTTTTGGCGGGCAATTGTGTTACCTTTCTTTTGATGATACTGCTACTTGGTAAAATTTTGTGTGTTCCAAGAGTGTGCGTGTTTCGAAACCTGGGCTGATAAAACCTGAAAACTGCACAAAAAAACGTACACGTACATTGTTCCGATAATGACGATGACGAGCAGGCAACCTTCAGAAGCTGGAGGATATTTTGCTTGCTGCGGCTGAACATCAATTTAAGAAGATGAGTTGGGAAAAAAGGCTTACCGCAGGAAAGAAGTCGAGGAGTGCGTTTTGCTGACCGAGCTGGATGTATCGTATTGGTAATAGTGGGGATGTGGTCGTCAATATAGGCGAAGCTGGGAAGTAAATGTGTGATTTTAAAAGCAATATTGAATTTAAAAGAAACAGATTTACACATGTGCAAAGAATAAAACCGAAATTCTTGCCGATATATTTGACTTTTGCATAAGGTTTTTTCGGATAACGGTTGGTCCGGAAAAGTGTAAGTGGCCACGATCTTTCACACGAAGGTACTGGAATCTGACAGACGATCCTGGACTCATGTGTACCATTATATAACCCGCATGTCCTAGCAGATCATTAAGTTAAAAGGCGACAGAAGAAATGCAATTTGAATTAAACGGGTATTATCGTGCATCAGTTAGAAGTGTACAGGTTTCCGATCAAACCTTTTTTCATGTGCAATCTACAAGTTCACAATTTTAATGTATTAGAACAACCCGCTGGATGAACCGGGATTTAGTACTTCTTTTATTCCCGATATTTGAATGCGATAATGAAATCATAACAGCTGTTAAGTGCTCCTTCAAGTAGGAATCTGTATCCATTCGTTTAAAATGTAGTCAACCCGCGGTATGACAATTCTTGAAACAAAATTCATTAAAGTAACTCTTTTAATCGATGGGAAAGATAAGATATCTGGTTAGCACGGGGTACATTATTGTGACCAATTTCAAACCCCTTTTTGGATTTCAGATTCAGCGATGAACAACGTCAGGCAGTACGGTAGGACAGGCGCAGTATTCAACGAGGCAGTAGGAGTCTCGTGCGGAGAATCTTCCTGTGCACAGAACCGACCAGTAAGCTACGGGTAAGTCAAGTGAAGAAAGTCAGAAATTGCAGGCCAAGATCTCTCCACCAGAGGTGGGTTTTAACAATGTAAGGACTGAGCAGACTCGAGAGGCTTAACAAGCTAACAAGGAATCTCCACTCGATCAGTGAATTCGATGCAGCAGAGATCTCCAGTTCTCATTCCGCTTTGAGCCTTCAAGGGGCTTAATCCGCTACTGTTCTAAACGCCAAAGACCAAGAAGGACGTGCTTGCAAACAAATGTTATTTAAAGCTCGTAACGGTGCAGATTTATGAATTCGATTAATATGTAATTTTTTAAGAACTTTCTTTCATATATTGAAAATTAATGACTTCAAAGGATAATGGTTTAAAACGATTTAAACAAGTGAATACAGGCAACATTTTGGTTTCAAACATGGCTGTTCGCGCATCAGCACGATATCGTTTTGTGTGCCTTATCTACAAAATCTTAGTTTGTCGCTCCATTTTCAACCTGCGTATCATTGCATCTGTATCCTGTATTGCACGTTCATTCGTTTGGGCTCAGCATCTCGTTAGCACTCGTCTGCACACGCCCCGAAATGTACCACTTTCCAGCTTTTGCACACACTCACTTTCGATTCAATTGCGCGCGCTTCCCTTTCGTTTTGGGTTGCAATCGAAATAATTGAAAACTTCTCAACGAGCATCATGCTCCGAGGGCGAACCACTCGAGTGGCACACACAGTCGATGTTGCTGCATTTGGCAGTGGTAGAACCATCCATCCTTCGAAAGTGGCTAAAACATTCGCCCGGGACGCAGGATTAGACGCGTATTATTTACCTTACCCACTGCGGATACCGGGTGCGGACGAACGCACTTTAGTCTAACCACTACTCTTGTACGCCCCTGCACGTGTACGGCCAGAAGCACGCGGGCCCAAAGCGCGTGGACGAAGAACGCTTCCCGAGGTTGCAAGAGTGATTTTTGATAGACCACTAATTACACACTTCATCACATGTTCACGTGATTTTTGAATCCCTGGCAACAGCAAAGCGCCGCCACCACCGGGTTGAAGTGATTTTCCGTGGAGTAACGAGGGAAATTTTTCAAATCTCACAACCCCACACTGAAACGTGGATTGAAAAAAAAAAATGAAGAGAAACATAAAGCTGACCATCTAAAAGGACTTTTCGCTTTTCCCGCCTTCTCGCACCAGCGATGCCACCGGTGCCTTCGAATCCAGTCGAACGTTTCCCATGCTATGCTGATGGCGATGCTGATGGTCGATGTTGCTTACAGCGTGAAATGAAAATGGTGCTCCATGCACTCAGTGAAATGATTATAATTATAATTTTGTACATTTAGTCCGTTTCGAGCCGCCTTCCACATCATTAGCGAAATGAGTTCCGAATTCGCTGGTTGTTGGGTTTGTCTGTGCACGGGTAGATTTTTTTTTTATTCGGTCTGTTTTATTCATCAAGTACCGCGCGCACTGGTATTCATTTTGTCTGCAAACCCCACCTGAATGTGAATGATGAATGTTACAAAGTCTACACAAAATCCGGTGCGATTTCCGATTATAAAATCTGTTCGTGATTTGTCGCTGCAGCAGCTAGGGTTTGTGACGAGGTACAAAATAGGAGGTAGCTGCATGAAGATCATAAATAGAATTAATTAAAAAAGATCTTTTTTCGGGATATTTTAGTCTATCTAGTATTTTTATAGAGTATGAAAAAAATCTGTAAGTAAATTTTCATTATTTACACAAGTAAAACATATTTATGCAATATGCAAACTATGCAAAACGATGCAAACTAGTGTTTGGAGATGCGTGACTCGGAAGATTCGAAGGTCCAACACCTAGGAAGATTCGAATCGGATTAGATACTAAATGATGAATCCGATTCGGATTCTACAGTGATTCGACATTGATTCCGGACGATAATCGATTGAGATTCACTTCGATTTGAATCTGATTAGGATCCAATTGGGATTCAATTGGGATTTAATTGGGATTCCATTAAGATTCTATTGGGATTCGATTAGCATTGGGTTGGGATTCGATTGGGGTTACATAGGGATTGGGTAATGATGGCTGGGTTGGTCTAGTACTGTTGTTTGCTTGATCGATTTTTAGTTAGTAGTCTCTTCAGTACGAGCACTGCAAGACTGCACCATTCTTAGGCGGTATAGTGAAAAATAAAAAAAGAAATAAAAAATAGATAGTAAATATTGTTCTATTTAGTAAAATTGAAAGCTAAAATAAAAGTATCAAAAATGAAGAAAAACATGCTCTACACTGAGACAAAACGAATGTTAGTAACTTTATTATGCTTCAAACGTGTACAAAAAAGTAGCTAAAACATCATACATTCTTGTCTGTAAAATATTATAGTTAATATCTTCTGCGTATCGGCTACATAAAACTCGTTTATACCATAATTCCTTCGATCAACCCCTGTTGAAAAAAAAATGTAGCAGGAAACGTTAATGTCACCTTTATCTTGTCCGTTTACAACTTCCCTTCATTTGTCTTGACGATGGGGTCTTCGAAGATTGAGTGTCCATATAGATAACTGCTGGTCCGTGTTATCCGGTGCGCAAGCGAACAGGATGAACAAGAAAAAAAAACACATTCGCTCTACCTTCGCCAAAGAAAATCTCCTCGGAAAACATGGACCGACCCAACGGTTTTTAAGGCATGCCCCAAATCTGTTTCCTTAATGAGAGACAGATAGGCGGGTTTTTCCGTAGCGAATGTTGCTGTGGTAAACCCTCCGGCCCGCCCGACACACCATCCCATGGCAAAAAAGAGGGTGGAAAAAAGACGACATTCTAGACCAGTGCTGCGCCTGTTATTATCGATTCCGGTGTGTAGGATTTTTTTCTCTCCTTTGCTTGCTCGTTGCTTTACCAAATTTGCCATCTATTTATCTTACTGCTTGCTGGAGGAAAACACTCTTAAGTTGTGATTTGAATCCAGGCGTCCGAACCGAAACCGGAAGCATCTTCTAGAGGGATACTTTAATGCAATGGACAGGCAGTCCCAATCCGATTGGACCAATTGTGCGGGATCCTAGCGATGGGCAGTAGTGGTAGAATTGGTTTCGACGACCTGACGCTGCAGGATTATAAATCTTGTCTGCCGACCGGCGCTAAATGGGAGAAACAAATTGCTTTCCGTCGTCGGTGGGTCATTTGGGAGGTGGGTAGTGGTCTGTGCTGAGATGAATGGAGCGGCAGTTAATGGTTGGCGGTGGGTCAAAAATAGGCAGGAGAATCCTTCCTTGCTTGATAGAAATGGCGTTCGTTATCCGACTCTCAGGACGTTGCGAATATTCTGAGAAATGGGAAAAATTGAAATAATTTCATTTTTAATGATTAATGGAAGGTTCTAAAACTGCGAACTGGTTGTGTTGTGCCTAGGATTTCGTTTGGAGACTTTAAACCTATATCGTTCTTAAAATACTTCAAATTCTAAGCATTGAAGAATCGTTTCCACGTGCCTCTATAGTTAGGATGAATTCGCAGTTTGAAGACATGTTTCATTCAATAATATGAGCATAACATTCAAAATAACTTGCTCTGTATGGAGACTATTTTATGTTCGTGTTTTCTTTTCCATTTGTATATTTGTTTCCTCAGCTCTAAAAGGGTGCGATTGCGGTAAAAATTCACGCCAAACATTCCTAGCGTGACATCGCGGTCGCTGATTTCAATCATCGTCGTGAGTTGCGAAGAAACCAAAAAAAAAGCAGCAAACATACAACCTCTCTACCCTACGATCTGTTGCGCATAGTACACCGTACTGTACTCCTACCGAATGCTTTGATGTTTGCACGGGCTCTTCTTTCATCTCTACATCGCTGAATGTCGAAATTGTGAACGAAATGACATCTGAGGAAGCCCCACACAAGCTTAAATATGCAACGCAGTTCCCTATTCTGAATGCGTGTATCACCCACGGATAGGCATTAGGTTTAGGCGGTATCGAAGCTTTGTGGTTGAACCTCCTTTTAATGCAGCGAGCGTTCTACAATACTGTTCGAAGAAACGGTATGTCACATGCAAAGCTGCGGCATACAGCAGCGCGCCTTTGGTTAGTTTTTTCAATCAGGCTGATTTTTAATTGTGCCTCATTGTTGCGTGAAGGTGCAGAACAGCGAAGATCAGTCACCCAGTGCACTTGGTGCTACAGGTTAACTGATTCCTATCGAACTCTTTACCATTGGTTTTAATCACTCATGAGTATAGTTATCCTTCTACATGTAACAAATAAGCGATGTGCATGCGAACACATGTGTTTTTGTTTAATAATAATAATTTGTTTTCTTAAAAAAAGTGTTATTTTCCTACTAGCAAGTCAAATCTAAAGGTCAAATTTGCCTTTAGAAGTAACAGCTTCAGGTGATGTGAAATATGTGGGAATATGATATTATTAGTTTCTTGTTTTTGTGGATTACCATTCAGCCGTAAAAAAGTAGTCGTACTGTCTCGAGATGATTAAAAGATGATTAGACGGATAATGTGTTTGTGAAAGAAGGTGGAAAATTGATTCGATATTTTGTAGCTTGGGCATTCTTGTTTCTAGAATCGTAGAAGGTATGCCAGCTGATTTTTTTAACGAAAATGTTTTGTAAGCAGGTTAGAACATCTAGATATGGAAGAGTGAGACCCGTTGGAATAGCTTGATGGTGAATTGTGCTTAAAAAATTAAATCATTTATTTATTTTTCCAACGAATTAGACTCGCCAGGCTCCAGGGTGGACTGTTCATGAGAATGGTACCGGACGTCCCAGCCCGTAAAGTCTTTTAGGCCATCCACCCGTACAGAGGAGGCATGTAGGCCAAACTTAGACGGAGTGATGGTATTGACGCGTCCGCCAGAACGGCCAGGATAACGGATTGGCTGACGTGGCGCTGGACCGTTGAGTGGTATCGAGGATTTTTGGAGCTGGGCAAGACCGTGGACGAAGCGGTTGTACCACCTGATAACTAACAAACTATTTTTCCTTAGTGCTTATTCTTATGCTATCTTTGCCTTAAACCTCATGTTTCACTGATGTATTAAGAAAGCCATTCGAAAACTTTTCCATTTGTTAAAATTATTGAAGCAAAACAACAGCTACTCTAAAAGCTAACCGTTTATGCTGAGTGCAAGAACGTATTAAATTTATTTAGACATTATGTGTTATTCGAGGAGTTGTTCTTCTCTAGTTAGGTGAAGCTATGCATGTAATGTGCTCATTTTAGGACATTCACCTTTGTACTTTCACCCTCCAGTTAAAGTAATTGGAGCTCTTCCCTCTTCAACATAGAAAGATCAAACCATTATTTTCTAACCACACCTATGTCATAAAATCCCTCCGCGGTATTCTTTTGTTCTGCATTTTTTAAAAAGCAAATTACGTTTTCTCATGTCACCACCGTTTTAGGACGGTTCGTAAAATGTGAAAAATATGTCAAGAAAAGTGGGGACAACTATCCTATACCGCGTTGCATCCGCTGCACTGTCTTAAACCATTCCAAGTCTTCGCTTCGCTATCGCACGGACGTTCTTGAAGGCATCCGGGCGCTTACATCAAATTACAATTGCCCAAATACCCAACTAACCACAAAACCGTGCGAAGTCAGCAAACTCGATTCGAGCGAATTGGGCTGAATAAATCAAAGAAGAAATCATATTTCCGGGCTCTACTTTGCCGGGTTTCGTTGCATGCATTTCATGAATACATCAGACGGGGCAGTACGTGTCACGTTTGATGACTGTTTCTCGGTGGGGTCGGTTGATTGACACACGAGAAGATCTGCGTCCCGAATCCATCGTTCGGAGGGTCGAACCCGTCGTATGGCCCTCGTTTAGAAAGGTTCAAAAGTTATCTCTTTGTACTGGAAGCATCAGCTGCTGGCATCTCCTAGATCGGTAGTGGCTAAGATGCAACATCTTCTTTCGGGGTTCTGGTGCCCTTCGTTGAGCCACTTACCGTCGCTGTCTGATCCACGGTGGACCGTTCCAATGTATTCCTGGCAGCAGTTTCGTTGATGTTTCCTTTGTTTGCCGTGCTGGACTAGCATTTGTGACACATTACAGGGGTGAAGCACTTCTGTGCTGCAATGGGTTTTCTTTCCATTTTTCCTTGCTCTGTAATACAGACACTGTGCCGACCGCAAAAAAAAGAATTCGTTCACTCTCACTCTCTAATTGGCAGCGCTTGGGCTGTGTCCGTTGTGGCGATGGTAAACAATAAGGAAGATCACTTGGAAGGCGACAAGTCATAAAGATTTTTTGACATCTTTGATTATTGCTCCCTTTTCTCATTGTGGTGAAAGTAGTTTCGGTTGAATGAAAAGGGATGTCAGCGTTCTTTTTTTATGTTGCTCGCCATGATTAGATAGGTGTTAATCCTTGGGCCAACAATTTCTTCGGTCTGATTGCGGTTACCAAACAAAGCAGTTCCGCTTTCGTAAGTGACACTCGTAGAAATTTTATATCAGTTTGAAGCCATAAGGTTACACTTTATAGGGCTGACCGCTAATTTCACACAGCGCAACAAACTATTCGCAATACTAATTAAATTTTATTTATTTGAATTTTAGCTTCCATGAACATTGGTTCGCTTATGGATAGACCTTGTTGTAGAAAATACACAATTGCGCAACACAGGCGTCATTTTTCCAGCATTTGGCAATCGCTTTCCAAAGCACTGCTTTCCATTTTCTCACCAACGCTACATAATAACAGTGCAGTCGCACGGTAAGTTGATCGTGCCTTCCATGTCATTGTTCGTCAATTATGGTAAGAGTACATTAATCATACGCTAAATTTTCCCATTCAACATTCGATCAGGCAAAGAACTCATCAATCTTGCCCATTGCTGCCCATTCCCTCCATTTCCCGTTCGCCCCTTGCGCTAGAATAGAGGTCCCTTTCGATCAATCTCTGCCGGAACTGACCGCCGTATGGTAGGTCAGTGTCAGTGGTGTGCTGCCATGTGCCTGGGGTACCTCTTTTACATACATTGTTGAACATTCAAGTGCAACTTTACCACATACGCTAGCAGCGCAAGAAAGTTGGCCCACTGATAGACGGGCTGGGCAAAGTTGTAAAACAAACTCGCCGTGTGTGAGTGTGCGACGGAAGTTCGGCTGATGTACCGTGCGCAAGCTTCGGTAGATCGTGCAAACCGGAACCACAAGCCCCCATCATTAGCATCGTTTGATTTGATTTGCTGTGGTCACATTAGCGTAGCATCGTGACACAATGGCGTAAATAATTACTGTAAATTAATAACAAGTATCAAGGTACTTGAGTGGTAGCCAACGTACCGTCTCCCTGTTTCGGATGCGCTTGCCAGCCAGCCAGCCAGCAGCAAGAGCATTTAATGACATTCACCCTCGACGAGTCAAGTAGCAGCAGCGAGAATGCCATGCTCAGAATGGCACTGCACAGTTTTCGAGTGTGCGGAGGATCAATGACAAAAAGTTAAGCGTGTTTCTCACTTTTTGCTCTACTACCATTTGAAGATCAAAACATTTCCGCTTCTCGGCCACGAACGGACGCCTTCCGAGTGTGGCTTTATTGTTCGTACCGCTGCCACTATATTGCTGTGTCTTTCAGTGTCTTCGATGCGCTACACATTGTCCGCCACCAATTGTCTACGTAATTCAGTGCATAATTGAATGTATGATACCGTTAATCCATCGATGATATGGGATTATTGTTGTTGATGATCGTTTACACCAAGCGTACGATGATCGTTGTTTGCAGTATAGCGTTGTGTATCAGGGTGGTAAAAGGCTCGAGCACCATCAATGCTTGTAGGAAATAGAAGAATGGAAATTGATCCTTGACGGTTATTCCATTCACCGTGGGAAGAAATCGGTTTAAGTCGAGTGGGAAATGGTGTTGGGAAATCTCTGTTGTGATGCAACTGTTCATCATGAAATGATATTCTTTTTCAAGAATTCTTGGTGTATAAAATTTGAAAACTAATTCACAGAAAGTCAGAAATGGCAGGCCGAGACCTCTCGAGGTTGTAGTGCCAAGGCAGAAGAAGAAGAAAATTTTGAAAATATTTACAGTTTTTAACGTTTTATGTTAAGCATTTAAACAACAGTTCTGAGTAGAAATCAAAATGGCATTTCAATCACAGAGTCAACATAAAGTAGTCAACTGCTCAGGCAGACACCATCACGAAGCCTTTAATGGCACCGTTGGGCAGCATATCGGTAAGATATAGTCGAGGACGGACAGTTTGCAATATCCGGTGACAGTGGCGACTTGTGGCACTTTGCAAGATAGCTTTTCCTCGTCACACACTCTGTCCTTTCATCGGGACGGATATTTCCATTTCCACAATCGCCTGGTTTGCCGGTAAGAACAGCTTACGGGGGTTTTGCTGAACCATCTCGCCTATTCGGCTGCTTGCTTCACTCGACACTACTTACTTTCGTTCGGGAAACTTCCTTGGAATCTTCGGTGCCGCATTTTCTTGCACGAGAAAAAAAAGTTCTTTGCTTCTTGTGTCCAGCAGTGTCGCCGACCAGTCCAGCGCCAGAACATTTTATTCTTCTTCTACTTCGTCCTGGCGGACCGTTTCTACCCGGTCGGAAATTTCACACGGGGGCCATTTTCTTTTGAGAGGTTAAGATGTGTTTACTGTAGAAGCTGGCAGCAAACCAGCTAGCAAAGGACGACAAAAAAAAGAAGCAAAACCACACGAAGGAATGAATGCAGAAACCTTTCGCCGAAATCGTTTTAATGTGTTTTCCGTCCAAAGCATTCCTTTATGCCATTATTATTTCTACCACCCGCTGTCCGAGCCGCCAACATTCTGGTGCACATCAATCCAAATGTTTTTCTTTGCCTCGGCGAAATAGCCTTCAGTTTGGTTCAGCTAGCTACTAGCTGCTTACTGGAATGATGAAAATGGTTGCCACGATGCTTATTTAGTATATTTTTTGAACAGGGTTTTGTTGGAACGAGGAAGTTTTGAGCACCATAATTTTTCGATTTTGCAAACCTAATTTAAATGTCTTATAACCTTAACTTAACTGACTTTTAAATTACCTAAATATTTCCTGTGCTAAATTTATCTTTGTCTATCTCACACGCTAATTCCATTAGTTTCCTCTATTAGTACCTCCACCACTGCGGAATACTATTAGGGGAAGGAGAGGCCAATGTTTAATGAACGGCTGTAAGCGCTAGGATGCAAAATTGTGGAATAAACTGGCTACAGGGATAAATTTTTCTGCTCCGATGTGGCTGATGCGGCATTCCACATTTACATCGGCTGTCCGATTGAACCGGAAACGAATCCTTCGATGGTCGGATGCAGACGCATTTCGATGTCCGATTGCAGTAAATACCACCCTAAGGGGTTTTATTATATTTTTCTCCGACATCCGGCATCAACCTACGCTGACGTTTCCGACGTGGCGTTACGGTGTTTTCGTGTCCGTCTAGGAACTTCTTCCCTTCAATTTCCATCAAGCTAGCTTCCGGGTGGTAGTTGCTCTACTGCCTTTGGCTCTATAACTCCATATGATAGGCTATTTTAACGACCATGGCAAAAGCAAAAGCCTTCAGGAAATGAACAATTACGCATTGATTACACATTATGCAGGAACTTACATAATACAGTGAAACTTATTTGCAACTCCGTGTCGATAATAAAAATAAAACTACGTTGTTTATATGAAAACACTTTTATACCTTTTTTGACCCGCGTCAAAATGGAAACCACCTTTCCTAGTGAGGATAAAATATTATTATTCCAGCATAAAACTACTCCCATCGGTTTGGCCTAATATAAACCGAGCAATTTCATGGACGAATGGGCGAGATGCAATCGCGCCCTAAGGAGATGAGCAAGGAGAGAAGAGAAGAAAAAAAAACAACAGCGAACTGCAAATAAAAACCCATTACAAAGCAGACAAGTCCTACCGAACATCCGCCCGGCAGCCAGCCAACCGAACGAAGCGGAAGCATTAATCGGACTTCCGGCGCACTGGCCGGCGTTCGAGTGAGCGATAACTTCCGGATGCAACGATGCGCAGAAGCAGGAGGAGCATTTTGCAGGATGGTGGTGATTTTTTAGTTTGCCATCGTATTTTTCTTTCCTCCTCCGGCGTCAACCATCATTGGTGCCCATAGCCATTGGGTCTAGTTCGTTCGGTACTGACGCTCGCTCCGCTCGTTCCGCTGAACGATGTCGATCCTGGAGAGAGAAAATAAAGAAAATAGCTAGGACAGAATCTGCCGTTTCGTACCGCATAGGTCGTTTTTGCGTACCTTTAGCTAAGAACACAAAAAAACTGGTCCGAGGTGGCAGAATGCGCTAAAAGATACGGACAAACGGAACACTGCAGGCTATGAGGGTACAGCATTCATCTATTAGAATTTTTGAATTCCAGGACTATACCTTTCTAACGTATAAGATTATTTGCAGCAAAACTCTTAGGATTACCTATGGTAGCTCGTACAAATCTAAATCTATATTTATTGTTAAATTGAAATGATAATTTTGCTTAATGCCATTTATATTGAATATTATTATAGTCTAATTAATTTTCAAATAACACAAATTAGAATTCCAAAAGATGATTCGTCGATCAAACTTCGACAAAACATTCTTCGATTTTCGTGCACGGTCATTAAGTGAAAATATCATGAACCCCTATCCTTTTCTGTTTCTGGTGTAAAGGTATATTCTTTCCGCTTGTGCTAAATCTACAATGCGCCGAGGGTGTACGATCAAATTCTCTAAAGCTACCACTACAAACCAGCTCCGCTAGATCTACAACAACCATGAAATGTATGCTGGTTTTTTGGAGTTAGAGAAAAATGCATCCAATCCCATGGTTCTGGACTGGTTTTGCATTCCACTCCATCGAGATTACGACTGTGCATCCTTGGTTTTCGCTTAAAAACTCGCTCCCTCCTTCGCCGGGACCGGAATGAATGAATGAAATATTTTTACACAATTTTTGAACGGGCAATAAACGAGGCCAAAATCAAGAAAATGCTTCTTTCGGAAGCGGTTCTCTAAAAAAAAAAGCAACGGAACCGTCCATAAAAGCACGACCATCCCAATGTCCCAATGGCCGAACGGTAGATCGCGCAAAACGGTAGCTAAACAGACAAAAACCCGACTGCCATCGCCGTACGGGCGGTATATGTACGGGCTAGCTGGAACCATCCCAGGCGCCGGACACTAAAATCGTGCACTAAAACTAACCCAGGTGGACAGGATTTGTGGGCAATATCGTGTTTGGTCTCGTGGCTAGTTCATGCTAAATGAACAAAATAGAAAAAAAAATCCCACCACCGTAGAATGAGAAAAACGCATGGTGAATTTGCACATTTCCTCATAAATTTGCGATTTCCCTCTTTTCTTTTCGGAATTAATTTATCGTAAGTTTTTCGAATTAATTTACATAAAACAGTGCTGCTGGCTGGCGCTGATGCTGTGGCCGGGCCCGGTGAGCGAGCGAGGCATTCAAGGCAGATGGAAACGGGAGGAGAAAAAGAGAAATTTCTTTATATTCCTTATGATATAACGCCGGACCTGTGCCGGCACCAGAGCTTCGGGGAAATTTTTGTGCCCGTTCTTCTGTGCAAAACCGATCCAGGTGGATATGGCTCGGATTTAATAAAGAATGAGAGGATGGCAAAAAATCAAGAATTATTTTTACCTTTGAGGCGTTTAAAAAACATGGAATATTTTATCATTTCATTAAAAACAACTGCTTATAAAACTCGCTCGCTCGCTCTAATTTTTTGTGTGCATTTTGTCACCAGTTGTTGTTTTAATTTTGACTTGTTGTAAATTGAGGATTTTTAAGCAAAACCTTAGGTCGTTTTTTATTTCATTGGCTTGTATATTGCCCATTCTCAAGAAACATATAACATGTTGAAATTTTAAATGTATTAGTATACAATTTAAGTTTTTACAGTAAACTTTATATTAGCTTCTTCTTCTTCTTCCTTGGCACTACAACCTCGAGAGGTCTCGGCCTGCCATTTCAGGCTTTCTGTGACCTGATTTTACCCGGAGCAAGTAGTCAGCCCTGCGTACGGAGAAACGGTCTGGATGGGATTTGAACCGCGGTCCTGCCGTGTGAAGACCGGCGCCGTTATCGCCTTGCCACCGGACCGCCCCCGCATTATTAGCTAGCTTATCATAAATGCTAGTTTGATTTAATGCCAGTTCTCAATTGTCATGCAGGAAGCTAATATGACAATATAATTGCGTGGGCTACTCAACAATATTATAATCAATCGACGTTTGTGCAATTACCTACTAGCCTCCCGAAGCTTCGCTCCCCGTCGGTTGCATCGCTCAGCTAACGCATAATATCACCGTACCGTTATCATCGATATCTGGGATGATGAGTTTTCGGATTATAGGCATATAGGTACATGGAAAATGGTAAAACCACCAACGATACCGCATTAAATCGATCAAGTATTAATATTCTATTTTTGTAAGCTTGTCGGATTTCCTTTTGGATTTCCATGCGACGAACCATCCCCCCAGGCTCACCGGTGGTACCCCCATTCGAAGATTGGGGTTTAATCAAGTTTCTCAGCTCCAAGTAAGAAGCGGGCACCTGAACTTTATGCCTTACGCTCGATCAGGTCACCCTGAGCGGCAGGCAGGGGGGAAATAAAACAGGACACGGCTTTGCCCCATCATTCAGCAGTGTACCGTTCACTGAGCTTAAGCGACCGTCTTTGAAAAGCGAAAGCGTATTAAAAGATGATTCCGTCCGATCTAAAGATGAAAATCATGTATTATCAAGATTATGCGCCGGTACAGAGGATACGGCGAGGTTGCTGCTACTGTTGCTATTGCAAGCTGTTGTGTCTTGCACAGCGACCAAGACGCACTTACGAGCGCCTGTCTGCTATCTCACTACCACGGCGCCCGCCGGTGACGACGGGCTGATCTACTTGTGCCATTTTCATTGTGCCGCTGCGCCCCTATCAGGGTGCCGGTAAGTTCATGATCCCACGTAATGGTTTTCCGTTTTGCTTCCTTCAGTTAGGTTCCCTGCATTAGTTCACCTGAGATGTATTTTTTTGCTGTTGTTGATGCTGCTCCTTCTCCAACGATCACGGCACGCAAGGTTTAGTCGAAGATTTTCCCATTCCGTGTGGGTGTACCACACCTGCACGCTTGCTCTACAGGTTTGAGCGTAATTCGTTTCCTCTACCACACACTCCGGTAAACCACTACCACAACATCCGGGCGTAGTGGTGGATAAAACTTTGGTCACAAGAAATCCACTCCCCTTGGCCCTTGGCCCGCGCAGCAGCCCGAGAGAGCAGCACGGGGATCCCCAAATGAATGTACGGGCGAACGAAAAACTTCACAAACCCAGCATCGTAAATCATTCTCTTCCCTGCAACTAATCATAATTAATAAAAATAAGGAAATTCCTACTTCCTAATTTCATAATCCGCCTTATTCTTGGACCAACTGCCATTAGGTGATTCCATCAGCAGCGGGATGCATAGGATGGGCGAGGAGTAAAACTTCTTTGGAAGTTGTTTATTCTTCGACGTCGCCGCTCGCATGCCGTCTGGCTAAGGTACCGTTCGGCTTTGCTTCGATTTCGCCTTTCGAGGACGAAAAAACCATATATCACTAGACAGAGGCTTAGAAAACAAAGCGAATGACATCGTCCTTCCGGCAGGAGTACTTAGGAGTAGAGTCGCGTCGGTGCACATGCCTTGAATGGCCCGGTGGAAATTACCAAATTAGCACTGGTTTTGGGGAATATAAATTTGGTCACAATGCTGTGTCGTGCTTCACGGGTTTGTTAAAAAATGACTAATAATAAATTTAATTGTTAGCTTCTTAAAAGAGCCTTCGTTTTTAGGTTTGTAGTATGTATTCAATGTGATAATGCAATTTTCTTTATTTTGATTTTATTATAAAAATAATGAGTTATAGATTTACTCGGCGTTCAACAGAAGAATACTACAATAAATCTTTAAATCCGTTGATACGTTCCTTATTCGTTTTCATGTAAGCCAATGCCTTTCTTAATAGCAGAAGCAGTTGTTTGGAGGGACCTAAAGCTAAATGAAATCCATCCGGAATGTTTGTGTTCATCAGCGTGAGCAATAGTGACAGCGTAAATATGATAATTTTCCTTCATTAAACGATGCTAAACGGTTTCACGTGCACTGCTCGTGTGCCTGGCCTCGTGCCGGGTCTCTGGATGCGGTTGAAGGATTTTTTTGTGCGTGTACGCCTCACTTCCATTTCGGTCCGCGTAAACCACGAATTTGCGAACATCTCGCACTATGATGTGTGTGCCCTCTTGTGTCTCTAGCGTGCCTCTGGATTGATTCGAGACATGACGACAGCGACCAAGATACCGTATCATGCTTACCTGTCAGACGGTGCAATTGTGAAAGAAGCAAGCCAACATCCGGATACATGCGGCTGATTGCAAGAAGAAGTAGAAGGGGGCACATGATACGGAACATAACATTCTTGTGCGATGATGTGATGATTCCCGAACTACGCCTAAGGGGTTTGTTGTAATGTTTATGGTTTCACGTTTCGATAACCTGTCATCGTGTGTCACTCACCTACGAAGCGAAAGGCTTCAAGCGAATTGAAAGGTCTGCTTGGTACGCAGCAACCCTGGAGATTTGCCTTTAGGTAGGCTCCTCAAGGTTTCATTGGAAGTAAACAATATGATTGCAATGGAATAATAAGATGCTTTAGCTATTACACTATCTCACCAATGTATGCACGGAAAAACATCGAGAAGTACAAAAAAAAAGTATACACGATCTTTATAAAACTGTTCTATTATTTCAGGTTACGAGAGCTGTAAAGAAATCCTGAACTTTGAATTATAAATCAATTATTTAATTTTCAACATCATTTGCATCGTTAGCTTCACATTCCTCTAATCCTTGAATGTGGCTCTGGTCCATATGCCCATTTACAACGGTCCCGATCCGTACCGCTCAACAAGCACTCGCTCTTCTACGTGCATAAAATTTCATGCCCTGCGTATAACAATAAAAATGAAATTAATGACACATTAAGTTTAATTTAGCTATAATTTCCTCCTTTAATATCAACGCCATTAAAAATATATTATGCAGAAACGATGAAATCAGCACAAAGTGAGCTGCAACCTGCCAAAACACTTCGCGGCTGGAGGTCTTGCGGTTTCCATATTTTCTCGAAAAACCCCAATCTCCCGCATCCGGGCCCGGTTGTTAGCGTTTTTCTCGGGGTGGTGGGTAAGTTTCAGCCGCGGAAAACCCTCAGCAAACATTCACACTCGGTCGGATTTCCTATTCGCTTAATGGCGAAAACGAACGAACGTTCGCCCGTTTTGCATCGGTAGCCTAGCGTGATGGAGATACGTGCTTTTGACGGTGGGTTGAGTGTCAAGCAGCACTTTCTTTGACCCGGGAAAGATTCGGTTCGCAAAAAAAGGAAAGGAAGGAATATAGCCCCACCAGCACGCGCAAACGAAGGATATCATTATTATTCACCGATAATTTAAATGACGCTCGAAAAGGAACGTCGAGGATCGCAAAAGGGCGAGGGCAATAAATATTGTTTGTCGTTGGCGAAAAGATATACTTTATGTTGTTATTTTTCTAGCCTATTGATAATTTCAGCAGTGGATTTGTGAGTAATTTTAATGTAAATTCACTAATCTTATAATTTTTTTATCTGCGTTATTTTATTAAGGATAATTTTCAAACACTTTAAATGCCTTCACATGTACTTCGCAAGTGAGTTGCTTTCGTTGGATGTGTTTGCTTAGGCCATACTTTGAAGGAGGAAATGTCAAGTGCAAACACTCAAAGTGGGATACCACACGATTGAAATTGTTTGTCTGTTTTGTTTTGCACACGTTACTTCAAACAAGCCAAAACACCAGCATGATGTAAAGTTACACGTTACATTGTTACGTTTTTTCATTACTATCCATACTACAGAGTGTCAAGATGAGGAATGTAAAAAAAGGAAAAAATCTAGTTAATGTTAACCATGGCAAATAAAACAGAAGGTACAGCAGTTGCAGTATTGTAGCAGCCACGAAACGCTTTGATGTTGAATCCTTCTCATTCGGTATCTATCATTCGCTCCGAAGACATGTTCTTTGCCTTGACTCGTCTTGCAAATGACTCGCTTTGTGATCATTCTTACCCATAGGTAGGTTTTCTCACCCTTCACGCCTGTTCTATACTCAACGGATGAAAAAGGTTTGGAATGAGCTCTCGGAAACGTCACTCAATTTACTAATGAAGAAATTGATTGTTACACCGTTTTTCTTGTTGATAGAAGTATGAAAAAAACCTGTTGTTTTTTTTTGTTTAAAACAACGAGTAGGCGAATCTGGGTTGTCTCTTTCTATATACTCTAGAGGTTTAAGCCTTTAATATGTGGCTTTCTTGACTTGATTTACCCATTGGTGAATGCCCATGCCCTCGTGTTAGCAACTACAGCAACTACCACTCAGACTATTCTAAATTTGATGTTTGGTCAAATTTGATGCAAAATTATGTTTCTGTCTGTTGTGTTAAAAAAATCAGTTCAAGTTAATTCAGCATAAATGAAAGTAACTGGCGATCCAGTGACCGAAGAGATAATAGTGTCAGTCTCACGGACGCGGAAGAAATCGGTAACAAATCACAAAAAAATGCCTAAATTTGGTTTTTCTCACCAATTTAAGAGTGTAGTTGTAAGTAATATGACCTGGCCGTTCCACTAGAATTCATCGTTTATTCTTCGTACCTTCCTTGCAAAACACCTATCAATATACCATCGGCGCAAACGCAGACTACCGGTACCATCTTACCAATGGTAACCATCAACCTCCATCCAAGAAACAACTAACCCCTAAGAATATTGCTACTTTCCGCAATTCGCGAAGGGATATTGCCAAGAATGTTTCCTTTGTTCTAGACTTTGATTGGTTGTTACCGGTTCCGTAGCGAGAAGGCGTGAAATAAGCTTCTAGCATCCCGTTTTTTGTAATAAGATGGTATTCAATCTAGGCTGCATCCCTTATCACGGTCTGGGTTCAAACCTCAACAGAACCGTGTTCCCAAATGCAGATCTATTTATCCAGTACTGCGGTATTCAAGAAAAGAAAACCATTTCTCGAGACTAAAATAAGGTTTAAACAAGAATTCCAGTAAAAAAATTTCAACCGGTACATGCTATAAGGGACACAAGTTCTCAATTTTTGAGAAGAAGTTGTGGTGCAGTAAAGGCGTACATGTTAAATGATAATATTGATTAAAAAGTCATGGATTATGCTGAATAGATCGAATATTGTAGGATTAATATTAACAATGAAACTTCACGCAATTTTAATTAAGGAAAATAAACAAAAAAAATGCTAGTTTCTGTTATCTTTGCGGTTTGCTTTGTCTGCTTAAGCTCAACCACTTAGGTTGTGCTTAAAATACGGTTTCTTTTCGTAACTTCAATAAACTTACAATTGTTATCTCAGTATATAGAAATCTCTCCAGTGGCAGAGATAATTTCGGCGCCGGTCTTCATACTGCAGGATCAGGGCTCAAATCCCATCCTGACCGCCTTCCCGAACATAGGGCTGTCTATTCTACTACAGGTAGAATCAAGTCACAGAATGCCAGAAATGGTAGGCCGCAACCTTTCGAGGTAGAAGTGCAAAAGAAGAAGATAAAAATCACATACCACACATACCTTTTTAAAGACATCATTCATTCATCTTTTCAACCATAAGCAGCGTTTTTACAATCTTGTGCCTTTTTAACGGTCATGCTACTCAAAACCGCACCATTGATTTTGTATGTAGCTTGAAACCCATTATTGATTTTCAACCAGCGTAATAAGGCATATTTGGCATGAACATCCTTGCCAACACTCTCAGTGCTACAACTGGCGCAAACATAAGGGCCACGATACGTAGAATTCCACAGTTTGGTTGGGTTTCCAGTGGCGTTGTTTGCTTTCTATTTGTGGTAAAAGATCTCGCATTCAAAAATCGCTAGAAGCAACAAGAAGGGCGTACCTTTTTGCAACTTGCAACATACATTGTTCATCCATTAATTTATTAATTAATACGTGTTGCGGTACCACTGTCATTACTGTTGGTTCTATCAAGAATACATTCAATAACGCTCTTGAAGGAATTTGACCACACTCCTCTGTTAAACATTGGACAAACTCTTAGATTTGTATCCTTTTTTATTTGAATTCCCTTTATTTCCATTTTTGAGAAGCTTTGTGTGACTACGATTATCGAAACTGTTTAGAAAAGAAGCTCTTTGTTTGCTGTTATTTAATTGTGAAATTTGTTAGATGTATCATAAAGAACCATTTTTATTTAGTTTATGATCTCCAAACTCCCCCGGGGGCGGCTCTGTGGTAGATGCGACAGCGATGCTGGTTTTCATACGGCAGAACTGGGCTTCAAATCCTATCCGGATCGTTCCCCCGTAGTGAGAACTGCCTATCCAACTACATGGCAGGTATGAGCTTGATAGGTCGTTAGACCAAGAAGAGAGAGATTATAATATAAATTGATTTGGAGCATCATGAGTTTTTCATAGCATACTTTTAAAAATAATACTAAATGTGGTGTTCTCATGTCCATATGGCCAGGTCGTTCCTACATACTGGAACAAAAACTTAACCTCTCTTACAATCAAATATTACAGGATATCTGTTTTATTCATCAAATATAGCCTATATCGGCAAGATTTATTTAATATCAGTATTATAATTACCTCGATTCGTTTTTGATATATTCTCTAAATAATATACTGATATGCTAAGCTGTACTATCCAAGCTTAGAACATTTGATTCACGGAACTCGATAGAAAAATGTCATGCCTGCACGTCATCACTCAATAGTGTTTCATTTGACCAAACTTAAGCAGCGATCATGAGTGACAATCAATGTGGGTCGGCGGTCCGAACGTCGTCTAGAAATCAAGCCACAAAATCAATTCCCGAGTCCGGAAGTGAATATTCTATGGTAGTGGGTGCTTATGCGCTTCCACCGCAACGCAACGGGAGGCCATTTCTCCTTCCATGCCGCGGCGATACAGAATTCCCCGAGGCTTTCGCTTTAGACGGATGTTTCGTAGGATGAATGATGAAATGTTTGGAGAAAATTAATATTTACGATATTTTGAATGAGATTCGATGGAACTTCTACTCCTACCACGGATGCCTTGTCGCTCGCAGGTTTTGGGAGTTTCTGGAACGAGTTTTGCCTTAGAGCAGTTAAAGGCAATCGACGCCTCTGACTCTAACTCTATACTAAGCTCCGGTCCGGGTCGTGCGTGACGTACGATGTCTGTTGGTTAAATGTCTGTGTGAGAATGCTTTTTTTCTTCCACTATGCAGCCGCGTCAGACCTTTTGACCACAACCAGGACAACCCTACCCCTTCTTGGCGACTACCAGAATATTTAACCTCATTCTGCCGCACACGTGCACCATCGCTCCCCGTACCGTCGTGTTTCTCATCACCAAACTGGGCTTCCAATGTTGTTTTTCCTGGAATTGAGGCAGAACGCTTCCCGTAGGCAGTTGACGTAATATGCAACGCGCTTTCGCCACGTTGCGCGATTCCATAAATATTGCATGAGCATGAAAATTATATTTGCTCACCCGTATGGCAACGGGGCGACGCCATGCACGTCGCGTCTGGCATTGCCTCCGTTAATTGCGTAGGCCGTGAGCGATGGCTGGAAGGAACCAGAAACTGATGTGTGTTTTTTATTTGGGATGCACCAGGACATGTAATTTTCAGCACCGGGGATTGAAACGATCCTTCTCCGGTCGCAGTACTAACTATTCCAACTATGTGCGGGTAAAATCGGATCAAGGATCAAGGATCTTGAGGATGTTATGCCAAAAAGCAGTACGAAGTTCCGCATGTTTTAAAACGATAAATTGACATTCCACATGAAGATACTATTACTAATTCTGTGAAAATGTTCTCTTAATCCGTAATTAAACACTAGACTAACAAAATTAGCAATCTAGCTACATTCGTCCAATGCTAAACACCTTATACGCTCGTAAAAGTATTGTTTACTTATCATATTGCTGCCACTTGTTGGATATTTACATCGTGGTGTTGGAAGATATTCGATTCGCTCAAGTATAAACATAAACAAACAAACAAACGGCTCAACTACAAATAGTCCGGCACATGGTCCAATTCTGAACACGTGCCATCAACCCACACACAGAGCACCTACAAGCTTCCTCGTAGAGTTGCATCGGCAAATTCATTATAGCAACATCAGCTTCACACACGCCATGAAATATGCCGTGAACAGGCGAGACCCGAAAAAAAACCAACAAAAATACGAACCAAGTTGAAAGCGGTAGTTCGGATTGGATCGCCCCGTCGCAAGCAACCACAAAGCTAATCTAAGTTTTATTAAATTTTACGGACCATCGCCTTCGATGGCAATATTGGCAGACGAACCCGGTGTGCGCGCGCCTCGTTACGCCTCATAGAGTGATTTGCAGCGGCCAGAAAGCCCGCCGATTTGCCGGCAAAACCTCAGCGCCCGGCACACGTGGATGATGCGAATCGATGGGTGAGTTTGTTGTACATGCACACAATGGAGCGTGTATCCTTGCCTCTCGGCTGCCAATGGCGCGCCCAAGGACGAGGGACAGCGTCGGTTGTGTACACAAAATATGCTTGAAAAAACATCATTATAATTTAAAATCGTTTTACTACCAAACCGAACTCGAACTTCCCTGTGGCCTGTGCGGAGGTTTCGTGTGGCAAGTGTGCCACCGCGCGCACTCTTTCGTGTGTGGTTTGGGCCCGGGTTTTTTCTCGCTTCATCGCACGACGGTGGTGGCGATAAAACCTACGTACATAAATTCCAGAACCAACATAAGCGATTCGTTCTTGCATTTTTCACAAGGCATCTGCTTCGCTGCCCTCCCCGGGGCCCCGTAGTGCACGCCGTCTGTTCGTTCGGTGGAATTCAATCACCACCCGGGTACGGCTCATTGGGCAAGGGATTGGAGGGCTTTTTCGATTAAATATTTGATCAAGTGTCGAGTACAGCGCCGTCGTGTCGTCTCGATGACGTCGGTTATGATGGGACACGAGCGTGAAGCGCACGATCTTCCTTCCTTTCGGGCACAAACCAACGTTTCGCGGTCCTGTTTGCTGACATGGTAAGCATTTTTACACGGGACACGGGACGTTTTACTGCATCACCTACAGAGAGAGAGAGAGAGAGAGAGAGAGAGAGAGAGAGAGAGAGAGAAAGAGAAAGAGAAGCGGTGAGACCGTAAAAAGGATCACATCAGGAAGCCAAGGGCATGGGACCTACAACCCACGTAAACATGCACACATATATTGCGCTCACTTTTCTTCGCCACAAACCGATTTCGAAATGAAATTTCTTTCCGTGTACCCGCAGGCCTTCGAACAAGATGGGAGGGCTGAAAACATAATTTTCACAACCTTACTCGACTCGTTAGATTTTCATCGCAAGGATGGTGGAATGATGGCTTAAAAATCGTCATTGTTGGGAGTATTGAGGAATGTGTGCTAGGTGGCACCAAGGAACGGCCGTAACCGTAAGTAATTAAACGGAAAAGCTATCCTAATGGTGCTGGTGCATGGAAACACACACAGAAAAACAGGGAAAATAACACACACGTACACGCGATTGCATACGATCATCCGGTGAGAACGAGGTAAACTAATTCAATATTCATGAAGTTGGATTAGCTGAAGAAGTTTTCCAATTATCCTGTTTTTGCCCTTGGCAAGCATTGATTCATGCGTGCAGAATGAATCCGGTTGGCTTGTTGTCGGTGGGTGTGCTGTAGTGAATTTTAACAAGTGTAATTATTTAAGCAACTTCTCTTCATACGAAATAATTTAATGAGTTTTGAATTGCATCGAAAGTCAATAGGAGAGAGCAGGTACTTACATGCTGTTCAATAAGTTAGCATACGGTTTTTTATCGTTTAGCACCACGTGTCTTGATATTTTTGTCAATTGTATGCTCATTGATAGGCTAGCTGTTATTTGTTATTTGCTGAGCTCACACGATATAGAAGAACCACTACGTCATAGGAAAGAGAAGTGGGCTACGAGGCGACATATTTCAGCAGTTCGAGTTAGAGGGATTTGCAAGAAACATTTTTAATCCATACGTTACAAAATAATGCATACGTTAATATCGCACGATTGGCTCGGGCAAGGATCATCCGAGATGTAGGCAGTCATAGGGGAGAAAGATGCAGAAAGGATCGTCGAAAACCGAACCCCTCGCACCTGAATGCCGCTACTAATTTGGATTGGTCGATCCCCACTGACCATACCAACATGACGAATGACCTGTCGTGCCAGAATCGCAAGGTCCACGGGATAACGGAGGTTACTACGAAGAAGAGGTTCGACAGAGTCAAACTGATTCTCAGAAGATCTATGTGTTGTCACTGCCAAACTATGTCCAAAAGGGTCTGCTAAGGGCGCTGACGATGGGAGGTGTATTGCGGATGCAAAACGTGAAAAAATAAAAAAACGAACGCCTAAAATTCAACGCCTTGTATTGTAATATAAAGGGTTCTGGAGAAGGTTGTGGCCCCGGCGCTTTAAAGGTCCTCAGTCCAGTGGCTGAGGTAATAGCGGTACTGGTCTTCGAACGGCAGGCCAGAGTATCAAAACCCACCCAGACTGTCTCCCTGTACGTTGGACTCCAGGTAAAATGAAGTCTACGAAATCCAGATCTGGCATTTCCATTATGGACCAATTTGAGAAGATAATTTCCTAAATCTTGGACCAGACTTCGGACGTTCTTGGTTCGCTATTGCATTTTTGTCAATAACATTCTTAAAAATGTTTGGTTGTTTTATTCACTTTATCGTTCATCTTATGTTATCATATTTTCTTCTTGTATGCTTATTTTAGGAAATCTGGCTGCTCTAGCAGAATTCACAACGCTATCTTTTTCTTGAGCATAGGGCTAGATCAGACGCTTACATTCTCTTGCTATATCAGTAGCCAATCCTTTAACCAAAACCAATCTCCCTCATCGACATCGCTTGACTTTTCCAATCTTGTCAAGTCGATCGTGAAAAATTCGTGCAAAACCATTCTCTCGTTCGCGATTACACTGCAGTCGTACATCTTTTTCGTATCGCTCCCCTTTTTCTGGTGGCACCACACACAACCCACCACAGCCAGAAGAAGCAGATGGTATTGGTGGAACAATTTTTCGATCAATTCAATTTTCCACTTTTTGCCGCCACTTTTTACGAGACGAAAAATGTTTATTACTGCATTTCTCCGCAAATTACTTCCTTCCATTGGAAATAAGCAATCAAATTTATTCATTTTTATGTTTTCAACCATCGTTCGGTGCCCACACCATGGCGGTTTTGCTGGTGTTTGCCAATGGTAGGCCCGGCATTACCCTCTATTGGCTCCCGGTTTGCTTTTTTTTTGCACCCAATGATACTATAATAAAAAATAACCGATGCGAAATAAAAAAAGACCCTCCCCACAAACCCTCAACCTCGCGAAAGGTGGCGACCAAGAAAACGGTGCAATATTTCTTTGCCGAATCTGGCTCGAACGCGGTAGCGAAAGGCGCGAAATGTGGCAGAAATAAGTGCACCGTTTATTTTCATCGTCATCGGATCTGTATCAGGGCTTCCTGTCCCTGTCCCCGTTCATCGCGCGCCATTGTTCTCTGCCGAGCGGAAGCGACGGATGTACCGAACGTCGAAAAGCACTTTATGATTATGCGTAAATATGCTACGGCGAGGGAAAACAAACTTTTACTCGATACGATTGCTGATGGGTGGGTTTAGTTATGATAGGAATTCGATCACGGGTAATCACAAGTGCGGGACTATTTTCATTCATACGAAAATTTGTTTTAAATAAAGGCTTAATAACTTATTGCTTGTTTCGGAAGGAAAACAAGATTCGAGTTAAGTTGAATAGTATTTGAATCCGATTGAAAGGTAGTTTTAATGATATTTATTGTTCCAGATTTTTGAACTATAATTTTTCTTTAGTTTTACATAGTTATGCTCTATTTTAAACACAATATTGTATTTTGCATAAATACTTCAAACATCATACATATCGTTTTTTTAAACACTTTGTTTTTAATGAAGAAAACAACAGGTGAAATATTTTAAATCAACAAAAAAACCTATAAACCTGTACGCATATTAGTTCCCGCTAACGCACTGTTGTCTTTGCACAGATTGACAAACAATACGAAACATGGTTTGTCGTATGGAGACGCAAAAACAGCCTTTCAAAAAATTTATATTACATCGAGACAATGGCGCTCCACTTTCGCATGGTAGTTTTCACCCGGCAGCACCGCCATTGTGCGATTAGACTTATTCGGCAAATTTCACAGAAAATTTCCCATCCTGCAGATTAGCTGCCGTTGTGCGCGTCTCGCTCTCGCTGTTGGTGCTACCACCGACACCAGGCTGCATTCAGTTGCAGCAGCTTTATGCCCTTCCTTTTTTGTAGCTGTTGTTGCTGCTGCAATTCCATCAAGGCGTCAGTTGCAATCCATGGCCATACACCGAACTCATTACTCTTAATGCCTCGGGTAATGAATCCTGACGGGTTATGCCGCTATCGGTAAACCCACCATCAGTGTCACCGACGACTCTTGGTCGGCTGCCCAACCGCCCGCCCGCTCAACACTTTCGTGGCGTTTCGTGGCTGTCCGGGGGAATCATTCAATTGACAGCACGCTTGCGTTCACTGCACTCAGGTGCATTTTAATTTTCACCCAGGTGCATCCTGCGCACCCGTAACGCCGGGTTCTCTAAACGATGAACTAATCAGCGAGGAGTGAAAAAGCGACACGAACAAAACGTCAGTAGCGTCCTGCATATGGAAAACAGCAATTGAAGGAAGCTACAAACAGCCACGCACTCGAAAACGATGTGACTAGCCAGCTGGAAATGGGAGCCACGAAGTCTCGGAAAAATAGGCTAAAATATCACCGGAAAAATGCGACAACAAAAAATCGAAACAAAAACAACCGTGAGCATTAAACAAACTGAAGGTACGTTCCTGGCCGTAACCGAGCGTGGTTGTAACGAGCGAGCAAAAACGGGTAGCCATAAAAAGCAGCGCAACTTTTTTTTCCAAAAAAACTCACACACAACACCACCAAAACAAACCAAAATGAAACAAAAACACAAAACATTAAAAATACAGCTACGCCAAAGCACCTATCCCCGAATGTAGGGGGGGAAGGGAAGAGGTGAGTGCGCTGTGATACTAACGAGAATGCAAATTTGCATTTGTATCCGAATGTTCATGCACCAGAATAATTTCGCTTTTCTCATTAACTTAAAAACATTTTAAACGTTTTTTATTCAGCACTCTGTTCTTGCGCTTCTCTGCTACGCCCTACCCTCGGCGGTGAAGCGCTGTGATGTTTTGCTTTCAATAAACTGCGTCAAGTTATGCAGGATGGGCAAACTACCTGAGCGAAAGCAAAAAAGCTAGTAGTCGCCTGCGTCCTGGGATGCTCAATTTTTACAAAACAATGATAGTGGACAAGCTCAGTCTCGGAACCGTTACGATTAAAATTTGTTTAATTGATTGAGGAATATATTTATAATAATTTTGAATATTATGTGCAATGTATGTCGAAGAGGAGAACGACATGTGGATTACGGTTATAAGTTTATTACTTATTACTTATGGTCTATACGATAGGTAGAGAAATATTCGGAAAATCATGGGCTTATTTTTTTTAACTTTCGCATAAAATTGATCAATACGTTCTGGTCATATAGGCAGTGGAGGATCAACCTAGGAGCGGAAAGAGCGGCCGCTCGGGGCCTCGTCGGTTAGCAGGGCCTCATCGGTGAGGAAAATCCTGTTGTTTCCCTCTTACTTCACATTTTGAGGAGCCTCCAAATATCTTGATCCACCACTGCATACAGGTATTTCACGTTCTTCACCTTCTGCAACAATCTCCACGGACGCATCAACCTTTTCAACTTCATCTCAACTCGATCCTACCATTCTTCTCTGTTATTGAGGACAATGCAAATAAAATTTTAGGGGTGTATCGTCCGGTTGCATTCTCATGACTTGACCAGCGCAACAGGAACTTGTCGATTCTAATTCGCTGAACGATGGTGAGGTTATCGTACAGGTAATAGAGCTTACCACTGAATCGGCTCCTCCGTTGTCGTTGGTGTTTTTACTGTTGACCCAAGATAGGTGAAGTTTTTGACAACTTGAAAGGCATAATCCACCTATCAAGTGGCGGATCAAGTACGTTGGTTGCAGAACGCATGATCGCGAAAACTTCTGACTGCTGACTGGGGAGAAGGAGGAAAGAGGGGGAGGGGCGTTGGTACAGTTGATCCCCGAGCAGACACTGAGGCCCTGAGCTTGTTGGACTGGGGAAGAGGGATTTCTCATGAGTACCTCCGCGGCGAGGCCCTTTAGGCGGGCCCCTTACTCGAGGACCCTTACACGAGGCCCCTTATATGAGGCTCCATCTATTACTAACATTGCTGGGATTCTCTGACCGATGGGGCTCTAGGTATCTGTACATCATATACCCTATGTGTATTTCCCCTACTTGGTCGATCATGCTCCACCATCCGCTAGAGGGGTTGGGAAATCCCGTGCACCCAACTTTGGACATGCGGTGGGGCAAGTTACCACTCTTCACGACGAAGGCGTAAAGGAATAGAAGTTTCGTAAAAGCAAAAAAAAAATTGTTTTCCTTATTAGAAAACTTTGTATGATGCTCAGTTGGGAGTTGGGAGACAAAATAGCCAAAATAATAGGATAGCAAGAACCTAAAAAGCCTTGGATCGGTCATAGAATAACAAACCAGTCAAAACAAATGATTAAGTGCGGACTGGTTGTTTGATACTTTCTAAATTTTAGGAAAACTTAAGGTACTGCAAAAACTACCAGCCAGCCGTCTAATGATAACATACAACTACAGGCATATGTTTGTTTAACCTTTTCCCACTTTTATTTCTTAAATATTTTGTTGATATGTTTTGCAAGTTGTAGGCAAACTTAATAATGAAATCGTCTTATTAAATCCTTCTTATCCTTAACGAAGCGAATTCCCACCCAAGATGAATTTTTCGATGACCATTACACACAAGCTGTCCTGTTAAACAACTGTCGGCCTTATGCAACCCATCGCATCGGTACTGCATCGTGGACATAACCGTGCATAAGAAAACAAGTTTAGCCCGTCTTTGTGTCACAATTGCATTCTTGCACTTTTTCAATCTCAAGACCGCTTATCGCTAGATTCAAATCATCTGACCAGTGTGACGAGAGTACCCACTACGATTTTCCTAGATTAATGAGTGCATGTTGCAGTTTGCCTTGCTGCCTCTATTAATTACTATCCTGCATCAGCTACCCTTCGTTCAAGGTGTAAATATTTCATCCTCGGACACGCGAAGAACTGCTTCCAGCAAGTCCCCGGAATCTACCTACCTACCAAATGAGTAGGCTGATCACGACGGTACACGACTCGACGCTTCTACGATCAGTAAAACCCGTTTTCGAGAGCACGGCTTCATAGCGAGCATCCCTTTTTCATCATTTAAAGCAACACGACGAAAGGATATTCGGTACGATTTTCATCTCCATTGGCTGTGTTCGCGACATCGCGAGCGTAAGGAACATTTTCTTTGAAAAATAAAAAAAAACCACTGCCTCTATCAAACCGAACAATCGTGTGAACAATTGGTTTCCTCTCTCGCGCTCACGGTTGCGATTAGGATTGAGCTTCCTACTTTGAGATGCGGGCAACGCATGGAAAAAAAAGAAAATTATTAAAAAAACGCAAGAACGCGTAACCTGATATCCGGTTACCTCGTTCTTAAATTACACACGAGCGAGCTGGTCGTACCCATTTGAATAATACGACCCCTTTTCGCGTTTGCTCGCGTACGCCGCGTAAAGGGGGAAACTGCACGCAGCGTCTGCGAAGGAATCTTTCAAACTTCTCGGGGTCATGTGCGTCAGGATCAGCCAAGCACGACTAACGCAAGACGGGTTCGTCTCGTTGGACGTCGCTTGCGATTGCGCGACCAGTTCTTATCCTTGCGCGGCTTCGGTAAAATAAATCACTAGAAAACCAGGGCGTCCGAGGGCGTCGTCAGGGGATCGGGTGTCCAGTTACCGCCTTTCCAGGTGTTGTGCGGTGCGGTAGCCGTCCTTTCCCGTGAGGAGGCCATCGAACCGCGAGCGACCTTTCGCTCCGGTGCGCGGAAGTGCACCGGTTTCGTAAGAATTCCACAGCACGAAGAACAAGGAGCCGCTCCGAGGCTCTCGGCAGCTTCCTTTCCCGGTCGTCAAACACGAACAAAGGCAGCCAGTGACGCTAATTGGCGCGTCCTAGATTTCCGGACCCAAATTATGCAATTAAATGTTCCATTCGCTCTGTGTTAGACGAGACGGTCAGGAGGACGGTCGAGACAGCTGCAGTTTTATGCACGCTTGTGCGAGCGCCCGAACATTCCGGCACTTCCGGTGTGCATCGGCGCTTGCGATGCAACCTTTTTCCATTCTCCCGGGGTGGAGGAACGGAACAAAAATGTCAGAAACTGGTCAAAATGTCAAAACAATTTTCCTCTTTTCTCCGGTGTTTTTTTATCGTCTACTGCGTTTCGCGTGCTGCGCTGGCCATCGAACCGACTTTCACCCGGGAAAGGTCTTCGCATTTGAAGAGTTTGAACTTCATTAGGTCCGAAACGGTTAGGTTAACTACATTGCATGGGAAACGGAATCCATGTTTCAGTGATCCAGGTTTGAAGAACGTTGCCCACATTTGCTCACATTTGACCGTAAGTGTAGAATAAGAGGTTAGAGGATGTCCTCGAAGGTTTCGAGGGACAATCTGTATCGCTTTTTTTCTGTATTAAAAACGATAAACTTTCCCATCGAGTGAAAATATTAATTCAAACCCCCTTCGTGACCGTTCCAACGGACTAATGCAACTGGATGCGTACCGCGAGACAATAAATAATCGACAAAATCATCGCACGATGCGGACGGTACGGTTATTAATAAATTATCGCTTTCACTATGGATCGAGCATCTGTTGAAAGACGGTTCCGGCAGGATTTGCTGGGCCTGCAGAAGAAAATCTTCCGTGTGCTATCGTCGGTGAGCTAATTGAAATTTAAATTTCACACACTTGGAGACAATTTTCTTTGGTGCACTAACAACAACGGTAGCGCACCACAATCGTTCCCGAGGATGTAAATCGATTACTTTATCTTTAAGCACCCGGGACAGTGTGTGGCCTTGGCGCGGGGAAAAGATTTAGTGCAGTTAGTTATCCCTTCTTTTTTTCGTGCGGCTCTTGTGTAGCTCACGATTCTTTGGAATATTTTTTTAGCCGCTTCCTGTCGGCTATCCTTCGCGACGCTCACCTTTCGGGCCTTTTTTCGCAGTGTGTTTTCTAACTTTCACGATAGTTTTTCCCCCGCCAGTTCCCGGGGATGGGCGCCCCAGACACGATTTATGGATGGGTAAGTTTCGCTCATAATTCACCACACATAAAAAGGGCACACGGCCGCGGCCCGGCTTTGCGTAGGGCTTTGTTTGTTTAGTTCATCTTTTTCCGAGCGAGCTTGCGCGTCTTCTCGTTGTTGTCGTCGTTCCTCAGCGCTACGCGAGACACGATCGCGCTTTTCGCCAACAGGGTCTTTTATTTATGGTTCCAGTTTTGTCCAAGACGATGGCTCACGCGACGCGAAAGAAAATGACTTTTCTATTGGGTGTCCCTCTCAGCCGCCAGATCGCCCAAAAACAATAACGGCTTCGAAGGGTCTGAGGGGTCTGCATGCGAGTGCGTATGTTTGCTAAAAGGGATAGATCGTTTTTTATTGCTTCTTCGGTTGGCATTCGGATGTCTTTAAGAAGTGATTAAAACGACGCTAGTGTGGAAATAAATTAATTTCACCCCTTCTGCTGCGCGCAGATTAGATGTTGAGGATCGCACAAACTCACACACGCGTAACCATTAATAAACGTGATAGGCATAATGTCGAGGTGCTTGAGGCCTGACACAAATGGATTTTATATTCCAGTTACGGTTTGTTTACAGATTTAACAAAGCGTATGCATTTACATGAGTACGAAGTGCACTGCAACAACACGTTCAGCCGATTTGTTTCGGTAATAATGGGATTGCGTTATTTGATAAAGTATTTTTTCATAATTCAATAAAATCGCATATTTATTGCATGTTGATATAAAAACGAATTTTGTAACTATCCTTATCGTCAGTCACGGCAATAATGCATAATAACTATCCTTCTTCCGGCCATTCCAGACTCCTAATCACTGACATTATGTTTCCCGACAATCGATTTGTGGCCTAGTGCCGGATGTGTTGCCCATTTCCTGGTGATACGTTTTCTTCGTCTTCTGCTTGTTGAATCTGTATCAATGGAATAAGATTGTCTGCAATATATTTCTTGTCTAATGCATATTTTATGCTGAAGTCGAATTCATTAACGAGGGTCAACAGAAGGTAGAATCCATAACTACAGCAAGGACATTTTGTGCTTGGGAATACATATTTTTTGTTCAACAATATAACAAGAACTGGCTGAACCTCATGTGAAATACTTATACACGTTCCCTGAAGTGCTCGTTGTTATCGCTGAAAAATACGTACATTTCTGCCGGGAATACGCGTTCTCCGCATTTAGGTTGTGTGTCGCATTCATGTACCGGTCAACAATTTAATCTTGCTTGTCCTCATCATGTTACTCGCTTGTTGTGCCTCTCGGAAGATGATAAATTACCGTCAAAGTGATAAATTTACTTTCCCCACCACAACGGCCTGCCATCACCACCACCACCATTACGATGCACAAATCAACGCTGATGGATAAGGAAACGCGGGATGTGTCACCAGCGTCCAATTGCGTACAGCGATTGGCGGCCGGCGACTAAGATGTGGTCGATTTGTTCCAGCCGCCGTGCCCCACGCTCCATTGCATCCGTCATCGATCAGCGTCCGGGGATGGTGGCGATCATTAATTAATTCTTTCAGGTGTGAACGACCACAGCGACGTGTGTTGCTGCAGCTGCATTGGGTGGGTACCTTACCTCAACAAAAATCCAACCTTAACGTGCGGTAACGTCTCGTACATGATCGAGAATTAATAATTCCGTTCCGTTTTGCTGTGCCGAAAGAAGGTTTTTGACGTACAGAACGATCGAAATGAAGCAAAAGGCGTAAAGAGAGAATATGGTTGTGATGGCCAACGATTCATACTTCATCCATCGTAGGCTCGGAAAACCCTTTTGAGCGATGAGCGATGAGTGAAGATTAACTATCGGAAAGCCTCTCGGCAGTTCCCGTAATGACGTGCGCTCATTGATGCCGCCATGCACAGCATCATAAACGCGTTGCACAAAAATTGGGAAGAATTGGTTTCTGTTCTCGCTGACGCACACCATCGAGAAACGCGCGTTGGCAAAAGATATGCTGATTTTAAAATAATAATAATTTGATTATAACATGTTTGTGTTTTATTTTTCGGTTTAAATCTGTGCCATATGATAAAACTTTTCTTTTAAGCCTGTTAGTTTGTTAAACACTCTTTTAAACGCGTGCCCTAGCAAGCAAATCACGTCGTCGCAACATCATATACGTCGAACATTCGAAGCGGTAAAGCTTCCTGTTTTCGAGGGTGTGATCGTTTTTCTGAGATTCCATCACAACCATTTAATGGTCCCGAGTTGAAGAACGGGGGGTGAAAAGATGCCATGTTCATTTAATGTGGTGCGCACTTACTACCCTCACCGTACGGGCTCGTACAGATTCCTCCGGCAAGCTGGGAGAAGGAATTCCTCAGCATGTTTTGATCTACGATCGTGTCCAACTTCAAAACGCGCTAAATCGCTAAGCTCCTTTAACGCTTCGTGATCTCTCTTTTGCTTTAATCTCTCACTTCGCTTCCTCCATTTCGACGTGCGGAGTTCGTTGTGATGATTAATCAGATACGCCAGAACTAATTCGAACAAATTACCGATCGTACAGAGCGGTACCATCAGCGGTGACCGTAGATCGAGGTCGGAGGTACCGAACATGGCGGTACCGACGCGATCGGTCATGGGCTGATTTTTCGGTTCAACCGTGTGCCGATGGTTAGCTGGAATTGCCTACTATCGACCGGTGGCTCCTTCGATCCAATTCAAATGAGCCATCCGGAACCGGTTTCGATTGATAAGGGAAACCAACCTCGTTTCGATTGCGGTACGAAATGAGCTATGGTCCGTTTAGGGTGGAGAGGTAGTTTGTCGATCGATCGACCTGGAACGGTATCTGGTGAACCCCGAAAATGCGACCTTATCTAATCCGCTAACACTTCAATCGGATCGGCGGATAACGGATACATCGGGGGCTGGTAAGGCCCGATCGATAATTATCGCAACATCAAACGGATACAGCGATTCGTAAAGGATCGATAAGTCAAACGAGTGGCCGAGAGAGGCCTGAGGTTGCTGATAAATGAGTAAAAAAAACTGCGTTTTGCTAAGTTTCGGAACTGACCTAACAAGTTTCACTAATGGAAGATATTTGAAATTTAGCCGGAGTTTAACATACAGCAAAGGCACATATTTCCTAAGTTTGTTACCCTTTCTGACTTCAACTTCAGCTCAATCCAACGCCATTCCAATCTAAGTGAATTATCTGCAAATCATGGTGGATGGATTAAGAAATGATATGAATCGTTTGAATGTCGGATCTAGACAAATCCTATACACGTTCTTGCTCCGTGGAATTTGGCAAAATTGATATTGCCTAGACAGCGTGTCTATGATGGCGGAATTAACGCGCAAGATGAAAAAAAAATCCTCTCATATTCCAAGACATATCACACAAATGGACAATGTTTTGAGCCTACACTTATTTTTCCACGCACTATGGAGAGCGTAAAAGTCCGATCAGATTGAGAATGTAAAAAATAGATCCCTCAAGAAATTCAACAACAACAAAAAAAAACCTTCCTCAAATGGTCTTTTGGGAGCATGGGTTCTTCACCCACCGTTTTCTTTCTTTCGTTAGCCGTCGTTTTCAACGCGGATTTTGGGTCAGCCCGGTTATCGATGGAGTTGTTGGAAACATGGACTTTTTAGATGTGAGCAGCATTAGGCGGAAATTTGATGGGTTAATTTACGTTATTTATTATTTCATGAAATGCCGTTCTGCTCCAGCGAGGCCAAAGGTAACACCACTGCTGCTGCTGCTGCTGCTGTTGGGCTCGAATTTTTCGTTTCGCTGTCGAGCCACCGTCTCTCGTTTTGGGACGTTTAAGAAAAGATTATTTTTTTAACCATTCAATACGCTTGCCACCTTATTCTTCAGAGTTTCTCCCTTGACCGCATTCCCGCCCAGCTCTCTCATTCGCTGCATGCGTGGTAACCTTTATTCTTAAAATTCGAGGAAGGCGTACAGAGTAAACCAAAAGAAAAATTAACCCATTAACACTGGTACCAGAACGTCTGGGTTGATTGCGAGGGAACTCGAAATAATCGTTTAATGATCAAGGATTCATGGCCTCGCTCGCTCGTTCGCCCATTTCGGAAGGCAAATGAAGATCTTCTCTCCAAGATCCAATCACCGGGAGGATGACGTTGAAAGGGAATTTCAAGCAAACCATCCCCGCTGCCGATTATTGCCGTTAAACATCAACTAAGACGGGTAATGAAGCAATATTTAGGTTAGTACGGTTGCAGTCGGAATCGTCAAAATATATAGAGCAACGTACGTTTGGACATGCTGCTCGTTCGTACGATTGTAACCTTACAGAAATAAATTAAATTTTAAGACAAACGATGGCACAAGGGCAACAGGGCACGAACAGAACAATGGACAGCGTCGAGAACACACCAGTCACCCGTTTCATCGTCGCCGGTACGAACCCGTGCTGGCAAGTTTTCCACTTGACATATGTCACACAAATACGCGCACGCGAACGCCTTGTTCTCTTTTCCTTCCGGAACCTGCATTCTTCAAGAAGAGACACTGTTCCGGTCCTGCTCTTGCCCGAGGACAAGCCTTCCATTGACCTGCAGTGTGCTGTGTGTGTGTTGCATTGGCTAGGAGCGCCTGGGAGAGTTAGAAGCGAACCAACACCGAGTCTGTCTGAGCCGGCAGAGCACGGTGGTCCATTTAGGACACGCAGGAAGACGGGCTAACCCCTAGGACAACGGAGCAAACCAACAGGAAACTACAAAGCATCGTTCTTGGTCGACTCGTCGCTATCGGCAGCATTGGCACTACTTCTTACGCGTGCTCTGGCTCTACTACCACCTGTGCTGCGCCACCTCGCCACTTAACATTCTTCTAGCTCGCCCTCCGGGCAGTGTGGAAACTGCTTTAGTAGCACACACACACATCAGGGCACAAGTTTGGGTGTGCATCAAGAACGCTTTTTGTGTGATAGTGTTCTGCCAGTGTTGCGCGCCTAAGCAATGAGTGTGGTGAGTGTTCTCGCAACACCTTCCTTTCCACACTGGCTCAAACACAAAAGTAAACGTTTTCTAGACAACTAGGCCCCAGGGAGAAGAGTGAAAAACATGTAGGAAAAGTATTAGCTACCGTGCCTGCTGCAACCCATTGCCACCGAAGACCAATTTCGAGCTAGTGTCGTTGTGCTATTGGTAGCGTAAAGTCCTGTGCACTCGAGTGGACATCAAACAGATTTTTTTAAATGTTATTTTTGTGTTTGTTGTTGTCACGCTTTAAGTTGCTGATATAAAATAAGGACGTTCGTTCGACGTGCAAACAGTCCCAATTGTAGAGATTCAGCTAGCTTAGTAGTAGTCAGCTTAAGTATGGTGTTGTGGCATTTTTTTTTAATCTATTTTTGGATATCAATATTTTGTAATGTCCGATAATTTTACATTCAATTGTTTATTTGTTTATTTATTGATATGAAGTTATCTATCAACTTAAAATTGTTGATGCTAGTATTGCGATCGACTGAGTTTTGAACGTTAAGTAACTATTAAATGTTATTTTAAGTGACTATTTTTTAGAGTCTAATTACTGTCTTGGCCTTAAGTTCTTCTTCTTCTTAAAAGTTTGTATGCTCCAGAACATCTTCTTCTTCTTCTTCTTCTTCTTCTTCTTCTTCTTCTTCTTCTTCTTCTTTGGCACTACAACCTTGAGAGGTCTCAACCTGTCATTTCTGGCTTTCTGTAACTTAATTTTATCCGTAGAAAAGTAGTCAGCTCTGCGTACGGGGAGGCGGTCTAGATGGGATCTGAACCCCGGTCCGATCCTGCAGTGTGAAGTCCGGCGCTGCTGTCGCCTCGGCCACCGGACCGCTCCAGAACATACCTGGCGTCAATAAAACCGCTGATAAGCTAATGTAGAAAAAGGCATTGAGCCGTCATTCGCTTATGTTAGAGGGATTCTAGTTCGAATGGTAGACAGCTAGTACGGTGATTGAGTGAAGTAGCAAAGACATAAGTTCATATGTCGCTCGTGTGAATTTTCTTTGAACTGATGCCAGTAAGGTTAGGTTGCTTAGTATTTTTCATGATTTGTGGGTCATCACTTGAGCTCAACATCTAAGGTCTAACGGATATAAGATCATGTAACAAAAATGACTTGGAATAGAATGGTTTGGGAAAAGATCTTTTAGACTTAATGTAAGCACTGTTAGACAATGACTTTCTACAATTAATAGTGTCTGAATAAAAAAAAATTGTCCCAAGTCGGTTCGGACAATACGTCGAAGCACGATTTTGTGGGTTCGCCCATCAGTTATTACTGCATTACTATTATATTTAAAAGAAAAAATCTAAAATATCTTAAATCATTTGACGGTCGTGGCGAGCGTAACGATATTAGGTGTTGTTGGAAGAATTCACCAAAAATTCTCCTTAATGTATCGTTTCTTGGTCAAAAAAATATCGTAATATCAGAAACACCGAACCCTGAACAATGCCCTCATGGGAGGGAAAAGTGAATTTTGTAGAAAAAGAAACAGTAACTCAACATATCTTTAACAAATTATGTAAACCATGCAAACTCCCCAGGGCAATTTCTTGAACATCACTCTCCGTTCCAATACATCGGGCTCTTGAAGTTTAAACGGTACAGTATTGTTACAGTACCGTGTTATGTGCCTCTGGTGCCCAACATTCAGCACGGAAACAAAAGAATGTGCCATGCTCTCGGTGTCCACCCTCCCACGCCCGCTCCCTTGGAACGCTTTTCAACATCTCGCTGGTCAACATAATCTAATTAGATTGGTTAGTTTAATTTTACCCTGCTGCAAACCTTCATTACCACCTTTTACCACATGCCGTCCACATAGAACCATAGAACGCACAATAGCAAGCAAATGAAAAATGCCGTCGGCAAAACACTTTTCCCAGTCCCATCCCACCTGCACCATTTTGCGCTGTTTTGCAAAACGGACAGTGAAGGCTGCTGCTGTTGCTTCTGTACGTTTCGGACAAGGGTCGTCTTTGGGGACACGATTTAGCCATCGGGCTTTTGGTAGTGGGCAGTAATTTGCAGCAAAACATTATTTTACACAGCCTTGTAGCAACACGGCGGATAAATCATTGTAGAATATTACCGCTGTGTTGTTACCGCTGCTAGTCTGCAGCATTAGTTTAAAACAATTTTAAGGAATGCTTTAAGAGTGTCCAAAAGAAATGACTGAAGTTGCTGTGGTAGAAAACATAACGACCGAGTGTTACTCTTACTAAAACTTTCAGGATTACTTTCGTATGCTAGCAACGACGTTGAAAGACTGCTGCACGCCCAGCGCTGACGGTTTAAAGTAACATCAAATACAGGCGCGCCAGTGATGCTGATAAACAGTCAATCGGGACTCGGATCGAGACATGAACAAGTCATCGATAGCGATGGTAAAAATAAACCACGCTTTTAAGCGCACAACTCCCGCGAGTGGGAACGAAACGAGCAGGAAACGTCGAACTGCTTTCCTCTCAGCCTCAGTTCTCAGCCAGAATGGAATAGTGGTGGTGGTGGTGATGGTGGCTGGGGTTGGCAAGAAGTCAATGAAACTTGGTGGAATATCGAGTTCGAGTGATGCTGATGGTCGTGGAGCAATAGATTTGACGCGCACTTCCCTGGTTGCGTCTCAAGAAGAGTGAAACAGGAAGCGGAACGCATCCGCGCGCGCACTGTTGATGGAACTTGCCGGCGTCGTCGGAGTCTTGGCAGCCAACTTCCGAGTGTTCCGGTTTTGGGTTGAAGTTTTTTTCCCTACTGCGGGCAAATGGCATGTGCTGGTGTAGGGTAGCTTGGTGTCCGTGGTGGATGTTTGATGGTGTGGAAAAATACCGCTTAGGATGTGGTTCAAGAATCAGCTGTTTAATAAGGTAATAATTTTACGAAATTGATTACTTTACATGAATTGATCTGGCTGTGTTTTATATTTAATATTTAGCGATAAATTTGAATTTGTGTATCTTATGGCATATTTTTAATCGGAAAGAAGATTCGCCACTTTCCCCTATTGAAGTTTTTTTAATTTTGTTTTTCTCATTTTTGCTGTAACATTTTCCATAAAATGTGCGTTTAGCGATTAGAAAAAAAAACCTGACAACAAGCACCAATGTTCTTAAAAAAAAAGTCTCCTGCGACATCAGATCCTTCCCCTCGGTGCCGGTGATGCCACGCTCACTTGAGCAAGGAGTAGGCACATCTAACAACGGCAACAAGACCTGGTACAAAAAGCAGCAGCATTTATATCAAAGCGGAATAAATCGTGCAAAGCAGCGCGCTGAAGAAGAAATGCCCATGCCGGAATAGGAAATCTAGAGCAGAGGACGCATCCCGACGGGGCCTTAACACCGGTCGGTACCAAATACTTGAACACCTGGAACCGATAGTGTAAGATGGAAGCCTTTGTTCTGCGCAGCCCTTGAAGGGATTCTTCCCCCTTTTTCGCGTCTCAACAATCCGCCTGCCTGCCACATCACCTGCCACCTCTCTGTGTCTCCGATTGGAGATGGTTCTTCGCCAAGTAGGCAGTAGAGAGACCTTGGGCTGTGCTGCGCCAAGGCGCAACATTCGGAAACTAGGGAAATGTTGTACGTTTTGTCTCCTTCTCCTGCTGGCCGGTGAGCTGAGGGCACCGCTTTCAAATCTAAATGATGTCCTTCGTCGCCAGGGTATCGGCCCGGCTCCAGGGCTGCCCAGAGCCTGCCAGTTCTTTATTTTGCTTTCCATCTCACTACCACTCCCTTTAAGTTTAATTATCCACGCGTTTCAGCGGCGCGCGTTTTTGTGCTACGCTTGCTAAAAGTCAGGTCGTTATTTTCCCGAAACGAGGCCCTCCTTTCATCGTACTTTAATCCTTATCTGCCTCCGCACACCGTGCGGGAAAAGCTGATGAAATTTGGCGGCCCGAAACTCGTTGCCCGTTGCGCACGTCTCCCGGCCCGCGCACGTTTTCCACTCAAAAATCGATACTCACTCAACGTAGAGAGCGACCCACCGCCGTGAATATTTTTGTCCATCAGGGCACGCTTCAAAATATTTGACATTTTCAATCAGTCCCGCCGCACCCGGGCCCTGTGCTCCGATCCTTATCCGTTGATCCACCACCGTTTTTTGATACATTTGCAAACTAAATACAGTGGTGTATTATTTATTTGCTTCTCTTTGGAGCGTCAACGTGTCCACCCCATTTAGTGTTACTACACAAGTTCAACGACGAGTCTGTGAGTGAAGTTTAATTTCCATCGCACCATTTTAATGCTACCTTGCCAACAGTTTCAAACCACCGCACCACCGCCAGTCGGTGTTTGTGTGTGTGTGCGTGTTCGGAAAACAATTCACAAACGGCAGTTTTCTCGATTTTTGGGAAACTCGGTGGCCAAAGTCTGGCCCGTGCTGGTAAATCCGGCCGGTAGTCGAAAATTACATTTCCACAACTGATGATGATGAAACGACATTTTGTTTCATCCTATAACCCCCCGTCACCACCCAAGGCCCCCTATCGTCCATAAAAAGGGAGTACCGAAAAACATGTTGCTGTTGCTGGAAAATCGGATCGGTGTGCCCGTTCACCTACACCGATAAAGTGCGTCCACCAACACTCGCACAGCTCGATGTGGACAAAACTGAGGAGACCGTTTTTGGGGACGTCCGTCCTCCCTTTCGCGCAGGGAGGATGTGTTGTGCTAGTGTTTGTGAATCCTGTTCGGCACGTTCGGCAACTTCGAGCAGGACAGATTGTTTTGCACGCAGAAGCCAACCTGTGACTACTGCTGAAACGCGTTTGTCCTGCTTCAATGCCGCAAGGAAGTTTTTTTTATGCTGCTTTGTTTCTTACTCTCTCTCTTTCTCTGTGCTGTTCAATGCTTCCTCACGGACCAGTACCAGTCGAACAAGGACGGCTGAAATTAATTTGAGGGTTTTTAGCGATTGCGCAGTAAAGTTGCCATAATTTTACCCTTCGTCCTTTTTTCTGTTGTTGTTACGCTTTTCCCTGCTGCTTTTTAGCACGTTTGCGAAGGGAAAACTGCGTCGTAGCGTAATTGGAAGAGATCTTTACTAGTCTTTGCATTCGTTTTTGCGTTCCGTCGCTTTGCTGCTGTTCGCTTCGCTGTGACGTAATGTCTGCCATTGCGAATGCTAGGAATCCCAGCGGCGTTGGAAGAGACAGCATTTTCTTTGGGCTAGCCAAAGCATTTACGGTTGAAAATTGTGTTTTGATTTATCGTTAGCAAAATATGTGGAAAACTTGGCTGTTCTGGACTAGTATCGAAATAAATCGATGATGTTCGTTCGTAGAAAAAAGATATTAATGGATTATAGATATGATCTTGGAATGTATAAAGTTTATACAAATTTAATTTATTTAACAAGTAAACGAATGTTCCATATAAGATGCTGCATCTAGATTTAGCATTTTAAATTTTGAAATTGATTGTAGTAAAAAGGAAACCTCATGGCCAAGACCTTCAAAAAGCATTCAAATGAGAATGAGAATGAATTGCGATCCACATGACACGAAAACACATGAAACCTGTTACTACTGATCGCACATGTTTCATTGTTCCGATTTGGCTTCAATTCCCTCGTAAAATGTGTTATGCATTCCCGACAAGGTCACCAAGTGTTGCCAGACGAGCGCTGAACAATGGTCTGGCCGGGGTAATCCTGCATCCTGCATCACGGCGCAAGGGAGCAACAGCGAAGGGATCGAGGTAACAGCATTAGCAGCAGCATAGAAAGTTGTTTTAAAGTCAAAGCTTTTATTGTCCTGTTAAGTGGCTCGTTGGTAGCAGCAATTCAGTTTAAACACTATTCATTACTGCCCTTTTCTATTTCTTGCGCGTCGGCTCCGTTGCGCTCTCTACGGGGTTTGTCCCCGGTCTCTTTCGCACTTGTGCGGCGTGCTCGGCTACAGTCAAACACACGCACACATACGCCGGCCCTGCCGGAGCGCAATGATGCAAAAGCACGTGAATTATCCTAAGTGACGAAAACGGGAGCACGAAACATGCTCGCATTCCCCAACACAAACACAGTGTACATCATAAAAACATTGGATGGGAAGGGGGGGAGGGGGGGATGTGTGGTGGGGGAGCTCAACAAACGAAAATGAAGGAAAGAGTCTCACTCAAACACATGCACACAGTGATGGTGGTGGCTGCATTTGAAAGAGGAAAACAAACCCCCCTGCGAAAACCGCCCCGCCCCGGTCCGACACCCGGCAGTCCTTATCATTGTCCTACGCTAACTCCCCTCCGCAAGCCCTCCTCCCTACCGACCCCCTCCCACCACGTAACACGTTGAAGGGCAGACAGTGGCAGAACGGCAGAACACAATGCGCACACAAGAGTGAAAGGCGGCGCTAGGTGGTGAGGTTTATCGACGCTAATTCCATTGTTGCATCATTCCGCTATTGATGCCAAGGACGAGTGCCAGTTTATTGACCCACCAACCGGATCCTTTCGGTCGCCGTTCCGGCCGGCCAGGATTGAAGTTCATTGAACGAGTGTAGATGAGAGGCAAGCACGAAGGCACGATGGGGGCGGCCAGTGATGAGCGAGCGGCTGGTCAAGGGGGTGCCCCAGAAGTGCGGGTGTCTGGTGCCGACGGAAGGATCGGAACAACAATAATGGCCGCCTGACCGACCGAATGCGGCTGCTTCTGATGCTGCTTTCAACTGGACAAAGTGCCGGCATAAGTGAAAGTTTTCAACTGAAAAGTTGCAAAGCATCCAACCAACGCCGTCACCCCTCGGCGCCTGCCTCGTCCAGCAAGAAATCAATGTCGAATGGAATGGGTTCGGCGATTGGGGGAAGCGAGGGATGCTAGAGGTGTGTTCGCAAAGAGTGCTTATGGAAAGCGATAAAAAAGGCTGATAAACGGGCACACGATTGTTGCAAATTTTCGCAATCGTTTCCTTTTCACTCGTTTTGTTGTACGCCGGCATGACATGGTGGCCGTTGTGCCACGTAGCACAAGTGCCCCTTTTGTTGGGCAGATAAACTTTTGCTGGGGATCGATAAATTTAAATTTCTTCATATTTCGCATCGCATATGTACAGCGGGAGCTGTATTTGCACGGTTCAACTGCGGAGCAATGTTGGAGTTGCGATGGGAAATATGTTTGGCGTTCAAATAGTGCGTTTCTTGCCGTGTTACTAATTTAGTGAGGCAGGAAAAAGGAAGGTGAAGTTCACCGTTGTCTAACAACAAGTATAATTATGTGTATAGGGCTGTTGATACAGCTCCAGCGTTCCAATTTTAGAGCAAAGTTTATTTTTATTTTATATGGGATTTGACAGATGACAGAAGCTTATGATTTAATCGTAAAGTTGATACAAACAATTTTGCTCGGAAAGCCATTAAAAAAAATAGGAACTATCGAGCTGTACCTCCAGCCTAATTCTCAACAACACTGCAACTAGAATGAAATTATAAAATATCTACAGAAACCAGGCATATCCTTTGTTGAAAACAATTACCTTAGGAAAACTAGGCATGTCTTTCGTGGTTTCCTTGACTGCTTGTTCGATACACCTAAGACCGAAGAAATCCCAGGACCATTCCTAGATGTGATAGTGGCCGTGTGGACTAACAACTCAACAACGTGGTATATTTAATGTCTTAGATACCACGCTCGAGTATACTCCCGGCTTAACGTTCACATTACAGTTGCCACTAAATTTACAGATTTTGACTAAATTTCTCCCGTTTTCCCAGTGGAAGATGTTTTATAGTTTTTTTTGCGGATTTTAGAGAATGTTTTGAAGGATCATTACTCATAAACAATTTTATTTATTTGTTAATGTGTTGTTTTATTTTTAAGTGAGCTTGTATGGAGTATGTACAATGTTTCCTTCCACAAAAGAACATTTTCCAATATCACGTCTAGTTCATTTGAGTACGAAAAAAAAAGAATCAGATTCGCAAACAACGTAACGTTTTCTTATCAGTCAATATGAGAATCTCTATGATGAAGATTCAGTATTTGCTGCTAAATCCGCATTGTTTAGATCTTGGAAAATCTTGGAAATATTCTTACTCGAAAAATTATGGATAGTACTTTACAGTATGCTCAGTGCTTGAGTATTTGTGTATTGGTCCCCTCACTCGAACCCATAATACCGATCTACAAAATATGTGTTTTGAGAAGATTTGTTTTAGAAGTCTAGTAAGCCAGATATGGCAGACATGACCTTAAAGGTTGCCCGGCCAAAAAGAAGAAGTAAAAGAATGTATGATTCTCTCAAAAAAATCTCCTAATTGTTGTCTCTCTATGATTTCCCAACGAAAGTATGAAACTTACCACGTGCAAACGCCATTAGATCCATTACGATTACGCGAAGCACAACATTCATCATGCAGCTAATCATCAAGAGCACTGGTTCATCTTTTACATTCTTCAAACTTCTCACCTCGCCCGCTGACACATTACCATCACTGGACGAAGATACATAACATGCTTCCTTTGCGCATCAAACGTCAGCTTGAAGGCGCACCGGCACAATAGACATACAAACACACACACGCGTACACAATCGCTCAGCCGTGCTTCTGTACGCAGCGGGAGTTCTAGGAATGCTCGCGTCTCGTGATGGCCACTGACAAAACCAAACGCATAGTAGCAGCAACAGCAGCAGCAGCAGCAGCAAACAGCGGTGGGCCGCCGTTGTCTAGTGTGATTAGTTTCCCGGCCCTTAACAATGCCGCGGCTGCCAGTTGGTGCCGGAATCAGGACTTCTCTTGGGAGCAACTGCTCCTGGAGAGAAACTTTTGCGTCGACGCGCAAAGAAAAGTGGGGGGCAGACAGACCGATGGCGACCTAGTTCGAACACCCGCAGTGATGTTTTGGATCAAAAGGATCGCCGTGCCTGTGGAAGGGTTTCATCCTTCACAGCCGGATGGCCCATCTTACGGGGATTTTTTTTTGTATATATATTTTTTTATCACAGCAAAGCTCTGTGAAGTAAGTGGTGAGCGGACGCGTAGAACGGGATGATGAATAGCACAGTAGTAGCTGTCATTCATCGCCCTGTCAGTAATTTAAGCTGATACGCTGTTTTAAAGGAAATTAGATAGTTTAGATGTAAAGCAGAACTCGATAACATTAGACCGAATGGGTGGGTGATTTTACCTGCTCCTTGTTGCTCCCCATAATGTACAATTACCGGACTTACATGTTAAAGCTCACCACCGCATTTAAACACTAACGTAGGTAAAGCAGCTTCATTCGTAAGCCCTTTTGATGGCATTAATATATTGCAATCCGAGAATTCATTTCAACATTTCCCACCTACCAACATTTGACGAATGCCACGCAAAGCGCGCCGCACATTCCTAGGATGGGAATGTAAATTATGCGACCAACTTTCCCCGAATGGCTCACGCACCCGATGGAAGGTTTCATGATCACTGGTGGAATTTGTCGCCCCGCCACGGTGCCCTTTCCCACGCACCTCGTCAACAGTGCCCATCGATGCCATTAGCTATTGATGGGGGAAGAATTTCGGACGAATCAAGACCCAAACTCATCGGCACTATTAACATTAGAGCACAAACATTGCATAATTTCCTCCAATAAAGGCTCTTTAATCATGCTGTCACCGGAAATGATGATGGCCACCCCGTGGACTAGTTTGCCCGCATGTCCGGCGGCTGCCCAACGTAGCGTGCCTAGGAATTTGGTGAAGGAATTCTCCGCTTTTTGCAGGCTCACGCGTGTGCTTTGTGCGAAAATGGAAGCGTAGAGAAAAAAGAAATCTGTACCACGATCCACGAAGGACGATTTGACGCTTGTGTGATGGGGATGGCAATGTCATTTCAATTTTCGATCAGTATTAGGCGGGCTATACTCATGATACAAGGGTAGCTCTATGTGGTATAATTCATTGTAAAATGGTATATTTTCTACAAGGCTAAAGTTAAAATTAAAATTTGTTTGCGAATGTTTTAATTTCCGTTTTTAATTAATTGCACCACATTACAACGCAAATTACAGTTAATATAATGTTAATAGAAAAATGTCGAGAGAATCAAACACGTGGAACCCGCCCGAATTATGGCAACAAATCATTTATATATAATGATGATCCGCGCCAGACAACCGAATCGGGACATCATGAAGGTATTGCGCAGTTTTCCGTAGACACCGTGAAATTGAATCGAAGTGAGATAGGAAAACTGCAACGGTGGTTTTGAGAACGAAGGACGCCCAGCAGACGTTCGGATTGCGTTCGTCCGATGCATTCCTGTCGAGTTTTCCGAAAAAAAAATCTCTTAACTCGCCGGACCAAAGACACTTGAACTATTTAGTTCGTGACACAGTAAAAAAGGATTTTAATAAAACATGCAACTACACCACAGTGGAATTCGAGGGCCTTTATCGATGCAGAGACTATTGACTTTGCCAATAATTCGAATAAAGAGTATTTTTCCACTTATTTCACTTACCCTTCCTTTGAACAAAGCACCGTTTATATATTTTTACAGGTGAGATGTCTTTAAAAACAAAAATCTCTTTAATACTTTATTTGTGAATCATTAAATTGTGCGATTTCCAGTGCAACAATTTTGTGGTATATCCATTGATAGCTCTGGCTTTTTTTCTACCATTTTAGGCATCGATACTAATCAAAGCAATCAAAACAAACACTAGCCAGAACTGGGAAACCTCAAGGCACCCGAGTTTGTGGTGGTACAAATAAAAACAAATTTGTTTCTCTTCCACCGTTTAGCAACTCATTTTCATATTACCGTTGCGCTTCGCGATCCATATCAACCGACACTCATTTGGGGTGGTGGTACAGACCCGATACAACCATACCACAACCACCGTAATCAAAGCCCTCTTCCACCGGTCGACAGTCGCACAGTAACTGCCACCGTACCGCACCACCAGCTCGATTATTGCCCTGAAGAAACCGGGAAAAAATACACACCGAACATTAATAAAAAAAGGGAAGAGACAGAGCACCAAAAAAACCGAGCACATCCACGATCGTTAATCACTTCCGCGCCCTCCGACAGGCGGAGGATCCCTTCGAGTGTGTAGGCCTTTCGTTGCGGTCCTTCAGGCGGCCCCTCGATATGGCACCCCGCCAACCCATCGCGACCACGAGAAAGCCCATCGGATTAGAATCCGTTACAATTATAACAATATTTCCCTTCGCACGGTGTGGTACTTATTACACCCAAAACTGAAACCGAACTGCAAAATCAAACTACTTCAGAACATGCGCCGGGCATGTTGTGCGGGAAGGAGGCCAAAACGGGGATGGCTGGGAAATTAAAGAGTGCGTCGAGCGGTCGGTTTCGTTACAAGTCCTGCTTGATTTTTTTGCGTTGCTATTGCCAGCAATACTTCATCCTTCTAAACTAGCCCTTCGGGTTTTGGGAACGCTCTCCCTACATCCCGGAAGCTCTGCTGCATTCGTCGCATCCCGATCGATTCGGCAATGCGCTTACGAGAAACGGTACCAAGTGTTCTCGTGCGCTGGGGGAACACGATAAAAAATGATTCTCTACAAACGTCCTACATTCGTTGCAGACGTCGCCTCTTCTCGGCCGGCCTTCCTTGTTCAGCACAAGCAACGGCAGCAGCAGCAGCACTCTTGGGCTGCTGATGAGAGTTGCCATCCCTTTTTTGCGGTGGCACTTCAGGCACGCTGATTGCACACCCGTAAACAACGTACGCACACGCAATGACATCGCATAAAAAACGCATTGAAATTATTCCGTCCATCAAATCTGGGTCGGGGTGTTTCGTCATGGTTTTCTGTTGCTCGTGTTATTACTGCTATTATTTTATCTACTATTTTTGGGAAATCATGCAACCTAAAACGACGCAAGTCACCGCCGGCTATGCGTGTTCGGTTGATTTTGCATGAAAATATCGATTCGTCGACGAAAAGGTCGTCAGATGATGTTACCAATGGTTCCATTCTATCGGACATTAATTGTGCATTTTTATGTTTAATTTATCCCTTAAATGTTTGCTAGAAACACAAGACGATCATTTACACTGGATTCCACGTTAGGATCTGTGTCCGGCACGGATTTTTTTAAAGACATTCCACCACTATCAAGAGGCAAACGATTTTCATCTTTCCCTTCGCATGCCTGCTTGCGTGAAAAATCCATTCAAGGATGGTTCAAGTTCAAGCAGCAAGCATGAAGTGTGTATGCCATGGTTTGCGCTCGATTCTTCGGAACCATTAGCCACGGCACGGCCGAGATGAGCGGAACGATGATTAAGCATAGAAAATGTTGCAGCTGCTTGATTGTCACGTGAGCATAATTTTTATGATGTATCCTTCGCCGGTAGGATCGGGGATGTTTTATTTCGCTCTTCGCTTTTTACACTCATGTTTTTTGTCGTTTCTTTCTTTCCTTCTACCCAGTGGACAGTATGTGGGGACTATTCTGTCGATACACACGAGGGATTTGGTGTCATGTGTTTTGTGCGGTGGCTTTGTAGTTTTGCCACTATTATCGATAATCGATTTTTATCGACTCGATAAGTCAATACATGTATGTTTTTTCGTTTCTCGTTTCGGCAGCTTTGAATAATTTATTCACATTAATTACGAGCACAAAAAAGATTTATTTAGCATGAATGCGGGTATGAAAACAACAAAATTGATGTCACACCTTTCTTCACATAAGTAAAGCATTTTAGTTAAATGCTGGTGCTGGCGAAACAAACTAAACGAATTTTTACAACAATTTTCAAATAGAAAATGTCTCATGTATAAAGAGAACCGACAATTGTCTTATGGATAAAAATAACTGATTTATACAAATATTTAACAAATATAACTAGCATATTTTTTAACAGTACAAAACAAAGGACTGTATTTACGTTTTTTCTTACTTCTTACTGTGCGTGACTCTGCTTTGATTCGCTTGTAGAATTGAGATTCTACAGCCTAGTAGAGACTGCGAAGCCATATGCAACGTTTGCTTTTTTTTTAATTCTTATTAAAATTTGTTGATTAAAAAATGTTTAAAACGATTAACAAATTTGATGTAACAAGCATTTTAAGCGATTTAAGTCTTTTTTATCGTTGCAGAACGGACTGAGGCGGTCCGGTGGCCGAGGCGACAGCAACGCCGGGCTTCACACGGCAGGACCGGGGTTCAAATCCCATAAAGATTGCCTCCCTTTACGCAGCGCTGACTATGTTGCTAAGGGTAGAATTAACTTACAGAAAGCCAAAAATGGCAGGCCGAGACCTTTAGAAGTTCAATTATTCACAGATATTTCACCCGCTTCTTAGTTGAGAGACGTTTCCTTTTCCGAAACGTGAACAAAGATCTTATCTCGGGCGTAGATGCGTTGTGTGGTGTTCCGGCATCCCAAGGCATAGTTCTGCTCCTAGCGACGATCAATAACGTAACGGAACACCTGGTCCTGATCTTAGCGAGGGTCTTATAATATCGATTGGACTCGATTGGCTTGGGACTTGGAGTCCTATCTTAATGCGTGGTCTCCTTGCCGCTCATCGCAGAGATGTCTAGGAAATTCAAACTGTACCTTGTTTCAAACTTGGAGACACTCGTTCTATTTACTGTGAAATACTGTCTAATCAATTATCATGTGAGTGTCAGGCCTATTCTTTTTCTATGTTGTATTTTTGTTAAAAAAATATGCTAAAACAAATATAGTCTAGACATCGTCTCTTTTTGCGCGCTTTGAAAACTTCAGGTTAATTCGATTATTTGAAGAGCCTCTTGTGTCCTTTATTGTACTTCCGCATAAATTACTTGAATGTGTCGTAGGTTGTTTTTAATTATCTTTCCCTAATTTTTACCCAGTTCAGACTGCATAGACCGCTCACATTAGGCGTCCATTTGCATAAATAATATAGTACAATAATTGAGATGCAAAGCGCTGCCAAGAGTGAAACACTTGTTCAACAAGATGTAATACATGTCATATTCTCACCTCAACCTCACGCTGCTTGAACAAATTCAGCTTTAGCGAGCTCGAGCTACAGGAAAACAGGTAACTGCAAAAATGTTTCCCCTTTTGACGATTTTTTTTTTCGTCCTAGCCTCAACCTCAAGATGCGAACCAGGAGCGTAATGCATACCCAAACCACAATTGATGCTTAACAACAGTGCTTCACTGGAAAGAAGTACTACCAACCCTCCTCACCTGCCGATGGCGACGACGACGACGATGTACTGCAGGGAAGAGACAGTCCTACAGAGGGTAGCGTAGGTCTCGCTTCAATCAAAGCCCTGACAAACAATGTGATCCTTAGCGCACCGAAGAAGTCATTCGGCCCACGGTGAAACTCTCCGAAATATCATTTGCACCGAAGATTATCCTTTGGAACTGGGGAACGGTGCTCTCTAACCGGGAAATAGGTTCCTGGCCGCTGCAACGCCAGTGCTCCGAAGCTCGAAGAATCACGGATCACTTTTGGCCGCTACGTGATTGAGTGTGCTGGTGGTGATTTTCTTCTTTTTTTCTCTCTATGAAGGGCGTTTGGACCACCCCACTACGCACATACACACAAGAGTCAACCACCCCCGGGCACAAAACTCCCATGAACGCATGAACACACCGATACACTCGGCTCATGGAATTGCGGTTTTTTGGAAGTTGTAGAAATCCTGTTTTAAGCGCTTCTCGGCAAATCCCCGCCCTTAGGTTGTATGTGTGTGTGTGCGATACATACATTTTTTCTTGTCTTTACGACCCGGTGGCACCTATTTGCATGGGGATTTGAAACCGACAATTCTCGGCCAATATTTGGTAGGTCCGTCCCTCACGTATTTACTTCGCTTGTCAATCGTCGGGGCAGGATGTGTGCGCTGTGCCCCTTCGGAGAACGTTCGCACTCCAGAATCGCACCCTCGGCTACTTGGTGGTTTCAGTATTATTTCGGAGTAAAGCACACTCGAACACATACTCGCACTCACCGAAGCAAATCCCGGTTTCAGATGCGAGCTACGGCAAAGTGCTGTAGTTGAGAAGGAAGCAAGCGAGCAAAAAAAAAATGCGGTACAGATAAAACAGTGCGTCCTGCGCCAATGGGTGTAAGACACGGGTCCTTCGCAAGTATACACCCTGGAGTGATCATCAACGCTCGAGTGGAGATGAAAGTTCGCTCGACATTGCTCTATGGAGTTCTTTGCTCCCTCTAACGATGACTGAGGAGCGCTAGTGAAGGTTCCTACTTTTTTTTTAAACAGCAAAGTACAGAAGTAATATCGTTCGGTAGGGCAAGCATAGAATAAAGATATGTAATTTGCATACTATAAAGTCGGGGACATATCCGAAACATAAAATCAAAGACATGCAACAAATGAAATCGTGGGTTTGTATTACAAACCTTTGCCAATTTGTTCCGCTGGCGACTGTGGTCAACTGCTCAGTGACGAAAACATCAAGAACTTTTTTTTGCCTCAATTTCCCGTAAACGACGACGACCGAGCTTCATTTTTTATTGATTCATTTCACCACAAATTTTCCCCGGAGACGCACATTAGGGACGGGTGCAAGAACCTCACCCGAACTGGTCTGCATCCTAAAACTCGGAGCACCCGGATTAGCAGTGCGCTAAGCTGCGATGATTGCGAGAAACAGAAGGATTAGATTTTTATCGTTCCCTCGAGTCGCCTCTGATCGTATTGCTTGGAAGAATGGTGAGGGGTTTGCTTCCAGACAGTGTCAGACGGTCTCTCTGTACACGTTGGCCTTTGGAGCGAGGAGTGTAATCGTACTGCCAGTTGATACAGGGCCAACTATATCCGGCACATCTGGCATCAATACGTAGAGAGCTCGATAGAGCTCGATAAAAAAGAAATGTCCACAAAAAAGAGAAAAAAGTGACCATTAAAACAACGACTCGTCTGGGGACGCCTTGAGGCACTCGACACGGCGCAGGGTGGGCGACTGTGTTGCGGAGGGCGATTTTATCATCAAAGAATATCTGGCGGAAGTCAACAGCGTAAGTTGCTGCAGCAGTTGTGCGCCAGGATGAGGATTATGTGCTGCATTCAGTGCCGTGGTCTTCCGTTAGAAGGATTGCAGATTGAGTGAATGGTCAGAGAATTAGCACATGGTCTTTGAAACTGTGCCGGCGTTTAGCTGTGTGTAGTGCGTCACGATAAGCTCACGATTTAATGCACTGGTTAATGCTTTGCAGTTTATTATCAAAAACAGGCATAGAGGCACTTATAATAAACTTGTTTGATTTAATCATGCTAACGCAAAACTTGCAAGTTTAAGCAAAAGTTGCTTAAAATAACGACAAAAAATGATAAACCATTTTTTAATACTATAACATTTAGGGCTTCGCAGTTGAATGTTAGCGACGCCGGTTGTTACCGTAATGGAACCATGATCAATTCGCTAGAAGACCGTAGGTTTTCAAATTGAGATAAAGAGCAAAAACTATATTAAAATATCCTTTGTCACTTATATTTTCTCCTTCGAATGGTTCTCTTTTGGCTAGAATCCGATCGAAATGGCACATTATTTTCGAGCAACGATTATGGTCAATTAAGCGGAATGTATCTCGCAATACTTCCGTTCATTCTAATGAACCTTTTTATCCCTTTTCTTTAAGACCTTATGACAGCACGGAACAATCTCTGCTCATCAAATAAAGGTACCAATTTCATTTGTCAGTTAAGTAACGCTGATCCAACCATGTTTTTTTTTTTGCTTTCATCACCAACCTCCCTTGCTAACCTTACCTGCGGGAAGGTCAGATGGACCAAATTTAATTATAATAATCCGCATATAAGATTATCTATTAATTGAATTTCCATTTCCTGTGTGCCGCATGTAACAAGGCTACCGTTCGACGACGGGTTGGTTGGCCAAACAATCGATACACGGACACTTAGACGTGAAGCGGTCTACGCATCCTTTGCAGACCGTGCGTTCAGAACTCCGCACAGCATCCGGTGCAGACGTTCTGCCAGCCCGGGTTCGACCCACATCATCATCAACAGCCATTAGAGACTGCTAGGGTTTCTTGTACGGGTTCCGTGTCTTTTGGGTCCTCCCCATTCTTCCCGTTCTAAGTCCGCCGACCGTCGACGAAGCCTCGAACTGCGTGCAACGTCAATCAAAATGTGTCACAACAGATTTAAAACGATATCGAAAATGCAAAAAGTGCTTCATTTGGTTAAATAAATTAATGTCACGTGGCCGACCGTACGCCGTCGTACCGCGCGCACACGCACGGCCTGCCTCGTCCGCCGGGCCCCGAACGATGGCTGCCATGCCTTGCGGGGGTTTTCTCGCCATTGATTGAGTGAACTGACAGCCGCAAAATCGCACTTCCCGCGTCCTCCCGATTCGCCGATCACGACACGTCACATCGGTCACTCGCCACCATCAACACACGAACGTGGAATGGTAACTAATCCGCCCATGCACAGGCGGCCAAAATTAACTTCGGCCCCGTGTGCCTTATTAACTGACAGTGATTATCGATTTCAGCACACGGTACGGCTATCGAATGGGAAGGATTATTTACCCAGCACCTGAGTGGGTGCTGATGCAGTCGTGCCGAGAATGTTGAAGAACATTAGCTCAATGAATATCGAATTACGCGTGTAGTAGCCGGAAGGGCTAAGGTTGATATTAATGTTTCTAATTAGCAGAACCGCTTGGAAGCAATACAAAACGCAATTTATACTATTTTGCTCTTGGAAAGAATTTTGTAAGTTAAGGATGCGGTAAAGATTTTTTAAAGCTCAGACAGTGATTTATAACATTATTCGGTCAGCTTTCTAACATTGGTATAATAATGTTGGACGTTCGATCTACCATCATTAAGACGCTCATAATCGAACATACTTCCTCCACGTTTTCTATTATCGCAACCCTTCGTAACACATGTTTTTGGTGCATCGCGTGGCTACTTATCATTAGAATCTCGCACGATAGTAGCCACGCACGCAACGGAGGTTGTTCTGGGTACGCCTCGTCATTAAACGTCCGGCAATGTCAATCGCAGGATCGGATTCGATTCGCACTGCTTCGGTGACAGTAAGCATGTATCCCCCTATCCCTCTTTCTCTTTATCTGTCTAGGATGTTTCGAGAAAGATAGCCAGATTGATGTGTGGCCCCGGACCTCCCGGGATAAGAATGAGGAAGGACAAGCGGATGATAATCACCATTAGGAAGCCATCGAACGCCGTGCGAATGCGCGGCCATGGGACGGCTTTCTCGAGCTAGCATCTCCCACACGGCAGAGCGGACACGGGAAACCGATCACCTTCCCGGTGTTTCCACCGGCTTCCGGCAACGCAGAATCAGAATCAACCATGCTCACTCATAGCACATCAGCGTCATCGCGCGCTCTAGCCTAGACGCGCTGTACGCGATCGGCACCGTGGCCCGGTTTGATAAATGTGCGGATAATGAAATTCAATTTTGCACCCACTTGTTTCCCCTGCGGCGCAGAATCCGATGATGGGCCGAAATCAACATCACCAGCAGCCAGGTTCGTGCTCTGCCTCCATTCGTCACCCTCGGTTCCCCCTCGTGGCAGCACCTTGGTGGCATCAATCCCCCTTGCCAAACGTGACGCCGTTGAAGTTGATGAAGTCTATCGGAGCCTTGTTCTTGGCCGACGTCGCCTAACCATCGGGGCGTTACCGTTGAAGTGCGTTTGGCACGTGACAGGATTGTGGTGAAAATTTTACAACGCCATCCCCACCCACCCGCTCCGAGGACGCATCGCAAGGACGGCCGCACGGTTCGGAAACGGTGAGGTTGTGTGCGTACATACGCTGATGTTCTTTTCCTTCCTAACGCTTGCAGCTACTTTACCGACGTAATCATCCTCATCATCGGGATGAAGTGATGCAGCTGCAACGCACGCTTGCACACACACACACCCACAGAGGCGCTAAACGCCCTTGAGGATGTGTTTAATGGAGACAGGCTGGCTGGCTGACTGGTTGGTTGGTTTGCTGCGCTGTTGTCGGTGTTGCCACAGCAACTCGTCAGGAATATCATCCCAAACCTTGAGCTCGAATTCTCGGACCGAATCCGATTCCTCCTCGATTCCGGTTCCGTTTCCTGTTGCTGCCGCTGGTGCTGCCGCTTGTCAGTGCAATTGTCTACCACGACTCGTTAGTGAGCGCAAGCTACTGGAAACTCGAATCGAAACGTCATTCAATTCGGTCGCATTCATGCCTCATTCGTGCCCTGGAGGCATTCCCGTGCTTCGCGTAACCGAGCGATCGCAATACACAGCTGTTTTGCAGGCGCTCATTGTCGGTTTTAGCAAATGAACTGTCGATAAGCGGTTAATGAATGCAATAAATTAATTAGGACCTGCGGCGGGTTCAATATCGCGAATTGAGCTCGCTTCACTCTCGCGAGCCCATCGTACCGACGAGTTGAATCGGATTTGTTAAAGCCGATTGGAAATGCGGCTTTAAAATGGGAAACACAGATTATTTAACCAGTTAATACCGTATGGCGGTGGAGCTTTGTTTTCTGTGAAGCGATAATTAGTACACAGTGCTGTGATTATTAACCAGCATTAAGTGAGCACGGATTTACACGTTTCATCAGTAACTTTAACAGGTTTGAAATGCGTGCGATAAGCGCTAGCTTTGAACATTTATTTGTCCTTTTAGTGCAGGTTACCATTTTCAAGCTCTTTTTTGATTAGTTTGTCTGGTTTAGTTTGCGGAAATCTTCTAAGAGCTACCGAAATTTCTACGTAATACATTTGATCACACCACTTGAGAAAGATTTCTTCCATGGCTTTGTTCACACTATAATATTGCACCTCGCTATTTACCTTCCAAAATATCCTCTCGATTAAGTTGTGCTTACCTATACATTTATTTGCGAAAAAAGGGTCCACCGGTGCCAGATGAACATAGGACGACTCTTCAAAACTTTAAACTCAATTTCATAATGACCAGTGAAGCACTTGCTCGAAGCTGATATACGATGCCTGGCAGACTTGGCTACTCATGACTTCTATGCAAGAAATACGTTCCACTGGGTACTACGGAAACGAACAAACCACAACACTCAGAACACTTTGGCGAGTTGTTTGGAGTCCTTTTTAAATTACCATCAAGCGTGTAATGCAGCTGAATCAAGTGGGTAACGTTGGATGGAGGCCGAGCCCGCAAAGTGAAAAACGCTGCAGGACAACCACCACCTGGTTTGTGGATGGTCAGCGTGGATGATTGCTGGACTGATGACTGACTCCTGCTCCAAAATAAACCTCAATTGCCCATCATCATCGACGCTGTAGCTAGCAGCGCACGGACCATTGACAGTATCCTTACCGGTAGAAAAGGGCTAGAGAGAGCATGATAAATGAGAGCATAATTTTTCAACAACCTATTTATACCTTCTAGGTAGTAGCATTCGGGTTCGGTTCCTGGAGGAATTTCTCATTTTTTGGTTTTGGGTTTTGTTTTGCTCCGTATTTCAGGTTTGGCCATGCATAGTGATGTATGATGTGTTTACCTTTACGGAAGCACCCGAAGCAACAGAAATTCACGACCGATGATTTTGTGGAAATGATTATGATTCTGATGTTTTCTCTCTCGTTGATAATGACCATGGCATGTAATGGCCCGTCAGGAGTCCTCAGAGGTGAACAACTTGGCGAACGGTAATTAATCGGATGGCTTTTTCATTTTACTCGTGTGGATTTGGTTTTTTTGTGCTGCAAAACTCGTTCTCTAAATCTTATTACGTTCGGGAAAGAGTAGAGCACGTTTTAATTTGCTGGTAAGTTGAGTATATTATTCGCATTAATCGTTTTGAAGTAGCTTGTGGAATTTTATTTTATTTATTTACCAATTTAACAAATCTGAATTCTTCCAAATAAAAACTTAACTACAGCTGTATTAACGAATTTTTTTATTACAACTAATTCATTATGAAAAATTCTTCTGAAAGGCCAAACAAAGAACGAAAAAAATATATCGCTTTTCCTCTTTTGCAAAAGGATGTAAAAAATACGAACATTTCATTAAATGACATTTACCGCTTTCCTTCGGCAGAGTGAAGAAAAACTGCCACCAAAATGACATGAAAATCTCGTCAGCATCGTCTTCTGGTCGCCGATTTTCCGTCATCGTTACAGTACACCACTATCGCCCTGTTCCGTCTCATTACACATTTTGCACATCAACATCGAGCGGATCACGTTTCCAAGCCTTCCACCATCCTACAGTCCAATATTGGGCGTGTAGCCGGCAGATTGGCATATTCGTTCAAATCCTTGACGAATGACCAGCTTTTTGTGACAAGCACGGCTGTGCCATCATCATTAGACGGTCGCGATTACAAAAACGCACAGGCACAGTTTTGGAACTTTTTTTGGCATTTACGTTACAGAGTTAGCCATAGCACTGCGCTGGAGGATTGATGGACGATCTTAACCGAATGATGAAAGCGTGGGCTGTGATTATGGTCGGTATAATGATTTGTAGAAAAAAGCGTTTTTGTGCCTTAAACATGATCGCATTGGTCATTTATGGCTGCAATAGATGAGGTGATTTTATTAACCTCTACTTTAGTAAGGTAACTAGTACGTATGTTTAGCGTCTTAAGGTTATTTGTTTTGTCACAATTTAATTTTATGTAACTCTAAACAATATTGTACATATTATATTATCTTACAATTCAGCAATGACTGTTCTCATGAACAAAAAAACATATTATATTAGCACAATAGTGCCAACATCCGTGTTACTATCGTGTAACTGTAGCTGTATCTGTGTAAGAGCTGTATTACTACTTTGCTTATGTTGAAATAATGTTTGTGACTCTGTCTGAGGCTGAAAAACCTTCCTAGTCACGTTCGAGAGGAAGATACTAAAAAGGTTCTTTGGCCCCATATGTGTGGAAGGATCAATGGAGAATCCATTACAATGCCGAACTCTACGAACCGTACGATGATCACACCATTGTGCACCGATTAAGACTAGCCAATCTCTGGGAGCCGGTCATGTCGTGAGAATGGCACCGGACAACCTACCCCTTAAAGTCTTGTTAAGCAGTCTACAGGAGGATGTGGCAGGTAGAATCTGAGATGCAGTGATCCGTGTTGATGTATACGACCGAAAGACTGATATAATGGATTGGCAGACGACAGTGCTGTGACCAGTACTAAGGACTTCTTCTGCAGGCCAAATCGTGAAGCGGATTATTGCTTAGTATATTATCGTAAATTAGCGTTAACTAGTATAGATAATATACTATAAACTTTGCCCACATTATCTGGTTGCATGAAGAGTTGATAGCTGATGAACAACGTTCTGAATCGCGTCAAGATTTTCAATCGTTAGTGCCTTAGACCCAGCTGGTTACGTTCATAGGAAAATTTACTGATTCATTACCTGATTCATTTATTGAGTAAGATCCGCCACTTAAGTTTCTCAATCTCAACAAATACGCAGCCTATAATCAATCCAAGCACAAAAATCAATTCAAGTACTACGACATTACATTAGCAACAACGATCCATGGCACAATGTAAAGAAACCGTGTCCAAACTGTTGGTATGATTGCTTGCCTCCTAACAGCAATAAACTGTTAAGTTGTTAACCGCCCCAAGTAACATTTATTTGCTAGCTACCTGTAATTTTCTACCATCGTTCATGTCCTATCGATGGGAAAACACGAAAAAAGACGCACAATTTGCAGCATTGAGACGTTTCACGTCCCTACGCAAACACACCTTGGGGCAACAATTTGATGCGGTTTATCAGCTCATTAAAATCAATTTGGAGGTGATTTAATTTTTCCGCCACAACCACAACACATTCGGTTCCCCTGTTGTGCAATGTGTCCGTGGTAAGATTGAGGCAAACTGGAGAAAAGAACTCAGGCTCACTCGTAAATCTAGTGTTAAGACTTCCTCCCGTGTTCGTCGGGCCCATGCTATGATACCCGTGAGCGGTATCATCGTCAAGCTTGTCCCCCTGTTTTCCAGCGCCCGGCTGTACTGTACCGTGTAGGCAAATGCGTCGTGCGCCGTGTTTTTTGATTGATTAGCCCCTAATACCATGGCTCCGGACGGGCTCCGGTAACGACCGTCATAATTCGCAATAATTTATTCATGCATCCCTGCACACGATAAGCCGCCCTTCTTGCTGTCTTCATTTCTTGTCTTTCTCCTTCTCTCCCTCCTACCTAGATTCCACGCTGTACTGAAATAGCCGTCAATAAGCGACGCCCCGAGCCGACAGGGCCGAAAAACACATCACCGGCACTAACGTGTAACGTGGCAGCCGAGCGACAATCTTTATTAGATATTATTACATTATTATGTTGTTCTCGGGCATGTTGCGAGCATATGTTTGCCCGATCGGGACGGCGAGGTGTTATGCTTCGACACCGTTGGTGCACAGCACCGGAAAAGCCACCTACGACGTGAGCCGAGCCAGGATTGATCGAAGGGAGTGTGCGTCTTCCCTTCCGGTACGCATGGATTGTTGCTGTGTCGATTTTTGGCTCAGCTCACCGACTCTCAAGCGCGAGGTTTTACTGCAGGATCTCCCTACCAAAAAGGGGTTGGTGGAAATTCAATTTACCACCCCACCACACTACCACATTTCCACCCTTCCCACATCGCTGAGACTCAGTGGGATTTACGGCAACGTGCTTACCGTCGCACCGTGCACCATCAACGGTTGTTGCCATCGGCCGGAAAAAGAGATTAGGCCCAAGAACATCAGCGGAGTAGCACGGTTTAACACGGACACGTTCGCACGCACGGGTAACGGATCTGCGGACCGGTGAACCGATGCACAGCATGCAAGGTTGGCGAAGGCTAAGAACATGGGCCAAAATTCGATCCCCCCGCATCTAAAACCGTGTTCATCCTTGCGACGAAGCAAGTAAATCCAAGAAACTCTGGCCACAATCTCTCCCAACCTAACCACCACGACATCCACGGCACACACAGCCACAGGAAGCGAGCAAGCTGTGCAAATCAGGCATAATTAGAAGTAAATAACAATCATTAGGAAACAATCGAAATTTTCATCCCACCACCACCGTTCACACACACACTGTGCGTCGGTCATAAGGAAGCAGAAATTATGGATAAAGTTTGGCAGCGAGTGGTTCTGAACTGGGGGCGGAAATAGTTATGGCAAAAGTTATAATTAATTGTCGCTGCATTTGGCGCTCGCTTTTGGGCTACTGGGCGGCTGTATTTCGGTAGGTGGACTGCTGTATGTGGTTGCGATAAAAATAATGGTGCGGTCAAAGGTAAGCACTATTTAACCTTGGTTGTGGAAAACTTGGTACTACAGCCTCTAGTGAAGGTCCTGGCGTACCATTTCTGACTTCTTTGATTTGAGTTTACTCGTGTAGCAGGAAAGCTAAGCGGGGAAAAATTCAGCATGGGATTCGAATCACGATTCAGCCGGGGAAGAGCATGGAACTAGTACAACAGTCCTAACGAGAATCAAATAGGGAATGATTTTTGACCTGTTTATTAAAAGTAGAAAAAAAAGACAAAGAATTGGAATGATGCCTTGTGAGCATACATTTATCGACAGGAGTCGATAACATCAAGACTGCTCATGATCGCACGTTCAGTTCCTTGGTGATCTACTCGTTGAGCGTTTTATTTATTTTTTACTATCACAATCTTTTGCTTAACGGCAATAAGCTGATTGAGTAAGCTTAAATGATTGCTTGTAGAGTAAAAGGTTTTGCCTTACATTAAACTCTTCACCTTAAGCATTAGAGCGATTGTTGTTCGGCAAACAAGCGGAAACTGTTAAGAAAAAACCGGTAAATTCAAACCAACGACACACTCTACTAACTGTCGATAGTGCATTTTACCCGTGCGGCTTTCTCCTCCCCGTTACCCGTTACCAATCGGCCGGGAAAACAAACTACGTAACATAAGTTTAGTGGAGGCAATGTCAGGTTTTATTCCCTGCTCGTGTTTCCGTTTATCTAAATATTTGCCCACTCAATCAAACCAATCTACAGTTCACACGAAACCCTAGCTTCTCGGCGCGGCGCACAACACAGAGCAGTTCCGGAGCCCTCGGTCAAAATTGGACAGTTAAAAATTGGAAAGACGATCGCGCCCCGGTAAACGGTAACGGTTTGCCAGACGGTGACACACAGGGAACCGTAGACCGTTGTGCACATCGCCGAAGCCAAATCGGGCCCCGGTACCAGAGGGGCCTGGGCAGTCGCTGTGTCTAAATCTGATTTATATTTACCTCTTTGCTGTTATCTAATACTTTAAAATGTTTCTTCTTCACTGGCATGCGAGCGCCGCGTGGCTCTCCGGTGGTCTCCCGGACAGCAGTGATGAGTTTTCCTTGAAATGTCGTCCCGTAGCCAATTTCCCAAGGGTGCCGTACTCAGACGGGAGTTGCGAGAACGGAAGGCTAAACACACATACACAAACACACACACATAGTGTTGGCACCGTCCGGAGCGCCAATTTCCGTGGAATGAAGAGACGGAGGTGGTTTAAAATGGTGCCAACTTGGAAATCCATTTTCCACCGTCTGCACTTTACAACGGCGCGGTGCAGGCAAAAACGGCTTCGTGCCAATGTGTGTGTGTGTGTGTGTGGGTTTATTTGTTGAACTTATCTTTATTGACAGTCATATTTCGTGGACTGCTCCGGTCTTGGCGAAAACGGAAGGAAAGCTGATATCACCGTAAGCGGTACCCAGGGAAAAGAGCCATCATTTCGAAGGAGCTGAGGATTGCACGCGTGTATGGTACGCGGTATCGCACGGTTACAATGTGGGTTTTATGTACGCTGGCCAACATCCGGCTGATGGGTTTGGGAGAGCAGTGATGGTTCGTTTCTTATTTTTCATCGAAAGGGTATGGTTTTGTGTGAGAAATTTGGAATATTGTAAATAGTCTGAGTGTTGTAAGGGATTTTAAAAAGTTAAAGAGCTTAGCATAACGATCTGCAAACAGTGCTATTAAATTAATTTGCTTCTTATTTCTAGTGCTATTAATTTTGCTGTAATTGAAATGGCGGAATAAGTTAAATTTTTGACATTATTATTAAATTGGATATTGAATTTCTCTATGTTATCCACTTTTATGTCCACTTCTTTTTGATTGGAACTATAACCTCCAGAGGCCCTTGCCTAAAATTGTTGGTTTTCTTGACTATTTCTGTGCCTCTGTATTATCGTACACAGGTCGTTCTACCCTCCCAATGATAGTGAATCCAGCATACAGGCATAGACATCCCGGATAGGATTTGACACTGGGCACATCGTGTTAGTGACCTAGTAGACGCCACCAATTATTCAACCAGGCCGAAAGGCATATGTACCATACTAATTATTGTGCTGTATGATTAAACACCTAAGATCAGTAGCAACCATAAACACATTTCCGCTTAGTATGTTCCTTATCCAGCTAACCCGGGGCGGCCCGGTGGTGGAGGTGGCAAGGGCACCGGAGTTCAACGACAGGACCGGGGTTCAAATCCCATCTGAACCGTTCCCCCATAGTGAGTAAGTCTCAAGTCTAGTAAGTCGGAAATAGCAGGCATGAAAAAAATAATAAGTGTAGCCTAGCCAACAACCATGAACTTAGAATGAATTGTAATGTAAGGCAACGATAACGTTATCACGCTCCCCAATTGAGATAGGAAAGTACAACTAAATCTAAGCCATATCATGTTTAGGATATGCTTCTGGGACACCAATGAAGCATAAAAGTTTTTAACAAATAATTTTTAAACCCAGATAATAACTTTACAGTTGGATTCGCATAATTATTGTACACATTTGTCACATTTTTTCCCAAAAGGTTGTCTAACGTTGAAAGCAGGTTGTCAAACGTCTAAGCAGATCAAACAGGACATTCTAAAATCACATACTCCTTTTTAAGGATACATTTGTATAACTTGGTGTGTTTGGGGCGGTCCAGTGGCCGAGGCGATAGCAGCCCAGTTCTTCCGCACAACAGAACCGGGAATCAAATCCCATACAAACCATTTCCCTGTACGAAAGATTGACTATCCTGCTACAGGTAAAATCGAGCTAAAGTTGTAGTGCGAAGGAAGAAATTTGTATGAAATCCAGTGATGAAGAATGATAAAAAATGCAGTCGATGACAAGTTCAATCCAAGTTCGACCAACCCAGAAGGTTTAAGCCAGATAACAGTGCGAAATACTAAGTCCTTGAGTCAGAAATACTTAACCCAGTTGGCATATTAAGTCGAAGTTTAGTGAAAAATACTGAGGCTAAAGTGGAAATAATACATCAGCATCAGGAATAGTATACAATACTAAGTCTAAAGTGGAAAAGTAAGCAGAAGTAATCGGCTTAAGCAAATAGGAAAACATCGCTAAATATATCCTGTCTGCGAATCTCGAATTACAAGACAGTAATCAGAACCTTCAATTCATGCCGTACCAGCCAAATGGCGTAAACAGAACTATAAATTAACGATAACGCTAATGTTTAATTGGATACTACTCTCTGCAGTACTGTGCGTTACTTACCACTTTCCGGCACGCGTAAGAAAGAAGATTCCCATTCCGGCCGGCCCGCAAGTGAACCGTGCGTCGTGTTTTCCACGTGCAGTGATATATCCACCCAATACGCTCGGCACGATAGCCCGAGGCCCGGGGTTACGTTCAAATCAATAATTCACTTTAGACTGTATACATAAATTAACCATCGCAACAGAGAGCGCTTGTATGGACGATGGCAAGCGACACAATTTATTGCCTCAATTATGTCCGCGCACTATGCTTCTGGTCAAATTCTTTGGCATGGCCGAGCGCCACCGCCATCGACGTGTTCGCGGCGACTTACTCATTCACTCACGAACGCACTCGTTCGTTCGTTCGTCCTCGACTCCGGCAAGAGATCCTTGTTTCATTCTGGAAGAATCCATTTTACACCAGTCGACGACGGCCATTTCGGTGCCGTCGCGGATTGGTCGCGAGTCGATGTAATAAATTAATACGATCGTCGCTCAATTGCAACTGCACGAGCAAAAGGTGCACATCGGCGAGAGCGGAACCGGGTGGCGAGCGATACAAGCGCCAATCCCAATACACAGCAGCTGCTGCTGCTGCTGCTGGTGGTGCTTCTATTATTATTGCTGCACAGGCTGGCGTCCTAGTTGCCTGCCAGCGTTAGTAATAACACATGAGCAACATTGTTAGACGGTTCACCACACGGTTGACTTGACTGCGACTCCCACTGCCAGCGCAACCTTACCCGGGGCCCGATAGCGATGCTTCACAGGCATCGTACTAATTTATGTACGACGTTGCTGGCTTTTCCAGCATTGCATCGGCACTGTGCGCCGAATTGCTAAATTGCTTTTATGTTAGTTTTGCACGCGAAAAGTAAACATCCTCCGAGTGAAAAGCCATCCCGGGCGAAAGCATCATGTGGATCCAATGAACGGGATCCGATAGTGCGGTCCGTTGCCAGTTCGTTGCTTGCTTTGCGGTGCGGTTTGGGAGCTCTTCAATAAGCGCAAAGTCAACGTAGCACTTCAGGGGTGCTACTAAGCAAATGTTCGATGGCAGTGGTAGTTAAACATGTCGAAATTACTTTGAAACTTCGGAAGAGCAGCTAAACTTTATGTAAAAGTTTTATTTTTATTAGAGGAATTACAGTTTGTGATAGGTTATGGCGCATTACCAAACGCACACACATTTTTTAATTGAACAATTGCACTTGCATTTCACCATCTTTGTTGTTTGACTTTCTTCCTGATTGAAATCATTTTAAAAGCGAACAATCCTTTATAATAACACTGAGAAGAGTACGGGAAGCAAATTGTAAAAATAATAACACCATTTAGATCTTTGCCAAGAAAGAACCCCTCTTAGGGTTTGCCTGACGCTCTATTCCCTCTGATTTGTTTCCTGCCAAACGGAACGGTTGTTTCGGAGATTGTCGATGCAAATGTGTTTATATTTACTTAGCAAAAACAGATATTTATGTTTGGAAAATAAATAGACGTGGAAAACAAATCGTCACCGTCACAACCAATTTTGTCGTACGTTCGATTGCTTAGACATTCGAAACTTTACTGATTCTTTGCGAATCTCTTCTAAAATGTGTTGCAGCTTGTTTCGAAAATAAATATAAAAGAAATTCCAAAACTGGTAGGTGTTTTGTAAAACTTTGTCTATTTATGTAATTATTCTTAGGTACTTCAACAGTAACTTATGTGTGGTATGGTTGAGGGCTCTATTCATTTCCCATGAACATCCTTTTCTTATGGCTCTACAACCTCAAGGGATTTTGAGTTGTCATTTTTGGCTTTCTGTGGTTTGATTTTACCCATTGCTGAATAGTCAGTCCTGCGTACAGGGAGGCGGTCTGCATGGGATATGGTAGCCGTTCCTGTAAGGACGGCGATGCTCACCTCGCTCACCGGACCGTCCTAATAACACAATTGCTGGGCATATTCATGCGATCAAAACAAGATCTAAGAATAAGTCTTGATCAATTAGCTCTTCCTAAAGCACTTAGAGGTCTAAACTCACTAAATCGAAGGGTAAAATTAAACAAACAGCTCATAAATAAATACTCGAAAGAGATTACTGCTGCTATTACTGTTATCTTTGTTTAATTATATAGCTTGTAAATATATAAATATATAAACAATTAAATATATAACTGTTTGAATTAGCATACACACTCAGTGGCGAACGAAACCATCGACGGCCGACGTCAGGGAGCCCGGCCCACGGCGGTCAGAAAATCCCATCGGCTCTGTGCGCTTCCTCTTATAAGAGACAGAATAAAAGGGATTTCGAATAAGAAGCCACATATCAAGGGCCTAGGGCTAAAGTCTGAATAGATGCGCCCCCCCCCCCCCCCCCCCCCCCCCACTCACGGACAATCATTTTTGCAACTGAGTTACCTAAAAGGGTATATTTTTCAGACTTTTTACTGTAAGTATTTATTTACTTATTATTTATTTATTATTTTTAATAATTATAAATCATTATTACAACGATTTTTAACACTTTAGCTTAACTTTTATCTAAATTTAAGGTACTTCAGTAGCGAAAAGTGAGTGCCGTGAGTGGGGGGGCTTATAGTCAGACTTTAGCCGGGCCTAGTTCATACGGACATACGCTGTTAAACATCGATGATCTCAGAGTCCACTCAGAGTCTCTCCTCCTCATCCCGGTCAGTAGATCTATCGATCAAATCTTCCAACTTCTTCAAAAGAGGTCCCATTTTCCATTCCGCTTAGGGCCTCCAAGGTGCGTTACTATACGTTACTATATACACCACAACATATAAACAAGAACCCAGTGTGAAGAAGCTATACAAGATTGCCTTTGATGAACTTCCAGTTAGAAATAATTCAAATTGATGATTAAAAAATTTGTATGAATGTAAATAATTACATGTATTACATATGTAAATAATTACATACGTACACTCTGTGTACGATTTTTGCGGAAAAACATAATCTCTTAAGCCTTAACAAAAGAATATCATAGATTGTGTCATTATATATAATAATGGAGAAAATTATGTGAAATTCCCCACCTTTGCAGAACTGTTGAGACCAGCATTAGATTATATTAATAGGTCTAAAAAAATACAACATAATTTTCACGTCGAACTTATAATCTTGGACAACGGTTTACTACAGATGATTTTGGACACCCTTATATTCTAGCTAGTTCAACTTGTAATGTATAATGTAGTGTTGCTTGTAGTGCATACATAATAAAAAAAATGTGCTAGTTTTGTATAATAAAAGAATAAATAAATAAGTGAAAAATACAATATTGTATATCCCGTAATTATATTAACTACAACGTTATTGGTTCACAATAAAATAATTAAGATTTTAAATAATCATTTTTAAGGTTTGTTAGGTTATACCTTATTATGGAGACGCCTGGTTGTTTACTTATTGAAACAAAAAATTGGCACATTGAAGATATAGTTGGATAGCAAGTACAAATATGCTTCCTTGTTTACTTACTCGCTTCCATAAACATGCTAATCATATTGTATTTACAAAAAATAGTGTCTACTCAACGTATCTTCCATAGAAAACTGTGAATGCATGAAAGGTGTTGGAAACCCGTGCCAACATAATAGATAAGAACCACTAGAAAGGCAACATGCATGATAATATTGTCAATGACACATATGCCATTACAAGATACGCTTTGACGCCTCGCAAGTAGCGTTTCTTATTGTCCTTGAGCGTATAATTAGGCTTCATAAATCTAATTAGCAGCGTCATAATCTAACCCTGGCTTTATTCATATAATGAGAGCGTCCAATGCCGATGTTGCGAGTGTCTGTGTGTCTAAATGCTGTAGACATTGTGTGTAGATATGTGTTCCATTTTAAGAACATCTTTCTGCTACAGGTGCATTCTTGAAAGGTTATTATCGAAAAGAATCTTCCAAGCGTCTCCGTCCATCTAGCCAAGTTTATGCAAACTTTTGTCCAAAAGTAAACCAATCCGACACGCACTCGTATCCACCGTTTGATGCTATTCATAACAATTTTGCAATTATAAACTCTTACCATCATTCCGTGGCGGCAGTCTGTAATGCTGGCGCTAGCGTGTAACACTAATTAGTTCTGGTATGGCGCTGCCTCCAGACGGATAGCGAATTTCGCGCGCGCGACTGTACCCCGGATTGGGGTTTAAAAATTTAGGAATCTGGTTTGATGTAACCAGTTTGTTCGTCACTTATCGTTATTTATAAACCAGAAAAATAATAATTATCATGAAAATAAATTGGATTAGCCTCATTTAAGGACAACGACAAGAAGGGTTCCTCACGCGTTCAAAAACAAGTTTTGATAATAATTAATTTTTGAATTAATAATCACGCCATAATAACAGTCTCGAACATTAAACAGTGTCGGCACTGTTCAGCGCGAAATTTGCGCCAAACAGATTCGCAGCTAGAAAATCTCGCTAACCGTCTAGAGACAGCGTGGGACACCTTCCGCGAGCTCTCGGCCGATCTTGTTTTGCTTTTGTTGGTCAAATACGAGGGCAAACCATCTCGGGCGCGTTATTCTGCGTCAAGCTTCAAGAACCCACGGGCAAGAGCTAGAACTACTAATTGGACACTTCAACCCAAAACACTCCGATTGCGGCTAAGCCGCACGAGTATACGGGGCAAGCGATTAATGCAGCACCTGGGCGAGAGGTAACGTTTTTTTTTTTCCTGTTACACCGTGTGCTGCCTTCATTACTTGCTTTCCAGCCGGCACAAGTGTGTTTGTCGCGTGGCCAACCGGTACAGCGTCCGGGTTCTTTCATTGCAGGCTCCCAGTCTAAACGGCAGCGCTGGATGGAGCCGCGCGTAATGCATTCAGGGCCAATACCACTAAATTACGGCAATGTTATAGCATTAATTATGTGCACTTTTCCCATCAGGCTCCTCTTTGCTTTATAATTTGTGTTGGCAATTTGTGTACGACCCACTGCTACGGAACAGAAACCCCGAAGGAGACCGACCCGCGCTCCATCCAGTCCGCAGCACGCACTTGACGCGCCATCGTGGTTGAGAGGAGATGGTAAAGATGAAAGCAACCCGGAAGGACCATCCAAAATGGATCATGAAAGGTGTAGAATTAACGGAAGCGAACAAGCAAGCACGAGCAGCCTAGTGGATTACCAGCCAACCAGCCTGCCAGCACGGGGCCGGTGTGCGTGTGTGTGTGTGTTACATCCCATAGGTGGCGAGACAATTAACGGTTGTCAACGCTTGGTGATGAAACCAGCGAACTCAATTAAACAGTTTTCGTAACGTTCAGGTCCAACACCATCCCGTTTTGTTCCAGTTTGAGACGCCGTATCCGAGTACCGATTCTTGGTGCTGGGGTTTTTGTGCTGCTATGTGCGACACGTTTCCCGTGGACAAATACCATCCCCCAGAAAGGAAGAAAATGCACGGTGATCTCATGCGGCTCGGAAGCAATAGTGGCGGTGTGATGTACGGAAGGAATGCGAAAAATGAGATTTCTTTCATCTTTAATACCCCTATATGGGTATTGTTTCTATTGGCATTCAAAGAAGTACGAGTGCACTTGCACACGGTGCAATGGCAAGTGGGTACCCCGGGGTACGAATATTCTCACATCCTTCGCACTGTTGCTTATGGGCAACGTACTTGTCAACGTGGATGTTTATGCTCAGTTGACGTAGACATCCACTTACTTTGTGCTCTCGAGTCTAATTACTATGTCTTTAGATTGTCCTCACTACTCACTACATTGTTCCACCGGAACACGGGTTGTCTATTTTTTTGTGTAGGCTCGTTTTCCAAATTTTAAAATAATTTTGACGCTACGAAACAGCATGAAATCTTTGTTATGATAACCTACTATAACAGATTGTGTTCTTCTCATTATGGACATTACGGTACTAAAAAAACGGCTTTTCCTATTTCAATTTTCCTTTCTTATCAGATAACGTCCTGAGGTCCTATTGCAAATTAGCTCAGTTATTAAATCAAATGATTATCAGCTCAATCAGGAGCAAGAAGATTTGCTAAGACATCATGCAACTGACATCCGATCCAAACATTCTTCAATATGCCAACAATATTTCGAACATCCTTCCGTCGGTTCTAGAACAACAAGACACCTGGAACCGTTGGGGATCTTGGTCTGCCATCTCTCTCAGTTTCTTGACTTTATTAAGAAATGGTTTGTAGAATCATTCGCAGTAATTACCAAAACCAAAGAATGTAGTAAATAGAACATAGGAATTGTGATATTCCTATCTCTGCTTTGCTCAAGGAGGGCCTAAGTACTCCATTGATCATGGCTTCCTTCAAGCAAGGGGTTAAAGGGCTACAACTGTTACTTGGACGTATCGATACGTCCATAATCATCAATGTGATGATCGGAAGCTTAGAAAATAATTAGGAGAGCATCGATCAATGCATCATATAATTGGTGATTTAGCTTATAGTATCGAACTTCTGACAATGAGGTTTATGATATCGAAAAAAAAATGGATTGGGTCATAGACCTCAATGATTGTCCTGACCAGAGAACTGCTTCTGGAGCACGTTGAAATAGCAGCGTGAGTAGTATTGCCGATGACGCGACCTATCTAACATACTAATTTTTGAAATCTTTCTTTGGTAGTTATATCTTTAGGGTGAATAGCAGGGAGAGAGTCCTCGTTGTCCTGCGTTCGGTACCAACCGCGCTAAGTGACTTCTCGAACCTGCTGAGTACCGAAAACCGAGAGTCTTTGGTTTGGGGCGGCACGGTGGTACAGGCAACAAGGGCGCTGGTCTTCATACGACATAGCGAGCATATGCGTTCCCCTATAGCGAGAACTGACTATCCGACTCTATGACTAAGTGGTTGTTAGGCCAAGAAGAAAGAGAGAAAGAGAGCGAAATGAGCTGTAATGTTATTCTGAATCTGCGATTTTTTTTTGTCGTGTCGAATACAAAAATTAGATTCCTGTTAAACAATTTCTAGTTTTGATGGACTGCTTGGTCTTCATGAAGATATTATTGACAGTTGAATAACTTAATTATTTTTTATTTATTCCATTATGAGAAGGACATTTTCTTAAAACATCCCTTAAAAAATCAGTCCCAGTTACTTGCGTATGGGCATACTGTTTTTAACATTGCTCTATATTGCTTCGCTCCTTAAGACTCAAAGACAAAAACAAATAAACCTAAAAATACTCCAACAACCATCGAATCGCCTTCGAAATGTGTACGGACCCTATCTAGCCTGCAGTTATTGATGCTCTTCCATCCTCTCGATCCTCACGCCATTTCTTTTTCTCCCTTGTCCGATTCCCAAAGTCCCGTGCCCGGGGGCATATCCTACGAGTGGTGCGATTAGAACAAAAACAAACATTACCGCTTCCAGAAACATAAGCTTCGGGCACTTTCACATCGCTTTCCCGGTTTCCAATACAAACTGGTGGGAAGAAGGGATACGGCAATCGTATGTGATTGCCGGTGATTTAGGTTAGAGTGAGCGTAATTGTAGCTTCTGAAAAGGGTCATACAGTACTTTTTCTTATTTCTTCTTTTGCCCATTTGTTTACTCTCCGATTGGACCTGTTCCACCAGGCGTTTCAAGTTGCATCAAAACAGATACTTAAGAGCGAGCGGCATGCATGTGACTGTGACTAATGTTGATGGTGTCTGCAACAAACCGGGCGGGCTAACGCTTCTATTTGGCGGGCCAAATCGGTTTAGTTCTACCTCAATGCATTGGCACATTGGCAACATTCCATCCAGATCGTCGTGGAGCTGCAGCTTGGTTTGTTAATATGAAAAACGAAACAACATAAACAGCAGACATACCCCGGACCACACCTAACGCACCGAACGATAAAGCGAACCGTTCAGAACTAGGAAGCGCCATAGGTTCTAATGGATTCGAGATGCTCTCACAGCATTTGACATAAAAGCAAACGCAGCGGCTCAAGCGAACGCTTTGAAGGAATGCTTTTAAGCTGGCTGGCACGACGCTCGTGTGTGCATACGTGCTAAACGGTAATCGTGTTATTATTTTCAGGATTTAACGTTATTAGGGCAAGCTTAAAAGCTACGCTCTCGTTCTATTGATCGCGCGAATCCTTCCATTAAGCGTTCTAAACCCGGCAAAACACTTGTGAGTACACTTAGCGCACTGAAATGTCGTCCTTAACTTATAGCTAAACGTCCAAAGCAAATTTCGCAGGAACACTTTCGATCATGGGTGTTATTAGAACTACTAAATGAAGAGCAAATTGTCTGTAACTCAATTCCTTCCCCTCGACGGTAAAACAGCCATGAATAAACACATTCCAAGAAACTGCCCCCCTGCTGCTTGCTTGTGTCGAACACATAATGCACATCATCGCAGCTTTATGATCAGCCAGCAGTACTAGCTTTGTTAGTCATTTCCGGTTACTATTACGATGACAATTGTTGTGCCACTTCCTTAGGAATCGTTTTATTGCACACCACAGCACAGCACAGCCGGGATAATGCTTACCGCAGTTTACAGCAGAAATGGTCGGCTAGGCCCGTTGTTCAGCAGCGCCATACTATGAATTAGTGGAGGTCACATGATTTTGAATGCCTGTTGGTGTTTTAATTATTAGCTTTCCGGAACCTAAATGTATTTTTTAATCAAAACCAACTATTATTTATCGACATGGCACATTAAATCTAGCAAAGTTTAAGTGTCTACTGTTTCCATACCTGATCCGCTTGCAGGTACTAAACGGTACGCATACGCAGACCTAGATGTCATAAATCACGCGACTTTGGCATGTAAATATCACTGACAGCGACGTATAAGTGGCCCCCAGTCACTCTCTCTCCCGTGGCCTCCTTCGTTTGCACCGGAAAAACGGTATTTACCGGCTTTCCTTGGCACGGCAAAACATTATCAACACCTAACCCATCTTCAAGGAACTGGGAACTCCTTTGCCATCACCCTTGGAACCCCTTGAGTACGCAGCTATTACCGTGAGGCGAGCTTAGTGCGAAATCACACACATGTACGCCCCAGCACAGGAATAAAGTAGTCACCTCTGCCGACATCCGTTCCGGAGGCCATTGCCAACGAGGCGTTGATAATAATGGTCGCTGTTTTGAACTATTTGCGGTCGTGGTGGTGGTACGCACGCTCCAAGCATTGGGGGAACCGGATATATCGCTAACGGCTCCACAAGGTGCTTTGTGCTCCATCCCTTGCTCCATCTTTCTTTACCCATAAAGGGACGAAAGCACAACGGCGGATACTACGCGTTCTTTCGCGTTCTTTTGCTGCGGTTTTTGATACTGCTCATATCACCGAAATTTCAAGACTCACAGAGTACACAGGAACAGGAAGCGGTAAATATGGAAATGCTTTCCTTTTGCTGCCGCCACCAGGTACCGAAGCTCTCTCGAGCGTGTGCGTGAACTTGGTTGGAAGAACTTTAACACTGGCTTCCTTCTTTCAGGCAGGGTATGAGGTGGGGATCGTCGTAACACGTCCGAGTGTGTGAAAGGAAGTATTTGAATGGGAAAAAAATTGTGCGCAAATATACATCAGGAGGCTCTCAGGAGGTTTTAGGACCTCAAGTATATCGTAACACGTAGATCGTAACACAATGGTTGAAACAGCTGTGGCTTGTGGTGTTTGAAGCTGTTGCAGACTTTTTGCGTCAATGACCGTCGCTCTCAATGGAAGGCGAACTAGGTGCATAAGTCCAAGCGACTTCAGGGCATTTTTTTGTACAAACTATGGTTAGAATCGGTACTAATTTGGGTTTTCAAAACCAAATAAAATAAACACATAAACACATTTTCTATTACAGTAACGTTATGTTGTTAATGAAAGTCTAAGCCAAACAGGACAGCTTTTGCCAATTGATATTGGTTTGATTTCTTGCATTCTTTTTATATGGCATTTTTCACCTGGTTTTCCTATTACATTTCGCAACACCAGGCAACAACAACAGAAAAAACGTTCCGTTTAATAGCCAATCATAGAAAACATGATTAAATCAGTGCCGGAGCAAGCATTTGTCCGATATTATCCATCCAAGGCTCATCAATATCAAGAAGTAGCATCTGCTCGGTAGCATAAATCAATTGATTTTATTACCTCCCACAACGGGACAGCAGAGGCTCACTCACGTGTCCTCCGCCTACGGAAAGTGTGTGCGCATACGGCACACCGACGGTACGGTACGATCCCGCCACACACAGCAACCAAACAACGCTTCTCCCGATCGGCCGAGGGCGATGCTTTTGTTGTTAGCTTGTCAGCGGGATAGCGGCCTAGGCCGACGGTTGGAGGTAGCACACCTGGCCCATTAATCGTTACCAAACCGTTGGTCGTTGTGCAAGTAGCCGAACGCGCGTCAGGATTCTAGGTAGCCCGAAAGTCCACGTGCGAGAAAGCAAGAGGATCAAGGAAGGCCAGAGTGTTGAGATGCCGTCTAAACGTTTTAGGATTGTCTCGAAATTTTTTCTGTAAACTGAAAGACTGTTTGAATGACTCGAACATTCAATTATTCAAATGAATCCTTCGCTCGATTCCTACTGGTCGACAAAGTAGAAATGAAACGATTGAGATAGATGGTGGCTAAGCTGTTCAAGATGAGGCTGGAGTGGCTTGTCGCTATCATGCATGGCCGGAACTGGAATTGTTGTTCAACACGGTTCGCCGGAGACAGCAAAGTGTCAGTTGCCGGTGACGATCTAGAAGCGGTACAGGACTTATACTACAATCGTTACTTCTGATCAAAGTGTCTTGTGAGGAGATGCTGCAATAAGGCTTTTTTTAACATAATAAAGTATGGAGAAGTCCTTTGGCCGTTTCACGTTTTGTTGCTCGGAATGAAGTAGCTGTTTGGATATTTATCAATTATTTTCTCGGTATAAAATCATTCTGCAAACAGCTTCTCAAGGGGTTTCATACAAATTTGTACGTAAAAAGTCTGTGTTTGTCGAAAAGTTGCTAATTTGAGATCACTTGTAGCGGTCAACTATTTGTCATCCTGAATCTCGGTAGAAAAGATGCAATAAACAGAATTGGCTATTACGGTACCTTTGTTAAGTTTGTAGAGCCTGTAGTAGGTTCGTTTCCCAAGCTGATTATCCGAGACAAAGTGAGTTGAGACTTTGCCTCGGATAATCAGCATGGGAAACGAACCTACTACGGGCTCTAAAAACTTCTGTGATCCAGAAAACTACATTCAAATACGAAATGCTCGATATAGTGCACTGATCGGTCCGAATGTCTTTTACGGGCATGAGCCACGAACAAGAGCTACTAGCTGAGCTATTAGGTATGGTTAATATCCTGACAGTGAGGAGGCATAATGAAGATGCCAGGCACCTGCCCCACCAGGAACATGCTATCTATCTGTTCGACTTGTGGCAAAGAAGAGTTCAACGAGATCGTTCGTTAGACCAAATGAATTCAAAATGATCAAAGCTATTTTTTGTCGTTTATTTATAGAGGCGGTACGGTGACCGAGGCAAAACGGCGCCGGTCTTCTCACAGCAGGACCGGAGTTCAAAGCCAATCCAGCCAGAAATGTCAGGCCGCGACCACTCGAGGTTGTAGTGCCAAGGAAGAAGATTTATAGAGGCTTTGGGTCTCTGAGACCATATTCACTTCTTTCCTGTCTATGATTTCATGAGCGGTACAACAATTTCGAGTATGGCTCGTGTAATTGTTAGACTTTTGTGCTATAGAATTTAATCTCTCGGTACAGGTTGCTGTTGCGTAAAAATCAGATGAGACGGTTTTGCTGCTGTTTATCGGATATGATGGCTAGGTTAGTGTCAATCTGGCAGGTGGCTCGGTATGTAGTGTATCTATGGAAATTGTTAGGGTTGTGGCGGATTGGAATGTCGACGGCACGGAAGCTATTCCAGTATTGTCAAACTATTGCGTTAGTGAAGCGGATGGTATCGAGGCGTAGAAGTGTGCCGTGAGGATCGGCTGGACGAGTTCAACTTTAATTGGTCAGTCCAGCGGCTTTCTCGTTTTCGTCGATTCCAGAATGTCCCGGAATCCAACGAAAACTATTGAAGATGGGATCTACCAGAGACCTGTTGCAGCTATAGGCTACTCACGGTCTATGCCTCCTCTGTCGGTATGGACGGCCTGAAAGTACTTTACAGGCTGGGTCGTCCGGTTTCATTCTCATGTCTTAAGCAGCCCGAAGGAGCCGGACGAGTCTAATTCGCTGTACGATGGTGAGATCATTTTACGGCTGGTAGAGCTCATCATTGTAACGGCTGCTTCATTGTCCTTCCACACATACGGAGCCAAAAATCATTCTGAGCGTCTTCCTCTCGAAATCGGCCAAGAGGGTTTCGTCACTTTTAGACAGACGTCCATGACGGTCCATAACTCAGAGGTTTGTAAATGTTCTGTACAGTCCCAGCATTGTCCGTCGCGACAGAATTTTTGAGTGGAGAAGTTGTTTGTCGTAGAGCATAAACACAAATTTGTATTAGCAGAACTAGTTTTAGAAATTTGTTCAATAAAAGCAAAACTTCAACACTGTCAGATTTACAAACGATTTCCATTGAACCGTTGTTTTAAAAATGTATCTGTTTTCAGTCATCGCACCAGACACCGGTTGTGGCACAGACTTGAACGTGCTTCCCAATCCCTACAGCTTACGTAGCAGGTTAATATTCCTTTTTCCTTGTTCAGTAGCACACATACACGCAGCTACCAAAGTGCATCATCGTAGCAGCTCTTCAACGCGATTGTCATGCGATGCCATGTTTATCCACATGTAGACAACACGGCGACAGCCATGCATGACTTTCCTTTCCGCGTTCCGCAAACAAGTTCGAACAAATGCCAGAAATGAATCAAAAGCAGCAAATAAAAACTGAACAAACAAGCAACTGTCTCGGGACTTTGCATCACCGCGCACCGGTGCCGGAGCCGTACATTAGGCTCATTAAAATTTTGTCTTGATTAACCTTTACACCTCACAAGAGTTCTGTCACGTGGGGCGTAAAACATTGCGCTAACGTGAAACTTACGCCCGGCGCATTCGAACAAGCGTGTGCAGCATGGCGGGAATTAGCTCTACGCAACCGGTTAATATGCTTCAGAAGCGAGGTGGCTGCGGAAAAAGAAGCACATTATCACTCGCTCGCTGCGAGATACTGCGCACCTTCGCAGGATATTCGTATGCAGCCAGCCAGCCCGGTGGATGGGTGTGCATATGGATATGCATTTTTGCGCACGCAAATTAGCTCCCTTCGCTCGAAAAGTGGTAATTAAAAATCACTCAAACGAAGCGAGTAGCATGAAGATGGCTTCAGTCGATGTGTACCGATGAGCGTTAGATGGGGGGGGGGGGGGTATTGTGGGACGGGTGTGAGGGGGAAATGGGGTTTTGGCTTTGAAGAAACCATTACTCAATGGGGAAAAAAGCCTCCCGCTCTTCGAAGCTCAGTCATATGTTTTGTTTTCTTAACGATTCCGAACTCTGATAGGCTTCCACAGGTGCTCTCGAGCATAACATTCTCGTAGCATTTTTGGATTTGTCATTTGTCATACTATCCTGCCACGTACTGCTCTATCGCTTTGTTTTAACGTCTGGTTTTGCTAGTAATGTCGGAGGAGCATTTTCAATACACTTTCTCTTATTATTTTTCCCGCAGAGTTGCAATAAGTTTTCTTCAAGGTCCTCGTAAAGCTGGTGATTTCTGGCCTCTTTGACTAGCCTCACCAGCATCTGAATAGTGACGATATTCGATCTCCAGCGATAAGACGTGTGCCTCTAATGCCTCGGCTACAGGACTGGACGGGCAAAAAAAAAAACACTCTGTACACTAGGCTTTACCTTTATTTTGTTGTCAAAGGTTCCAAACGGACCTTGCGGTCTTGCGGACCCCAATCACAACCATATCCTAATAATATAATAGAATCAGTTCCACGCAAGGCTATATGTATTTTATTTTATCGTCTTCTATGGTCCAGTGTTTCTTCTTCTACTTCCTTGGCACTACAACCTCGAGAGGTCTCGGACTGCCATTGCTGGTTTTCTGTGAATTGATTTTACCCTTAGGAAAGTAGTCAGCCCTGCGTACAGGGAGGCGGTCTAGATGAGATTTGAACCCCGGTCGCCGTTATCGCCTCGGCCACCGGGCCATCGGCCAGTGTTTATGGGTGTCTTTTATTCGGCCTGTCCTCTCGAACATAAAAAATGACGGCACAGTGCATATTTTTTACATAAACTCATGAAAGGGAGTATTGACGTCCCGTCGAAGGTGGAAATGCTTAGCTTTCAGGCTCCTGCTTGGATATTTCGGTATTGTTGTTTATGCTTTAATGGCATAAAGACATTTCTACACAGTTTAGTTTAGTTAAACGATTTGATAGTATGTGTTATTTATTTTGGGGCGGTCCGCTGGCCAAGGTCATAACGTTGCTTGTCTTCCCAGTGCAAGTGCGCCTCTTTCAAAGGGCACATTATTTTTATAAATTATTAAACGATGGTTTCATTCGATAAATTAAGAAGAAAATGCCACCACTGGCAACTGCACTCTCTTATCTCTTGTTTAAATCCTCTTTCTTAATTTTAAAACGACCTTATGGTTATATTAGTAATGTTATTAATCTTAAACTTATTATTATAAGTTTACTGATCTTGTAACAATGACAATGACCTACTCGTCTTCTCAGGCAAAGATGGAGGGGAAACTTGTGCCAAGAGAACAGAGTGTCAGCGCCAAGAAAATGGTCTAGTCTGGTGGTGAAACTCGGTGGTGAAAACATCACAGACCTTCCATAAGTTAAACTAGATCCTGGCATGTACCAGCAGCTCGGAGGATCGTAGGAAATCTGAATCAGAGATGCCAGAGAGGCCTTATTAGCCGGAGACTTATGGGAACTGACGAACTTCGTGGTCTTGCTAGAACATTAATGAGCGTTCGCCTAACATCGCTGAACAGATGGTGCATAAGATGATTCAGATACGGTCTCAAAATTTTCCGAGCAATGGAATCTTTCCAAAATTGACGAAATCCGATAAAAAGCTACGTTCCATTAGAAAATGCTCCTAAGGATTCTTGCCCACCACGGCACAATGGCTTCAGTATTGTGCAAAATGCTAAGTTTGCCAGGCTCTGGTGGGCTGGTCGTGTCATTAGAATGACACCCGCCGACGCAGTCCGTCAAGTTTCACGCAATCCACATGGCACAAATTGAGATGGATACTAGATTACTAAACGATGGCTCTAGACCGTTAACGGGATCGAAAACTTGTACAGCAGGTTGAGACCACGAAGCGGTTTTAGCACCTGATAAATGTGTACGTGAATACCATGTGGATTAAATTCCATTAGAGTATCTAGCCAAAAAAAACCCTGCCTATCCGGCAAGGATCTAATGATAAACGATATAGTAATAACAATATTGCAAAACACACAGCATTCCTTTGCGCAGGATGACGTTATTGTCACGGGACGCATATACAGTTTACCACAATCCGTAATTCGTTTCCACACCCGCTTCCGCAGACCGCGGTCGGACAGGTCTGATCCATCCCCACGGACGGACTGTGTATGGTTGTATCACTCTCGTCTTTAATCTCGTCAAACGATCCAATCGGAAAATAATCTGCTTTTGATTTACATCAATCATTACGCTTCCCTACCGGTTGCATTGCTTCAGGGGCGTGTGTGGGTTGGTTGGCCGTGAGGGGCATGTGTAAATGTGTTTGTTTAGCGCGCTGCATGTGCACTCTCCCACCGGAGGCACCCCGCGTTCCGGGGGTGTTTCCGGGTACCGAAACCATCGCTTTAATCGCCTCATCAAGGGTGAACCCAGTTAAGCAGTTATCGTTAGTGGATAAAATTTATGTGAGAAAAGCGACATATTTTTCCGCCCGGGGCACGCCCGATGCGATCGCTGACCGCGAACCGTTCGATGGGTGGGCAAATCGAATTAAATTCATATTAGCTCGAGGAGGAACCACTCGTTGTTAGGAGGATGATTTAATGAGCTTCACAGTGCGGCTGACCGTTCAGGAAAAGCATGCACAGGGATATTAAACCGTGAAATAAAATAATTTCGATGCGAATGTGGTTTGATCACCGTACAGCTACGGAACTCATGTACAATGGTAATATGTCCATGTGAGTTTCGAAGGAGGAAACAAACATTTACATTGCCATTAATTAGCAATACGCCCAGGTCGTCTGTAGTGAATAGAAAAAAAATACTAATAATTATGTAAATTTATGCATTTATTGGTACAAAATTTGGAACAACCCTGGTGATAAAATCATCATCCTTTCTCGCTTTGGTAGGTTTACTTGTTACTTAGATAGAGCGCGAATGCATTACGATTTTGTTACCAGGGAAAGCATTGAAGGATACGCCAAAATAAAAAAAAGGTTCTTACATTGGACTCATATTTTTATGACATATTCCTAAACACTGAGTAAAAACCCTCCGAATTGGACAATTGGCAATTCAAAAAAAAAACAATTGGCCCAAAATTGTTGATACACAACGAATCAAAAAGAATAAAAGAGAAAGGCAGCAAGCTCTCGTCATCTTTGAGAATTGAATACAAAACGCATTTCTGGAATTGTATGAATCAAACACACAAATCATCGTCCAATTTGGCTCTGGATTAGAATAATATTCCTTCCTGTTTTCTTCTTCTTGTTTGGCCAAACGACCTCTTAGGTCATGCCTGCCATTTTTGGCTTACTAGACTAAATGATACCACGTAGTTGGCTAGTCAGTCCTCACTACGGGGGAACGGTCCGGATGGGATTTGAACCCCGATCCTGCCGTATTAAGACCGGCGCCGTTGTCGTCACTTCCACCGCCCTCCTTCCTGTTTTAGTCACTCTCATACAGAACTAACATCTTGCGTCTCTTTTTATAATTATTTGTTGTATGCTAAAGCCTCGCCATTCAAACAATACGGTCAGGCCGTTCCTATCGAATGAAAAAGCCTCGCTTTGACTATTCCTTGACCTTCTTCTTCTTTAGCTTTACAACTTCGAGAGGTTACTTTGTTCTTTTGCTCGAAACTGACCAAACGAAATTAGGAGTGCCATTTGAACGATGGTATTAAATAAAATACCTTACGTACACTTTTTACCGCACGATCACTACACAAGTTCGTATTTCGATCCCCTGTTTAACAGCAAATCGCGAAAGGCTACAGAAATGTACCATGTAACGCAATGTAATGCCGTTACCAAACGTTAGCTAGCAAACTGTGGAGTGCTTCAGGCTTCATTTTTCGAGGCATAGATGTCGCTGGTGGCAACAACTCCTAAATGTAGGCAATCCGTCTGTCATACAATCATATGCTGGATATAACACAAGATAGCAGAGCACGTCCGCGTTATTATTGTACTAAAGATCTGAAACGGGGAGGAAAGTGAAAAAACCAAACTTATTTATTAATTCACAAACAACTCAAAAATGGCTCAAGTAAGATCGAATCAAATAGCAGGATTGGGCTGCAATACGCAGAATAGAAACAATAAATCAAATCCTCTTATGACGAAAGTGCCGGAAGTGTTGGAAATAATATTTGACCAACTGTATCGTCTTCGGTCCGATGTAAACAACACAGTTGACGTTTCTGTTACACAATTTGGTCGATCTCGGTTTTGTGCAGAGGTATGTTTTGATACTCGAAAAAAGTAATGTCCAGCTGGAGGACTGTTGGTAAGTGTGCAGCAAATGTGTTAACCTGCTTAATCAATTATAACCGCCCCTCGCTACACACCGTCTAGGTATCCGTTCGCCAATATTTACCAGTGGAAAGGTACTGCGAACCACACCACAACAATGGACCATCAATCGTCAGCAAAACGTAAACAAAGCTCCGCCAAGTCTCGAACCCGACTAACAACATTGTGTAGTAGCGCTAATGCAAGGGATTGTTTTTCCTTCGATTGCAGCGCCAAAATCAGTCGCAAACGCGACATGCTCTGCTGGATTTGCGGCGCAAGGCAATACCAGTTGATAGGCAGCGGCAGGTACTGTACGAGCTGGTGGAAAAGTTCGAAAAGTTCCCGCAGGAGAAAGCGTTCGCGATCGAGGAGGGTGCCATCGAGCTGCTGAAGGAACTGGAACACTCGACCGATCCCGCAATAACGCAACATGCAAAGCTCGGTCTGGCGCTGCTTGGCTACGTACCAGCGCTTCCGAGCGAAGGAATTCGCATCTTGAGCATCGATGGAGGTGGCATCCGGGGTATCATCGTTATGGAACTGCTGCGTAAACTGGAACGCCTTACGAACCGCAGGATATTCGATCTGTTCGATCTGGTGTGTGGCGTTTCGACCGGAGCCATTTTGGTGTGCGCATTGGGTAGGTGTACAATAGCTTCACGGGGGAGCCAGTCCATGCCAAAGTTACACGAAACCGTTTCCTTTTAGCCTCTGAAAAAGGGCTCACGCTAGCGGAAGGTATCCATCTGTACAAAAAGATAGCCTACAAGATCTTCCATCGTCCCTCGACGCTGGACAAGCTATCGGGCGCTTCACGCTTGTTTTCGTCGCACGCGTACTACGACATCGAGCTGTGGGAGTCACTGCTCAAGCGACATGTCGGGTACCGTCGTATCATCGACACGGTGATGCTTCCAAACGTGCCGAAGGTGGGATAAAACCATATGGGTAAAACAAACACAAAACGCTCTTACGTTTCCCCGCGCTAATGCTGTATGCTCTTTGCTTGCCTTTTTTGTTTGTTTGCTCACCCGTACGCAGTTCTGCTGTGTTTCGACTACCGTGTGCGATGAGCAGATCGATGCGCACGTATTCCGCAACTACACGATGCCCCAGAACGTACAGTCCGTGTACGCCGGCTCACACACGGCACGGCTGTGGGAAGTGGTACGAGCTTCATCGGCGGCGCCCGCCTACTTCGGAGATTTCCCACTGAACGGGCAGCTCCATCAGGATGGTGGCATCCTGTACAACAATCCCACGACCGTGGCCATCCACGAAGCCAAATGTTTGTGGCCAAACGAACGGATCCAGTGTGTGGTATCGTTCGGTACGGGGCGAACCCGGGGCAAATCGAACGATGGCCAAAAAATCATTAGCCGCAAATTACTCGACCAAGCCGCCCTGTCCAGCTCGTGGAAGACAAAGTTCTTGCGCATTCTCGATTCGGCCACGGACACCGAGGCAGCGCACACTGTGCTGAGCGACCTGTTGCCACCGGGCCACTACTTTCGCTTCAATCCGTATCTGACGGAGTTCCTGTCGATGGTGGAAGTGCGGCCGGAGAAGATCGCCCAGCTGGAGAAGGATACGGCCATGTACTATGCACGCAATGAGGACAAGTTCGAGCAGGTGGCCGATCTGCTGACACGCAAAAGATCAATCGCACGCAAAGCGTACGATGTGGCGCGACATGTTTTCTATCGTTAGGGGAAAAAAAGGCATGTCGCGCGTAAAGAGGTTTTGTTCTGCTAATTCCAAAGATTATTTAGTATTCCAAGCTAGAGGACGAAAGCTCTACGTCTCGCTATCAACACCTTACGATATTTGCTCTGTTTTGAATCTGGTTTTCATGGACCGGAAGCTGTATTAACAGTCGTGCCTCACGCGTAGGTGAACAATTCAGGTTTTATTTCGGTATTATTCACGGTTTAGTATTGCAAGCCTTAAGTTTGTGTTTTACGTGTTAAGTAGCTTCGCTACCGGTTTGTTTAACGACTTTACTATGAATTGTGTGAATGTGTACATGTTTGTGTGTATATGATTCTGTTGAAAGTCTCAAATAAAGGTTTTTGAACGCTTAGTGACCCTTGAACCGAGAAGATGATTGTAAAAGCACCAATCACCTAGGGGTTTAAGCAAGAAATATAGCTATTTCATCTATTTAACCAATATTTTGGCCAATATTTAATCACGTTATGTACCAATATGCATCAAATTATTTACCTCGATATCCTCGATTAATTGTGCAGCAAAAACTGTGCAATAAATTATGATCGTTATCGGAGGTACGCGAACGGTCCAAACGCACTGGACCAATTTTCGGACCGACCGACATTGCTCTACTGCCTCTCTAGGCTAGTGAGCCGAGAGCAGCAAATGAGAGAAAAGTGGAGTTTTCCCCCACGATCATATCGCGCTCGGCTGCTGGCGCCTGCACAGATTTGGCCGAGAAGGAGGACACGGTTTTATTTTTAAGTAAATCGCCCAGCGAAGTCATCCCGATCGGTCACGATCAAGCGTAGTCGTGTGCGGACCGCGACATAGCGCACGTTTATTCGAAAACTTGCTCGCGACGATCGTGCGTTCTTCCCCGTGAGGTCGTGTGTGTGTGTGTGTGTGTGAGTGGGGAAGAAAGTGTAACAAACGCCGCAAGGGGGAAAAACACGGATACGAAAAATTGCTCTCGCCGGAAAAGGCGTCCGTGTCCGTGCCGTTGAAGTGTGCCGCAAGACGCGTTTCGTGAAGTTAATTTTTGTTGAATTTATGATCCCCGGTGTCTCCGGAGCACGCTTTTGTTCGACTTTGTAAGGGAATGTAGGTGAAAGTGATTTCAGCCAGCGGTGAATTACTGACGATTTACGATTGCAAAGTTGCGCACAATAAAGTACCCCGGGGGGCGCTGGATAGCCAGCCGGTCGTCAGGATGAGTAACATGCAGCCGGAAGAGTACGAGAATACGGGCTGGCTGTCGTACTTTAGCAGACACAAGACAACCTACACCGCGTCCGACATTCACAAGATAAGCAACGAGCTGAACAATGTGCGCAAAAACTTAACCGCCACGCAGTACGCGTACGGTGAGCTGAGCAGTGAGCTGAAGGCGCTGAAAAGCCTCCAGGAGCAGCAGCGTTTGGTGGACGAGTACGAGCAGCGTGCGGCCAGCAGCAGCAGCAAGGGGGCAAAATCCACCGAGAAGCGGCTGAAAGAGCAGGCCGACGAAATCAAGAGTCTCAAGAGCGATCTGGCCAGCTGTCGCAATGAGCTGTCGAAGCAGATCGCTGCCGTGAAGGTGGCGGTTAGCGAGCAGAGCAAGAGGAAGGGATTTTCCGGCAGTGGTGGCAAATCTGGGGCCGGAAGTGCGGGCATGACCTTGAGTCTGGAAAGTCGCATCATCGCTGCCGAGGTACAGCTTGATCAGCTGGTGACCGGACAGACGACCGATCGGCTGGGTGCGTTGGAGCAGAAAGTAGGTCAGCTGGAACAGACGCGAGCGGTGGGTGGCGGCGGTGACTACGAGGCACGGTTGAACGCAATTGAGCGGGACTTTACCCGGAAGCTGCAGGACCTGACCGATCTTGTGGTGGAGCTACAGCGCAAGCTAGCCAAGAGCGAAGCCAAACAGGTGGAAATGGTGCAACGGTTGTCTGCCGCACAAACCTCGCTGTACGAGCAGCTGGAACATCGGTACGACGAACAGTGCGGGAAGCTGCGCGAACTCCAGGTTCGGCTGAACCATCTTGGGCAGAACGACGATATTGATTCGACGTTTGTTTGAGTGGCGAACGACCGACAAGTAAGTGATGCACGAAAACATGAGCGAATTATTATTTTTGAGCCGTTGGTGTTGATCGTGCAAACCACAGCGGTAAACAACGCTTTGAATTTCATGATCGTAATAGTTTTGGTGGGCGCTATGTGGCCTGCGTTCTGACAGGCCGACTAAATGGTAAATCAATCGAGAATGTACACAAAAACCAGTGGGAAAATTTAATGGCGAAAACGTGCGATATAAATCAAACCAAGGCAAGGAAAACTCACCGGAACATCCATCTGGCGACGGTGCAGTGTTCCCTTGCTTTCTCTCTATAACGTTGGTTCCCGCTCGCTCTCTCTCTTCAAAGATTTCTGTGTGTTTAATTTAATCGGTCATTTTTGTGGCCAATGACATCAAGCGAGTTGGGAAAGATGGGAATAATATTAGTGCAGGCCTGGTCTCGTGTGTAATCTGTTTGAATAGCTCTACTGAGAGTATATCATTAATTAAAAGAAATTTAACCGGAATAGTTCAAAAAAATATCCACAAATCTACATTACATTTCCCCAAACCAAGTTCCAAGCGTCATCATCGTCACCATTATCCCAACCCTTGCTGCTAAATGGCACAAACCAAACGGTTCGTGCAAAACTGGCGCAAATCGTTAGCTCGCGCTGATGAGTGTGCGGATCGGTTTGCCCATCACCCAGGACCGAAGCAAACACAAACAATCCCGCCAACGGTTGGAAAAACAAGCGCGACCTGTTGTTGTCAGCTTCAGTTTTGGTTGTGGATCGTTAGACAAACAAATCATCGTTCACGCTGTCGGGGCAGAATTGAGCCAGACGGTTCGCGAGTGCCGAATTTTCTTTTTAAACCCTACCAACGCCACCACAACACACATCGACACGGTGATCGATGGTGATCTACTACGCGCGGTAAATATGATCTACTGCCGTGCGAGCTGTGTCGTAAGCTAAGCTCTGTTGGTATTTATGTGGGAAGGCTTCACAGCACCGTAGTAATGGAATATAAATGATTTTTTGTTTCGCTCTCTCTTACTCTCTCTCTCTCTCTGTCTCGTCTTATCTCCCTCCTATTCTCTGCCAATTTTTGCCACTAATAATTTTGTCCCGCGACATTGTTTTCCCTCTCACGAGGATTTAGTGGAAATGTGCCTGTTTTGACGGTTGCCTGTCAAAATAGACGCGGTTCACGCACGCGGCGGTTAGTTCGGTTAAACCTTGCCGGGGATGAATGGCGGGATGGAGGCGGAATGTCGTTTGTACTGCCGGCGGCCGCTCACGGGCGCAATTGATGGATAGGAATCGAATTTCTCGATCGGTAACAGGCTTCTCTCGGACAACCAATTTTAGTTTCACACTGCATTTGCTACCGTAAACAACAGAAAAGGAGGGCAAGGGGTGGTGGAAAAACTCCCCTCCCCCCCCCACTCCCAAATACCTTACGCAGACAGCTAACAAATGGCGTCCCGAAGCGTGCGTAGCGCTTCGACGCTCGGCGGGAATTTTCGTTCGTGACAGTTGTCGCTTTGCCGGGTGATAAATCGACCTACAAGCCACCGGTTTTGTACGAAAGAGTTCTTGTTTCTCTTCTTTTGTCCTGTAACGGGGGGAAAACCTCTTCTAAACAGTGAATGCTGTTCCGCGTCGTTGTAAGTGTTAATCGCTGCCAGCTTTAGGTTCAATTTCCATTCACTTTAGCGACCAACCGACGGACAGTTTCACGTGTAGCATATTTTCATTGGGTTTCATTTGTTGTGGTTGTTTTTAAAATGTTTTGAACAGACATTAACTCGACTTGTTTTTTTTCTTTCTCGTGTGGAACGATTTTGAGAGAGCGTATGTTTTCGTTTTTAAACTACCCAAAACGTGATGGGAAATGCGACGAAAGGCGTTTTATTAATGTGAACGTTTCGTCGTACGAGTGGAAGGGAAAAAAATGCTGCACGAAAGGAAATGTTGGGGAAAATACATAGGGATGAGTCGGAAGACCATCAGAAGCAACCACTAACAGGTAGATATTTTTACGATGGTGGCCGTGGCCAGTGTTCGTTCGTTGGCCCTAATTTATGTTTCTCTCGTGCCGTTGGGAGTGGCGAGATAAATGCGCCGAGCGGCTCACCTATGTTATGTTAACAAATTGGGGTGCAAGAATCTTTTTTCATGTTGTTTTGGATTTTTTTTTTGAAATTTCGATTCTACTGTCAGAGCTTTAGTCAGCGAGTGTGATGCATGCCGGTTTGTCGGAAAGACTCGCAGAAAGTACTCAAGTACGATGTTAATGCTTGTTAAAGCTGTCCGATTTTTCGCTAGTTTAATGAATGCGATGATGAAGGAGAGACTTCAAATTTTTCAATGGTTAAGCGTCCGATAATCCTTTGAAATATTGTGTGAAAATCATGCTTTAGTCCGCTTAGATGCGGAATTATCCAGCTGCTGAGTCTGACTCGCAGCTGAGCGCAGTCTGAGGTAAGAGTCACTATTATTTCTAGCCTTTAGATACCCTCCTGCCCGGGATAAGGCAAAATGACAGGGAGGAAATGCCTTGTTAATTTTTGTGAACTCATAATCGTCATCATCGAACTCATAACACATGCGGTGTTGTCAATACGGCGTCAAGCCGTCATTCTAGAAATATCAAATAAATAAATAAACTCAGATACCCTCCGACTTCAGCCTCTTCAGTTGAGATTCGCGCTAAAAGAAACTTTTTTTAAATAAAAACCCTCCAAATTATAAACTTATAAGCGTCAATGTTCCAAATCATTGCGAACTCATAGTTGCGTTCTTCAAATCTTACCAAAGGTCGTGTCATTTATCTTAAGGCCTTAAGGTTACTTAAGAAAAAAGAAACATTAATCCGTCCAGGAAATATATATTTTTTGGCGATATTCAACCGATTTGAAATATGAATCTTAAGGTTGAAAAGTTGGACTGACCGAGATTCCGAAACCGCTCTTGTGTGTTGTGGTCAACTCTGTTCGATCTACGAATGTTGTTCCCTTGGGGTTCACTTATTTTGTTATAAATATCCTTTTATACAGCACAATAGATTAGCGTCTCCTTCCACGTATTAGAGTGTGTAATCGTAGTTATTATTATTATCATTATTATTTATTTCTCATTGTTCGCCAATGATGGTTTAACAATTCTCTTTTACACTTAAAGGAAAAGCACAGTAGGGACAGTAGCACTTAGGTGGCAAGGAAAGAGGCTTCACGAAGACGGATACGAAAACGAGACAGAAGGACATTATAGTCGAACAGGTGATAGCACTTATTGAATGCTCGGAGCAGAGAGGAGCGGAGATTGAATGCTGAAAGAGCTCGGAGCAGAGGATCGTACGAACCGTACCGGGTGTGGCGCGATGGGATATAAAGGGGAGGTCTATTGCGAAGGCGACGGGAACGAGCATAAAGAGGGATGGCAGACAGGAGGGAAGGGACATCAAGTTCATTTAACAGGAGACCTGCAATGAAGCTTGCACGGATATGGAACTGCCTATCCTTAATAGTTTCTAGCCCAAGAAGACGGCAGCGGACTGGATAGGGAGGGAAAGCAAGATGATAACCGTTGAGAAAGCGCCGAACAGCTTCACGAGTGAATTTGCGCTGAACACTCTTCAGTCAGGCCATCGCAGTGGAGCCTGGGGGAGACCAGACTACAACCGCGTATTCCAAGGAGGATCGCACCCAACAGCAGCACAGGAACTTCAAGCAGAGGGGTCGCGGATTTCGGACGATAGCCTAATTATCAGGCCCAGTAATTTATTAGCCTTGCTGAAAACATAATCAACGTGGGAACTGAAGGACAGCGTTTCGTCGAGCCACACACCTAGATCCTTTACAGAGGATACGCGACGTATAACTGTATCACAGAGGGTGTAGCTAAACGAAAAACGAGAACGAGAAAACGAGATCACACAACAATTATCGGGGGACAGGAATAGGCCATTTTTACGACACCAAACAGAGAAGGAATTTAGTACAGATTGGTAATTTAGTACAGAAGACAACAGTCAGCTGACAAGGACACAGAAAGAAAGATCTTGAAATCATCTGAGTAAAACAGAAAACCTTCGGCGGGGAGGATGGAAATACAGTCATAAACAAATAACAGTAATAAAATAGGACTAAGGACGCTACCTTGAGGAACACCCGAGGAACCTACGAAGGAGTCGGACAGACAAGACTAAACTCTAACTCTATACGATATCAATACCAGGCAAGTCTTCAGCCAGGACATTAATCGACCCCCAATACCAAGTCTTTCGAGTTTAGCAATCAGCAGATCGAGGGGAACACTGTCAAAGGCAGCACTGAAGTCGGCGTATACGACGTCAGTTTGACGATCGGATAACATGTTCGATAAAGCAGAGGATACAAGACACATAAGGTTGAAGGAAGTTGTGCGTTTGACGTTTTTCAACAACTATACGCCTTTGGCAGCCCGGTTGTAGAGACAACAACGGCGCCGGTCTTCATACGGCAGGATTGGGATTTAAATCCCGTCCGGACCGTTCCCCCGTAGTGAAGACTGACTATCCAACCGCGCGGTATGAATAAGTCTAGTAAGCCAGAAATAGCGGCCATGACCTAAGAGGTTGTTAGACCAAAAACAGAGTGAAACGTCTTTGGCATGTGATTGGAAGATATTATGACCGATTACTCTTGAAGAGATGCCTGCATAATGATAAGTTCTGACGATTACCTTTTCTGAGAACTTCAGATGCTGCTCTCGGCATATTGTTGTTAAATGGAGAAATCTGTTTGTAAAAAAAAACTGCATCCCTAATGGGAACTGATAGCAATATGTTTATTTCACAGGTTTTCTCGAGATTTTTGTTTGTAAACGATTCGCAAACTGTTAAAGTAATGAATGAAAATGGTTTAATAGTGATTGTATCAAATTTTCTGAATTGAAATGGAAGAATCGCTAAGTAGATTTTGAAATATTTCAGTTTTCTACTTGGCACTACAACCTCGAAAGGTCGAAAGGTATGAAGACCAGCGCCGCTATCGCTTCCACCCTCACACTGCCCCATAAATATTGCCAAAAAACATGGTGGTACTATTCTTATTACGCTCAGTGTATTCATGTAGCTACGTAGCACCAGTAAGTCTAATAAGCGATAGAAGGCCAGTATGATCTAGCTAGCGAGATCATTAAACCAAGAGAACAATACGACTAGAATAGGTAAATGAAATTGTAAACAGTAATTTATTGAAGAAACGTATGGAAAATTGAGGAAGAAACTGAACGACTTTACACCAAATCACCTCTGGGTCAGGGTCAGAACATTGATTTAGTGTACCACCAATACATCAAAGCGTTTTTCCCCTCTTTGTTCTTGTTACCTGTTATATGCCTTCCGCATATTTTATGGTTGCCGCCGGTGCGTTTGGAAAGGTGAGAAATCACGCGCAAAGTTCAAAGGAGTGTTCCAATTTGCCAAAATGCTTTACACCGAAAGGGAGAGGACGCTAATGAGCTTCACTCGGGTGTTATAAATGAGTGAGAGCGGTCTTCTGAGGATGAGCAACAGCCATAGATATCGCACAGGATTTCGTGTGTGTGTGTTTTTTTAAGCAGTTCGCCATCCATTAAGACAACTGATCGCAAATTTTAATGTACATTATGCATAAAATATCAATCAGAAAGACACACCTCATACACCATTCTTCGGCCCTATTTAGAACAGATTATGCTGACGCAACTGAAGGTACTTCCTTTAACAACTGAACCAATTCGTCCCGTTTTCGTTTTTTCTTCACCACAGGAAACACGTTAAGAAATGGCTGTTCTGCTCTTACGGTGAAAGATAAATAAACTGTACCAAATGGTGGAAGAATACGTACTTTATCATTTTCCAAACGGTGTTGAAATTCGAAATCCACACGCGCAGCAGCAGCATAATCATTCCGTAAACTGGTTTGGAAGGAAAAACAAATCCACCGACGGGGAAAAAAAGGGTGTAAAAGAGTGGCCTTGCACACGGCGGTGAAGCGAGTGTGTATGTGGGTTAAAGTAAAATAAACACTCACTGCCATGGCATGGATTGGAGAATCAAGAAAGGAAATACGAGCTCGATTTTACAAAGAATGCTGAAGCTTTTCTTTTGAATTTGGGATTGATTATTCATCCCGGTTGAGGAAAAAGCCCCCAACAGGTTTGTCCGGCGGTTCCGTCCGTAGGTCGACAAAAATTCATTATTCGAGGCTACGTTTCTATTAAATAGCCTATTCCCTGTTTTATGTTCCATGCCTACCACCGGCTGATGCGAAACGACCCGATCATCCCCGTCACCCGCGCCGCGATACACGCTGACCGATGCTTTATTTATAGTCCGAAGAGACGCATTTTCAATCGTTTATCCCCGCATTCGTTCAGCGTGGACGACCATCGAGACGATGTTGTTTTCCGTTTGGTAGTTTTTTTTTGTTTGTGTGTTATTATTCCCCGTCTAACGACAGTGCATTGGCCTCGGGTGAAATTGGGAACGTGTTGCGATCGATGGTTTTAGGTGTAGTTTTTGGCACATCGTTAAACGTGTTGGTTTTTGGCGCGTTGCGGTGTATTTTTTTTTTCTTCCTTATGATGAAACCAACGGAACGTGCTGTCTGCATATGGAAGAGCGTTTGAGATTTATGCGAGTTTGGGTTGGTTGGCGAAATACATGGCTGTCTGGTTAAATAAGATCATTTCAATTAAGTGACTCTACACACACAAAATGTTTTATGGTCCATACAAGATTGCGATAACTCCAACACAGACATCGAGACCGGATAAGTAGATCACGACCAGTAGGCCAAGCGGTCGCCTCAAAACCAGGAGGCGTACTCTCTCTGTACTATAATATTATTATTTTACTATTCATCGTGATCATTTTCAGCTTGCCTCGATTGTATGCGATGACATAATCGATAAATGTAATACCGATTGTAATTTGGTATGCATCAGCCACTTCCTTGATGGATTTACCGGTCGTTACAGATTGGCAGCTATGGTTTTACATGAACAAAATTAAATCGAGAGTGGAGTTGGTGCGCTATCTTCTACTGGACATATATTCCATTTCCTTCCAACCCATGCAGGCAGGTGGTAAATACGGAAAGAAGTCCAACTTTCCCCACCCGGCATCGTGTCACCACGCGAAGTGCATGAAGTGGAGTTTTAAAAATTCAGTTTATGTCGTTTTACGCTCATGCGAAGCTCGGATACGATCGTGCCGGCGGTTGCCGATGTTCGGTGGCAAGTGCATCCGTGAGTAGCATGCGCAATGGGACGAATTATGTAGCGAGCGCGCGTGTTGTGGTGCGTGGGCTAGGTACGCAAGAGGCAATAACCGAGGGAGAAAGATCGGCACACTGGTCAGCGTCTCGATAGTAATGAAACTAGTCCTCCACTTATCACAACAAGCATCACGATGATGTTTATGCTTCACGACGGTGTTGGGTATAGGTTTAAGTTTAGCAAGCACTAGTTAGCTGAGTAATACTCTGTTTGAAAAAAAAAAAAACTAATTACTATAAAACAGGGTGAAATGCTATCTATAATTACAGACCCTTTTCGTCAATTGAATGTTTGGACATCATTTATATTGTAATCCGGTAGAAAGTATGGAGTGTTTGAGACATTTCTCGTGTATCGCAGGCCAAAATTCCCTAAATTACGAAGGTTTTTGAATATGTATCCACCCAAGACATTACAGGGTTTCGAATCATATAATGGAATGTTCGAAGCACTTGGTGGAATGTTTGAACTAGACAGTGGAATATTACAATCCCGTTATGGAAAGATACATTCAGTTAGGGAAAACTTGCCACTCGGCTGTGAATTTTCACCTCGGCTGATCATTTACATTCGGACAAATTTAACACGAAAATTAGTCGGAAATGTTTTGATATCTACTCCCTTAATCCACCGCCTTTTTTCGAAGTTCCAAAGCCAAGTTGCAAATTTCTCCTAACAGAATGCAACTTTCCACGACGGGATTGTAATATCCTTCTGTCTAGTTGAAAGTGATTCAAAAGTATGCTGCCTCCACGTTGTTCAAAGAAGGACTCAGAAGGACTGTAGTCAAACCGTGCCAAACCCAGACGAATTTTACTCTTCCTTGGCCCTACAACCTCGAGAGGTCTTGGCCTGCCATTTCTGGCATTCTGTGAATTAATTTTACCCGTAGTGAGGTAGTCAGTCCTACGTACGGGCGAGGCGGTCTGCCGTGCAAAGACCGGCGCCGTTCTCGCCTCAGCCACCGGACCGCCCAGACGAATGGCTTTGCTAAAAATAAAAACTGATATTAAATAATTTCTGCAATATCGCCGGTCCAAATGTTCGGCCTTTAAACTTCCCAACCCCTAACCTCGTAGATTATTTCGTATGGGGCCCAGTTCCAAAACTAATAGATATAATTATAACAGTTTCTGATGCCCCATCCCAGGAAGAATCTGCATGTTCGTGTTTCTGTTATTGAATTCGCTAAAGCATTGTTAAAGTTGTGAATGATGCTAATGATGGGTATTTTAAGCGAATTTTGTTGATAGTGTTGTGATCTTCTTTGACTGTATTTTTTTCTAATTCATTGAATGGATTACATGGATGCAAAAAAATCTTTTCCCTCACAAAATTAATACATTTATTAGGGTTTTTGCCGCTAAATTGTTATTATGAGAAATATTTATCATTGTGTGATAAATATTTCTCATAATATCAAGATATCAAGCAAAGTATATCAAACATTATTACAGATCATTAGAACAGAATGAGTTAGTTAGTTAGTTAAATATTTAATCATAATTAATGTTGGCAAAGCCTTCACTTAAAATAATGCACTGCACTACAAGCGCGCAGCTTGAAAGCTCGACAATTTGTGGTTACTTCCGTTGCGTACCTTATCAATTGCCGGTGGAGGGAAGAAACGTGCAGAAAATGCCTTTTAAAACAACCCCCCCACCTTTGTTGTGAGTGTCCTCAAGAGAGGGTCAGTTTGATGGAGGAGGGAAAAAACAAACGGGCATGCAGTGTTTCGTAATTGATAGATGCGTATGCTTAAATTTGACTTCGTATTGCTTAAAACGCGATCGATTTGGCGTTGAGGTGATCAGTCGTGTAGTGAAATTTTGGTATACATCATCGTTCGGCAGTAGCAGACCAGTTGAGTTTAGGAAAAGAAATGTCGGTTAAAGTGAGTGGCCAGTTGCAAGTCTTAGTTAAAGAGATAATGTCATTTGCAGAAACTAAATATAATTCAAAATAAATTAAAACCTTCAGTGACCTCGAGTGAATAAAAACAAAGGAACAAGAGACCAGGCGTCTCCATTGAGAGAATTTCTGTGGTTCTACGTGTTAATAATCAGTGAAAATGTGTATCAAAAGTATTAAAAAGTGTTTTTGTTTTCTTCTACTGTCGTCATTGCAGGTCCTATTAATCGCAACCTCGTTGGCCATCTTATTGGCGCAACTGCCCCTATCGTTCGCCAGTGACTTAGAAAGGTATTAGATAAGCGCAAGTGATTCCGTTAATTTTGTTGTAAAATGCTTCAATAGTAATTGAACTGTATTCTCTTGATGAACTAGATTGATGAACCAGCAAAAAGGCATCACCTAGTTCCCAGTTCTTTATTAGAAAACCATAAAACGCACCAACCGAGCGTGGTAATTCGTGTTCACACATCATGAGCAGCATGACGCACGTTAACACCATTCCATCGATCAGACAAATGGCTGTATGTACTTACTGCTGCCATGCTGCCTTTTTTTTTCTCGGCAGCAAAGAAAAAAATCGTCGACCTTTAGCCCGGCTCGACCCGTGTTAGCCGGGAAGAAAAACACGTCGGGAATCGTGGCTGTGCGAAACGTTAACCATCTGCCAAAACAAAGCCGGAAAACGATCCCTGTGCAAGCGATACACCCTCCCCCGGTTGCTTAACACACCAGCGACCGCACAGTGAATTAAGTAAACAGGTTGCGGTGGTATGGGGCAATCGATTAGTTTGCAATTAGGCTGTAAATTGGTTCGGCGAAGAAAACCAACCAAACGGGCAGAGGAAAACACATAACATGTCGCTCGTACGAAATCTGTGCCGCTTCAAACGGTGGATGTGAGGGAGAGAGCAAGAGGGAGAGAGAGAGAGAGAGAGAGAGAGAGCGATGGAGAATAAATAGAAAAACTTCCATAAATTAACTGCCAGGAGCGCAACGCTAATGGAAACGGCCGGGATAGCTTTCCGAGCGCGAGAGAAAAATTGGCATCGTGCCCATCCGATGGCCGGCCGGGTAAGGGCTACCAATTATTGGGGATTTAATCTTGCCAGTCTTAATCTTGACTACTGAAGAGTGATTTTCTCGTTCAATTTGCCACAAACCAGAGCAAGGTGAAGGATGCTAAAAACCCAAAATGGGGATTACAGCTTCAATCCACATTTCCATTTGCTCACAGTTGAAGTGGCGTTTTGGCGTTCTGTTGTGCGCGTACGCGTACACGAATCAATGATTGACATTTGTAGAAGCGAGAACGATACTTTTCCCATTTAAAAAATGGAAAATTCCGCTTTTTTTCTTTTAACTCATATTTCTACAAATAATTTACTTCCACCTTATCGTTTTTCGTACGCCCAGCTTTGCTGCCAACGAAGCGCTTGCCCATCACCATCATGACGACCTAGTGCACCACCATTCGGATGCACTGCTGCACAGCCTTGCGAGTACCGATCATTCACTGTTGCATCATGACCTTCATCACGATCTTCACCACGATCTGCACCACGACGTGCACCACCACGATTTGCATCATGTGCATCACGATCATGTGGTGGTGACCGCTCCACCACAACCGACCGGATTCTGGAAGAAGAAGCTCGTATGGAAGCCGCGCTGGGTGAAGAGCTGGCAGGAGAAGAAGGTGTACGTGGGTGTGTGGAAGCGTGTCTGGGGACCAGTGCAGGTGACCGAATGGGTGCCAATCCCGAAACCGCCCCCAGGCTGGTCCCATCACTAGGAAACATTCGGCAGAATGTTGGGTACATGTAGAAGTTGTAGTTCAACTAGCCCGTAAGTTATTGAATCCTTGTCGTATCGTTAGACTGTACAAAAGCCGGCTCGAATATGTATTATCGACGTATGTTTTGGTACGGATATTGTGTTTTGTAAAAATAAATGAATCCTCTTTTTCTTGGTAATCATCAAAATAATCATCTGCCATCAACCTGCGCCGCAATAAGGTAGTTATCAAAAAATTTCGCCTCTCATACATTGATGTAATTCATGCAAAACACGGTGCTTTGAAAACACACCGCTCGAAGCTATAAATGCCATCATCTGTTTGTTTGCATTCCTCTGCATGCAAGGAAACATTATTTGGCATCCGTACCGATAAATTGCATCCCTGAAACGATTAAGATCCGTAATGAGATAAATTCCACAGCCACTACACACACTATACACAGAACTGATGAATGAGCTTCTCGAGGGATAATTATGGCTACGGTTTGCTGCCAACATGGGGTACGGAGTGCTAAGGCATAATAAATTTGCTGCTAACGTTGTTTACCGAATTGGTACAATATAATCAGTGTAAAGCCGTGCTGTTCATGTGAATTAGATTGTAAAACACGAAAAATAGGTTCATTTCATAGAATGCGTCATGAATGCAGCTTGAGGATTTGTTTGATAATCAAAAGCTATGGAAGGAAACTACTCATCCTGTTTTCCTTAGCTTCGATGCAATAATTCAGATATGCGAGAAGGATGAAGGGTTTTCTTCCCATTAACCTACCCATCAACGGATGGGAATTTTCTTTCCTCGATCAACATAAAACATTGCTTAAGTTAATATATCTTTGTCTTTGCTTTCTTTGTCTTCTCCACGAAATCCACCATTCCAGCTCCCTGCCCAGTTATTCTGCCTAAGAAACATCTTACAAATTTCCGCTTTTACTTCCGCACGTAAGTAGTATCCGTTTGGTTGGTAGCAAGCGTTCGTGCGCATTTGCATTCTATCGTTGTTGCCCTCGAATCCTGCCTTCCAACAGGCACGATGACCAATCGTTTCTTCTGCCTTAGTGGTTTTTGGGCGATACGTGAATGTTGTATGTTTGTCCTCGCATCTGGTCTGCTTCACGCATGCCGTATAGGCCAAACAATGGAACACAGTGCTGCAACAATCGCTGCATCAATCCGATTGCTAGTTCAGAGACCGGCACCTGGTTCGGGTTTTTTTTTTCTTTGGAGAAAAATTAAACCAATCGCTACCACCGAACCTCACAGTGCCACGGTAAAACAATACAGTAATAGACAAATGGATGGGATTTGTAGAACGATTACATACCGGCAAGGTTTGCACGATTATCAAACAACGTCCCCGTTCTCGGGCGTGTTGGTAATGGTTTAATGATGTTTGGTAAAATGTTGCTCCGCAGCATATGCTTCATCGTGTATAGGTTTCTTTAGTTAATATGTTTGTTTGCCAAATTTGCGATAAATTCGTTTTACCTCTACGTACACCAAAAATTTGTATTCCTGCCTCTTGTTGCCGCCCTGGTTTGGTATGTGTGTTTCAGGTTCGTTTCGGTTCCAAGTAGAACTATACATTGCTTTTATGTTCTTTGTTTTCCCTAGCGATTGATTTCACATGCATCTCACTTCCTCCCTATTGCAGATATTGGTCAGCTGGAAACATGTAAGATAAACATAATATTAAACAAAATTCCTGTCAAATTGCCCTGTAAGTGTGTGAGTGTTGTTTAGATGACTCTCTTCCAATACTTTCTTTACAAATAATAGGAGATCCAAACAGTGGCCTAAAAGAGGAAAAGTACGTACGGAAGAAAGAAGATACCCTTCCATTTGTTTGTTTTTTTGTTGTTGTTGTTGTGAAAATCTTTCCTTCGCTTACATATTGCCACTTCAGATAGAACATGGGTAGGATAATAAAATACTATAGCTATCAATTTTAATACCGTTCGGCCGTCTTTTTAATCGACACAATTTGCAGCCATTTCACACTAGTACAACCTCACAACAGTACAGTTGCTCTTCCGCAAATCTGCGCATTTGTTTAACCAGAAACCGGTAGCATTGAGTTTGGATGGGGGGAAGGGTAAGGCATTTTGGGGCCTACCTTCCACAACAAAAAAAAAGACGATCGTCGATCCATCCACACGAACGGTTCAATAATTGCAGAGGAGATGAACACGAGCATCCCGCATCCCGGCCACTGCAAAATGTTGACCCACGCAACGCAGTGGCGGCCGCGGTACGGTTTGTCCAGGTTGGCTGCAGGCAGCAGACAGCAGCGCGCGTGACTTTAGTCGGTCGATATCGAAAGGTCATAAATCAGGAAATCTATGAAGTAAATGAGAAACCTGATCGCATTAATTATCATTATCCCGAGGTGAGTTTACCAGCGCGATGGCACGATGGTGCTCTCGTGGGGTAGGAGTCAATCATTGAGTTGATGTTGGCATACGTTTGTTGTGCATGTGGTGAGAGCGATAGACAGGTGAGAGTGTAGTGGTGCGTTGGTTGGTGATGGGATCGGTACGATTTCGTGTTGAACCGAAGTGAATATAAAGCGTGAATAAAGTAAAAAGTGAAAGAAAGCAGGCGGAAATGGGAAAGGAGCAGGTGGTTGTGCGAAGGTAACACAAATCGAACACAAATTGGAAGAAAAAGAACAAGAGAGAGAACAAGAGAGAGAAAGAGAAAACAGAAACGAGAGCAGCACATTAGATGGAACGCGGAAAAGGGAGAGTGGCGGGTTTACCTCATCGTGTCCTCTTTGTAGTCCTCCGGAATGACGAACAGATCGGGCGAAATATCGTTCCGGAATTCGAACTTTTGAAACGTGATCTTGGCCGACACTGTCGGCAGGATGGGGATGTCGATCTTCACCGGGAAGCCGCTGGGTAGTTTCAGCGTCACGAATTCACGCAACTTGCTGAAATGCTTGAATGGTGCTATTACCTCCAGCACGTTCAACAGCATGTCTACGCTCAGCGGGAAGTCTTTGCTCTGCAAAACCGACGCAACAGCACAGAAGGGGGGAGTGTTAGTGGATAGAGCAATGAATCTTACCGCGCACAAACTAACGCTACTCACCATAGCTACGGTTGCTTTAAAATTTTTGCTTGATTCCTTATACACTAGTTCACGACCTAAGTTGGGATACTGGCCCGGCTCAGCCGAAACGTACTCCTCCCAGGTAACCTCACTGTTGGGCGGTGGCTGCAGCGACTCCCTTCGATAAATCTCCCCGTTCTGATCGATACCGCCCTGCTGACTTTGTCCGCCCTTCGTAAGCGATTCCATTAGCGCTTTGTTTTTCTGCAGATCATCCCGCGACAGATGCTCGCGCCGCTTGCGCTGCTCCAGCGTCAAGCCGTTTATCGTGTAGAGATCGCTATCGTACTGTCCGGCCACCGTTTCGCGCCGATCCTCGCGAAAGATCCAGCCCGATTGTGCTTTCGTAAAACTAATACCCTTGGTTGACATCTGTGCTGCGAGAATGTCGCTCGACATTAGGATGTCGACCTCATCCTCGATCTCCATCTCCGTCTCCTCGTGCCGGACGTGCTGGTAGCAACGGCACTCATTGTCCAGGGCCGTCAGCGAGTCCTTGGGTGGGTTGTCGCCCTTGAAAATGAACGAAATGTCACCCCGCTCCCAGCGCATGTCGGAAAAATCGACCAGCGTCGTGTCGAGCCGAATCGAGCAGCCGGATTTATGGATTTTACAAACGTCCGAGGGAAGTATGCGCGAGATTAGTGGTACCCAGGAATGAAAATCCCACTTCAGCTCCATATAGAAATCGCCCATCTGTTTCAGAGCTTTAACCAGGTTCGGGCGCCGTTGCTCCATCTGTTCGCGGGCCTGTTGCTTCAGCTTTCGCAACAGTGAACTGACTGTGAAAGAGGAACACACACATGAGTTACAGAGTGCAGAGTTCAAACCAAAGCTGGAAAAATGGATTGTAGTAAAAAAAACACATACTTATTTGTCGATCTCCGTACGAGATCGCTTCCGCTAGAGGAGACCATCCTTGTGAATTTTTTACTTTAACTGGTGCGCCGTGAGCAAGCAATAGGAAGATACATTCTGAAACAAAGTGAAGCCAATAGTACCATTCATTAGAATATTACCCAACCAAGCAGAACAGCATGGAAAATTTGACAATATATTAAAGCCGATTGAAGACAAGCCCATCGAGTTGCAAGTCAAATTTAGTCACATTAAAAGGCTCTACGCGTTCGTAACTATTTTTAGTCTTTATCCTTAATCCACCAAGGTAGAAGAAACATTTTATAAAGCTTTCTTTATATATCCATTTTTTTTGTCAGTGGCAAAAAATTCCATCGTACGGATTTTGGGTAACCTTTCCAAGAAGTCTTAAAAGGGTCGAAATTTTTCGCTGCGCGTTATTAAAAAAAGGCGTCCACTCGTCCTCTTCGGCTCATGCATGTTTTAAAAATAAATAGCTTTCGTACGGCCGATGGTATCGAACGGGAGAATGAAGGAAAAAACGTTTACAAACGCGATAAGGTTGTAAAGTCGATGCCGATGAAAGGAAAAACGGGCGCTTCTAAGCGAAAAGTTGTTTCGCATGATGCCACAAGGATACCAGCCCGGCTCCTTCGCCTCTCAAGCCAGCTAAGCCAGCCAGTTGCGTGACTATAAATAAACAAATGAAAAACAACAGCTCAGGGGGCGATTGATTCCGGTGGTTGAGTGGTACAGCGGTGATTTCGAGGCGGGAAAAGATACCATCGAGCCATCGAACTGAGCACCACCACTACCCTGGAGAGGTCAGTGAGAGCGTAATCAATAAAGAGGTGAGCAAAAAAGGAAGCATAAAACGGAGCAAAGCAAAGGAAGCACATCGCGAAAAAAGGAAACCATGATATCCGGTTGACATCCTTCCCTTACCCTTTTCCTGCTAGCCGCCCCACCGTCGTCCTCTTTTGCAACAGTTTGTTTAGCTGCAGCATAGAACTGTATCGGTATTCTAGGACAAGGTAACGGCGAAGCAAACAGAACTTCATCAAGGTTACTATCAAACGCGATGGACGCGAGTCGTTTCCTTCTCACTAATGACATTTATTGCGGTCATCCGCCATGTGCACGAGTGAGACCAATCGATAAAAATACTACAAGCGGCTGAACGGAGGTAAGCGGGACGGTCGGTCCATGGAAAGGGACACGATTTCAATCTCCATCCAGCCGACCGTGGAAGGGATGAAATATGAATTAAAAAGTGGAAATAAATTGATCAACGAGTGATTACTGCCCGAGGGCGCACGCTGGAGGCATAGACGATGGGTATTAGAGCCATCGGTCGCCTTGTGTCCATTACGCTCAACAAATGTTTCTGTTTACGATATCCAAACGGAAAAGGCTTGATTAAATGAAAAGCATTTGAAATGGGTTCCAATAAAACAGAATGATAAAAACACCGATATTAACTCTAATAATGAGTCGAAAAATTGTGAGTCAAACCACCAAATCATTCCATTTTATCGTTTTTGCCAAATCAGCCAAATAATTATTGCGCATAAAAAACGTCGAACTTGGTAAGCTTTCCGCGTAACTAATATGTGCTTTAGTGCGTGTGGGTATTGACTGACGCGGTCTCTTATCACAAGCGCTGGATGGACTGCTCTTGCCCTACTACTTGGTCACACCGTTCCATTATCTTATGATAATGCAGCCACTGAAGGTGGAGGCATCGGTCCCCATTAGAAAACGATTCAATAGACATTACCACTTAGGAAAAAAAAAAAAAACCAGGATGGAATAAAATTCTTCTCTTGCGAATTCTTCACGCAATGATACCATCATCGCCACCTGTTCAAGTGGCTGCCGGTCGACACGCAGATGATAAGAGTCGAACGAGATGATGAGGGACTGTGGTGTGGGTCGATGTTACAGGGTTTATCATTTTCCCGAGTCGATGGAACGTATGTGCCATTGTACGAAAGATAAATAACCATCAATGAGCGGTACGCCTTCATGGGTAGTGAAAACAGGCTATGGACCCATATCGTGTGTTGTGTCATGATCACCACCGGAGGTTGTTGTTGAGGCAAATTTTTCTCTTTTGTTTTGCGATTGAGTTGGGCGGACAAAACACAGATCACTGTTATCATTCATCTGCACACGGCAAACGCACCAGAGCGTCACACTGGTCGAGACATTTCTTTGCCACACACACACACGATTCGCAGCTTGCATAATATTGCTTTATGGTTGACTTTCCTCCTTTCTAATGTCGGAAAACGAATGATAATGTTTTTGTAATCCACGCAAAAACTTCCTCGCACTTTTCATTAAATATTAATTTCACGATGTTGCTGCTTTTGCTCGAATGTTGGGCGGCAAAATGGAGAGTTGGCTGGTACCGAGAGAGGAGTTCCTCCCAGCGAGGGGTGGGATTACTACGAGCCATTTTTCTCGCATTTACCGCCCTCGAGATGCTTGACGGGGTGCCTGATTTGTTTTCGACATCCTCCCCCCGCTGGTATAATTACCTTTCTTTCCTAGCATAACAGCCAAATGGAGTGGTGTGTTTCCTAAAACGAAATAATACAAAAAAAAGGTAGATAGATTATTAGAATAAACAAACTGTACTGGGACGGTAAAGCAGCATCATATTCACACCATTTATTTATAAACAAAACTATATCGCACGGTCGCTAGTTTGTTCGAAAGTGTTGAGTTTTGGGCTCATATCCATCAAAATGGGTTCTTCACAACCAACATTGAAGCATTTTATCAGTGTTTTAAAATCAGTGATACATTTGCTTCAAACGGCATTTATCTACCTATAAAACGGTCCCGGGCATATCACTGAAGAAAAAAAAACACGAACACACAGGTAATACTTCTTTGCACCATTGCGCGGTTGCGTGGATACGCACAGGCAAGAAACTTATCGATGCATGAATATGATTAGCAGCTCGTCCCGTTTGTCGTGTATCTTCCGCTACCGCTGCAACCAATGGGCAATTTCCAGCCCAGCCAACCCAGAAACGTTTGATATCCGGGCACCACTACTTACCATGCTTGTCCTTTTCGGCGATTTCGTGCGTTCGCAGCAACAGCGACAACTTTCGAGTATCACCGTTAAAGACGCACTCATGCAGCGGAAACGTTTCCGTCATTATTTCGCCGACTTCCGCTGCAATTGAGAGAAAACATTTTACTAAATCCACACGCACCACTCGCGACGCGCAGCAGTCGATTTTTTCTCTACTTCTTCCGTTGTTTCCCTTCCGAATGCAACCTACCTCCACGACCAACATTTTTCACCTTTCGCGATTGTTTTGACCAATTGTCAAACTTCGGGAAAATGAGCCGACTTCGGGCTTTTGCTCGGAGACGTCAAACAGCTGTCATGTAGCGTACCGGTGAAAAAGCTACGATAATAAAGCGGTTATTTAGTACAGAGGATATCCGAGATGCACGATATGGGCTTTTCTCACAGTTTTAATCAGTTTAAAAGCCACAACTTCGTTTTCCAAGCTTAATTTCCTGTGTGAAACGATGTATCAGAACAGTTGCACGTGATGTTACTGCGCAAGAAACGTTTGTATGGAAAATATCTAAGTTGTTTGAGCACATAGCTGAACAAGTAATGAGTATTGCATACTGTTAGGCGCTCGGACAACATCTACATTCTGCTTGTTTAGAACAAAACTGGGTAAAAGACTCGAGAAGGCCCCCCCCTGACAAAATTTGTTAGGCGCTGTAGGATTTACGCCTAAAGGTATGCAATCCGCAGTACACGTTGCGAGAGCTTCACAGTGAGCTTTCAGTGTGCTTTCAGTGTGGTCAAAATTGGTTGAAGAAAGTCGAATAAAAAATTGTTATTATTTGATTAAAATCCCCTCTCCGCTAACCCTACCATTCATTTTGGGTTACAGGGGCTTCGTACTAGTTTTCAGTCGCACTAGGGGTGAACGATCGGGCCTAAAACATGCACGGCGTTCTCGGACGGTAACGGAATAGTAATTCGATGAATACTTGTTACCTTGCATTGATATTCAGCAAAGGAGGAAACATAAGAATATCATAATCTCAAACCACTTGTTACAATGTATCAAGTCTACTCGCTGTCTACACAATGCACAATGTTTATATCAAATGGGGTTTGACCATACAGAAATCCCACTGTACAATAATAATGACAGGCCACAGTGCTGCACACAAAAGATTCTAGGGGGGGCCTTCTCGAGTCTTTTACCCAAAAATGACAGGCCACAGTGCTGCACACAAAAGGTTCTAGGGGGGGCCTTCTCGAGCCTTTTACCCCATTGTTTGAAGCGGAGGAAAGCCGTAGTCGTTTTGGTTTCTCTGATCCGTCCAGAATTATGTGTCGCGAATTTAACGAGCTGTGCAATCATCACGTTTGTGAGTAGTATTCGTTTAGAGCCATCAATTTCACCTAAAGTTTTACTTTATGTTTTCCGTTTTGATGTTTGTCTTCATTCATGTAAACCTCACTTCAAGGGAAGCTAGAAAGGTCCATTGAATTTGAATATCAAAATTTGAATTTTTGAATTTGAATATTTGAAAATCCAATACAACTTAAACATTTTAAGTTTTTCTTCCGAAGCGTGTAAGTTGTTTTCGATGTACACTTTTTAACAATAAAAAAAAATGATGTAGGTGAAAAAGAATTCGATCAGCTCAAACAATAAGCTTTATTAAAATAATTTACAAGAAAAATTTACAAATCATTCGTTGACTAATGACTCATGCGATCATGCCGGCCATATACTTTCTTACTAGAATTATTGATACCACTTAGTTGGATAGTTATTACTCACTAGAAGGGAACGGTCCGGACGACATTTGAATCACGGACCTGCCGTGTGATTACCAACGCCACTTTATATTTTAATATAACAATTAAGCCACATTATTTTTTCAAGAGACCCCTCAACAGACTTTTTCAAACCCTCTTTTCAGCATAACGTTTCTGCTTCTTTATGATGCAAAATTTAGCAACCCCTAAGCACCCCATTGGGACGGTCCGGTAGTCGAGCAGACAGCGGCGCCGGTCTTCAAACGGCAGGACCGATCTTCAAATCCGATCCAGACTGCCTCCCCGTGCACAGAGCTGAGTGCTTTGTGGTAAAATCAAGTCACTGAAAGCCTTGACTCCATGTTCGACCAGGCGTTCAGGATATCGCTAATTTGGGTACCTTCTCATTGCGGAATTCCCGGCAACTGGAAGGCAGACTCACTGGCCAAAACAGGCGTCTATCAAGGCGCATTTTACGACCGTCCAATCTCGGCCCGAGAGTTTCTTCGCCTACCACAGCAACTTTTCCTGTCTCGCTGGCAGAGCTTGTGGGAGGCGGATGATCTCGGGCGATTCCGGGCATTCATACGCATGATGTCTCGACTTATATCGAATCATTTCGCGTTGATGCTCATCTTCAGCGTATAACTCTGGCTCAGACAAAGGTGTGTGGCTGTGGTGACGGATTTCACGATGTGGATCACCTTCTGTGGTCCTGCGTGGAGTTTGAAACCGCAAGACCCTCCTTGTCGGGCGCATTCGAGAGCATCGACAGACGACCGGGTATAGAAATTAGAGAAGTGTTGGCGACTAGGGACCTCGCCTATATGAGGCTCATCTACCGATTCGCCAGAGACAACGGTCTTATCCTTTGATTATCCTTTGATCGCTATTATCCTTCTAATCCATATCCGCCATATTTTGTTATTCGTTGTGTTGTCTTTGTTGTAAGTGTTTTATGTAGTGCAACGTGTGATGCGTCGACGGAGCTATATCATTCGAGGGCGATTTCCATACTGCCGTAAAAAGGAGGCAGGCTTTTTTGTCTGTAGCAGTGCGCTGCAAGTTAGTCCAGACAATACGGCATCGGACCGTCATATTAAATAAATAAATAAAAAAAAATATATAATTTTTTTATTATTTTATTTACAATTTACTTTTGGGAAAACTTATAATTTGTAGAACGTTTTACTTCCAAAAAAATGTAACAAATAAAAAGTACTGGGCCGGTGGTGGTTGCGACAGGAGCGCCGGTCTTTGCACGGCAGGACCGGGGCTCAAGTCTCATCTGGACCGTTTCCCAATACTGAGGACTGACTATTCAACTATGAAAATGGCAGGCATGACCTAAGAGGTCGTTAGGCCAAGAAAGAAGAAGAAGAAATAAAAAGTAGTTATATTCCAAAATTTGTTCTACAATGCCCACAGTACAATGTCGGATTTAACAGCTACGGATAAAAAGTGATGGGGTTTGGGTGGGCTAAGAAAAAGGCGCGCTCACAGGGGTGGGTTAAGATATTTGGAGGCCTCGAGCGGAATGGCAGTTAAGGGCTCCTCTAATTTTGATATCACAGGGAAACAACAGGATTTCTCTCGCTAACGAAGCTTTTCGTTAAGTACATGTATAAAAAGCTAAATCAATCAATCAAGGACTTGCTTTTCATGCCGCTCCACGATACAGATGCACTTACCTCGGAGGGGTTGTTGTATCCTGTTAAGCAAGTAAATGGAAAACCTTACAAATTGACTACCAAATAATTTTATTTTTCTTCTTTTACATCTGACAATATATCTTATACAATGTAAGTAGATTTTTGTTGTTGCTGCTGCAAGTGTGTGACTGTACGGTACGTTTGTGTGGTTTAGTTTCCATCAATCTCATGTATCTTGATTTGTGCTAGAATTGTTAGGAGTGTTATCATCCCCTCGCTTTCACGATTCATTCATTCTTCCTTCCTTTTAGAAGTGAGAAGTAAGTTTAGTGGTGAAGTTGTTTCTCTTTTTTTGTTGTGTTTCCTTACCGAGCGCTACTAGCGTTAGTTAGCGGCTGAGTTTAGCTGAAGTTGATTTATGGTGGAAGAATAGACGGACGTGGGATAGTGAAAACAAATCAATGCAATGCATAGTGATTTGATTGCACCCTTTTCCCTTTCACGTGATTACGATATTCGTGTATGACTGTTATGCTTTGCCTGTCGTTTCATGTTTTATTTTACTCTTCGCTTGTCCGTTGTGTGGTGTTGCGGTAGACTTAGGTGTGTTTGTGGACGTGAAACTCATAAACTCATTTTCAAACGGTGTATTCTACGCTCCCTGCGAGCGACAAATCGGAAAAGGTAAATTCACGTCCCGACTTGACGGTGGTTGATCAGCTTGCACTGCACCTGGATCCTACAGCTAATAGTTACTTCTCACCATATTTTGTTTTCACTTTATCTTTACAATTTTGCATACTCACTAAACTCATCAAATAATGCTTACACATACAATACAATCAGTAGGTTTCGCTCTCTCTGCTCTGCCATTTTTTAATCGATAAAAAGTACAGAAATGCAATAACGCAAAGTAACGTAACGTTGTAGTATGTCACCGAATGCTTTGAACGATAAGAGGAAATGCATTAAAAACAAAAACAAACATGGATAACAAACCAAAAACATGGAAAATTAATTATACAAATATAAAACAAAACAAAGGGTAAGGAAAAAAAAAACAAAATGTAACTTAAACGGTACACTGCGCGCTGCAGGTGCAAATGTTGGTTAGTGTACTTAATTAGTAGGAACTCTTTTTACCATTTTCGTTAGGTTTTTGTATGATTTGTGTGTGTGTTGTGTAGCTGTGTTTAATGTTTTTTATAATCTTTTTTTTTTTGTTGGGTTGTTTTCAAATACGGTCGTCATACGTGGATTGTGTTGGTTATGCTTCAAAGATGGATGTGCTGTTGAGTGTATGGGCTGTCTTCAACCTAACGCACAACATGGTGATGTCGGGCAAACACTAACCTTCTCTTTTCTTAAACACACACGAAAACTCGAAACAATTCAAATTAAACATTCCGAAAGGAACTACACTTCACTTTTACTAGTTTCAGTGTCCAACGGGTTGAAATTTGAACTGTTTCTACACAGAGTTTTCCTTCACAATTCGTAGACCGTTTTTCCTCAACTAAACCTTAAAAAACGATCGCTTTCACCCGTGCAATGTCCAACAAGGATATTGAGGGGAACAGTGCGATTGGATTAAACCTGAACAAAAAAACTACGTAAAAAGAAAACACATACACACACAAACAAACAATCATCCCCCGGGTACCGATCATCATCCTCCCTTTGGCGATCGGACACCGCATAATGCAAGGGAACAGGAACTTTGTAGTAGAGGTTTTTGTTCATTTTTTCTTCGTCTTCTTCATCTTGGCCTTCGATTGGCGTGTTTTCGATTGTTTGCTTAAACCAGGAAGTAGATCACAACAAGTTGCAAAAGGGAGAAACGAAAACGGACCAACAACGTTTCACAAAATGGAAAGTACACTAAGTAACACTGGGTTTTTCGCGAACTGGGCCTGGTGTGTCGTTGTGAGTTGGAATGTTGGATTGTTGTTAGTAGTGGTAGTAGTGGTAGTAGTAGTAGTAGCTTTAGTAGTAGTAGTATTCGTAGCAATAGTTGCATTACTAGTAATAGTAGTGTGTTATGTAGGTTGACATTTGACACATGAAAGAACTTTTCTTTTTTCCTTATCCATTTTTGCTTCCTGTGTGTTTGCACCTTCTGCTTTGCTTCGTTTGCTGTTGGGGTTTTAAAAATGTTTCCTTATTTTCACTTTTTGTTAATGCGAGGGCAAATGTAATCGTTTCATGATATGTCGAGTCTTTCCGTTTTCCATGTTTTCTTCAACCCTTATGTGTGTATGTGTTTGTGTGTTTTTCTCTCTCGCTCTCTTTCGTTTTCTCTTGCTTTTGGCTTTTTGTTGGTCTTGTGTATTTAACCGGATCCGTTTGATTTTTTCGTTATCATGTTTTGATGTTTTGCATTGTGATTTTTGTTCGAATTGGAGTGTATTTTCTTCCTTACTTTGTGTGTGTGTGTTTTATGTGTCTCTCTTCTTATCTCTCTTCTTTTCTCTCCCCTCCTCGAATAGGAACCAAATACGTTTCATTAAAAGTTATTGGCGGGTTTCAGCCATACATGTTGCTTTCCCACTTCATGTTCATCATTCAAACACGCTTCCGCACGTTTCGTTTGTTTGTTTGTTTCTCTATTCAACCTAGTAAACTATTATTGTTGTTTTCGCGAGTATCAATTGCCATGCTTTACATTCAAATTTGCTTGTAGGAGGAAGGTTGTGTAGGTCGTAACTGCCAACCTCACTAAACAAATGCCCCTTCATGTGTGTTTATGTATAAGGAGCTGTGTATTCATACTTTTGTTTTTACATCAAATTAAACCACACACCAGGTGAAGTGTTTGCAGTGCAGTGTTGAAGTTCTAAACCAAATGAAAAGTCCGTTACACTGTGCAACTTCACAATGATTGATTGTTCTTTACTGTTTTTGAAAAGACAGACGCATTCTATCTTTCGTTGGCCATGGAATGTTTACGATTCAACCGTTCGCTGCAACTGTGTTCTGTTCCGCCAGGTAAGGCTCGCACACGCACGTTGGTGGTTAATTGGTGTGAAAGTTCAGTTCAATTTCTTCTTATGCTCTTTGTGTTTGTTTGGACCGTTGCGTAGAAGTTCATTAAGCCGAAGCGAACATACATCGATTAAAGATCGCTATTTTTACTAGCACTGAATGATGCTTCTCTAACGTACTAATGCGCCGCGTCATAATAAAAGTCGCAACTTAAGTCAATAAACAATAAACATTACCTTTTTTTATACATAAGTGTTAGCTTTATGATGAGTACTGGTACAATATTCTTATTCACGCAGAAGTGTAATATTTATGCAAAATGGTCGCATTCCCCCTCGTTCCCGACACGACTCGAAGAATTGTGGGAAATGCATTATAGGAACTTTTCATCAGTTAGTGCTACCGCTTAGCCACTCGCTTATTACTATTACCACCCTTCGCCTCGCCTCGCCACGTCATCTCTATAAATCTAAAAAAATATGTCATGCCAATCGATTTGGGACGATTTGTTGTGTTTCTTACTTTCTGTTCAGCTCTGCGGCAATATAGCTGTAGATGAACATGCCAACCAAACTTGAATCCATGCTTCTGTCGACTTCAGAAGATTGGTTTGAAGTTTGTAGCTTCGAAAACTGGAGAGCCTCATTTGGTTGAATTGAAACAGAACAAAGGACACGGTGCTTCCTCGCATATATTAAGCACACAGCATCCTTTGGTCGGTTTCGATTCCCTATGGAAAAGGTTGCCCCCTTGGGATTATTGCACACACACCTGTACCAATCTTACATTGCACATTTGATCATTTAGCGTAATGTTGGGCCGCGATCGAACGCACTCGATCGCTGCCCTCCACTTAACGTTTACGATTGGGAAGGATCATTTAGTTTAGGGGGTTTGATCTTTAAGGAATAGATATATTCAGTGATTATGTATGAATATGTAAGTGTGTGTGTGTGTGTGTTTTGGTTTAACTTCCATCTATTTTATGCACTCGGTAATTCTGTTTTTTTTTCATAGGTTTTTTTAAAATGTTTTTTAGTTTTTTTGGTTGCTTTTGTTGCTTTTTGTCATTTTATAAAATATTTCCATGTACATAGACAAGCCAACTACAATAATAAGTACGATCGCAATGCTTATCTCTTTCTGAACCTGTAGTAGAACTTCTGCAGTGGAACGGTTGTTCAGTGTTCTGCCACCGGTCCAAACTGTGTTGATTGCACAGAAACAGTTTTTTTAAATAAATAGGCGCAATGGTTCGAAAATCGCCCGCATCAAATGGTGTGTGTACGAGCAGCCAATACCTGACGGAACTTTCTACAATTGCATCGAACGGGTTGCTTTTCGTGAGCCCAATTAATGGAAATGAAACAGTTGCAAACAGTTATGGTACATTAATCATAATCCAGTCCTCGAGCTGACTGTTGCGAAATTTGCTTCTCCTGCATTCAGTTTGATTTGAATTTAATTACAAACACGCACACGCACACACACTGTATAGCATTTTCGTTAAGATTATTCGTCGTTTTGTGCTTTTGTTTTAATTTTCAGCACGTTTCTTACACGTCTTTCACCTTAGCCTTCAATTTATACAATTATGCAGCAGTGTTACCGCCCTATCCAAACGCACAAAAATCACGCACGTTTCCGTCGCGTAAATCACGTGGGTAGTGTTGGGTTAGTGGAGTAATCTTTTAGTTCGTTCAAACGATCATATCTCAACCTTTCCTAGGGCGTAACTTTCTTAGCGCTATATACGATACATTAGTAGAATTATAGGTCTCATCTTCGTTTTGTTTGAAGATGAGAACAAGCGAGGTGCACAAACTGCTCTGTTTGCCGTGCGCAACGGCATGTGGCCTTTGTTGCTACGGTGCGGTGTGGTTGTTTTCTTGCGCCATCCATTACTACACTGTTGTTGAAAGAAATTTGACACATTTTAAGGACCAACTGTTGCATGTCGCAGTGCTCTTAGCGTCGAACAGTCCGGTAACCAGCTAGTAGGTTCCGTTGACGAAAAACCACTCCGACAACACAGTACATCCTCGAAGTGTGCAATAGAACAGGACAGTTTTCATCTTCTTTTGTTTCGAAAAGCAGGTGACGGTTAGCAGGAAAATCTTTCCACTTTCCCCAAACATCAACCAAATACCGGTGCCACACGGCAAACGTTCAGTCTCTTGTAACTTTACATTTGTCATCACGACATGTATATTGCATGTTCATGATTTTACGCTGCTTCTTTCTCTTTTTTTCGTTTCTTGTTTTTTTCTGCTCACAAGGGTTTATGTGTGACTGTGTGTGTGTCGGTGCTGTGTATGCTTGCACATTTCGTTTTCTTAATCTCCTTTTTCTTAACTCCCCGAAAAAAAAACATCGAACAGTCCGTTTTCGGGATAAATTCATGCGCCTAAATAGTACAATTATTACACTCTCGTTTATAACGTATATTTTTATCTATGTTTCATGTTTCATTTTTTCTTTATGTTAGAGTAGGAACTTAATTGTTGCATTTCTTCTGTTTATCTGTGCTCTTTGTTTTCGCTTCCCCTTCCCTTTGCTTGTTTTGCGAGTATTATTACGCCGGTCGGGCATATAGTTTTAGTCATGGGTTTTCGATGCAATTTCTTCCTTCACTGTACTGCACACTTGTTTTGTGCTCGTACGGAGAAATGGTGTAACGCAGTGTTTTTTATTTGGGTTGTTTTGCTTACCCTTTTCCTCGCTTAGGATAAAGCGGCGTATGAGATCGTGTGACGTGTTTGATGAAATCTTGTGTGTGTTCGTTCGTTTTGGGTCTCTTCTTGCTTGTTAGTGGAGTTTTTAGTTGTTGCATAGTTGTTGTTGAAGCAATTTCTACGTTTGTTGACGTCATCAGTACGTTCGAAGCCGTAATGCGGCTTTGATAAATACATCCCGTTGAGTTGATGTTGTGTAGTGCTTTGCAGCATAATCCTCATTAGTCCTCTCACATTTCCGTCTGTTTGTGACAATAAATTTCCACCAAAGGAAATTTATGCCAGTTAGATGTTGTTACACTATCCAACATCACAAGTTCATGTAGATGTTTGTCAAAAAATAGTTCTGAAAAAATAAATGGCGACAAAATAGCTGTGAGTTGCAAGCAACTGATTTTTCTGAAAAAAAAAAAATATTTGGACTTAATAACTTCATGTGAGGAAACTTACCATCAGCGTAAATTAATACTGCCGTTGCTTGCTATGAATGCAATTGATTTTATCTTCCATTTTTCCAACACGGAATATCGTTCATTCCTGCGAAAAAAAAAATAAAATAAAAAAGGGAAGAGCCTTTAGTAAATAGTCAATGCAAGGAATAAGCCACAAGCACGAAGACGAAGCAGAGCACCAGTAATACATTATATGAATTAAAGGAAAACAAATCCGGCAAAGAACAGTGAGGAAAAGTGCCCTAAAAGAATCGTTAAGAAAATGGCGTCCATTGGTCGGGAAGCAGTCGGCTCACTTGCTTCCTAATGCCATGCACCCATCTCTGTCTCGCACTAGCCAGAGTATCATCGTCACTCTTAATTAAAGCAGCAAATTAAATGCTTGCTCTATTCGCTCGTTCCTATCCTCCATTGGATGCTGCGGAAGCGAGAAAGGGGAGCGAATGGGGACGTAACGGAATTGTAGTGGGACGCGATACTCATTCGCTTAATGGTGGTAGTGGTGCTGATGATGATGATGATGATGATAGTGGCTGAGAGGGGGAATAATGGCGGACAAAACGGTGGTACACAACACAGCCGTAATTCTGACAGAAAAACTAGCCAAGCGAGCCGAAAAGAAAGCTTCCAGCAGAAGAAAAAAAAGCAGATAGAAGAATAAATGAATCAAAGCAACAAGGGTGTGGATAGATGTTTGAGAGAATTCGAGGAGGAGAGTGAGAGAGCGAGAGAGCGAGAGAGTTACAAAGCTCTTTGCACCACCCATTTTCATTTTCCTCGCTTCGTGTGGCGGCCTACTACACTACCCAAGTGATATGGGGCGAGAGTGAAGAAATGTTTACTGTGGCGGGTGTTTGTATGGCTGTGTGTGTGTATTGGTGCAAAACAAAACTCCTTTAGAAAATAGGAAGAAAAATCGCGGGTGATTTTATGGGCGAGGTGCCGTGAAGGGACGACGGAAGCTGTAGATGGAGCGGAAAGGCACGGCTGCCTGCGAGCGAGAATGGAACGGAAAAACAGCATCTCCCCTACAAAGGATATGTTGGAGACACCGGAAAATGAGCATCCTTGGTAAGGCGACGCCAAAAAGTGGTTCGTGCAGTAGGTGTGTGTGTGTGAGTGTGTGAGTGGGTGGAAGAAAGGACCTTCGAGCCAGCAGCCATTTATTTCCATCGGCCGTCAACCCGGACGTGCGCTAATGTGTGAGGTATATAATGAGATGAATACGGCACCGGGCGGGGGGGGGGGGGGGGGAAGAGCGAACGAGAAACGCCAGCAGTGGTGGTGTTGGTAAAAAGCGGAAAGCAAACAAAAGGGAGGAAACGAACGATTATACGAATGTTTCCTCTACGATGCTACTGCCATTGGGGTTTTGCCATCGTATTAGTGAGCGAACGTTTAAATGGGGAGTTTCAGCAAGGAAACGGGTAAATGACAAACGTTTTCACACCACACACACACACACACGAACACACACGTAATAAGGAAGGATGTGTGGTTGAGAATGGGTTCTCCCTTTTGTACTAATTAGTAGTGCAGGCGGGTAGAACAGGCAAACACATTTTCCTTACTCACCAATCTGAGGATACCCTTTTTAAGGGATAGACTAATTTATGAGATGGGACCGAAAAAAGGGCGTTCACGATATTTGAACGCTCAGTGAATTAAACAGTAAAGTGGGGTAGAACTGGGCGGGAGACTGGGGGAGGCTGTGAGATAAAAACCCAGCCAGAAGAGTAATTGGCCGTTGGGTCGATTGTGCTACCCAGCATCCAAGATGTATGTAGTGAGGGCATGTAACAAGGACGTGGACGAACGGTGGGTATATAATTTGCTGAAATAAAATGGCGGACGAGTTGATGATGATGAAGCGAATGTGCCGCGGGAGAGAATTTCTTTGTTCGTGAGAAAGTATATACTGTTTTCTGATATTTAATCTATTAATTAAGACCAAGCAAACTTTAAATGTTATACAAAATCTATTAATAGACGTGAACTGCATCTGGTAGTAACTAATATTTTAATTATATTTGAAATTATTTGGATTATTAAAATTTACAATCTCCTTAACCATTTTCTTTAATATGTCTCGAAGTTTAAAACAATGTACAGTTCGAGAATTGAAAACTAAAAGGCATGTATAATAAGGAACGGCCTGATGGTAGAAGCCCGCTGTCGCGTCTACCGGTCTTCACACGTCTGAGCCGAGATTCAAATCCCATCCGAACTGTAGGTCTATAGTAAGGACTGACTATACAACTTGGTGGTATCATCAAATCCAGTAAGCCGAAAATGGCAGGCCTGACCTAAGAGGTCATTAAGTCAAGACGGTGTACATTGCTTGGATTGTGTATTTTTTTAAATTCGCTTAATGTTTTACAGATGGAGACGGCTGTTTTATCATCTACGAAACACTGTAAATAGGAGCTAGAGTTTGCTTCTCCAAAGAAAATGTGGAAAATATAACCATAAGTTAAATGATTTTATGTTTAGCAGTTGTCTCATTGTAAATAAATTTATTAAAAATAAAAACCAAGGGTACAAAAATTAATCAAATTAGGTTTCAAAATTTATTTGCATCCATAAGCTTTTATTTTCTTCACAGCCGTCGAGTCGCTTTTTTGTGTCGTTGAATTTGGCAATAAAATCAATCATAACACCATGCATCAGGCCTATACGGCACCACGATAACGACACATGATGCGACAGAGTGATTATACCTCATTGCAGACGGCATAATAAATGTGCATCTTGCGTCAGATGAACGCCGCCGTACGACCGTACTAGCGATCCGACGTCAACGATCGTTGGCCTTTTTTTCTCGCTTCTTTCGCCCTCCTCCTTAGCCTCGTTCAGCTACTAAATGTTTCACTGCAGCATCCCAAAACATCGCACAAAGGTTCGCACTTTTCGGTACCTTCAGTTTTGGTTAAAAACGAGCCGGCTGGTGTTATACTGGTCACAAAATACTGATTGTTAGATATGTCGTCGCTAGATTGCCTTCTACCGTGTTCGAACCAGCTCCCCCAGCTCGGTCTATTCCTGCATGATAAAACGCCACGAGATGAGATTACGGTGCTTTGTCCTCTGGACGTTCGGGGTTGCTTCCACCGGTGCGCGCTTCTCGATCCTATTAGTCCATTAGTCATTCAAAATTTCATAACCTCATGAATAGCGCATGGAGTTGCCTCAATCCCAGTTTTCTGGGAACCAAAAACGCAAACCCCTCCACACAGTGTACCGTAACGGTACGACACGAATGAGTATAATTGAAAATGTTGAAAGTTTTCATATTCATCAATAGATTAAATATGAATGAACGGGCGCGTCCCGTCCTCGTGGGCCATTCATCCGTCGGTGGGCTGCCGCTCGTACGTAATAGCATCCGCACGAGCTGCACCGACCGTCCCATGGAGAATCCGACAAGACCGACCGAACTAGACCCGCATTCCGAGAAGGTCCGGAAACAGTTTTCTGGGATGTTCGTGAATGGAGACGCCTGGTCGGTTGTACGCTCGA